>NC_139570.1:24796918-25514651 GCF_965112155.1 Podarcis liolepis | reverse complement strand
TTTTTCTGCAAGAGCTACTCTGACTCAGTTTCAAGTAATCAAGCACAGAATAGCTGAGTATGTCCTCCAGAAGTTTTGCTAACTTTAGTCTATATTTCCCAAGGGAGTGGCTCCCATCAAAATTAAAAGGTATACTGTGAGGTGACCAGGATGGCTGTCTGCCTGTATTCATACAGACTTTTTCAAACAACAGCAGCTTAGGGCCAAACTAGGTGGCATGTTAACAGTATGACTGCATTTCATAAAGACACTGCAATCTCTGCCATGCCTCCTTTCCAAAAGGAAACGCGAACCCTGAGTAAGTGCCTGTGTTACATGCCCCGCCCCGCCCCCCATTTCTACAGCAGTGCGAGATTTCAGGGGTCCTGGCAATTACCCAGGCTTATCCATCTTAAAACTGATAACATGACAATATCAATCCCTACCCACACCATACACACCCCACAGTCTTGCTGAGCAGTAGGGAACTGTCAAGTGAGTTCATTCTACTCCAAACACTATTATTAGAATACTGTGTATATATGGTTGCACCCTACAGCTGATTTTGTCAGGGCCAGTGGTATCATTAGGCCAATTAGGCAGCCGTCTAGGGTACAGACCTTAGTGGGGCACAGTACTGGCCTGTTGAGGAGCACAGTTTTAAACAGATTACTTATTACTGCATTTTAAAAAAATAATAAAAAATAGCAGTTTCAAGTTCCGTGCTTTTCATTTTTTTGTACAAGACACCCATTTTTGAAAATTGAAGTTAGCAATTTCTTGGGGGGTGGAGGCGTTCAGGTAGATAATTTTGCCTATTGAGCAAAATAGCCCGGAACCAGTACAGGATTTGGTTAACACATAAAATATTATTACACACTACAGTGGTGCCTCGCAAGACGAAATTAATCTGTTCCGCGAGTCTCTTCGTCTTGCGGTTTTTTCGTCTTGCGAAGCACGGCTATTAGCGGCTTAGCGGCTATTAATGGCTTAGTGGCTTAGTGGCTTTAGGAAAAAGGAAACAAACTCACAAGAACTCGCAAGACGTTTTGTCTTGCGAAGCAAGCCCATAGGGAAATTCGTCTTGCGGAACGACTCAAAAAATGGAAAACTCTTTCGTCTTGCACGTTTTTCGTCTTGTGAGGCATTCGTCTTGCGAGGTACCACTGTATTTACAATACTAGAGAGAGGGCAATGAACCCAAAACTGCAACACCATTTGCTCATATACACCACATTGTTATAACGGGGTCTTTATGTTTGGGCAATTCAGCTAAGGACAGTAGCTCAGGGCTGAGGTCTACCTCAAAAGTACACATGCATTAGAATTGTCTGTCATGTCTCCCTCTGTGGCCTAGATGTGTTTGTGCCCTATGGTACAATGCTACAATCATTAGATAACAGAACATGTTTTTCCACCATAACAGATCTTGTTAAAAATGCATTTGATTACTTTGGTAATTAGAGCTACAACTCATTATTATATAAAATCTAGTATTCATTTTTTTCTAGATGCTGGAGAAAAGTGAATCTTGAGGAGAATAAATGATTAACAAAAGTAAACAAATGTTGTCCCTGACAACAGAATCACAAGCTACAGTTACTGTAAATATTGAATGGTGCATAGTTCCCCTGTTCTTTCAACCCACTGCAAAATATTTCCCCCCCCTGCACTTGGTATCATGTTACTGCTGTAACAGTTTGCTCCTCACCACCCGCACGCTCCCCGTGAAAATATTGTGTAGATTTGTGGATATATTTTTGAGAACAGTGGATGCTAAGGCAAGATGCCAGGCCCCCCCCTTTTTCACACTAAAAATCTGAGAGAGCTTTGCTCAAATTTCTCACATTGATGGAATATACCACCCCAAGAGCCTATTAGGGTTGAATGATAGGATATAAATGAAATTCTTCTACACATTTCAGTGACAGTACAAAAACCTATTAGTCACAGTTGCAGCACAAGGGGAAAAAATACAGTGATACCTCAGGTTACAAACGCTTTGGGTTACAAACACTTCAGGTTACAAACTCCGCTAACCTGGAAATAGTACCTCGGGTTAAGAACTTTGCCCTAGGATGAGAATGGAAATTTCGTGCCAGCAGCATGGCAGCAGCGGGTGGCCCCATTAGCGAAAGTGCACCTCAGGTTAAGAACGGTTTCGGGTTAAGAACAGACCTCCGGAACAAATTAAGTTTGTAACCTGAGGTACCTCTATATTTGGAAGGGGGGTGACAAAGACTGGGGGGGGGGGAGCTTTATCCAAATGAGATTTCTGAAACAAATAACAAATTTCATATTAACACTCTCATTCTAAACCTGTTTTCTCTGAAGGCCTATTGATTTTGATGAAGCTAACATTCAAGTAAGCATGCTTTTAGGAGCCCACACGTAATTTGTATGTGAAAAGCACCTTTCCTTCAAGTATCTCCAGGATCCAACATTTCAAGGGGAGACTATGCCATTGTCTATGCCCACCTGAAATCCTGGGATTTTTTTCATATGCCCTTTGGGAAACTATCAGGGCAGCTCTGCCCAGTCATCAAAATTGGCCCTCAAGGGGTAGTGATAACAGTATGGTCTGCTAGGCTATAAAGGTTTCCCATCCCAATGAAAACTGTCTTGAGTCCTCTCTGTATCCATATCCAACAGAGTAACTAGGGCCACCAATGCCTACTGTAAACTCTTGGAGGGGTGGGTCCTATCACACAATTCCTTCTCACTTATAGTACACTAGAATGTACTATGTAGATGTCAAAAGTTGGATATTTAAACTGAAGAAAGGGGGAAAGAGAAAATGCTTAGTATCCTGTAAAGCAATTATGTTTACATGGAAGGAATACAGCAATTACCTGTGTGAACCTGTGTGAGATTTCCCCGCCCCCACCATGCCTGAAGACTCTGTTGCAGTCAATTTCTCTTAGCAGATGGAATGCTCATGATCATTCTACGACATTGCACCAACTCAGCCAAAGGCTTGATAGGCATTTGAAAATCCTCCCTTCGATTAGGTTCTGGAGAGACTGGTTTCATTCAGAAAGTAGATTATTGCAGGGTTTTCAAATGCGCAGCAAGTAACCACACCTGCCCTTGTGGACAGCAGGCTCTAGAACAACTCTAGATTGAAATCAGCATGTTGAGGATAAGCATGAATGATTCTGGATTGAAAAAACTACATTTTTGTGTTATAAACAGGTTCACATGCAGCAGCCTATGCCTTTAATCTGAGGAAGTTGCCCGAAGCTTTCACCTGCTCCCATTTCACAGTGCGTTCTGTACTAATACAAATGTCACAAACATCTATGTATGAGCATAAAGAGAGGCTCCACAGGGCTGTTTATCCTATTAGCAAGTCAGTTCGAGCAGTAGCCCCATTCCCCTATATACTAGCTGATGAAAACAAGCTTCCTGCCAGCCACAAGGGAGCAAATACGCTACTCATGGCTGTGTTCCAACATAGCATGTTCATTTATGCAATGCGGAATAAGGAATGATGACTCAGAGAGCCTTTAAGTAACAACTGTTTATCTGAGCCGCTCCCGAGGTTACCATATGTAGGTACACTCTGCCCAGCACTCAGGTCTACAAGGACCATCCCAGTGTAGTCATAAGAGCCTGGAATGTATAAACAACTTCAAAACATCTGGTGGTGTACCTTTCTGACAATTTGGCACATGCAAAACTTTGAGTACACAATCATTCTGTGTTCTTTATACACTGGAAAACAATAAATAACACATTATTTATTTACAGGGGTATATAGAGACTCTGGGGTTGTGATCTAGTTAAACTAATTAATTGTTATTTGCCCTGAATTAGCAACTTTGCTTTGAGTTTTATCTAGGAAGGAAACACTATTGAGCCCACTATCTTGGTTCACTTTTAAGGTGTGGAGGTGCTTCAGAATCTCCAGTGCTTTATTTATGTTGCATATCACCATCTCCTTATAAAGGGTTTCCCTTTGGATACAAGAAAGAGGAACTTATACTGTATATGGTTCCGTAGAATCCAAGAAGTTGTTACAATGCTGTGTGGATTTGTTTCAGACCCACATGTTTTAATAACCTCTCCCTGACACAATATCTTTACTCAATACTACTATGTTACATCTGATGGTGTTGGTTTAGCAATGCTGACCTGATCCAGGTTGCTGAGACAACCTGTATAACATCCAAAGTCACACACCAAAACAACTCTGCAAGTCATGATATTATGCAATGCAGTGTCACTGAGCCTCATCCTAAATCTTTATATATAGCATAGAATATCTCAAAAGATATTAAATGGGAGGGGCTAATTTCACAAAGCATGTTAGTAAATCTTCAGAGTTTGGAGTTATTAAGTATCTCTCAAATGACTAGAAATTCATAACTCTTTCAAAAATGTATTTACAAACACATTTTGTGTATAAGTGAAAGGGGTTGAAAACATCTTCCTATTAGCACCACTACCACAATGGGTTTTGCTTCCGGTGTAACATGTTCTTCCTCCTCCTCCTCATTAGTACTAGTAGTAGCAGCAGTATATTTGTACCCCATCCATCTGCCTGGGTTGCTCCAGCCACTCTGGCCAGCTTCCAACAAATTATAAAAACAGAGTAAAACATCAAACATTAAAAGCTTCCCTGTACTGGGCTGTCTTTAGATGTCCTCTAAAAGCCATCTAGTTGTTTATCTGCTTGACATCTGATGGGATGAAACCACTACCAAGAAGACCCTCTTCCTGGTTCCCTGTAACTTCATTTCTTGCAGTGAGGGATTCGCCAGAAGACCCCTGGAGCTGGACCTCATAGCTATCCATAGAGGCATGGGTTAATTCTTCACCCAGGACATCTCTATCAGCTACATCTGGTACACTGGCTGAGATCCTACCTGCCTGTGCACTGTTTCACCAGAGTGGTGCATGCTCTGGTTATCTCCCACTTAGTCTACTGTAATGCGCTCTGTGTGGGGCTACCTTTGAAGGTGACTTGAAGCTACAACTACCCGTAATCCAGAATGCAGCAGCTAGACTGGTGGCTGGGAGTGGTTGCTGGAAACATATATAACACAAGTCCTAAGCACAATGGAAACAGTAATAACAGCACAATCCAATGCATATTATTAATGCAGAAGTGCATCCCATTGCATTAAGTAAGGCATTTTCCAAATAATGGTATGCATGGAGTTGTAGCCTGAGCTTTATCAATAATTTAAACCATCTACCTTTACAAAAGCCTATTTTCAAAACTTCATCTTACATTCCCAACATTTTATCATATCTGATATAACCAAGAAACAAAATGTAAGATTGGAGTAGGTAGATGAAGGGTGGTTTCAGCCAGAAGTGGGTTTACTTTCCTTTCCTTTCCTCCATGCAAATGAACAGCTGTTATTTACTCATATGAGAACACTGTTGAAATAACTATGTGCCCTCCAACCCTTACAGTGGGTGACCTAGTTCTCACTGATAGGGATTGGGCATGAGGTGTACTGTGACCCTATGGTCCCTGCACCTGTTAATCCCCACTCCTCTATCCCTCCACACACATACTTCTTGTAATGACAATGGGCATTCTGCTACTAACAAATAACTGCCTTTGTAATGAAGATCTGTAAATAAATATATTGTATTGTTCAGACAAATAATTTAATTTAGTGGGGGGGGGGGAATTGTTTAAATTGTTTTTGTTGGTTTTTGCTTTGTTTTGTTAGTCCATGTAGCGTTTTTGTATTGTATTTGTATTGTTTTTTCTCTTTTCTTTTTTTGTTTGTAGTGTTGTGTTGAAAATGTTGAAAAAGTAATAAATATCATTAAAAAATAATTTAATTTAGTGATAAGGCAGTATCATTTTCTCAAGTTTATATGTACAATAAAGCTGTCAATACACTAAATCCAGTTTAAGGGGAAAAAACCTGACACATCACTATTTAAAGATCCTTCTCTAAAATCATATGCTTCTGAGTCATCAAAAACTCTCAGGTGTAGTTCTCATAGAAGTTGCCAACTTCCATGGGATTCACATGATTTCACTTGATCTTAGCCAAAAGGCCGAGAAGCGATGATGATTTCAATGTGTCTTCACATTCACAAGCTCCCTGCATGTAGAAAACTAAGCTTGAAACTTTCTCCCCTCAGAGCCATCTTCCATGTGCAGGAATTTTGCTCTTTCTGATAGGAGTACTTCACCATGTAAGTGCCCACTTGTAGTCTGAAATGGTACAACATTTATCTTCTGTAGCTGAGACCTGTTACAGGGTGGATCAGTAAATTTTCAGTAGTGGTGCACTGTCCACCATCTAGGATTCCTTTCACACACACCCTGACTTTATTAAAGTTTGAAGGAAAATATACAACAGTTAATATTAACTATCCAATATATTTTTATCAAAGATAAATGAAACTAATCTGAATGAAAACCCAAACCCAAAGGGGGGGGGAGAGAGAGAGGAAGGGAGAGAGGAAGGAAGGAAGGAAGGAAGGAAGGAAGGAAGGAAGGAAGGAAGGAAAGTGGGAGAAGACAACTTCTGATTCTTTGTCAGCTATATATAGTAAAATTATTCAAAACATCTACTCCAAGATAACACTCAACAATTCCACTTTGCATAAACCAGTATTTTCTTCAATCCTCAAACCCAGATATCATAAATTCATTTTATTTTTTGCACAAAAAGTCTATAAGGGGTTCCATCTGAATACCTTTCCAAAAGAGTTCAGTTTATCACCTACATGGTATATAACTGGATTTTTTTTCCCTTTGGCATTTTTATTTCTGGAATGGGGATGATTATCTGTTTGCCTAGTTTAAAAACAGAATGCTGCTTTTCTTATCTTTGTACGTGTCTGTGTGATTTATATTGTTTCGTATGTTATTTATGAGTATTTTTACTCTATATGTCTTCATTCCTCCCTTCCTTCCTTTTTCATCTGATAGATTCAAAGATTTCCCTCACGAAGATCTATATTATCTAAAAGATTATTTGTCTTTTGTAGCTGTTATGTATTCAGTGGTCTATGTTCACCTGAGCTTGAGTCTGGAGCCCCTGTGTTCTAAGTAGATACATGATATCCAATCACGTAGCATTATCAAGGTTTTGGCTATTGGCATTGGCTCTTAAGTTCTGAGTTACAATTCACAGCTTGGAATTTTTGACAGCCAGTCACATTGAGAGTGGGAGTGGCCCAGGCTTTCAGAAATACATTTAAGCAGTTGCTTTCCCCTGTTGTTCAGTTATATTAGCTCAAGTCTCTTGCTATTATCATTGTGTCTGGCCTCATAGAAACCCATGTACACTTCACTGGCTACAAGCATGGGATGCTAGGCTAGTTATGCAGCCCTGGCTGGCTTCCACAAGCTGAAATCACTGCTGGGGAACTGTCACCTCAACTGAGCTGAAGCACCACTGGGGACTTGCCACCTGAGCCGGCTGGAATCACTGACTGCAGCCACAAGGCAGGTCACACAGAGCAGACCTCATGGCCACCCAGGACCACATCAAGCAATTTGACCCCACAGTCCCAGGGAAATGGGACTCCTATGCCACCAAGCTTGAGTTTTTCCGTGTGGCCAATAACGTGACCGACCCTGTATTGAAGCGAGCCATGCTGTTCAGTGTGTGTGGGCCTGCCACGTTCAAGATTCCCCAGGCCCTCGAGGCCCCAACCAAGCTAAGTGAGATGACATTCAACACAATAATGCTGAAGTTGAGGACACACTTCGCTTCCCAGCCATTGGAGATTGCTTGCCAGCACGAGTTCTACAAACGAAACCAGGCCTCAGGCAAATCCATAGAGGCCTTCATCACAACCTTGCGGCAGGACACCCACCACTGCAACTTCAGCGATCTGGAGATAATGCTCCACAACCGTCTTGTGTGCAGCCTAAGGGATGAGAAGCTACAACAGCGCCTTTTTGCGAAGAAGGATCTAGCCTTCCAGGTTGCCTTAGACGAGGCCCTCATGGCAGAGACAGTCAACAAGATGATGAGAGAGATTCGCCAAGTGCAAAGCCCACCCATGGCATGGAAGGCCGAAGCAGTGCACTCAGAGAAGATTGTAGACAGTGAGGAAGGTGAGGAGGTCCTGAGACTGTGCCTTGGCTTGTCCAAGTGTTTTGGCCAACAGAGAGGTGCAGAGGTGAATTGCACCAGTTGCGGGGGCCAGCATGAATGCCAGTCATGCCGTTTCTGTGATGTCCAGTGTTGGGAATGTGGGAAAACTGGCCATATTGAATGCACCTGCCAAATGAAGGAGCAGTGGGGCACTCCCTGGTGTCCAACTTTAGGGACTGGGGATGGTCACTGTGGGACTCCAGGTGCAATAGAATGCCATGCCATATCAGAGTGTACCTGCACACAGGAGCCAGCTGCCACATCTATCCAGAATGCACAGCCAATCTGCGAGAAGATTCGAGTAGCCGTGATCATCCAGGGAACCCCATGCGAAATGGAGGTTGACTCCGGGTCAGCACTCTCTGTTATTTCTGCTGAGACATACCATCACATCTGCCAGAAGGGAGGAGCCCCCTGTTTGCAGCCCTTTGAGGTGATCCTGACAGACTTCCAGGGGAAGCAAGTGCCCATTCAGGGCATTGGCACGTTCACTGTCCAATTTAAGCATTTTAGCGGACCGCTGCAGCTGGTAGTTGTCAAAGGCCACCACACCAGCCTACTTGGCCTCAACTGGTTCGACGCACTGGGCATCCATATCACCGGGGTCCAGCACATAGGCCAGTCCAGCTATGAGGCCATCTGTGATGAGTTTGCAGCCGTGTTTGATGTGTCACTGGAGTGCTACAAGGGCCCACCGGTCGCACTGAGCCTCAACCCGGCTGTAGTACCGATCCGCATGAAGGCTCGGCAGGTGCCATTTGCCCTGAAGCCCAAGATTGATGCAGAGTTGGATCACCTCATCAAACAAGGCGTCCTTGAGCCAGTCCTGCATGCTCAGTGGGAAACCCCAATTGTCACTTGCCTCAAGGCAAATGGAAATGTGAGGATCTGTGCTGACTACAAGTGCACGCTCAACAAAGCCTTGCAGCAGCATGCGTATCCTGTTCCAGTCGTGAGTCACCTTCTTGCATCGCTGGCCAGTGGGAAAGTCTTTGCAAAGCTCGACCTGACCCAGGCATATCAACAACTCCCAGTTGACGAGGCCACCTCTGAGGCACAGACTATCGTGACCCACCACGGGGCTTTCCGTGTCAAGAGACTACAGTTTGGTGTCAGCGTGGCCCCAGGCCTCTTCCAAAACCTCATGGAAGATGTCCTGAAGGGTCTCCCTGGAGTAATTCCATATTTTGGTGATGTCCTCATTGCGGGGGGGTCTGAGGCAGAGCTTGCATGCCGTCTTCGAGAGGTCCTGTGCCGTTTTCAAGATGCCGGCCTAAAGGTGAAGAAAGAAAAATGCCAGCTGGGGGTGCCCGAGGTTGAGTTCCTCGGGTTCCTGATCAACGCTGATGGCATCCACCCCACACCAGCAAAGGTAAAGGCCATCCATAGTGCTCCACTGCCACGCTGTAAGCAGGAGTTGCAGTCCTTCCTGGGCCTGTTGAACTTCTACCACTCTTTTATTCCACATAAGGCGGCCACTGCGGAGCCCCTACACCAGCTATTGAACAAGAAAGCTCCTTGGATCTGGGGCTGTGCTCAGGACACTGCTTTCAATGCTGTCAAACACCTGCTCTCCTCTGACAGTGTCATAACCCATTTCAATGAGACCAAGCCTGTTGTGCTTGCCTGTGATGTCTCCCCATATGGAATCGGTGCAGTCCTCAGCCACCAGTTGCCGGATGGACGGGAGGCCCCTATTGAATTCTACTCCAGGACCTTGTCATCAACGGAATGCAATTATGCCCAGATCGACAAGGAGGCCCTGGCTGTCGTGGCAGGGGTGAATAAGTTTCACAACTACATCTATGGCCGCCACTTCACAATTGTGACTGACCACAAGCCTCTGCTGGGCCTTTTTGCTCCTGATCGGCAGACTCCTCAGATCCTGTCCCCAAGGATGCTAAGGTGGTCCATCTTTCTCAATGCATATGACTACGCACTTCACCACCGTCCCAGCAAGAGCTTGGGCCACACAGCTGCCCTAAGCCACCTGCCATTGCCAGACATAGACGCTGATCCATCCCCAGCCCACAGCGTGATGCTGCTGGAGACTCTGCCCCAGCCACCGCTTCACACCACAGATGTTGCCATGCACTCAGCAAAAGATCGCACCCTCTCCCGTGTCCTCAACTGGGTGTGGAGAGGGTGGCCAGTGGGTCGCCTTGATGCCAAGTTCTCCCCATTCATCTCCCGGCAACATGAACTGTCAGTTCACAAGGGATGCCTGCTGTGGGGGAACCGGGTTGTGATTCCTGCTAAGCTGCAGACCAGAGTGCTGGAGGCTCTGCATGTGAGTCACCCAGGTATCGTCCGCATGAAAGCTCTGGCCAGGAGCTATGTCTGGTGGCCAGGCATTGATGCGGAATTAGAAGAATGGATCCGGTGCTGCCAGACCTGCCAAGAGTTCCGACCGGCCATGCCCCAGTCCCTGATCCAGCCGTGGGAGATGACGCGAAAACCATGGTCAAGACTCCACATTGATTTCGCTGGCCCGCTCCAAGGTCAGACATTCTTGATCATTGTGGACGACTTCTCAAAGTGGCTTGAGGTGGTGCCAGTCTCAGCGATGAACTCCAAGGTCGCCATCTGGGCCCTGAAGTGGGTCTTCACCACACATGGCCTGCCAGACATCATTGTGTCCGATAATGGAACACAGTTCACATCGGCTGAGTTCCAGAAGTTCATGGCTGACAACCTAATCCAGCATGACATATCATCACCATTTCACCCATCAACAAACGGACAGGCCGAGAGAATGGTGAGGACCACCAAGGAATCCCTCACCCGGATTGTCCAGGGGGACTGGAACCAGCGCTTAGCAGATTTCCTGCTGCAGCAGCACATCACACCCTGCACCGCCACAGACCGAAGCCCAGCAGAGCTCCTCATGAACCGGAAGCTGGCATCGCTCCTGGATCGGCTGCACCCCAACCTTGCATCTGATTGGCCTCCAGGCCAGGAGCCTCCAGCGGCCCCCATGTCCTTCACCCCAGATGACCCTGTCTACACCCAGAACTATGGAGATGGCCTTGCCTGTATCCCTGCTGCTACCAGGGCAACTTGGCCAGTCTCTTACAAGGTTGCCATGCCAGACAGTCGGGTCCACCGCCAGCATGTGGACCAAGTGTGGCACCACCTAACTGATGCCCCAGCTTCAGCTGCCGCCACACCAAAGCACAGGGATGAAGTGAATGATCAGCTCGGATCACAGGCTGATGCACCCAAGGAGGACTCTGTGTTCCCAGGAAGTACAGAGGAATGGGGCCCTGGCACTGCACTGCCAGACAGCGCCAAGGCAACAACACTGGTGACACCCATGACACCAGCTCCAACACAATCTCTAAATGACCCAAGGGGGCGAGCTCTGCCACTCTCATAATCTTGAGGACTATGTGTGTTGATGGGGGTTAGGGTTCGTGCCTAAGGGGAAGGGAGTGTTATGTATTCAGTGGTCTATGTTCACCTGAGTTTGAGTCTGGACTAAGGATTCTGAGTCCCTCTCTTCTGATTCAGTACATATCCATTATCAGGGTTGGGGCTACTGGCATTGGCTCTTAAGGTCCAAGTTACGATTCACAGCTTGGGGGTTTTGACAGCAAATCACGTTGTTCATTTATTTCAGTAATACAACTTAAAAGATGAAACTAATATAGGAGATAGACTCATGACATGCAAAGCGTGATATGTCAAGCCTTTATTTGCTATAATTGTGATGATCATGGTGTATAGCTGATGAAAACCCCAAATTAACAATCTCAGGGCCCAAACCAAGTACTGAGTACATATGCATGCTTCTACTTCTCAGAGGTGCAATATTGCTCTATTTGCAGTCCTTGTTTTGCTGATTTCATTTAATATTCTAATTTTCCGAGATTGTTAATTTGGAGTTTCTGCTTATTAAAACAATGCACTTTCAAGTCAGATATTTGACAAATCTTCTATCTGCCTCATTAAGTGTCACCTTCACAGAACGCTTTTAATCCATGCCCTTAGCGGTCATAGATGGATGATACAATGGAATACCTTTTGAAGAGACTCTGTCTGTGTGGGCAACAATTTGTAGAGGACATTTGCCATTACTTACTACAATGTCCACTATACACAGACTAAACAAATTGATTCATAAAACTGCTTTTCATGAAGAAAACAAATCTAACCAGGGTGGAGAGGGTGAAATGGCTGCTGAGTGATACTGATGGCTCTGTGACTTTTAAGGTGGCTCTCTATGCCACCTTATAAGGCAGCTAGGAAGATTAGTAATAAAGAACTGGATGGGCTAGAGGTCAATTGCAAAAGAGTCTCTGAGATCTAATCTGCACATTTTATTTGAGAATTACTTTTTATTCTGTGTAATAAGAAATTTTGGTAGATTTAATCATGGTTTTACTGCATACGTAGAGACTACTGTCTGCTTGTTTTTCTTCTTTCTTCTTTGGACGTTGCCATGGCCTTTGGCTAGTGCAATAATATAATATAATATAATATAATATAATATAATATAATATAATATAATATAAGCAGTTGCTTTGCCTTTGTTGTTCAGTTATGTTAGCTCAATAAAGTCCCTTGCTGTTATCACTGTGTCTTGCCTCGTAGAAACCCACGTACACTCCAGTAGTTTCTCTAGTTTGTTAGGAAAAGGGGTGCATACACCCCTATCTTGTTGTGCTGTTTCATAACCATCTATAACAAATTTTCAAAAGCTTTATGTTTTGCAAAATTGACAATATGGGAGAATGCAGTCATAGAATATACTTTTATGATCTTATTCACAAAGCGTTTTCACATTAACATGATTTTCTTTTTATAATATGTATACTATAATTCTAACTTAATGATAATGACAATTAGTGATACCATAAACTAAGCACTATATGACAAATCTCTCCCCCCACAATTTGAAAAGCATAACTCATTATTTTAAATTTAATGTTACCTTTCTTGGGTTGACAAAGAAAAAACCTAGAACCACACACTTTATCAGTTGTTATTAAATTGTTTTGCACTCTCCGTGCAGTTATATGTAGGGTTTTCACCATAAACATAAGATCTGGAGTGATGTCACAATATAGCAATTAGAATCAGGGGTAATGGCAGCTTTCCATTTTTAGCAAGAGTTCAAGCTGTGCATCACTTTGATGTTTTTCCTACATCTATATATTAAGTAGCTCACTATAGTAAATTATGCTAAATCTTGGTAGCATATACAAGAGACATAAGGTTAGAAAGTCAAATATTTTTCAAAACCTTGTTTCTTTTTGCCTCATGTATAGGTGGCACCTTTTGATGAAACTGCGGGAGGCAGTGGAAGAAAGGAGTGCCTGGCGTGGTCTGGTCCATAGAGTCACGAAGAGTCGGACACGACTAAACAACAATAGGTAGCACCTTATCACTTCAGGAAAAGAAGTGTCTGATGGGGATTGTAGTGTTATTAGAATAAGAGGGCAATCTTAAGGCAAGAGCACCTTAGGATGTTAAAATCTCCAGCTCAGTCAGTTTTAAGTCTTCAACCCCAGCTTAGTCAAAAATATGCTGGAGTAGCTTGCTCATCCCAGCTAAGCCAAGGCTGGTGTAAGTCCTCCAAAAGGGGGGAAGGTGAGACCGGGGGTGGGTGGAACTGAGGCTGGATCCTAAGCATGTTCAGCTTGGTCATGTGACTGTGAATCTGGCACAAAATGTTATTTTAAAGGCTTGTTTTCTCTCTGTCAGGGTTAAACAGAGCAGCAGCCTTGCTGCTGGATGGGGTTTGGATCTGATATGACATTACACCAGCTGAACTTACACTGGCTTCAGGTTCATGTGCATAGCAATGCTCCCTATATTGCAAGAGCAGCATGCCTTAAGAAACTGAATGTGGAGGGACCTGCCCTTTTAAACAATGAAAAAAAGGTAAGTCTGGCTGCTCAAACTACCATACTTTTGACCCTTCTCTCCCTTTTCAAAATCTCTTTTTTCTTACTTGCAAATATTATAGCTTTCCTACCATTGGTATTAAGGTGAAGCACTGTGCCTAGTGTATTAAGAATCACATGGTGCTTGGCAATCCTATGGTCACACCATGCTGGTGGCCAACTTACAGCAGTGTAACAATGCCAGGGTAGCATAGTTGAAACTTTATTGACCCCAGCCCCAGCAGCAAAGTTGAAATGAAAACAATGGAACAAACAGCAGTGAACATAGCAACTTCATTGGCCACTTCCTTAGTGACCATAGCACCACCAATGACTCCCACCAACCTGAGAGTAGCATGTCAACAATGTCTACAGGCATTAAAACACCCTGGCATGAAAGCAACCAACCCATGCACGCCAAGGGGGAAATACTCCCATAAAACCATTGTCCCACATTACTTTCCACAGCAGTATTCCACTGGTACGAGAACGAACTTCCAAAATAAGGCTTCAGTCTGGAGGTCCCTGCACACAAGTTAAAACTAACACTGGGCCAAATTCCCCTCCTGGAAAATGGGGGAGGGGACAATTTTGTGCTATTTTGTGCAGTGAGGGAGAAATGTATCCAAACTTTTCAGGATTCATGCACCTTCCTTGTTTTTGCAGAAAGTGTTGTTGGGGAGACACTGTCGAGAGAACCTTGCACTGCTTACTGCCAACCACACTTCCCAGAATGCCTCAGGAATAATGAAGTGCAACATGGCATTACTCCCAAGGCATTCCACGAAGTGCAGCTGACAAACAGCAGGGGAGGGAACCTTACACTGTCATGAGCAGCATGAGTCATTTTTAAGTTAACAAACAAGAAGAAAATGGAAAATCCTTTGGGAAATCATACGGTTAAGTAAGGTAACCAGAAACCTGCTCCTGAAAATTTGGAGAAATTTATTTTCTCCACCTGTTTTCAAGATGGGCTGATGCCTAAGGGGGTTTAGGATTTGGACTAAGCCCATACATTTCCCTGTGTCCATAGAACTGTCCATTTTATCCCATTTGGAAGAGTGAGCAACAGTAACCTTCTACAGTACCTTGATCACTTAAACAGGTGGGCAAAATGCACACATTCCCTCTAACTGTATCCCTTTCAGTATTTTTAAAACTAAAATAATTATGTAAGATTACATATAGTTTACTGACTTGCTTGATAAAAATATGATTTGTGTAATCCTTATGACTGTAAACAGGAAATGCTAATAAAGCATTTATCTTCCTGATAGGTAAAAGCAGGTCTGTCATAGTGACTGTCAAAACAAACCAGTGGACTCAGATGAAAGAGCAAGTAAACAAATATTTTCTGGGAAATTTCTTCCACATTGCCTTCAGCAAAAATTCAGTTCTGGTAGCAGACAAAACAAAATCAATTTTATTCACAAAAACCAGTCTCTTTCTTTCCCAGTGTTTGTAAAACTGTATCATTTGCTCTGCAAATCAGTAACAATAATGAGTGATTCTCTTCTAAATGTTCATATAATTTCTCATCCTTATAATAAATTTCATGTGTTATTGTCTTTTCTAAAGATACCTTGCTTATGTTTACTAATAAAAAAAACCTTCGTAATTTTTAAATTTTCAAGATGCCTTTTCTTGTATGTACTGGATGAATAAAGGAAGCAGAAAAGGGGTGTGTTAGTCGTAGAACTACATTCTACTATTTTCACACAGTGCATAAATACTAAGCAGCTCCCCAAGAGCTTCATCCACAGTACATTCTTATAGACTATGTATTAATCAGGAATTTTTTTAGACCTTTAACAACTTTGGCTGCAATCTTTTGCACACATTTAAAACTCCCCTTGAATCCAATGGGACTTAATCCTGAGTAAGACAGCAACTGGAATTTAAGTGATACAAAGTTCTGTAATCACTTTATTATAAAGTATAGTAGACTGATTAGAGAATCCACTGTAGGAAGTAGCATTCATTTTCTTCTGTGAAGCGCTTAAATGTCATTCTGTTAGCAAGCTGATGGAAGCAAACTACTTCTCCCAACTAAGAATGGCTAGTATAATGCACAACATCAACATTTTTCAAAATGAAGCCATTACACCTTTAAAATGTTTTTCAAAATGGTGACACAGAAACACATGTAATACTGCACATAGGCAGCATGTTAGCATCACATTAGTTCAAAATAAAAAGAAAAGCTACAGATGGCAGCATATCTACTCATTGCAGGGGGTTGGAATAGATGACCAACGAAGTCGTTTCCAACTCTACAATTGTATGATTCCCTTAAAAGACCCAAGGAGCAATTCTAAAACCTGTTTAGGTTCAATTGGTATAAAATTTTGCTGCCATCTACAGAGATGCCTCAGCTCTCCCACATGGATACAGTCTTCAGCTTCACCTGTAGACAAATGGAGAGCTGTGTGAGAGCATAACTTAAGAGCCTTCTGTCCCTTCACTGTTCATAGTAAAAGGTAAGTTGTAGTGGTTGTGTTAAATGGAACAGTACAGTTTTGAAAGGCAAGCCAGATTCTTGCTGGAGAACCAACTCTGAACCTATTCATTGTAGGCAGGTACATGAACAGGACTTTCATCTTTCTCCTTTTGTAGGAAGTCATAAAACAGAACAATAGTGTACTCATATCTGATAGCCAGAGTGACATATTAGTTTGAGTATCAGGCAAAGACCAGGGAGATCCAGGTTCAATTCTCTCTTCAACCATGAAGCTTACTAAATGACCTTGCACCAGTCACTACCTCCCTGCCTAATCTACTGCACAAAGGTGTTGTGAGGATAAATGAGTAGGGGAAAGCTTTGTAAACAACATCATGTTCCTCAAAGGAAGGCAAAAAATAAAGATATGAACCTGCTTTCAGCTGTTAATAAATTTATTTCCAAACTGTCTACAGTAACTCAACACTGTACAAATATAAAACTTCTAAAGTACAGCATCCTTTTGGAAGTCCTTACTTGCCCCTGAAATCTTGAAACTTGAGTGTGAGAAACCTGGGACTGAATATGCCATTTAAAATTGATTCCTGAATGTGCACATTAACTATCTGAATCTCAAAGCACATAATACAACCATTGCTTTTGCATTTTGTACCTTAGTTTGTAAAAAAATTGTCAGGATCAAGCAAACACTCTAATTGCAAATGATGAGTTATATTATGAACATACAAATGTTCATTGTGATCTCTCAATCTGGGTAGAGAGGAAAATAAGTTTTCTTCCTCTTAAATAATAATTTGAACTGCAGATCTTCCAATGAAACAAATTAGCCACAAATCAAGGATGAACAAAAGGAAGTACTACTTGCATAGCATATAATTTGTAAAATTCACTGTCATAAGATGTGGTGATGCCTAGAATTGTAAAGGGGTTTAGACAAATGCACAGAGCATAATGGCTGTATGCAACCTCAATGTTCAGGAGCATTATTGCTTGGGCTGCATTCAAGCCATACATTTAAAGCACATAACTTCCCTCAAATAATCCTGGAAACTTTAGTTTACTCACCACAGAGCAACAATTCTCAGTAATCTGAACAAACCAATTTCCAAGATTCTTTGGGAGGAAATCATGTGCTTTAAATGTATGGCTTGTATGCAGCCATAAGGTATGTTTCTGGGAAGCAACAATGGCTGAATGTTGCTGCCATTATGCTGTGCTTGTGGGCTTCCCAGAGGCATTTGGTAGTGGGGTGGTGCTGCTGAACTAGGTTGGAATTTAGTCAAATCTAGCAGAGCATTTACATTTGTAATCATTTTAATATCCAGGACTGATAGATTTGCATTTACATTGCATTTTTGGGGAGCCCATTGAAAATGGCTGTGAGGGTGGCATTTGAACTTGTAGCATACAGTGGTTCCCTAAAATATAGAACAGTGCAATCATAACCATCTCTATTGTGAAGTCTTACTGATTACAATGGGGTTTATTCCATCAAGGATTGCTACCTAAATATGTCTTCCCAAGTACTTTCCACAAAGTGATATCCTCTTCATGTTCTGTTCAACCTTTTTACCTCAGATCTTATTTTACTCCTTAATATCACCTCCCACATTCTACACTACAGATACAAAATCATCTTGGGAAGGGTGATCAGAATACGTAATTCATTACTCTGAACAAATCTGCAGCTTCTCAGATGTATTGTTTTGAGTGCTTTAATTAATTTTGAATTTAAATTCTGAGGTTATTTTTCAAGAATAGCTTTTAAAAAAGCAACACTTAAAAAACCTGAAAAGCAAACATATCTGGTAACACCACCATCCACAAAGAAAGCGCCTAATGATTAAAATATGTCTTTGCTATGAGCTTTTAGCCTAGGCAAATGACACAGCCCTATGTTAGGACACAGGGCTAAGTTCAGGAATCATGTTTCTTTTCTGTTTCCTTCCCATTTTTATGATATTGTTACACAGGTTAATAAGCTCCTCTTCTTGCTTGTTGTTATCCTGAAAAATCCCCCATCCTGAGGTAAAATTTTACTCCCACCTACCTGCTGCATGAAGGCAGATATTGCCCCATCTGAAGCAAATTTCTTCCCATCTACCTATTGCGTGAAGACAGATATTGCCCCACTTGAGGAAAATTTACTCCCCTCTACTTGACGTGTGAAAAAAGGTACAGTATTGCCCTACCTGATGTAAATTTCCTGCTGTGTGAAGAGCGAAATCCCCCTCCCTTCTCCCCCCCCCCCTTTGAGGTAAATCGTCCCTCCCCATCTATCAACTGCGAAGGAAATGCGCGCTTGCTGTTTATGAGGGAACACCATCGGAAACAAGTGCTGAACTACATCCGCTAATTTCGGGGACGGGGTGCACCCCCTTCCCCAACCTCCCCCCCCCCCCGCAGCCTGAGGGGCGTGGCTGTGGCGGGCGGGAGCGGTTCGGAGAGCCCGCGGCGCTCCAGGCAACGTGGACGCGCCTCTCCCCCCCGCTCCTCCACAGCAGCGGCAGCTGGGACGGTTAATTTTGCACACATCCCTCCTGCTCCTCCAACGGTCGCCCGCGCGCTGACGAGTTGTTTACTTCCTCAGCGGCTCCACCCCTCCACCTCCCCTCGGCTCTCGCGCTCGCCGATTGGCTCTTCCTTTGGCCAACCACGACGCCTCTCAGGTCATCAAACCTGTATGGGGCGGGGAGTGCGGTCGTAGGGAGGGAGGGGGATTACAGGAGTGCCTAAAAAAAAGAAAGAATAGCAGCAGTATAAGAAAGTGAACCTTCATTTCTTTAACGGTGATTGGGCAACTCGTGGAAGCAGCGAGGACTGATTGGTAGATTACGGTGCTACTCATTTTCATCCCTTGTGGCCTTTTCTGTGTATGTGTTGTTTTTCACTCATTCCTCTGTACACGCAGGCATTGAAGGGTCCCCGCCTCCGCCCGGCGTATGTTTCAGTGTGTGAGGCGGTGATTGGCCGACTCCCAGAGCCCGCCTCCCACTTCTCCCCCCTCCTCCTCCCTTTCCCCCTCCCACCTTCTCACACACAAACACATCTTCACGGCATCCCGCGCCCAGCCGCCCGCTATTAATTACCTTCGCCTCTCATTTGTCCCGCCTCCCGCCTATCATTATGAAAGGCACGCGCACGCACACAACCCGCCGACCGGGAGTGGGGTGTGCGTGGCAGTGACTGCGGATTGGACCACTTGCGAAGCGGACTTCATCTCCGATTGGTTCCTCGCCAGCCGGCTCCTCCATTCTCAGAACTTTGCTCTCCGGCCCACCACACACACATACAGACACACAGCCCCGCCCCCGGGCTGAACGAAGCACCGCCTCTCGCTGGAGCGGTTTTTTTTTTTTTGCTTCTTTTTCTTTTCTTTTTTTTAAAAGCGGCTCCTCTCCCTCCCTCCCGAAGGAGGCGGGGTCACGTGATGTTTTCGCCGTGGTGCCGCCGCGGCTGCTTGCCTGTGTGGAGAGCGAGCGAGTGAGGCAGAGCGGGGCGAGTGGACGGGGAGCCCTGCGCGCTCCGAACGGCTGGCAGTGAGTGAGCGGGTGGGCGCACGCCCCGCCGGTGGGCCGGCTTCGCGCCTCCCCCTGCGGGGAACGGCCGGCGTGGACGCAGACTGGGGCCACCCATGTCCAGCCGGGCCCGGGAGACCCTTCGCCTCTGAGGAGGGCGGCTCTTCCACCCCCCTCGCGCTCCCGCCCTCCCCCCCCCCCCGCTGCACAAGCGCGGCGCCGCCTGGCTCGGCGGTCCGGACCCTGCCCTGGCCCCTTAAAATGGCGAGCGGGATGCTCGGCGGAGAAGGCGGCTGCACCGTGCTGGAGGCGAGAGACCGGGCTGCGGGCATTGCCGCTGGAGCACCAAGCGGCGGAGGCGGCTACAGCCACAACCAGCGGGCCAGCGCGTCCAGGCTTGCCGCTACTGCTGCTACTACTGCTGCTGCTGCTACCGAAGAGGACCAGGAGCTGATGGAAGGCGCCCCTTGCCCGCCGCCCGCGCAGCCCCCGCACCATCTGATGCTGCTTCTGAGGAGATCCCCCAGCAGCTCCCTCTGCCTCGTCCAGGAGGAGGACGCCTCGGCGACCGGGGGCAACGCCGGCGCGGGGCGAGGGGGCGCCGTGGCTTCAACGCGAGCCGGCCCCTCGGCGCCCTCAAGCCGGGCAGCTGCCCCACCGGCGGCGTCCGCTGTCGCCTTCGGGGACGACGTGAGGAAATGCGGCTACCTAAGGAAGCAGAAGCATGGCCACAAGAGGTACTTCGTGCTGCGGGTGGAGAGCCACCTGGCCCCGGCCAGGCTAGAGTACTACGACAGCGAGAAGAAGTTCAAGAGCAGCATGAGGGCGGCGGCGGCAGCGGCGGCGGCTGGTGGGAGCGCAGCCCTCTGCTGCCCACCCCCGAAGCGGGTGATTCCTCTGTACCAGTGCTTCACGGTTAGCCGGAGGGCAGATGCCAAGCACAAGCACATCATCGCCCTGTACACCAAGGATGAGTACTTTGCAATGGTTGCCGAAAACGAGACTGAGCAGGAGAGCTGGTACCAGGCAATCAGTGAGCTCATGAGCCAAAGCAAGAGGGGCTTCTTGGAGCAGGAAGACCAGGCTGATCCGCAGCTGGATGACGACGACGAGCATTACGGGACTGCTCTTCGGCCAGGGACCGTCTTCAAAGAAGTTTGGCAAGTAAATGTGAAACCCAAGGGACTGGGGCAGACAAAAAATTTGACTGGGGTGTACAGGTTGTGTCTTTCCACCAAGGCCATCCACCTTGTTAAGCTGAATAGTGAGGTGCCCTCTGTCCACTTACAGCTAATGAACATTCGGCGGTGTGGGCATTCAGAAAATTTCTTTTTCATTGAGGTGGGCAGATCTGCCTCCATTGGGCCAGGTGAGCTTTGGATGCAAGTGGATGATTCAGTGGTGGCCCAGAATATGCATGAAACCTTCCTAGAAACCATGAAAGCTTTGAAAGCCTTCTCTGAGTTTAGACCTCGCAGTAAGAGCCAGTCTTCCGGTGGTGGTAGCAGCACCAACCCCATTTCTTTCATCAGTACTAGGAGGCACCTGGGTAACCTGCCACCTAGCCAAACTGGCTTACAAAGAAGATCCAGAACTGAAAGTGTTACTGGGGGGACCCCTCCAACCACCAAGAGTAGTAGCTCTTACCGTTTCAGAACTTCCAGTGAAGGGGAGGGGACAATGACCAGACCATTTAGGTCAGTTACTGGAAGTTTGATTCATCTGAATACTGCAAGGATGAATTTGGGGCGCCAAGAAGGAAGTGGACGATATGTTAGAGCAGCATTTAGTGCATCTTATCACACCAGGTCTGCATCTCTGCCAGTGTCTCACTTCCCTTCCACTACTAGCCCCATCAGTGTTTCTTCAAGTAGTGGCCATGGATCAGCTTCCGATACCTTCATCAGGCCTTCCAGTTCATCCGTCTGTGGGTCCCCAAGTGATGGAGGTTTCATTTCTTCCGATGAATATGGTTCCAGCCCTGGCGACTTCAGGTACTTCCGTGTGAGGAGTAATACCCCAGATTCCTTGGGCAATACGCCTCCAATCAGAGAAGAAAATTGTTTAAGTGAATATATGTCTATGAGCAAGCAGCAAATGGATAATAATAGTTCAAGAGATGATTACCGGGAGGCTGACAAATGCTTCAGAAAAAGAACTTACTCTCTAACTAAGCCTGCTTCTATACCAGCACAGCAGAAAACAACCCAAACAGCAACTTCATTAGATGAAGTTTCTTCAGGAAGCCATGGACGCCTGCCTTTTTCTGAATCGCCAAAATTCAAAAATAACCCTGAACCAGTGTATGGGGAATCTGCCCTTGATTCTGTATGCAATCAAAGCAGGAATAAAGCCAGAGATGATGGATACATGCCAATGATGCCAGGAGTTGCATCTTCTTTTGCAAGCAACAGTGATTATCTGCCAATGACTCCTAAAAGTGTGTCTGTTCCAAAGCAGATAAACAGTTCCTGGCCATCATCACAGGCTGATTCCAAAGGATATATGATGATGTTTCCTAGGGCTATCTCTTCACCTGTACGTAGTCCTTTAACTGGCTTTAATAAAAGTGGCAATGAGAAGTTGGCGAACAATGAGTATATGGATATGTCACCTGGAAACTCAGCTGCTCCAAAGCAACCTAGTGATTCAAATTATATGCATACCAACACCAGTTCCAAAAACTTTAGCTCATATTTCTCTCTCCCACGAAGCTTTAAGACTCAGTCAGGAGAAAATGGTGAGCATGATGAATACGTTCCAATGTCATCACCAGGAAAATTATTGTATAGTGGAGCTGAAAATGACAACAATATCAGTAATGATGTTCTGGCTAATGGCCATTCCAAATCATCAATGCTGAAAGCTTCAGATGAAGGACTTGAACAGAACAAAATTACCAGGCCTACAAGACTTCCATTAGGCACTAGAGGTAGTAACACTATACCAAGAATGTATGATCGTACAATTCCACTTGAGCCATCTAGTCCTGGTGAATATATAAATATCGACTTCGGTGAAAAGGCAAGTAATACACCTTATTCTTTATCTGCAGAAGGATCGCCATCATCTCTTGGCTCCAGTAGTGACCATAGGCAGTCACCACTTTCTGACTACATGAGTGTTGATCTTGATGTTCAGTCACCAAAGGTTGCTAAAGAACTATCCAACTCCTTGACAGATATTTCAATTTATGCAAGTTCTAGTATTCCCAGAAATCCACCTGATTCAGATTATGCTAGGCTCTCGTTTGGTACTGCTTGTGTTAGCAAAGGAAATGGTAGGATTGATGACTATACAGAAATGACCTTCAACATGGCAGCAATGCCACCTGGACCATTTACCACCGAAAGCAAAAATGGCTTAAAGATTGATAGTCCTCCTTCCATTGTTAATAGACTGTGCATTGTTGACCAATATGCTGGTAGCAGTGAGTTCTCAGTTCCTAGTCCTGATCCGCCAGTAGTACCTAAAGTTATTCGTGCTGATCCACAGGGAAGGAGAAGGCATAGCTCTGAAACATTTTCTTCCACTGGCACTGTTACCACTTCCTCTTCTTTCTTTACTGATAGTAGTAAAAGGCACAGCTCTGCCTCTTTTGACAATGTGTGGTTGAAACCTGAAGAACACATTTCAGATGGCCATGAAAGCAAGATGTCCAGAGATACTTCAACTGGATTTCAGAATGGCTTGAACTATATAGCTCTAAATTTACAAGATAATTCTCTAAACTGTGAGGAGAGCCCTAGTTCACCAAACTGCCACCTACCAAATGGTACTTTGAATCTGGAAAGTGGAGTGTATGTGAGCATAGACTTCAGCAGATCAGATGGTTTGAAGTGCAACTCTGCAAGAAAAGGTTTGTATTTTTTTAAATCACTCACACAAATTAATGCATGCATAATTTCAATATATTATTGTAAATCACTATTTTCTTCTTTAAATTTGCCCCTTTTCCTATTTAGTGCAGTATTTTCACTGGCAGCATCACATAAGAAGTGTTCTGCATGCACAATTCAGGCCCAAGTGTTTCCTATCTTTTAATTTGAAAACATGTATTGACTGCTTTTTTTGTTCAATTGTCGTTATGAGTATGGGGTAGTAAAATAATCACAGAATATATGAGAAGAAGTAAATTGTTCTCATACTTGTCTTCATTACCAACTTTGGGGTCACTGCCACACTCCTTTTTCAACATTCTAATAAAATATAGACATCAGTTCATCTAAATAACAATAATTTATTTGGAATCTGACTACTTTAGATTTTATGAATGGATTGGAATTTATCCCCTGGTACATGGTTGTGGGTACCTTTTAAGGGAGGAATCTGCTTTCTGAGGTTCTGCGGAACAAACCTGCTACTTCCAGCCACAATTTCCCTTGCTCCCTCTACAATGAAGTCCAACTTAAAGCCACATCAAGACTGCAGTTTACCTTGAGATGTGCAGAATAAAGTGATATATTTTATTCACGTATAGCAGTCTTATGTAATTTTTTAAAAGTCACTGTTTTCATAACTGCATTATACATATAATCTGATTTTTAACAAGGGGTTAACAGTTGTGGTTTCCCTTGCAAAGCTTTCTGGGAAATGTAGTTTTGTGAAGAGGTTGCAGGTTTCAGAGCATTACGAAATCTCTTCCTCGTTCCAAAGAGAGAGGTGTGTGTATGTGTATTTGAGGTGTAGGTAATTCTGACAGTTAAACTGGCATGCATTTCTAATGTAGATGCTAATTTCGAAGGCATATAGCACCATTCTCTCCATACTGTATTTTACAGAAAAGTAAATGGAGTTCAGTGGGCTTGCTTCCTAGTATGCATACATAAAATTGCAGCTTTAACAATGGTTTTCTCATTTGTCCTGTGAGTTCAGTGACAATTTTTTAAGAAGGCTTGATTTAGTTGTGCATCACAGACACCTCTGCTGTGATACCCTGGTAATAGCTCCTTAGAACGTAGCGATGCAGAATGGGAGACATGAGAAGGCTGTTAGTACAGTATTCTGACAGTCGTAAGCATTCTAGATTACTTCAGCTAGAATCTTACAGCTGCAATAGTGTTATAGTGCCTTGATCAAACCCTTTCTTTTAAAACCTAATAACATGTCTGCAGACTTGGTCTTAGTTTATAGTTTGCTTGTTTTTTAGCTTTTTCTGGAGGAAAAAATGGAAGTCAGTTGTTTTCCACTATAAATCTTAATCTAAATACTGTTTTAATGGAGAGTGGCTATTCAGTCATTGTAGCTAATTATTTGTGCAAATAGTACTTTTAAAATCCAATATAACACAGTTGAGTATTGTAATAGGTATCCTGCTTTTGTTACTTAGAAAATTATACCTGTATCGCTTGATACAAAGACATGCAAAGAATGTACTGGACTTTGATAAACTGTCTGAAATGCTGAATCAGGGCTTCTAGGTACCCCTTAACTCAATCTGAATATATTCAGAGGCTTTAAGAGATTGCATGAGTTTAGATTCTTTGGCGAGTCTCCTATTGGGAAAAGATTACAGTATATAAAAAACAAGTCAGTCTGTTAGCATTGCTTGGGGGTTTTGAAAAGTTTGTTATTTCCTTTGGTATACTTTTCTCTTTGCCCCTCTTTTTGCTGTGGTTAAATCCAAGTTGTTTGACTGCTCTTCTAAACCAGTGAATGACAGCATACTTGGAGTATCTTCCTCTTGCATGTTAAACTCCGTTTAATTAGAAACAGAAGTGGTAAAGAAATGTACTGAATTTGGCCTTCTCTTGAATTTTTCAAACTTGGATTGTACTTTGCTCAATATAATTCCAAAAAACACCAGTGTAAGGGGGGGGGACTTACCCTCCAGCTCCGATCATACTACCAGTTTTAAACTTTGGACGCTTTCATCAGTTTTTCAACATCTGTTGAAAACATTTGCCTGTTACTGCTGCAACTGAAGCATAACCAAGATGATTACAAGTTAAGTTTTTTAAAAACATGCCTGACAGCAGTTTGCATATGGCTAATCATGTGTGTCTATGTACTTCTTTATGTGAATCTTTGGTCCTGATAATCTTTAAAATATGGAAGTGGTTAAGAAAATTCAGTCATTGGTAATAGTAGCTGAGTCTGCTAGGTAGATTTCAAGTTAGTGAGTACTTCATTGAAAAATCCTTTTAAAGTGTATATAAGGAAGAGATTTTGCTAGAGGCAGGGGGCACAATCCAGCAGAGACTTTGAGAGTGCTTAAGCTCATTGACTTTATGCTGGAATGTGGCCAAATCATTCATTATTTTCATCTGACTGTTACATAGCCAATCAGTAGATTCAGACAAAGCCCTGGTTTCAGACTTAAAAGAAATGCCTTGGTAGTTGAAAATAGTAATGAGCTTTTGAACTCCTACAAGTAGAGATTTGAAGCATCTCCTCAGTTAGAACAGCAGAGCGGGTGGGGAGGCCAAGCAAAATAATGAAATGTTAGAGTTCCACAATAAGTGACTTCTGCCTTTTGGGGCTGCTACATTCTCACTTCACCAGCAAGAGCAAAAATTGCAGAACTCAACAGCATGCCTGTCCCATGCACAAGTCTACTTGAGTTCCTTCCAGGGTGGGGCAGGTACAACATTGTTTATGCATTCTGTAGATTACTAATGATCCCAGTTTGACCTTGGAGGTGTAGAATTAACTTCAGTATACTGTGATAAAAGTCAGCCATGAAACATGACGGATGTAGTCACATTTATTTTTCAGGTGCTTTCTCTAATGTGACAGTATTTTTCAAAATTTTAAATAATTCTTTTTTTATTAGAAAATTTTGACTTGTAGGTAAAATTTCAGTAGTGTCTCAGAAGTATGAGATAGGGCGGGGGAACTGTGACCTCACACTCTGAAGCATCATACCATTCTTGTTGAGACAGGTAGCTTAGAGTGTGTGCATTTCTGTTTAAAACTCTACAGCAAGGTTTGAGTTTCTGGTCACTTTTGTTGAACTCCACATTTTCTCATCAGTTTGTATACGGTCTTGTAATAACATATGCAGTTTTATTTCCCTCTTGAAACAGATTACTGCTCTTACAGCAAAGCTCAAAAAGTTTCATAAGATACCTGGAAATAAAACTTGAAAGTGCTTATAATTCAACACTGTAAAATTGTTAACACAAGAACTGTTGAACGTCTGAAGTTTCATTGTTAGAAGCCTGGGCCCCTCTACTTACAGTGATTGCAAAAGCCTCAAGTTCCCATTTTACCTTGATCCACATAAAAAGCTTGAAAACAGTTCCTCCTCTGTTGAGGTTATTACTCTGCTCCTCCTCCATCAATTTTGTGAATGGGAAAAGTTGAAAGGGTTGATTCACATCTCTGAATGACTGAAACTAGGGAAGTAGTACCATATAATTTTGTGATAAATTGAAGGTGACTTCTTATAGACTTAACTAAACATTATTCACAAGTGAGTGTAACATAAAACACCAACCACTTGTGTCACAGAAAATCCATTTTAGGAGTAGGAGAGGGGGTTTCTAACCTTTTCTGCTTAACTCCCCTCCCCCCCCCGTTCCATATACATATTTATCCCTGTAAGGAATATTTATCTTTTAGAATGCCACTGAGGTGTTCTGGGGTGGAGCTAGAAAAGCATCAGGCAGGGAAAAGGTTAAAGACCCTCTCAATGGTCTAATATTTCTCCACTCCAAATTGTTCCCTCTGAAAGGAGGTTTTCTGTAATACAAGTAGCTGCTAGAGTTAAGTTAGATCCTTTGGTCCAAGCTGACGTGATTTAAATTTATTTAAGCTTCACTGATGTAAGGTTTTCAAATATAGCAACCCTTCAAAATGTTTGTTTTTGTTATAGATCACTTTCCCCAACTAATGTGCTTAAAATATGTTCATATACTTCTCCTTTCTTTATGTGTAACAACATCTTTTAAATATATAAGCTCTGGTTGCAAATGGCAATAAAGATGTTATTAAAAAAAAGAAAAGTACAAGAATGCTAAAAGATTTGGAAATATTGGAAAAAAGAATGGAAGCCAGCCAAGTGCATTACCAAGTTCATAATTTACATGAAATATCATAGTTCATCTAATATATTTTCCCTTACATGAGCTCTGGCTATTACATGAGCCACACATGTTCCCCTCCCCCTGGTCTCAACAGATCACTTTCTGGTTTGCCAAATTACTGTTCACAGTTTGATTGCGATTTGTAATCTTGGCTAGTAGGAATTGCTTAACTTGCTGTTTGCCAGTTTTGGCACCCCAGCACACAGTGATTTGGAAAGCTGAGAAGTGAGTACAGGAGGGGAAGAAGACCTTAAGCAGCTATTATATCAGGTTGTCATAAAGAAACGGTGTGGGGCTATTCCATCTGCACAGCTGGGAGACCAGAAACTTTTGCTCCCTTCATTAGAAGTGCTTATAACTGAGTTTTCTTATATCCTCATGCCCCAATCCATTTTCCTTTTGTGTCATGTCTTTTTAGATGATAAGCCTGAGAGAAGAAACTGTCTTCCTTGTTAGTGAGCCATTTTTGCTGCAGAACTGGGTAAAAATGTTTAGATAAATTATATTGTATTGTTTGAATGACTCTGAATGAACTATCTGAATACTTGGCCTGAACTTGTACCTGCAATCACAGTATATCTCTTCACCTGCAATTTAAGAACCTTCCTGTGAAACAGAATAGGTTTGCTCACTAATGTGAAAGTGAATTGATTCTTGACTTTAAAAGAAAAAAAAGTTGTATATATGGAACATAACAGAAAAACCTGCAACAATATTAAACATTCCAGTGCCCATTTAGTGGTTGTGTTGCATTTCTGATATTCTTCTAGTTGGTGTTCAGGCATGTTGTTCACAACTTTCTTTAAACTCGTTATACTTCTTTGTTGTATCTCCTTTACCAAAGCAAAGTACAGAACCTGTTACCTTTTACTGATGTTGCTAATCAGTACTGGAAAACGTAGCATGTTGCTGGAAGCTGCATCATTGCATGCTAAGTCAATACTTTTTTGCTGCTTAAGAAAAACAAAAACAAATTGTTTATCAACATTGGGAGTCCATTGTAACTAGTTAACTAGGCAAATTCACATGCTGAAAACTGCACCCTTGTATTCTGGTACACTTGTCTCCTTGAAATGCTTGGAACTTCAGTGTAAGCATAACTGAGCACTGGATTTTGGCCTTTGATGAGAGCTTAACTGAAGATAATGAAAAACATTTGGTCACTTTATTGCTAGGACACTGTTAGGACAGGAGATCAGAGTGACTGAAGGAACAAACAAGAATAAGGCAGCAGGAGGCAAATAACAGATATGTAGCTGCCACAGGAACTCAGTTACATAGGACCTTTAGATCCTGCATATTTTGTTTGTAATTTTGTGCAAGCAAAAGTGTCATTCAACCAGAAGTGACAAAAGCATTGTACCTCCATGAATTTGGGAAGAATTTATTATTGGCAAGGGGAGAGAAGGGGAGGAGGAAGACTGTGTTTTAGCAGATGGTGGGTGAGCTGGGCTTGAAATCCTAGCTTGTATCACTTATTCATTATAATTAGATACCTGGGATCAGTTTTTCCCACCAAATCCTTAGTTTGCTTATACAGTGGTACCTCAGGTTAAGTACTTAATTCGTTCCGGAGGTCTGTTCTTAACCTGAAACTGTTCTTAACCTGAAGCACCACTTTAGCTAATGGGGCCTCCTGCTGCTGCCGCGCCGCCGGAGCCCAATTTCTGTTCTTATCCTGAAGCAAAGTTCTTAACCTGAAGCACTATTTCTGGGTTAGAGTGTGTAACCTGAAGCGTATTTAACCTGAAGCGTATGTAACCCAAGGTACCACTGTAGTATAAAAGCAGACCTGGTTTTCTAAAGTAAAATGTTTTTAATATTTAAGGGAGAATATTTGCAATTAAGAATGTCCAAACATTTCTTTATAAGAAATAGGATGGTATTGACAGCTTCTGTTCAATGTAGGCTAAAGTTTTTAAAAGAGTTGCACAATCTTACTTTGTGGCTGAGGGGTGGGAAGGAGGAAGGATAAATCTTTACCACTGTTTGTCCTAAAACTGTGACTCATCTTTAAAAGGTCTGTATGACCCAGAGTGCCTCCGCCTTGGCCCACCCTGCAAATTGCTGTTTGTTTTTTAAGTTTAGTCACATGTAGCTTTATTAGGCATCTTAAAGGCAACCTAATGATCACCTTCATACTATACATGTTGAAACAGAAACATCCATGTTTTAGAGAAGCAAATTGGCATATACTGGATACTGTAGCATCAGATTGTGAGACAATTATTGGGGTGGTCATCTTTTTCCTGGCGGGACTTCTGTTCCTTTAACACCTTTATGCCAAGAAACACTTCAGCAGCTGGAGCTTGTTACATTGTTTTGACTATGCAAGGCACTTTATCTGTTGCAGGCGCAGAATTACATTAGGGAGGCATAATAGCTACGTGCCTAACTGCCTTACCTCTGATGGCCCAGATGTAGATCTCCTTTTTTCTGAAGAATTAATACAACTTTTATATTTGGTTTTTCAGGCTGTGTACAAATGTGCACACGTATACCAAGAAACTCCCTACCCTGTCCCGTGGTTGGGTAGGGAGGGGAAACATTGAGAGTGTTTGAAGTAAGAGAGGTGTCTGTGGGAGGTAGGTTTAAGAGCCAAATTGCTGATTCAGAGATATCAGTGGTGCAGCATTTACACCACTGTCCCTCTTCAATCTCTCCCCTCCCTCCCTCTCCCTCTCCTTCTTCCTTCCTCCCACCCCTCCTCTAGATGTGTGTCACGTACACCTTCCACATGCATTTCAACCTAAGCTAGAACTCCCTATCCTGACATACTAGCTTGTACAGTGAGAAGTATTTGATCTCAGGCAACATTCAGACATGCTGCCCACTTCCTGAAAGGGCTATCCTGTAGGTTATTTCATAACATGCCTTTCAATACTTTAGTGAAGTGAGAGAAATGTAGGTACATAATAGAGTTAGTGGTATTGGAAGGGGGTCGGTTTTAACCAATTCAATAAGTGGCTTTTGTGGAAGGAAAAGGCAGAGAGATTCTTTGGAACCATTGGAAATGTACTGCATAAAACACTTAGCATAATAAAAACATGTGGGTTTCTACTGTTTTAATGTGTGGCAAATGAAATCTCCAAAGTAAAAAAGGAAAATCTCAGTAAAATATCCAGGAGAGTAACATTTTGATGCATTTCTTTCCTCCCTTTTCCTCCTACAAACAGTAGCAGAAAGATGTTGCAAATGAAGTAAATGTTTGCAAAACCTTTTAAACTTGCTTGTCCCATCAAGCACTGGTGGGCAGTAAGGAAATTTTACCATCAAGAAAGATGCATTAGTGGGCGGGTGATAGGTATAAAAAGGTTGACTACCCCTGATGTATACAGCTGTAGGCACTTCAAGACTTAATGTAAGAGATACCTATATCTATGTATGTATCTATAACTATACAGTGGTACCTTGGGTTACAAACACTTCAGGTTAAGACTCCACTAACCCAGAAGCAGTACCTCGGGTTAAGAACTCAGGATGAGAACAGAAATCGTGCGCCGGCAGGAGGCCCCATTAACTAAAGTGGTACCTCAGGTTAAGAACGGTTTCGGACCTCCGGAATGAATTAAGTTCGTAACCAGAGGTACCACAGTATATATATAGAGAGAGAGAATGTCCATGCCTTACTGAATGTTGATCCTTCTTATATTTAGTTTGGGGTGATGGATGATCTGCTCTCATTTAGGAAAGAGCTGTAGTTCAGTGGCAGAACTCATGCTTTGCATGCAGAACCTTGCAGGTTCAGTCCCTGCCACTTCAAGGTAGAAATAAGAAAGATATGATCTGACTCAGGATAACATAACTTACTATGCCATCATGTTCTTTTTCTTTTTTCTTATATCCTTCTTAATGTATTTTTTGCTATTTAGGACTTTCCCTTATATAGTAGCTCTAGTGTTTAAGTTGTTGTAGGCAGAAGTTGGATCCACTGGTAAATCTGAGTGATTTGCAGATTCTGACTACAAATTGAGTAACGAGTAACACCTTGTTCCTTCATTATAGTAAGTGTATTTCCCCAATCACCATCAATTTTTGCACTTGTCTCCAGTTGATGGATCTTAGGAGTCTAGTAAAAAATAAAAGACATTTTCCTGCACCTGGTTTAAGTGCCTACTGAATCCTAATGTTTCCTGCTCCCTGCTCTTTTCCATACTTTTCAGCCATTACAGCTCTTAATCCTTCCCATGTTTATTTCTGCTTGAAAACAGTCCTTCAAGAATATTGCAAGCTAGGCTGTAGTGATATTTTCTAGCTACTTTTAGTATTGCTTATGAGGGCATGCTCTGGAAACTTGTTGTTCAAGGTATCAGAGACAGATGTTCTTGGGTTCTTCTAAATTTGTGTGTGTGTAATCATTAATTCTAGTTACTTAAGATAACTGTGCAGCTGTGTATATCTGTGTTCAGTTGTTACGTTATGAAATCATGGAAATTCACAATCAATGGTGGAACTCTGTAGTTTTAGACACTAGTCTTTGGGGGAGGGGCTTTAGATGGCAGGTGTTAATTAGCAATTAGCATTTATCTCCCTCCAACACTTGTTCTTTACATTGGCTTTGACAGTACTGATAGGTGAGAGAGGAAAAAAACAAATTTGCCAACTGTAATTTAATAAAGAAACACTCTGAACAAGTGCAGTTTTGCACTTTAAACTCATTAAATTGTAGCTCTATCATGACTACAGAAAATAAATGATGTTTGCTCCTGCTCTCCTGATACTAAACAGATTTACTTGGGAATGAGACCATGTTGTTGTAGGAAACTATAATGTTGTTTTTTTAAAAGGAACGAATGTTTTGTTGACAGTATCAACTCCTGTGGGCCATGACATGCCCACAGCGGTCCAGCTGCTGATGCTGGGCTTGTCTGCTGCTGCCTTCATCACCTGCCATTCTTCCGAGTGGTGATTTGGAGGCCTCCTGAGCTACAGGACTCTGGACCTCAGCCCTGGCTATCAGCCCTAGTGGCACCACTGATTAGAATTAGGGCTGGTTCAGTTATGCTAGGAATTTATATCTTAGTCAAACATGAAGGGTCAGCACTGTGAATGCAGCTCTGTGTGGAATACATATATAGGCTTGAGGTGTGAAGGACTAGATTGTGCCCTTTGTGCATTTAAACTTCTGAGAAGATCTTCATCATTGAGATAGGATCACCCTGTTAGTTGCTATGAATGCTCTACAACAGTGATGGCCAAACTTGGCCCTCCAGCTATTTTTGGACTACAGCTTCCATCATCCCTAGCTAACAGGCCAAGTTTGCCCATCACTGCTCTACAACATTGCTTGTGCCGATGGAATATTTGAGTCAGCACCATGTGATATTTTTCCTGTGACGCTATTCAGGTGCAGAGTGCTTTACTTAATTCATCCTCACAACAGCCTTGTCATCATTATTCCCATTTTACAGATGAGTAATTCTAGTTGAATGAGCCATTTACCCAAAACATGTTTCTCACTTCGTATTTTGTACTGGGTTGGGGTACCCAAGTATAAACAGCCCAAGTGAATATAGAAGGTCCCAAGTGTTGTACTGTGACATGGTGACTGAAAGATCAGTTTACTTTTTCTTTGGTTTTAAATGCAAACTTTCCATGTGTTTGCCCTTCAAACTTGACATAGCATGTGTGTATTTTGTACTTGTACCCATAGCTGTGTACAAAATATAGAGAGGGAAATTCTTAAGGGTGGATTTAAACATGCTACCTTTAATCCATGTGTTCAAGACATTGCAGGCCCGGAAGAATGAAATTTCTATAAGAGAAGGAGGTGGGTGGGTTTGAGACTCGCATTCCCATTTCATACAAGAGATCTGGAACCTGGGAATAGGGACAGAGGAGAGGCCACATATTATCCTGCACACTGCTTCTCTCCTGAAAATGTCACACTTCTGGCTCTGCTTTGCCTCAAGAGAAGCAGTGACTGACTGGGCTGGGAAGATGCCCATTGGAGGTGGAATATGAAGTTCCACTCTACTATAGACTCTACAGTTACAAAGGGATCTGAATTCACTTAATTGGAGTCTAGTCTGTTTAGTGACCACATTAGCAGCAAAGTAAAGCAAGTGTGTCATCTGTTGTGGTGAAGGGGTGTTCAGTAGAACAGTCTAGCCTTGAGTGTTTCCCTCAGCCTCTGGCCAGAGGCAGCTTAATTTTCTGTTTGCCTGTTTTGAATTTGCTATACTAGGAATATATCCTGTTGCCACTAGTTCTCATCAAGAATCGGATGCACAGTCTACTTGTTCAGGAGTGCGGTTTTTTAAAGGAGTGGCTCTATTAGTGATTCTGAATAGAGGTTCTTTTGGGAGGGCAGGTATGTATACAGTGGTTACGAACTTAATTCGTTCCGGAGGTCCATTCTTAAGCTGAAACTGTTCTTATCCTGAGGCGCGCTTTTGCTAATGAGAGGCCTGCCGCAGCGAGCGCGGATTTCTGTTCGCATCCTGGGGCAAAGTTCGCAACCAGGAGCAGCTACTTCTGGGTTAGTGGAGCTCGTAACCAGAAGCATTTGTAACTAGAGGTACCACTATTTGCAAGAAGATACAAGATGCACTATTGCTCTTTCTGTCTGGTGAAAACCACTGCAAGTTTTTGTGTCAGTACAGTAAAGTAGGAGTCAATACAATAAAATGCTGTGACTTGTAGGAATGTTTGTGATTCCTTGACACTGATTTCCCCTTTTTTTAAAGCGGGATAAGAATCTTTGAGATTGGACAGTTACATTTGAGGGGGCAATTCACATCAATTACAGCCTATGTGAATGGCACAGGATAACATGCTTCTGAGATTGCCACAACATCTAGGGTCCTTTGGAGGTGATCAGGGTCTGATCATCATAATCATTTTTCACAAATTCCAAATGCTTAGACTTTGTCTACAACAATCACTTCTGTTTTTGTTAACCCTTGATTGTAATGCAGGATAGGTCTTCTCTTTTTAAGGTGATTGGTTGCCTGAAGTGCATCAACTTTCCCTATAGTTTTTTGGGCAGAGTTTTTGTTAGGAATTTTATCTTACCTAAATGCCTTGGGCCCTATGTACCTGGCATATTGGCTTATCATATCATAACCAATCACCATTTCCAAAAACATAAATAAAAGGACACTTGCCCTTTCCCCAGATGGCTTGACAAAAGTATGAGCCTGTGCATCCTATGAAGCCATTGTAAGATCATCCCATTTTGGGTTCCTAGAGGCCTTGGCTTAGTAGGTATAAGCAAGGCTAGTGTGTGAGCCTTTTAATTGGGCATTAATAAAGTGCTGTAACTCACTTAGGTTTTGTTCACACTTGAACTTCTTCAACTAGTCCATATCTTACCCCAATGTGATCCTGGTATTCTTAAGGGCGGGCACTGCAGTCTGATGTGAGTTCTTAAGTTAGATGAAATACAGGCTGGGTTTGCAGGAGTAGCTGCTTCCTGTGTTGACCAGAGAGGTGATGTGCTTTTCTACTCTCAGCTACCCTTTGTTAGCTTCTTGCCCCTTTGGGGATTTCTTTGGCTTCCTGGTAGTGAAGCAGTATGCAGACAAGAAAGAAGTAGTTCTCTTATTTCTCTGGCATGTATACTTCTTACTGCATCACGTCACTGCCAGTCAAACACCATCAAAATAATGCATGTTTATGTGGCTACCACTGTGAGAACAGCATGCTGGACTTGATGGTCCACTTTGGCCTGATCTCGCAGGGCTCTTCTTATGTTCCCAGACCAAGCACACTTGTTGTGTATGACTTTTATTTAAAATGTGAATGTTGCACACGAACGTTTTATGTATGTAATAAAAAACCCTAAAGTTATTAGAAGCTAACACAGGAGTGAAGAATATAGCAAAGCAAATGTGTAGGTGAATGATTTAAACTTAAGAATAACTGAGACACTAAAAAGTGCATAGCAACATAAAATCAAATTTTAAATTTTAGTTCTCTAGGGCAGTGTTTCCCAACCTTGGGCCTCCAGCTGTTTTTGAACTACAATTCCCATCATCCCTGACCACAGGTCTTGCTAGCTAGGAATGATGGGAGTTGTAGTCCAAAAACAGCTGGAGGCCCAAGGTTGGGAAACACTGCTCTAGGGTATGTTCTGCCCTCCTTGTAACAGTGTTGTTACATAAAGCACTATGCTTTTCTCTGGAAGAATATATGACCAGCATTCACTTATTAGGGAGAAATTAGGCGTGCACTTGGGGACTGGAGTAGGAACTAAGTTGGCTCTCCAATGACTCCTTCGCACAGCCCTGCACTAGTATTTGTTTCATGAAATAGTGGGGGAGCCTCTTCGCCCATTTTCATTAGGACTCTGCCATTTGTTTTGGATGAGGCACGGGCCCCAAATGACTATTCTGCTTTGGAGATACTGAGACTGCTTCACATTTTTAGACTTCCCCAAAGTGTTTCCAAGCTTTTCTGTAAATGTAGATTCCAACCTGAGATGCAGGAGTGTAGTTTGTGAATGACAGCTGTAGCTTCTAACCTCTACCAGGGCTCTCCTCTTTGTTGAATGTGTTCAGAGCAACAGCTGTGGCAGTTGGAGTTGCTATGCCTTCCAAGAACAGCTTGAGAAGTACAACTGACAGGGAGGTAGTTCGAACCCTGATCCTGGCCACTTTGTGAATGACTTTCCACAGCTAAGCCAAGCTCTTGAAGATCAGATATGTGGCGACCCCATGTCCTAAATAAAACTACGCTCCTCCTCTTACTTTTTCCCTCGATGCCCAATCTAGCAGACTTCATTTCTTTATAGAAGGGGCTCTTAATGCATTCCGTTTTCATCCAATTATGCAAAAAAGAAAAGAGAGAAAAAAAGTTATAGGCACTTGATTATTTCAATAGAGATGACACCTGAGGCTTTGGAAAATGAGGTGAGATGAGCCTCTGCCCCAGATCAGAGGCAAAGATAGATGTCATATCCATGCCAATGAGATGGGTTCAGGGGCAATTTATTTTTTTGTGCACATCCCTGGTACAAATTGATTACTTTAGCGAAGATCAAACTTTGGCTGCAGCTCCTGGTTAGCGAGGGAAGAGCTTTAACATGAATCTGGCTCAGCTCAGTGTAAAAAATGACTAGGGAGGAGCAAATCAGGTCTGACCTCCTCTCTGGCAACCCTCACACTTGTGCAGTCCCAGTAACCCTCAGTTTGAATTCCTGTGCTATGTGAACCAGGCTAGTGTGTTTTGCAACCTTCTGCCTATATGGGTTATAGTGCTTATTCAAAGGTACTTAAGCTGCTGAAGAATTGGTACCAAGTGCAGAAAGTCAGGAGTGTAATGAATGTTTTGAAAAGTTCAGTGGAAAAGTACTGAAGACAGTAAGGAACTGGCAGTTATTGACTTCGGGTAATGCTAGTTTTAGATATTAAACTTGTGGTGGAAAAAATAAAGTGGGGAGGAATCCAGTATGTCATTTCCCACACAATGTTAACTATTTTCCTTTGATATGTTAACTTCTCAGATATAGAACCAGATGCTGCATGTAAGGAAGAAACATCTCTAAAGTGTGAGGGAACAATGGTCCTGGGAACGATCTTTAGTATTTGTCCTTGCTTGTACTTCCTAGTGACAAAATCTGTTCTTTGGGGACATGAAGGCACACTTAGACAGAATGAAACACAAACACACACACAAACATTTAACCACAGACATAATTTTTATTTGATTTTAAAAACTTTACTGAGGAATGTACAGTCCTGTGCTAGCTCTTCCTCCCCAGTGTCACAGAACTTTGGGTTTGTGTTCTGACAAATGACATTTTGGGGGCTAGTGAATCTTCTGGAGACCATTTCAGCTCCAGGTGGCTGTTCATCTCACATATTGAGTTGTTGGAGAGCAGCTGCCCTGCAAGCAGAATGGGCAGTTTTCCTTCTGCCATGTTTTTCATCCATTTGTGATGTCATGCAGAAAATCACTCAGTCTTCAGGGTCTGTCACATTGTTTGTTTTTTAAAATGTCACTTTTTAAAAAATCCAACCAAATATAAAAAGTCACTTGGATTGTTGCCTCAGTACTCAGTATTGCTGGAATTCCTAATGTGTTTTTATTATTATTACCCAAGTAGATTTTCTTTGAAGAGGGGAGTTGGAGAACTGAATTGCTAGATCCCATTTCTAGTTACTGAATTATGACAGTGGTTTTCATAGTTGTTATATAAACCAAATAAAAAATATATTGGGGAGACAAGAAACACACACTGACCTTTGGGTTGCCTTTTCTGGTTGTTGATGTTGTGTGTATCTATCTACTGGTATAATATTAACCGGCTGTGAAAGCTGCTGTGATACTAAGCTTTCTTGGGATAAATTTCTCCACGTTGGATTCCCACTATCTGCTGAATGTGGTGAACTTTCATGTGGGTTACCTTAAGGAAACTAACACTTACTTTCCTGCTCCTATGTAGGTGAGGTGGTATATATAACGCATGGTACCTTAATTGAAGAAATCCCTCAAAACACTTGATGCCTCTAGTTTCAAATTGCTCCATTTTTAATTCTTCACCTTGTGAGGTTTCAAGATTCATAAAATGTTGATGGGAATATGTGAAAGAGCTAGGATTATCCTTGAAATCATTTTAAAGGAGAATTGCTTTGTGTAACACAAGGTGGAATAGATCAGGGCTATTAAGAGTAGCCACTGGACTGCATACCACATGCTAATTCTATATTGTGACTTGGCAGGTGCTTCACAACTCCTTATTCCCAATTTTGTACCACCAGATTAGCTGGGGAAACTATGTATGAGCTTTAGTGGATTGAAATACATGGTTCATGTGACATGAATATTCCAGGCACCTTAAGTTTTGATGGGATACAATAAATCCTGGAGAAGAAAAAATGAGAGTGGTTCCTCCCAGCACCCTGGATCTAAACTTGGCCATCAGGATTGTACATGCATTGATTAATGTCTTAAGGATATCATGATAATTTCCTCAGTTGTCAGTTGTGCTCTGCATACCATGTACAATAAACCAAACTGGTCTTTTTTCTGTTTCACTTGCACTAAAATATTTTTGTTCTTCCCTTAGACTGATGGCATTACTATGGAAACCATTGTGAGAAGAGCAGGCTTTCCAGCTGGTATCTCCATAACTGTGTGGTGCTTTTGGAAGCAGAGCCCATCTCCAGTCAACTCCATTCACTTCCACCAGCACAGACACAGACATGCATCATTGGGAATGATTTTTCATCGCGTGTTGGTTGAGACTACAGTTGTGCTTTTCCAAATTAACTTTGGTCATATATAAGTTTTGATGACAGAGGTTTCTTTCCTCCCCCCTTAGCATATCTGTGTGGGAGACAAGGTGAATGCTGTGTTCTTTCTACACTTCCCATAAGTTTGTTTTGAGAAGTCACTTGGTATCTGAGAATCTACCTAATATGAGTTTTGCTTTTCTAGTACTTGAAGTGATAGCATAAATGTTTTATAAATTGTTTAGAATTATATTATTATTATTATTGCAGTTTAAAACCATTTTGAAGGGATGGGAACAACAGGCCAAGGCTTTGATCCTAAGCATGCTTGTTTGTAAGTCTCATTGAAATCTGTGGGTTATATTTTTGGGACTAGAGGCCTGCAGCCAATGTTTTGAAAGGACAATTGCAACACATACAGCCTTCCCCACCCTGCTACCTAATAAATAGGCTACCAGAGAATCTCTTCCATGCCCCCCTCCTCATGCATGCTCTTTCTATTGCCTGTCTGTTTCTCTTACATGCATAAGAGAAGCTTATTGTTTAGCTTCACCCACTTAATGCCTTGGCCAGGATGGAATAGGTGGAGAAGCTACCACCTCTCTTTGCCTTCCAACCCACCTCCCTGATCCTCAACATTTGTAGCTGTTTGCAAAGAAGTCATTTATTGTTTGCTCCATCAGTGGCCACTTTTGAGAACAGCTGCTGCTAGAGCATACTGTAAAGATAATTTGCAATCTCTGAGGAATAAGTGTGTGTGAGTATGTGTGCACGCACGTAGCACAGCCTTTTCTCCTCTTCTAAGGCAGGTAAATGTCCTGATCCTGTACCAACTGTAAGGAAATAAGAACAACTAAAATCAGTGGGACTTACAGGTAAACATGCATCAAACTAGTCTGTAACCCAAGTGTCTGTCTGTCTCTCTTTCTCTCTCTCTCTCTCTCTCTCACACACACACACACACACTATCTTTGGCTCCCTTCTGGAGAGAGAGACACATGCACAGATTGTGGTGAGATTTCACAGCCACAAGAACAATATGCTATAAGGGAGAGAAATGGTACTTAAATGAGACTTGGGGTTGGGGTTGGGGTTGGTTAAATTTTGCTTTATGATGCAAGAGAGTTATGGATTCTGACTTTTTTATTTTTATAATCCTATGTCCTCTTAAATTGAAAATTGTTGAGAATATCTCGAATGTAAAGGTAGAACTGAAGAATTTGTTGTATCTTGATTATAGTTTTCATTTTTCTTTATCTCCCTGTGTAGTCTTCCCCCCCATTAATGATATTTTGGATTAGCAGGGAGTTGATTTCTTTATAAGTTCAAATGGGGGAGAAATGCAGACTTTACAACTGTATATTTTCCCTGCATTACAATGTTGATGTGCTGTAGAGCTTCTATAGAGAGGATTCCTTAAACTTTAGTGAAAGAACCCTTTTCATTTGGAGTTATTTTTTTATTTCTTTCCAAAATTAGGGGACAAAAATCTGTCCTATTATACCTAATGTGGGGAAAGGGATACATTATCTTACTAGGATTATTGTTTAAATTGGGAATTAAAAATTCCTTAAACTTTAGTAGAAGAACCCTTTTCATTTGGAGCTATTTTTCTTTCTTTCCAAAATTAGGGGACAGAAAGACTGTCCTATTATACCTAATATGGGGAAAGGGATACATTATCTTACTAAGATTATTGTTTAAATTGGGAATTAAAAATTGTAGCCAGAAGCCAGGTGCCTCACGTATGTCATTAAAGAGCATGACACTAGTTATTGGTTCTGACACTAGTTGTTAGAACTTATAGTATATACTAATAATTAGAAGCACTGATAACTGAAAGGGTTGAAAGCAGTAAACAAATCCTCAGGCACCACACAGCTGGTATTCCTCTACGTTGTATATTGTACAAGTATTGAGTAAGGGTTGCCTCACCTTTTGACATCCGATCTTTCCAAAGTGCAGTGGGCCTACCACTTTACTTACACTATCACAGCCTTATGTGGAGGGGGGAATAAATAAATTAAGAGTGGGGGGAACCTCCCATTCTGCGCCTCCCATTTATTTATTTTCCACGTGCCCAGTGGGTTTTCCTTTCTTACTGGCTTCTGGGAAGGAGGCATGAGAGCTCTGGAAGTGACCCAGGACCCCCCCTCCCTTTTTTCTTGATTTATTTATTTGCTTTTCTGTTACACATTCTCCGCTGATACATAAACTAAACTAAATACATAATACTGACCACATAAACAATCAAAGCAAAACCAATATATCCTTTCATATACTTCCCTTCCACTCCTTCCATGGTTTCTTATCTAATCCTTTCCAAACCGCATCTTCTTGTTTCTCTAAATTTTTCATTCTTCGTCTCTTTACCTCTTGTTATAACTTACACTGCTGAAGTGATCACATCCTGCTAGGTTAATTATCTTGTTATAATGATTTTTCATATATTCCATATATAACTTCCAGTCTTCCTTAAGTTTTTTTTTTTTTTTTTTGGTCATCTTTGTTTCTTATTCTATTAGTCATAGCCGCTAATTCCACATATTCCAACAATTTATGATACCACTCATCTTTTGTTGGAGCGACATTCGTTTTCCATTTTGGTGCCAGTAAAATCTGAGCAGCAGTGGTGGCATACAGCAACAGACTCACTTGATTCTTTGGGACTTCAGATGTTATTACGCCCAGGAGAAACAGCTCTGGGCTTTTAGGGAAAGATCTTTAAACATTTGTTTAAGCTTGTTATAAATACACTCCCAATATTCTTTAATCACGTTGCAGGACCACCCAGAGGCTGGTGAGGAAGGAAAACCCGCTGGGTGTGTGGGTAAAGGGAAAATAAATGGAATAGCAGGCTCCCCCGCTTCCCATTTATTTCCTACCCCACCCTACCCCGTGTAAGGTTGTAAGTGGCAGACCCACCGTACTGGACCAGTTTGTATAACAAATTAGATCCTCCTGTCAGTTTTGATGTTCATGACTGTGTACTGGAATTTATTTTTGGTTAGTATTAATATACATGTCACACAGTGATATAGGTGATTTCTGACAAATATAGCTGGCATATAGTTGGCATCCATGAGTTTATGCAGAGCCCAGTAATCAGAAGGAGGAAAAGAAATATGCTGCAGAGTTTAAAAGCACAGATGAATATCTGAATCTAGAAAAGCAAGGTTTTCAAGAGTATAGTTAACTAGTTGCTGCTAAACAGATTTTGACTTAAAAACATGACCACTTTTCTAGACCACAATACTGTCTTGCCATGTACGTTTTGTTTGGACTCTGTAAATTAACAATGCAATAGGTACTTTACATCTTTTCATTTAAAAAATGAAAATTGGGTGATAGTTAAGAAATGATTCTGAAAATGGTTTAACAAATGTTAACAAATATTAGATCCTGAGGCTGCCATGGTACAATATACAGCACTGATTTTACAAATGCTGAATAAATAAGCAAATGGGTAACCTCAACTCTACTGGTACAAATACTAACAGGTACAGCATAATAAATATGCAATCTTTTTTGTCTTAGTTTACAGCAACTAACTTATTCAGTATTGTGCTGGAAGATCATTTTCCAACTATGTAAAACATATCACTATGTGGGCAACCTTCCAGCCACCCGTTTTATGCTGCTGTATAGTACAGAAAAACCAATGATGGAACAACGTTTGTCCTGTAAATTTAATTTGATATTGACAGTTATTGTCTGTACAAACTAAAACATATATGGTTGAAACTGTTCATTATATTTGCTATTTCTGCTTCACTGATCTGTTAAAAAGTTTTGAGCTGATTGATCCGGCTGTGTCTTCCATTGTAAATATTGTTACATCATTTTTCATGGTAAAATGCAGCACATTTGCAATTTTGGGAGACTGGCTTGAAGCTCTGTATAGTGTTTATATTTATCTGAATTGGCTTTCCATAGAGCTACTCGCAGTAAATGTGTTCATGGTAGTGTTGGTGCAGTTGAGTCTTTATTTAAAACGGCTTGCTTGCTAAAGTAGTGCTTTTCTGTATACATTCATTCAACTTTTAAGAGTGGATTTAAGTTTTAGCATCCTCTACATGCAAATTACCTGGATCTGCTCAGCCAAAAACTATTATGGCTCATTTAAAATGCTGCAAGAATACTTAGTGTGGCTCAAAGCATTCATTAGCCGATGGCACTGATCAATTCATTGTAGTTGTGGGTTTTTAATCTGATTTTTAAATGGAGCATGTGAAGGGCTGTTGAGAGCTGATACCAGTGTTGTAAGCCATTAATGTACAGCACTTGCTTCATTCACAGGAGTGGCCTTTTGATGTGGACAATGTAATATTCATGAAAGTATTACGGCCAGCCCCGTAATCTCAGACACGCTCCTGAAATCAGGAAATGCAATAGTTGTTCTTGCTAAGATCCTGAAATCCCCAGTTCATGAGTTTCATTACTCACAAAATAGACCACTCTCTTCAAGAAAACTGCTTTTAAAGAAGCATATGAACTTGTCCTCCATTAAGAAAAATAATTTATCTTCAGGTGTTCTGCCAGTTTTGAAACACTAGAATATTAATATCAGTCAAAAGCAGGAGTTGACTCAAACATTTAACTTTTGTAAAACTCATACTTTGGAAATAGCTCACAATCCCTGTAGTTTTTATTGGTTGAAGACATTTAGGCTCTTAATACAGTTAAATCACTAGAGGTGTAAGTTGCTGCTGGACCAAAATATGCTTCTTTCCTTCACTAGATATGCCCAAGTGTGTTAGTACAGGTCATCTAGAAGGCTTTCAACCTAATCCCATTCAGAATTAGTCACACCTAAGGCCATGAAAATCAATGGGCTTTTCTAGGACCCAACGTTAATTTCTTGGCTGTTGGTGTAAAAGGGAGCAGGCAAGATTGAGCAAATAGACAACAATGGTTTCTGGTTACAGTTATAATGTGCTGCATGAATCCCTCTACTATTGTTCTCATGTGAGGTGTTTTAGATGGGAATGGGACAGAAGCTGTATGGAAAAGGTGTAGAAGACTTTTGGGTTCAGGATCTCACTCACCAGAGCACATAATTCAGGTTCCTCTTTCTATTCCATAACCTTATTGTGAAGCTCACTGACTACAGCTTATCAGTCCAGTTTCTCAAAACTAGAAGCTGCTTTTCAGAAAGAAATATTTGGGGTGCATGTTAACATTTTGTTTTCTAGCACAAGTAGAGGGTCCCTCTCCCTATTCTTCCCTCCTGCCCCACCCTGGGGTAAGCATTATTGAGTGAGGGATTCTTTTGTCTTGCTGCTAATGCATTAGGCATACTTAGGAGCAACCTGCCACTCTCATTAAGAAGTGACCAGCAGAATCGCCTAAGTTTATAGTCTAGCTAGCAGGTGAAAAAACCATTTTTTAATAAATAAAAATAAAATATTATTGTTGAGGCATGATTTTAAGGCGCTATTGAAATTAAAAATGGCTTTTTGAAACAAATGAATAAATGAATGAAATTGCTCTCTCTTGATCAAACACATACAAGCCCTCCTGGTCTCTTCTTTGAAGATAAAAATCGCAACTGGCAACACAGTCACTCTGTGTTCTGCATGCTTTTTGGATGAACAGATTGCCCCATCCAGCTCCCCTTTCTCTGGGCCTCATGTTATAGCAGGCAGCATATGTTAAGAAGAAAAGAAAACACAACTCCCTGCTACATGGCAGCAAGTCATACCAGCAGTAAATAAACAAGGCACATTATCCAAACACGGTCAGGGCTGTTGCAACATTTTTTTAACATAATAACTGCTTAAAAGAGGCCTCTGCTGTGAAAGACCTCATTGGACCTAGACTATGGTAAATGCTTGCGCTGGTAGTTTGGCTCAGAACTCAGCAGCTCTGACCGAGCTAGTAGGCAAAACCGTCAGCACTGAAACACCCCACAGGGCCCTCTCTTCCAGGGCTGATCAACAACTTGGCTAAAACAACAAGGCACTTAAGCTGCTTGCTGACTGGGAAACGTTATTGTTCTGCAATAGCGGGGAGGTTTGAATTTAGCTGCTCAGTGAAGAGAAAGAAGAGTTTGGATTTGAGTTTAAAGCAGCTAGTAATTAAACCTGGTGTTTTCCATCAGAGATGTTCAAACTGCTCTGAAGAAGCCTGGGCAATGCATCCTTGAGCTCTTAGGAAGGATTGCTCCAGGAGAATTTCAGGAATAACCAATACATTTATCTGAAAAGGAACATTTTGCTTGGCTGCTTGTACCAATTTTACAGCTGCAGAGGAGTGTTGTGTTTATTCCTGTGTTTACACAGCAGAGGAGTGAAAGCTGGTCCATATTTCGCATATGCTGAAATATATGGCACAACCCCTGACTTTCTGATACCTGGTCCCAGTAAATCACTGCCCCTATTTTCTCTTCTGGGAAGAGGATATGGATGTGTATTGAAAAATATTGGCATGCGTGCCATAATGCTAAAGTTCTTCAGGTATCCATTCTGTCTCCTAGCTCTCTAGAAGTTAATATACCCAATACAATAACTATACACTCAGTGCTAGCCTGCATTGCAAAACAGCAAAGCTGAATTGGGTGGAGGCAATTTACCGGTACTACAGAGAAGGAACAACAACAGAGTAAGTGCTTCACCCAGGAGTGACTAACCCCCAGATCGTGGGCTTTGTCTAGCCTCTGAAGCATATTTTCCCAGACCTGCAAGATCCAAAACAATTAAAACAAAAACACAAAGTGCTTGAGTGAGTGGAACCTGGTGGCTGTATCCATGCCATCAGATTGTGATCCTCAACATGTGACTCTCTAAGCCTCTCTCTGTAGCCCTCAGAATTCCAGCGCCAGCCTCTCCCCAAGAAACAAGTCTACTGTCCAATGGTAAAATGCACATTAGTTTGACCCACTTTCACATCTGGTCCTGCCCACCACTGGCATGTGGCCCCTGGAAGGTTGCCCAGTAAAGAATGTGGCCCTAGGGATGATAAAGGTACCTCACCCTTGATTTGAATGGAGAGGGATTTATAACCCATCTTTGGGAGGATATGTTCTCTCTCTCTCTCTCTCTCTCTCTCTCTGTGTGTGTGTGTGTGTGTGTGTGAGAGAGAGAGAGAGAGAGAGAGGAGAGAGAGTATATGACCATACCCACTGCTGGTATATATGCCCCCCAGAGGGTTAACTAAAGATGAACAAAACCAAAGGGTCAACCAAACGTTGGCAACCTCACCCAGGCTTAACCCTGATATAGCCTGCCACAGAGCTTGTGCTTTGCTGCTGAGCTTCGGTCTTTCTCCAAATGCACAGCAGCAGTGAGCCCCTGGCAGACACCCTAGGGTTCTACGGCAGGCAAGGCAACATGGGATGTTTTCCCTGAAGGTATAATACTGGAAACTTGCCATTCTGTAGCATCATGTGTAGGTTGCTGGGCAAGTTTGCCTGTGCAGGGACTGCCATATTTCTACATACATGTTTTTTCCAACAGTATGGCCAACATGTCTTCCTGCTTAAGCATCCACAGAATCTTTGGTGAGGGAGGAGGATGGGGAGAAAACCAATGGGTACCACCTCTGGCTCCCCTCTTGGCTGCCCCACCAGGTCCCCAGCAGCCGGCACTGAGTTGCAACATGCGGTGCTCAGGTTTGCTGTTAATGCCTATTTTACAGATGGGGAATGCTGAAGCTGAAACATAGGGCCCAAGGTTGCACACTTGAGTTTGTGGCAGAGGTAGGACTTGAACCCAGGCTTTCCAGCACATGGTGGTTCGCTTCCTCAGTCTGTGGGGCTAAAATGTATACCTTATGTTATATCAAAAATCTTGGACAAATTGTCTCTTAGTACCAGGTTAGGAAGAGCTTTTCCAACTGAACTAGTCTGTTGATCCGTCTAGCTCAGCAGTGGCTTTTCCTGGTCTTGGACAGAAGTACAGTGGTACCTCGGGTTACATACACTTCAGGTTACAGACTCCGCTAATCCAGAAATATTACCTCGGGTTAAGAACTTTGCTTCAGGATGAGAACAGAAATTGTGCTCCGGCGGCACGGCAGCAGCAGGAGGCCCCATTAGCTAAAGTGGTGCTTCAGGTTAAGAACAGTTTTATGTTAAGAATGGACCTCTGGAACGAATTAAGTACTTAACCCGAGGTACCACTGTATGTCTTTCCAAGTGCTACCTGGAATTTGAATCTGGGACCTTCTGCATGCTGCCCCTGCCTTTGCAAGACATAGGGCTCTGCTCTCTGGCTCTGTTCCTCTGCCTACTTTCTTGATGGGAGTGGAAAAGAGAAACCGTAAAAGCATCATCTTGCCTGAAGGCTCCTCTCCTAATAACAAAATTATTTCCACTGTTACTGAAAGCAGCAAACTCTTTGAAAAGCTGCCATTTGGAAGAAAAGAGTTCTCTGTGTTGCACATTTTTGTGAAAGGGGAGAAAGACTGTGTAATTTTTATATCTTCCTGAGATTTTCTTCAGAGCCAGAAAAGATGGATAGTAGTGGCAAGATGGTCAAAATAACATCCTCAAAGATTATTTTCAATTGACTAATATCTCCCTTTTAAATAAATATGTAAATATATAAATATATCTAAATATACTGTCCACTATGATAATAAAAATGATGGTGGGCTAGAATGTGTTATTGCATTTTGTATATATTTTGAAATCACCTTTGGTTCAGCAACAGTGTCCTGAATTAATTTGTAGTTGTATTGGAATAATAGTGTATGTAATAAGGTGGGCCAGATATTTATCTTGCAACCTTCCTCTAAACATTTTTTACATGGAAAGAACAAACATTGCTGACGTTTATCTCATCTTCTTATTGGCCAATATATACTGTAATGTGTTCTTACCAAAATGGGATAATTAATGTGAATTAGTTGCTCCTTTGTAAATTTATCAAGGTTCTTCACACTATGCTTGTGGTTATAAAACCAGGGATGGTAGTTACTGTAAAATCATTCACATTCTTACATTATATGAAAAGGCCCAAACATATGTTTGTAACTATAAGCATACTGTGATTGGTTCGATATTGATGAAAATACTCAGTGGCAAACTGGCAGCTGTTTGCCTTTTGAAGATAAGATATAATGTAATGATGAATGTGCCACTGTTGTGATTTATTTTTTTTTAAGTTCATCAACCATGCTTTGATGTAGCATGATTAAATTAACTAATGGCCAAAAATATAGCTGAGATTTAGACTACTGGGTATATTTGGACATTTATACTTGTACTGTAGGAAAAGGGGCATGGGCCTAGCAACCACAATTTTTGGCCGCTGAAGCCAGCCCAAAAAACTATGCAGCCCTGTTTAAAATACTCAGAATGTGTTTGCCAAGGAATGCCAACCTAGGTGTTTCAGTGGCTCTCTTTAGCATTCATACCATGGGCCTTTGTCTGGAGGCCTGCTTTATAACCGCTATAGGAGCTTTATGTGTGCAGGCAGAACAGCTGAATGAGAGCCAGTGTAGTGCAGTGGTTAGCATTGCAGACAAGGATCTGGGAGACTAGGGTTCAAATCCCCACTCAGCCTTAAAGCTCACTAGGTAACCTTGGGCCAGTCACTGCCTCTCAGCCTGACTTACTTAACCAAGGTGATAAAGGGTCAAGTCTTATGAGGAATGGTTGAGGGAGCTGCATAAGCTTAGCCTGAAGAGGAGGGGAGACTGAGAGGTGATACAATAGCCATCTTCAAATATCTACAGGTCTGTCACATGGATGATGGTGCAAGCTTGTTTTCTCCTCCTGAGGGTAGGACTCAAACCAGTGGATTCGAGTTACAAGAAAGAAAGAACTTTCTGATGCTAATAACTGTTTGACAGTGGACCCTCAGATGGTGGTGAACTCTCCTTCATAGGAGGGTAATCAGAAGTTTGGGACAGAGAACATCAACAGATTTTCCTGTTGATTTTCTATAACCTCTTGGAATTGATGCTTGCTGCACAGGGCACCTTCCTCTTCCCCCAGTGCCATCTGTAAGCCATGCAAAGAACCTGGTTTTTGTGGATTGTGAACCAGTTACGTTACTTGTAGGTCATCAATGGATCATAGGCAGACATGCTGTTCAAGACCAGGCATGGTCTTTCAGACTGCGGGGTGGGGGATCGTCATCAAAAGTTAGTTCAGATCTGCAACAAGTGAAGTTTAGATGCCCGTTGCTTGGGTAAATTCAAGATTCAATAGTTAAAAAGCAAGTAGTATATTATTTTAAGGGCAATTGTTGTGGCATCTTAATAACTATAGCAATGTTATTGGCATAGGTCAAACATGCTTTTCAAGCCTTTGAAATGAATATATAGTGGTACCTCGGGTTACGAACTTAGTTCCTTCCAGAGGTCCGTTCTTAACCCAAAACCGTTCTTAACCTGAGGCACACTTTCACTAATGAGGCCTCCTGCTGCTGCTGCGCTGCCGCTGCACGATTTCCATTCTCATCCTGGAGCAAAGTTCTCAACCTGAGGTACTACTTCCAGGTTAGTGGAGTTTGTAACCCAAAGTGTTTATAACCCAAAGTGTTTGTAACCCAAGGTACCACTGTATTAATGTTTATAGTACCTGTATCCACCTGCAATAGCCCCCTTATCCCTTGCTTGGGTGGGAAAGCAGTTAGCCTCCTCTCCAGTCGCCTCAATGTGTCACTGCTATGGTCAACAATCAGAACAAAACCCAAGAGCCCAACCAGACCAGATGACAACCCTGGGCAATTGTACACTAAAAGTTTGTCATATGCTGTGCATGTTCCCTTAGTTACCCACAATATCAGAGTAGCTAAACTGGGCTGCTTGGAGCTATGGGTTCTATTTTGGGCTGGACTTATCTTGTACTGCATAGCCAAGGGCATGCTATGCTATGGGAGGGGCTGTGGCTCAGTGGTAGAGCATTTGTTATACACACAGAAGGTCCAAAGTTCAATCCCTGGCATCTCCAGGTAAGGCTGGGAAGGACTGCTGCCTAAAACCCTTGAAGAGTGACTGCCAGACAGTGTTGGCCATTGGTTCTCCAAGGGTGTGGTTGGTGTGCCAGAATGGTGTGGCAGGAGAGGATTGCAAGTGTGGCAGGAAGATTCAAGGACAATCAAAGTAATGTTTAAACATTTCATTTGTGTTGATGAGGAGATCCCTAGTACAGAAAAGAGTAATAATTTTCCTTTTAATGTTTTTAGAAAGAAAGATGCTTTGTGCGAGGATACTGAGCTACAACCTAAAAATTGTTCTCCACCCCAAGCTCCAAGTGGTACCTCAAGGTTCCTTTGCCTTATTTTGCTGCAGGTCTGACTAGGACTTGGCTCCTCTCCTGGCTAAATGGATGCCATAAGACGGGGCCTAACACCAGCACTCTCAAGTAGCTGCCAGGCCTCGATGCCCCGTTAGAGGCTACTGCTGATGCTCTGGAACCCACCTTGGAAAAGCCTCTCAGTGGCTTGGTCCCCTTTTAGAAGCAAAAAATCCAGAACTATTATTCTGTGATTCATATTATATGTAAAATAAAACCTGATATAAATTGCAGTCAAGTTACAGTCTACAGAGTCTGAAGCATGTGCCTGAAGAATGGGGAATCTTTTTCAGCCTGAAGGCTATACTTCCCTTTTGGCAAATATAAATTTTATCTTTGTTCAGTAGGCAAATTTCTACACACATTCCCACAACTCTCTCTTTCCCCACCCAGGCAAGCAAGAAGCATTGCCAGAATTCAAGGATACATTCCAGCCAGGCAAAAACACAAGAGGAGGGTACGGATGGGGAGGGGTGTGTGGCCTGGGGGAATACCGGGGGCTGGATAGAGCAGTCTAGAGGGCCACATTTGGCCCAGTGTCTGAGGTTCCTAACCCTTGATGTACCTAATACTCACACAAACTTCTCAGTGGTAGGCCCTGGCATCTGCAGACCAGCCTGAGAAAGGCTCCTTCCTGTCTGAATGAAACCCTGCGGAGTTGCTGCCACTCAGTGTATTAACAATGAGGTGAAGAAGGAAGGGGAGATTCAGTTTATATCCCACCCTTCTTCCTGAAGGAGCCCAGGGTGGCAGATACAGCAACAATAAAATGGTTAAAAAGAAACCCAGCAACCTAGAAACAGTTTGGAAAGATTAAAAAAAAAAAACAGTTTAAAATGTTCTAAAAACATGGTAAAAACATTCTCAGCCAGTGATCTCAAAGTTGCCAGGAACAGTGTCTTTCAGCCATCAAATGCCTTGGTAAACAGGAATGTTTTTAAATTCCTTCTGAAAGTCAATAATGAGGGATACAGACGCACTTCACCAGGGAGGGCATTCCACAAACAGGGAAACACCACTGAGAATTAGCATTGCCAGGTCATGAGTATTCAAGACCCTGAGATTTCAGGGCCCAAACCTGAGACCTTGGTTAGCCTCTGGTGATGTCATGGGGTGGGCCCTGGAGTTAATTGGGAGGGAAGCAAGGCGGAGCAGAAACCCTGCACCCCAAGTATCTGTGCTATAATTTGCATTTGGACTGAAGCTTGGAAGCTGTAGGTGCAATCTTCTTTATACATCATCATCATCATTTATTGGCCCTCTTGCTCCCCTGCCCTCCACCTACCACCTGGAGGGGCCAGGTAAACCTGAAGACTTTAGGTCTGGCCTGGAGGTCTGGCAATCCACCAACAAGCCCTTGCCACCAACTGTAGTCTGTGATGGCTGATATCAACCGGGGGGTGGGGGCTGCCTGCCCTCAGCCCTTTGTTGCTCTCCCTGTAGTCTGCCAAGCGCCACCCACCTTTTTCCTCTGCCCAGCTGATCAACCTTTGCTGAGCAATGGGGAGAAGATCGCTGCTCCCACAACCACTCAGAGCAACGCAGCAACTGTGATCTTGTATACACTGGAAGTTTTGTGGTGGGAGAGGCATTACCCATTTTAATGCATAAAAGTTGTGCAGTGTACATATTATTATTATTATCATTATTAATTGCATTTATATCCAATCTTTTTCTCCAAGAAGCTCAATATGGCTTATTGCTCTCCCTCTGCTCATTTAATCCCCACAACAACCCTGTGATGTAGGTTACACTGAGAAGCAATGACTGGCCCCCAAGGTCACCCAGTGAGCTGGATGACTGAGTGGGGATTCGAACCAGGTCCCATGCTCAATTTATCACCAGCATACACATTCATGGCTTTAGTCTGCATGCAACCACATATTTTCCATGCTGTATCCTGTTATTAGCCTCAATATTTAAAGTTTCTCTCTAGTGTCCCACATGCTTAGAGGCACATCAGTTCTGCTAACGAAAGCAATGGGACTTGAATGCATATCATGTTAAATCTACAGGATAACAAATTTGTGAAAGACAGCCTTATGGCCTGCTCACATAGAGGACAATTTGATTTATTCAGGCTAAATTTTAGCTTTGATATATTTTTTTTTGGGGGGGGGGATAAAAGGTCAGGCTGTATGAAAGTATCTTAATCCAATTCTCAAATAATATAATGTTTGATATGCTTAACATGCAGTATGTCGGTGATCCCTACAACAACCTTGCAAGGTAGGTCATTACTGCTAATAATGCAGGGGCTGAGGATGAAGGGGTGGGTTCTCTGTTGAGTTTGTGGCAGAAGTCAGATTTGGCCTGGGAACTTTGAATCACAATTGGTATAATCTTTAAACTGAATGTTAACTTGTTAAAATAATTATGTTTATTTTTAAAACACAGCTTTGGTGTTTTGGATTTTCTTTATGTATATTTTGCAGTCTCGGGGCCTTAAAGACAACCTTGAGGCTCATTCGTGATTTCAAGGTGCGGTTTTGCTGTGAATGGGGAGTGTGTGTTCCACCAAACAGAAGGGCAAAAAAATGTTCCAGGCCGAATGGAACAAGCTTCCCCCAAATGGCTCCTCTCGAAAGCAAGATCTTTGAAACTCATGTGGGTCTGTGACTCATGCTGTTAGCATGCTTACTCGGAAATACCATACACTTTACATAACAAAGTGGATCTGTATACACATATAGAAATGTAGGACTACGAAAAGAAAAGATACACCTTTGTAATCTGAAGTTGTTTGTGGACTCCACCAGCCCAGTTATCTTGGATCTATGCACATCCTGACATTTGCAAGGAGAAGGAGATGGAAACTTTTCAGGTTGGACAAATATGTGGCTTTCCCTCCCCCCACCACCATGGCTCGTTTTTTTTAAAGCAAACACGTTCCTTTATTTTCTCTTGCAAGCTCAGGAGTTAATGGGGCAAGGAGTAGATTGTTTTATTTTTAGGCACAACAAAAAGCTGTATGATTTAGAAACAAACAAACAAACCCTTCCCAATGCCCTTCGAAAATGGGGAAACTGTTACAGACGTTGACCTAAAAATCTTGAGCTATAGCTCTTCCAAGCAACACATCTCAGCCATCAAGGCCATCCCAGTTTATTTTGCCACCTGAGGCAAAGGACAAGTTTCCTCCCTCACAGTCGCACCAAGAGAAGTTTACCATGTAGACAGGGCAAACTTCCTTCAGTGCTGAGGGCAGAATGTCCTCCACTGCACCCGAAGGCAGCAGACCACATTACGGTACACAAGGCCCTGTATCTTCCAGTTCCTGGCCCTGGCCCCCTGCCCTCCAGCATCTGCTGCCTAAGGCAGCTACTTCATGCTACCGAATGGTAGGGCAAGCACCCTCAGCCATCTTTCTCTATCCCTCCAGATGTGTATGTGCTATACATAAATTTCCCCCATGAATCCTGGGGACTATAGTTTGTGAGGTAAAAGGTAAAGGACCCTTGGACGGTTAGGTCCAGTAAAAGGCGACTATGGGATGCGGCACTCATCTTGCTTCAGGCTGAGGGAGCCAGTGTTTGTCTACTGACAGCTTTCTGGGTCATGTGGCCAGCATGACTAAACTGCTTCTGCTGCAACAGAACACTGCGACGGAAACCAGAGCAAATGGAATGCTGTTTACCTTTCCCGCTGCAGCAGTACTTATTTATCTACTTATACTGGCATGATTTCGAACTGCTAGGTTGGCAGAAGCTGGGACAGAGCAATGGGAGCTCACACCGGATGCACGGATTCAAATCGAGCCCAAGAGGTGCAGTGGTTTGGACCACAGGAGCTACTTGCATCATGGTCCCCTCTCTCAGCCTAATAAGAATAATTATGGGTGAGATTCAATGTAGCATCAGCACAAGAACTGGGACAAGTTGCAGTTCCCAGCCGGGCTGGCCCAAGACATTTGGGCACCTGAGGCAAACCACAAAATGGCACTCCACCCACCAAGGAAAAGAGGTGAGTGAATATCTACACCAGGAAGAAGGGTGGGTGTGGGGGGTTGGTGTTAAGATCCACATTGGGAATGGAGCGGGGGACAGGAATCAAATCAACCTTACCTGATGGCTGAAATGGGAATCAGATGCAAGGGGAAGAGGCCTGCTCTGAATCATGCCGAGCAGTTGCAGAGCCCAGGAGACCCCAGAGGATAGCCCTGCCATTTCCTCCCAAAAGGTGGGAGAGAACCAGCAGCACCTCATACTCACTGAGAGGGCAGCAGGTGAGTGAGTGGGAAACTCTCTGGAAAATAAACATGAACTTTACAGCATGCTACACCATTAAAGAAAACATGTTAAAGATGCAATATTTAAAGATGCATGTTAAAGATGCAATATAGATGGTATCTCACCCCATCAAGACTCTTTATACAAAGATGTATAAAAACATAGCGAACAACTGTTGACAGTGCGGGGAAGGAGAGATGCGGGGAAGGTGAAGGAGAGATGTAGATGTGGGGGACATGCAGAAAGATTAGAGTGTTTTGGAATCTTATTTATGATGAGCTGGAAAAGATCTTTAAGTCAACATTCTTAAAAAAGCCAGAAGCCTTTCTGCTTGGAATTTTAGGTAAAGACATTCCAAAAAATCTAAGAGAATTTTTTCTATGTGCTACAGCTGCAGCCCGAATACTTACCGCAATGAATTGGAAAGGGGGAAAAGATCCAACCATAGCAGATTGGCAGTGCAAATTACTGGAATATGAGGAAATGGCGCAATTGACTAACAGACTAAGAGGTAATACAAGACAATCATTTATTCAAAAATGGGATATGCATAATAGATATCTACAGAATAATAACAGTGGTACAATATCTATCGCAGCATTAGAATGACCCTTGTCTAAACGAACTGTTAAGAAACAAGTAAAAAGGTACGAATTGTTGTAAGAAGGTATTAGAAAATACAGAAAGAGTAAGGCTATAATGATAAGTACATTCATCACCAGAAAGGTTATATGCATCAGGAAATGATAGGAAGTCTTTTCTATGTTAGCAAAAGAGATTGTATAAATTTAATTTAAATTTAATTTTTATAAACATATATAAGATTATCAGTACATGACTGTTTTCATCTTGTTATATTGTGTATGTTATCTATGTATTTCAGTAAAGCATTTAAACTGTGGGGAGGGGGACAGCAGGTCCACACACTCCAAGGAGTGCATCACAGCTGTTGGTGCCAATGTGGCAGTAACATAAGCAGGCAATGCTTTCCTTGGAGGCCAGTTCTGCTGCCTCTGTGGATCCTGCTGTCTAAGGCGGTCACCTCATCTTGCCTTATGGGTGGGCCAGCCCTAGTTTTCAGGATTATTTCGGGGAAAGTAATGTGCTTTAAATGTGCTTCAATTGAGCAGCCTCTGAGCGCTTCCAGACGGGGAGCTTAATTTGTAAACAGGGAGTTGAGATACTGCAAATGACACATAAGTGACAGGCTAGTTTGTTTTTTTACTTACCAGATTTCCCCCTTGAAAGGGTGAATCTAGAATGAAATGTGGAGAAAATGCAGGCTGGGATTTTGATGCTGCTGGCATTATGGGGACTCTGTGAAAAACTTGCATGCAAGAGAAGCACTAATCCCACAATAAAACACCCTCCTGGATGTTTCCCTTTCATGCACATTCACACTTGCAACTCACCCCTAAACCTTTCCTCTGGCTGCTGCTCCATCCTCAGGCCAGACGCGAGTGGCGCTGTGGTCTAAACCACAGAGCCTAGGACTTGCCGATCAGAAGGTCGGCAGTTCAAATCCCCGCGACAGGGTGAGCTCCCGTTGCTCAGTCCCTGCTCCTGCCAACCTAGCAGTTCAAAAGCACGTCAAAGTGCAAGTAGATAAATAGGTACTGCTCCAGCGGGAAGGTAAATGGCATTTTGGTGTGCTGCTCTGGTTCACCAGAAGCATCTTTGTCATACTGGCCACATGACCCAGAAGCTGTACGCCGGCTCCCTCGGCCAGTAAAGCAAGATGAACGCCGCAACCTCAGAATCGTCAGGGGTCATTTTACCTTTACCTTACCATCCTCAGGCAGCATGAGGTCCACAGTGTTGGAACTGGGCCCCTCTTTTGTGGGTGCTCTAATCTGAGCACTGGGCAGCCAGGTTGGGAAAGCCCACTATTTTAAGTCCTCACAATGCTATATTGTGGCAGCTCTCTCTGAGTGCTTCTACAGCCACTGCCACCAATAAGCTCACATCAAGCAGGGGCAAGCAGGCGGGCGGCGGTGACTGTGGCAGGGTGGGGTGTCCTGGATTATTATTTTCTAATTAACTTTTTGGGAAGCCTGAAATTATTATTATCATTGTTATTATATTCTTTTTTCAAAAATGTTATTGTTTTATATGTTTTGTAAATGACTTTGGGGTTGTTTTTTTGTTTTGTTTTTACAATCAAGCAGTTTGTAAACTGAAATAATAATAACAGCCATTTTCATCATCATTTGTGTCAATAATTATTATAGCCATCCTGTTCCTGCTTGCAGGCTCATCAGACCTGAGAGTGCATCTAATGCCCACCTTTCACATATTGCGTTTGTCCAGAACTACTTAATGAAGTTCAGGGGGCCAGATGTCCGAACCCAGAAACAGGCCTGCTGGCAAATCCCTTTAATGTAGCCGAAGCTGCTGCTTTTCTTCTCTTTTGCATCTGGCTCAGGAACTGGCCTGGTTGGGAGAGAGGTAAGCACCTCTAGGTGTTATAAATAGCCCTCAAGGGCACATCTCTGTTATCTTCTGGGTGCCTCCTAAAAACCTTAATTTTTTAACAAGCCTGTTAAGTGGATGGTTGCTGCTATTATTATTATTATTATTATTATTATTATTATTATTACAGTCTGTAGCAGTATTGGATTTGAAATCTGTATTGGATGTTACTTGGTTTTAACATATGAAATTGCTTTAACCAGTTTTTAATGTATGAAATTGTTTTAGCTTTTTAAATACAATTTATTTATTTATTAAAAAATACTTTTATTGTTAGATCACTTTGAGGTGTTTTAAACAAACAAGCAAGCAAACAAACAAATTGTTGATTGCTAATATTGCCCATGGATGCTGCCTGCCTGCTCGTACTTCGTTTATCAACAGCTGGCTGTAGGATCTCCCCTTTCAGCCTGCTCTTTGGAGAGAGAAATCAGTTCCAGGAGAATTGCAATGAGCTCTGATTCTAGAAGAGGCCAAGTTGATTACACATTCTAGCTTTTGGAACTCTATAGTTTCCAACATGAAGACTGACAGTGTGTCGACGTGTGGGGGCAGGCAGAGAGGATCAGCACCGCTTTAGGATCAGCACTGCTTTAAGAGATCCAGAGAAATTTGCTTTTGCTCTAGTCCTTGAAACTAGTGGCTTCTGATCCATTTGTCCATTCATCTGGTAAACAGTCCTGTAAAACAAATGCTTAAGCAACCAGAAACTGAGTCTGTGCTTATGTTTGTGTTCTAGGGCTATAGGAGCCTCCTCTGCGACGTTTCATTTGCAGATGCTACCATCTGGTGGTTAAATGGAGTCATCTGTGTAAACAAGAGGCGGCTAAACTTTTTTGACCTGAGATCTACATTCTTCCTTTGCCAACCCTCCGGGAACCATGCCATCTCAGGACTCATTTGCTAATCCCACACTTTTCAATGCATTTCCCCATCATTTTTCTAGCTGCAAGAAGTCTCTTTCTTTCTTTTTAGGGTGGGTTTGTTACACTAGGGGGGCAGAGCACATTAATCCACTTTAAATGTGCAAGTCTAAAATTCCTTCCTAGTGATATATAAATTTATTTGAAAGTATAATCTAACTGATAGTAATGTGAAATGGTTTTCTAACTCTATTACAGTGCTACCTCAGGTTACAAACAGTTCGGGTTACAAACGCTTTGGGTTACGAACTCCGCTAACCCGGAAGTAGTTGCTCCGGCTTGCGAACTTTGCCCCAGGATGAGAATGGAAATCGCATGGCAATGGCACAGCATCAGCGGGAGGCCCCATTAGCAAAAGCGCGTCTCAGGTTAAGAATGGTTTCAGGTTAAGAACGGACCTCCAAAACTTATTAAGTTCATAACCCGAGGTACCACTGTATATGCCACTGTTTTGTGGTGGGGTGCCAACTTGAATAAAATATTGGGGGGGGGGAGGTGCACGTACACCATTTGAATGGCAATGCCCATCAACTTGGGGGTGGGCTCAAATATTTTATTGGGGGGCAAAGACCCCTCTACTGCTAGGAGTTGGCTCCTATGTTCTGTGTCAGCTGTGTTGGCAATATCAAAATATCACTCCTCTGTGCTGCTGCTTATGCCCCCTACGCCACCAAACCTCTACCTTCCCTCCCTTGTTTCTTTTTAATTGCTGATGCTGTTCATTTCCAGGTACACCTTTCCTCTCCTTTCTGGGTGGATTTATCTGGGAGGAAGGAATTCTCTTTGTACTCAGTGGACCTTATTTCTGTGTAGGAGTGTCTGAGACTGTGGTTAGTTCTGTTAGTCAGCAAGGACCAACAGGCTGGATTTTCGTCTTTCCCAGTTTACCCGGATTTTCATTTGTAAGATTACTCTAGGGCACAAAGTTTAGTGCTTGCTTGCTTGTGCGTTTCCAAGTGGGGCCTGTTTGTGTGGGAGCAACAAACATCCGCCTGCTTCCAAACAACACACATTCTAATGTGCCAACAAGCCCAAAGCACCGTCCTCTCTCCCTTCTTCTGCAGCTTGCAAAAGCTTTCCTTATTTCTTTTCCTTCTAGTCCTTCCCTCCTGTTGAGTTTGTGTATGTGCACACACACTCATTCTGAGACATTTAAACCAGCACAGTGTGTGACACAGCCTAGTAATAACAAAGAAACAATATGGCAAAACCCCAGCAATACACATATAAAAAGCACCTCTGCACAGTGCATGGATTTCCTTTCTTTCTGCCAGAAGCAGTACAGCAGTGGGAGGTTCAGGGGTATGTGTGTTATGAGCTGCTTAAGCAAAGTCGCAGGTGGGATATTCAGAACAGGCAATGTTACACAAAAATTGTGAAGTGTGGGCTTTGTAGAATTGGAATTGTGAACAAATTGTATCGGAATGGAAACAAGGAAGGCTATGGAGCACAAAACAGATTTGGAAAATGTGGATTTCCAGCTGCAGGGTGGATAAACCCTCCCTTTCTCTCTCATACACAAGTACATAGCCCCCTCCTCAGCTGATCTCATCTAGGGAGCTAGAACTACTCCCTGCACATCACATGATTGATCTGATGATGAGGATGGTGCTGACTTCCTTCCCCATCCGGGTCTTGCAGGGTGGGGAACCTCAGACCCTGGGGCCATGGTCTGTGGTGCTCTAGCCTCTTTGCCCAGCCATTAAAACTCTCCCCAGACTACACCCCTCACTGGCTCTCCTTTGCACCCAAGTGTTTCTACCAGGCTGGAATGTGCTGGAACTCTGGTAGTGCCTCTTGCTTGGATGCAAGATACTGCACAAAATTTACATTGTTCCATCTCTAGCCCTGCCCACCGCTGGCATGCAGCCCTCAGAAAGTTGTCTAGAAAGGAATGCAGCCCTTGGAATGACCAGTGTTCCTCCACTCTAGAAAGTTTAAGCCACTCTGAGTGTTTTGTCTACCACCACCTTCTTCTTCTTCTTCTTCTTCTTCTTCTTCTTCTTCTTCTTCTTCTTCTTCTTCTTCTTCTTCTTCTTGCCACTGCTGCCAAATGGAGCGTTGCTGTATTTTGAGAAATTTGCTTGGGGCAAAACTATGCCCCAGGCCCCTCATGATCAAGCTTGGCATCTTGAACCCATTATTAGATGTTCGAGAATAGTTTTAACACCTGGTATGCTTCTTTACAGTTCTTGCATACTGTAAATATTGCCCAAAGTGCAATATTTAAGGACTTGGAATTTAAATTTCTTCCAGTCCCTCATTCCTCTCTGTTTAATAATGAATAACTTTATTAAACAAAAAGCACTGTAGTCCAGGAACAGGGGAAGCTGTATTTGTCATTTAAAAAAGGTGTTTGGCTAATGATGCGCAAAGGAAGGCAAGAAGTATACTAGTCCTAAGGCTGACATAATCAGCCCTGAGTGCTCACTGGAAGGACAGATTGTGAAGCTGAGGCTCCAATACTTTGGCCACCTCATGAGAAGAGAAGACTCCCTGGAAAAGACCCTGATGCTGGGAAAGATGGAGGGCACAAGGAGAAGGGGACGACAGAGGACGAGATGGTTGGATAGTGTTCTCAAAGCTACCAGCATGAGTTTGACCAAACTGTGGGAGGCAGTGGAGGACAGGAGTGCCTGGCGTGCTTTGGTCCATGGAGTCATGAAGAGTCAGACACGACTAAACGACTAAACAACAAAAGGCTGACATACTGCAAAGAACAGTGTGCTATCTTCCACACACATCTCAAGGTGATGTACAACACACAATAAAAACTAAACATGGTTAAAAACAATTCAAAGTAGACAACTATGCCAGAGACCAATTCATCATGCTGGGAAAGCTTGTTTCAACAAAGATATCTTCAATTGTTTCCAATGCAAAGAACTTGATGCAAAGTGCCATTGTTTTTATGCTGCATCAAAACTGAAACAGGTTGTTCTTGATGGTATCCCAAATCATCTGGGATAACAGAGATAATTCACTAGCCATTAACCAGTAATCAGAGTTGCAGCCAGGTAATCTTGACTCTGGACTTCATGGTCTCAACAGCAGCATGTGTTTGTATGTGTGTGTCTTTAGACAACCATGCATATTACTTCAGTGATGAAGCATGCATTTATTAACTACATTCCTGATGTGTTACTGCAAAACTCAAGCCCTAACAAAAATATGTAGTTTTGCACTTTCAACGCATGTAACTATCACACTACAATAACAACATGAATATCTGGCAACTGCTGTCCCATGAAAAGTTATTTCTTTCTTTCTGTAATGGTCAGAGTTAAGACTTGAGAGGCTGGTATTCTTGCTCCCACTCAGGCATGAAGCTCACATGGTGGCTTTGAGCCAGTTACTGCCTCTTAGCCTTAAACTACCTCACAGGGTTGTTGTGAGGATAAAATGGGGAGTGGGGAGAACCATGTATGCTACCTTGAGCTCCTTGGAGGAAAAGGTGGGGTAGAAACAAAGAAAGTATCCCATTTTTCCTCCCAAACGAGCCCAGTATGGCCAACAGCAAATGATAAAGCAACAAAAGCCACTCCCTTGGGGAGGATGCTCAAGAACAGGCATAGGCAAACTCCGGCCCTCAGATCTTTGGGACTACAATTCCCGTCATCCCAAGCTAACAGGATGTCCAAAATCTGGAGCTACATGCACCAAGGAAGCTACCCAGCTTTTGGAAAAGGACACCAAATCAAAAGCCCCCAAAATCAAGAAGGCTTGAGCCAGAGAAGAGCCAGCTGCCCTTTATACCCCGTCTGCCAGGCCCAGCAGCACTTGGTAGCACAATGGGGCAGCCAACAATGGCCCAGCCCCAACCCCCCACCATTGCCTTTCCTCCCCCATGGGTTGCAGCACTGTTAACTAACCATTTCTTTCCATCAGGAACCTGAGGGACAGACAGAAGGACAAGACACACACAGCACCACTGCCACAAGCCTGTGTGTGTGGACCTATCACACCAACCTGGAGATGAACCTGCTTGTGTCTCCTAGCCTCCTAGTGAGTACAATCACAAAAAAGCCATAGCACACACCTGCATATACACACACTTACATCAGGGTTGGCTTAGTTGTAAGTCAGTGCATACCCACAGAGTATTGCCATCAGTCTTTGGCTACTATTGTGCCCAGTACACAAGCTGGGGTCAACAGGGAAGGACCTTAGCTCAATGATAAAAAGCATCTTGTTGGCATGCAGAAAGTCCCAGGTTCAATCCTCAGCATCCCCAGATGAGGCTGGCAGAGACCCTTTTCTGAAGCCCTGGAGAGCTGCTGAAACCATGCAAACAATACTAAACTAGATGGGCCAGTGGACTTCCTATGATGTAAATGATCAGTTACACTATATGGCAGTGGTGAGACCTTGTCAACCCTGTGCTGTTATCTAAACTGGCTGTCAATTTGCTGCCAGGCCAGGTTCAAGGTGTTACATAAAGTCCTTAACAATGTGGGGCCAGTTTACCTGTGAGATTGCCTTGCCCCATGTATGTCCACCTGATTGCTTCAGTCTGCAGAACAGGCACTCTTACAGGTGCCACATTATATCTGTTCCATGTCTGCAAGAACTCCCTGCCTGTTGACATCAAGCAGATACCTTCACTGTACTCTCTTTAGCACCTGCTAAAAACATTTTTGTTTAGCCAAGCCTACTCAGATGTTAAGAATGTTGATGTGTTTTTATTCAACCAGAGTACTCTTAAACAAGGATGAAAAAAGGTTGGAGTGGGTTCTACAGGTGGATCTCTGGGTGATTTGCAGTAAATCAAGGGTTTCTGACTTTCCATTGATTAACAGCAACCTAAACTTTTCCCACCTAAACCTAGGCTGTTGTAAGGAAGAAAGCTACCGTATTTTTCCGTTTATAAGATGCCCACATATATAAGGACCCCCCCCCCTAATTTTGTGGGACTAAATTTTAAGAAAATGAGGGGAGATGGCCCAAAGTTGTTGAGCCTCGCCCCCCACGCAGATGCAGGCAGCAAACACTCCCTAGATTGTTTCCTACGTGTAGCGACATTGGCTGGTTGGCCGGAGGGCGACTTCCCCTGATGCCACTGTGCGCGGGAAACGATCCAGGGAGTGCTTCCCACGCACAGTGGGATTGGGGCAAGCTGCATTCCCATCAGCCAGTGTCCCCATATCGCTCACTGCGGCATTGGGGGAAGCTGTGAGCCGCCAGCCAGCATTCCCAGATCACTCCCTGCATGCAGTGGCATCAGGAGAAGCTGTGTGCCCCCAGCCAGCGCCCCCAGATTGCTCCTTACTCACTGCGGTATTGGGGGAAGCTGCGCTCCTGCCAACCAGTTGGCTGGCGGACGTGCCGCTCCCCCCCCCCATTCCACTATCTGTGTATTGGATGACCCCCATTTTTGGACATGATTTTTTAGTCAAAAAACCTTGTCCAATACATGGAAAAGTATGGTAGTTAGGAGAGAAGTCAGGTGAAAGAACTGTGAGCTCAGTTCACTTCTGCTACTGAGAACAGATACAAAGGCTCAGAAGAACCCTGTTCTTAAATGCAAGGGTGAAACTAGGCTTTATTTCACCTGGCTCAAAGACCCAGTTTTGTGTCACACCCACAAATATTTGCACACACAGGCTGGAAGCCTCAATGTTGCCCCTCTGGGGGCTTCACCTGGACCAAAAAACCTAGCTACCCCACCTCCCAAGTAGCTATAACACTGCTTTAATGCCAACCACATTAACACTTAGCCTGTGTTGGTGTATCTTGGGCTTCTACAATTAAAACAAACCAGATCTGACAAGCTTGAAATCTACCAACCCTTTTGCCTAGAAGATTAAAGAAAAATGATGTTACTGATTTTCACACACACAAGCAAACACACAACCAGAGGCTTAAAATGAATGGAATTTCACAAAGCCCTTAAGCAAACTAATAATCGCCACCTTATCTGAGGTGGAAACTTGCCCCCATTAGATGCTCGGACCTTTTGGCTTCAAAGAATTGTCAATACTTTATCTATGTCGGCAGCTAAGATGCGGGGTGGGGGTGGAACGGGACACCAGTTCTATCACTTGGGTCATCTCTGCTTAAATAGATGTAGAGATCTTGTTTCAAGCTACTTTGCCTTTCTCTGCTCTGACTGGAAGTTTACCACATCCATTCCTCTCTCTTTTGCCCAGTCTGTCACATGATTTCTGTTATATCATGTGGGAGATATATCAAACTGTTCCCTGCCCCTTTTTGGGGAGACACCTCTGAAAAATTATGTAAGCTCTTAAGAAGAGGCTGCTGGATCAAGCCAATGGCCCATCTAGGCCAAGCATTCTGTTCTTGTAGGAGCCAACCAGATGCCCAATATGGAAAGCTGACAAGAACCTGAGAGCAACAACACCCTCTGCAATTGTGACTACTAGCAACTGGCATTCAGAGGCATATTGACACTGGAAGTAGAATATAGCCATCACATCTATTAACCACCAGTAGCCTTGTCCTCCATGAATTCTGAGTTGGTAGCCATCACTGCCTCCTGTGGGAAGGGGTTCCATAGTTTAGCTATGTACTGTGTCTTCTTTTTGGTAACACATTCCTTTTTGGAGAGTGCTGTTGCACAAGTAAACCCTAGCACACTTCATTTTGGGTGTGAGGAGAACTCACACACAATATTAAATTACCGATTCCTGATTCAAACAGGGAGCTGACGTGGTGGGCAAAATCATCTTATTCTAGCTGAAGACACACATCTGGCTTGGCTGAGGATCACCAACTTCTGACACTTTCCCGAGCTGGCTAAGGAAACCACAAGGAGGAAAAGTAGACTTATGAGAAATCCCAGGGATGGAGGACATGCTGCGGCCCTCCTGATGTTGTTGATGGGAGTTGGAGGCAACAACACCTGAAGATCCACAGGTTCCCCATCCCTGAATTAGACCAGTGCAGATTTCTCTCCTAGGGCCTAGGCTCATGCCTGCTGCTGTTGCTGCTGCCCAGGCTTCCATAGGAATTGCACTTTGACCCCTCTAGCAGCAGAGATGGATTGCCTGATCCCAGGAAGCTCTGCCAGGACAAGATAAGCAGGTTTTATTTTCCAGTCAAGTATTGTGTGTCCTTATAAGGTCATCTGTGCCTAAAGAATGGGGTAAAAAAGTGAAACCCTTCTCATTGTAAACAAAAACTGGAGAAATACTTGCATATTTTCTGAGAATTTGATGAATTTTCTATTATTTGATCCCAGCTCTTACACATATACAAAATTCCCCTCAGTTATCATATCCTAAAATTACTTATATATACATATATCTTCACTTATAAGTTTATGCATAAATTGCATTGAGACAGTTGCTTAAAAGGCAATTAATAAATCTGATGATGGTGATGAATTGTATGTTTACTCTGCTTGCAAATTGCTTTTGGACTTTTCCATGTGATAGTCTTCTGTCTCCTTTATTGCTCACTTTCAGGAAAAATCTGAAACTTTTCCTGTTTATACCCAGGCATTTGATGTCTGAAATATACTGATCCTGGTAACCATGAAATCATTGCCTAAGACAATGTGATTGTTTTAAGCTATTTTTAGAATGTTTTTGATGTGTTTGCTGCCCAGGGTTCCTTTGGAAGGAAGAGTGGGATATAAACTGAATAAATAATAGGAGGAAGTGATATATAAATTTAATAAACCTAACCCTAACCATTCAAGAAGGATTGGTATGTTTATACACTGTTGTTAGAAGAATGGCTAACTTGTAGGGATCCCCTTAAAGAGACTCCCTAAATAACTGACATGCAGGTATTCAAAGGTCAATTATTTGCAGAGTTTTGAGAGACTGAAGGATAAAGTGCGGGATTGGTTACACTATGGTCAGATCAGGGAAGTTTTTAATAAAGACAAAAAAATAGGTTTCCAGGTGGAAAAATCGAAACTAGAAACAGAACTGTTAGAACCAAAAACTAAGGTACTTTCAAGAATGTATAACTTGCTGTTGAAATGGAACACTCAGGATGAAACGGTTAAATCAGCTATGATAAAATGGGCGCAAGACATTGGCTATAACATTATGTTTGCTGACTGGGAACAGTTATGGACCACCGGTGTGAAATTCACGGCATGCAATGCCTTGAAAGAAAATATTATGAAAATGATTTACAGGTGGTACATGACCCCAGTCAAGCTTGCAAAAATATATCATTTGCCAGACAATAAGTGTTGGAAATGCAAAGAAACTGAAGGAACATTCTTTCACCTTTGGTGGACATGCCCAAGGGTTAAGGCATTCTGGGAAATGATCTATAATGAACTAAAAAAGGTATTTAAATATACCTTCCTTAAGAAACCAGAGGCCTTCCTTTTGGGCATTGTCGGCCAGAGAGTGCCAAAGAAGGATAGAACTTTCTTTATGTATGCGACAACAGCTGCAAGAATACTTATTGCAAAACACTGGAAGACAGAAGATTTGCCCACTCTGGAAGAATGGCAGATGCAACTGATAGACTACATGGAATTGGCAGAAATGACTGGCAGAATCCGAGACCTGGGAGAAGAGACAGTGGAAGAGGACTGGAAGAAATTTAAGGACTATTTGCAAAAGTACTGTAAATTGTATGAATGCTAGAATGATGCAGGATAGAAAGATAACTTGGCATTAGTAACTTAGTGGAAAGAAGTATGAAAATAACTGAACTATAAGAACAAAGATGAAATTTGATTAATATTATGTCAAGCTTAAATATTTAAATATTTGATAACAAAGGGTAAAATTGGAGACATAATATTTGAAAAGTACAAATTAAAACAAGATTTGAGAGAAGGTGAAGTATTGCTGAACATGACTTTGTAAACGGGAACGCAGGAAAGGGAGATGTGAGGGAGTCTGAAAAGAAGATTAACCTTTAATAAATATTTTATAAAAAAAAGAAAAAAAAGAAAAGGTCAATTATTACCAGTTTTCACTTTATTTCAGTCAAAAAGGTTTTTCAAAGTGTACAGTTACTCTGCATAAAATAAGACACCATAGCTAAAAAAGTGGATTTGTTTGTGCATGAATAATATTTATACATTTGTGTTTTCTGCATATTTTCCAAGGGGTAGTTAGCTGAACCAATGTAAGTTATTACTATATGAATATGATTTTTTTAATAGAAGAAAATAGCAGCCTTCCCTAATCTTGTGCCCTCCAGAAGTTTTGGACTACAACTTCCATAAGCCCCGGTCAACATGGTCATTTGCTAGGGATGATGGGAGTTGTAGTCTGGAACATCTGCAAAGCACCAGATTGGCTGAGCATTTAAAATATTTCACAGAATATGCAAAAATAAAACCCTTTAAAATGTGGGTTTTTCTTTTTTCTTTTGCTTCTTAAGGACAGATAAATCATCAAGAGTGTGGCATACAATATGGACATCAACAGCCCCGATTAAAAACAATTATGGCTATAGCATTATTATACCTTTTCCTAAATAAAATATGCCCAGAACTCAGAGAAGAAAATAAACCTTTAAAACTCAGTAGTAGTTTGCTGCACGACAAAAATAGATCCTCTCGTCACTTATTGCCTATACAATATTGCTTTCTGCTTTATGTGAGTATTTTTAACATATATATTTATATATAGGTTTTGGTTTACTCTGGTGAAGTCAGTGATTTTAGGCTGCTTTGTGTCTAAATGATTAAGAAGTTGAAAACTTAAAAAATGTGCTTACACAATATACACATTTCATTACTTACAAAGGAAAAAAATAAGCTTAAACATTTCATATTAAAAACCTGGGGGTACAGTAGGGTTAGTAGCACCATGAACTTTGGGCTTCTCAAAATGAGCAGTCTGCTCTTTTGAACCATCACAGTGCATTGTAAGATTGTAGTTTCTTCTTTTCCTCTGGGATGAATTTTCAAAGCGGACCCTCTTGGCCTTTGGGGCGGGAGAAGTGGCAACTTCACCTTCTGATCCTTAGTGACCCCAGGTGTCTCCAATATTTTGCAAGAGGTCAGTTCCCTTCCTTGACACACACACAAAAAAATGCACCAGAAGAACACCTTTGGGATGGCACTTGAGGATAGGCACACCGGAATCTGCATAATCAGAATTTTCTCTTCTTCTTCTTCGTCTTCTTCTTCTGCACAATAGCACCATTGTTATATCTAAAGGAAGTGTATATCTAAAGGAAGTGCACCGTTAGATTTCTCCGTTGAGGCATTACGTCCTCTTCATACAAACTTGGCATCGACTAATGCGCGTCCTCAGGTCTCCAGCTTTCAGAGTCTCCGACTGAGGTTTACTGGTCAACAGAAATGCAGAGGACACATGAAGTTAGATACCATGGTTACATCTCTATACCAACCTTCCTCCAAGAATCTTAAGGTGGCATTCAAGATCCCTCCCAACCTGCTATGCTACGCTCTCAGCAGCCCTGCGAGGCAAGCTGAGCTGTGTGTCTGGAAGAGAATCCTTAGCTTGGTTGTAGAACATTTGCATTGCATGCAGAAGGTCCCAGGCCCAATCTCCAGGTAGGGCTGGGAGAAACTCCCTCCCTGGAATGCCACTGTCAGTCACTGATTAGAACACTGAGCTGGATGGACCAATGGGTCTGACCACATTTAAACCTATGTTTCCTATGGCTGGATGAAGTCATAGCTGAGTGGGAGGGTCACTGACTCTTCCAGCTGCAGCTGGCAGTAGGTTTTTAGAGCCTCTCTCTTTTTGAGATAGAAGGCCTTCTAAGACCTCTTTAACTGGAGATGTTGGGAGTGGAATGGGTGGAGAGAACAAGCCAGATGGGGGTAGAGGAAGCGTGTGAATGACCACATTTTATAAACGACTCTGGTACAGTGACTGTGTGCATGGCCAAAGCTGGGCAGGTGGCAGGATCATGGAAGATTTTATTTATCACAATGTTTTAAGAACCTGTTCTTCATTAAAAAGAAAAAAAGATGCCCCTAGAGGTTCACAAGATTAAAACCCAAATAAAACCCAAATAAAAGAATCAAGAGAAATGCAGTGCAAAAAAACCTCAGCATAAAAACTAAGTAAAAGATTTTAGTTCAAAAGGAGACTAAAAGTTGTAAAGGTAAGGGGCAGTTATTATTGTTGTTGTTTTAAAGGAAATATTCACCAGCTGCCAAAAAGAGAACAGGCACAACACCAGGTGAGGCCTGCTCCTGAGAGCACATTCTATAATTCAGGTGATTGGCGTGCCATCACAAAAAGGCCCTATGTTAGGATACCACACACCTCATCTCTGTGGTGGATTGACTCAGATGGACCTCTGAGGATTCTTTTAATAATCTGGCAGGCCAATTCGGTGCCCTCCAGAGGTTGTTTGACTGCAACTCCCATCATCCTTGTCCATTAGCCATGTTGGCTGGGGCTGATGGGAGTTGTAGTCCAACATCATCTGGAAGATGACACATTTCCCACCCCTGATGTAGGTTTAGGTCATTTCCTAGTCCTAAATGCATGCTATGGTTGTGCAGAATGGGGTTTTGCTTTGACAGGTGCACCAAGCTTTTAGCTATATTTCTAGTTTACAGTAACTCCTGACCATAGACAAAGCTGACCGGGGCTGATGGGAGTTGGACTTCAATAATATATGGAGGGCACTAGATTGGCTCATTCTGTCTTAATGGAATCCTTACACATGTAGGCATTGTCTCTACTGTACTTAGGGAAGGATTATGCCTAGACTGTGAACCTTACATATAATTAATATAAAGTAATAGTTAATTATACCTGTATGTAGTGAAATAACTTTCTGTATTAGATTACAGGCTGGTGTGGTTTAGGGTTGCCATATTTTGAAAAGCAAAAAAGAGGACACATTTGCTGACTTCTACTTTTAACTATGGATTGCTATGACGACTTTCATTTTACATATCCATGAAAAAGAGGAAGTATCCTGGAAAAAGAGGACATATATGGCAATCCTAGTTAGATCTGACTTAAACTTTATAAGTTTACATGTTTAAGTATTGTTTATCTGGAATTAACCCCTATGTTGTTTTGTTTGTTGCATCTGCTAAGACTCATTATTTTATCTGCTTCTATTTGTAAGCAATTTTTTAAAATTGACAAGCTTAGAGGTTGTGATTCAAAATGGCGTCCAATAGTAACCTTGACAAAACCCTGCTCCTTGATCTCAGGAACCATCAAGATATCATATGAGGTGTCCAAATGCATACCAAACAAAAAACTTGCCAAATATATATACATTAGTCAATGTGGGATACACTCACCTAAACATTTCTGCCACTTCCACAGTTGCCAGCCAGAAACTGTATGAATTAGCATAATAGTTGCAGGTCCCTCGACCATGACACTCAATGAAAGGAGCGGAACGGAATTCTTCCAGGCAGGAACCAGGAGAGGCCAATGCCTGTCCAGATCCCTCTGCCCCGGCACTGGTGTGCTAAAAAATAAAGCAGCAAGGTCAGTTTAATTGGCCTCATTCACACTAAATGCTAAGTCAAACTATGGCTTACCATAGACAAGCAATTGTGCTGGTTCACAGGGAGAAAACTGTGGTCACTTTTGCTTTGCGGTAGCTCCTGCTGCAGCCATGCTACCGGAAGCTAAACCATGGTTTGGGCTCAGTGTTACATGGTTTGCCTGGGGTGTAGAGGGATATTGGTGGGTGGGGTTTGAACATGGCTCCTGCCCCCCCCCCTCTTTAAGCTCACATGCATTTGTCCCAAACTCATGAAGAGAGCTTGGGACATTATTATGGAAACTTTCAGTGAAGGTACATACCATCATAAAAGAATAACCAATCCATAGAGAGTGCCAGCCTTGTGGACAAGGTGGGATTTGAATGGTCTGGCTGTGGATCGCTATAACCATGGCAGGAGCTTCACAGACAGTGCAGCTGAAGGGGGAAATATTGGGGAAGGAACAGTGTTAAAAGACCTGCTGAATCAAATTAAAAATCCCATCTAGTTCAGTGCCTTGTGTCTCACTGTAACCAGTTAGAAGTTCCTACAAAGCCCAAAAGCAGGGCATGAAGGCAATAACCCTCTCCCGCTGTTGCTACCCAGCAGCTGGAATACTGTCACTGAACATGGAGGTTCTATGTTGTGGCTAACAGCAATGGGTAGGCTTTTCCTCAACCTCCTTTTTGCTTCATATGCCTTTATGCTAACTCTGAGTGACAGTGCAGTTTCTGGATTGTTTCAACTGACTGCTGGTTCTATTTTATTGATTTTAATTTGCAGCAGCTGCCCAGTGCGCACGGATAATGGGTGGCGCATAAGTACCACAAATTAATCTCTAAGCTACTTATTGTGGACTTACAGTGGTGCCTCGCAAGACGAAATTAATTCGTTCCGCAAGTTTTTTCTTCTTGCGAGTTTTTCGTCTTGCGATGCACGGTTTCCCATAGGAATGCACTGAAAATCAATTAATGCATTCCTATGGAAACCGCCTTCAGACCAGGTCCGGGGACAGTCTGTCCCCCGACCTCTTCTGAAGGCTGGGGGGGGGGGACAAGGGCTTTTCTTCCCACCCCCAGCATTTTAAAGAACCCCGGGACAGCGGAGGACTTCTCCGCTGTCCGGGGCGATCTTAAAATGCTGGCGGGCGGCATTTTAAAATCGCCCGGGACAGCGGAGGACTTCTCCGCTGTCCAGGGCGATGTAAAAGCCCCTGGGAAGGCAGGCAGGGGGGACAAAACCTTTTGCCCCCCGCCTGCCTTCAGAAGAGGTCCTGGACCTCTCCTGAAGGCGGGCGGGGGGTGAAAGTCTTTGCCCCCCCCCGCCTGCCTTCAAAAGCCGTCCGGGACAGCGGAGAAACGTGCTGCCTTTCTCCGCTCTCCCGGGAAGGCAGGCAGGGGGGAGCAAAGACTTTCGCCCCCCGCCCGCCTTCAGAAGAGGTCCAGGACCTCTTCTGAAGGCGGGCGGGGGGCGAAAGTCTTTGCTACCCCCCGCCTGCCTTCAAAAGCCATCCGCGATAGCGGGAAGCGCTTCCCTGCTATCCTGGACTGCTTTTAAAATGCTGGCGGTGGGGAGCAAAGCCTTTCGGCCCCCGCCGGCCTTCCTGGACCTCTTCTGAAGGCCGGAGGGGGGGAAAGGCTTTGCTCCCCACCACCAGCATTTAAAAGAGGTCCCCGGAGATTTCCCTATGGGCTTTCGTCTTGCGAAGCAAGCCCATAGGGAAATTCGTCTTGCGAAGCGCCTCCAAAACAGAAAACCCTTTCGTCTTGCGGGTTTTCCGTCTTGCGAGGCATTCATCTTGTGGGGTACCACTGTATTATTATTTATTAAGTTTCTATACCACCCTTCATCCAAAGATCACAGGGTGGTTTACAATACAAAACCACATACCAAAACAGAAAACCCTTTCGTCTTGCGGGTTTTCCGTCTTGCGAGGCATTCGTCTTGCGGGGTACCACTGTATTATTATTTATTAAGTTTCTATACCACCCTTCATCCAAAGATCACAGGGTGGTTTACAATACAAAACCACATACCAAAACAGAAAACCCTTTCGTCTTGCGGGTTTTCCGTCTTGCGAGGCATTCGTCTTGCGGGGTACCACTGTATTATTATTTATTAAGTTTCTATACCACCCTTCATCCAAAGATCACAGGGTGGTTTACAATACAAAACCACATACCAAAACAGAAAACCCTTTCGTCTTGCGGGTTTTCCGTCTTGCGAGGCATTCGTCTTGCGGGGTACCACTGTATTATTATTTATTAAGTTTCTATACCACCCTTCATCCAAAGATCACAGGGTGGTTTACAATACAAAACCACATACCAAAACAGAAAACCCTTTCGTCTTGCGGGTTTTCCGTCTTGCGAGGCATTCGTCTTGCGGGGTACCACTGTATTATTATTTATTAAGTTTCTATACCACCCTTCATCCAAAGATCACAGGGTGGTTTACAATACAAAACCACATACCATAATGTCAAAACAATACCCACTCCATAGTTTGACCCTACACGTTAATTGAATGTGGCATGAGGAAGACCTTTCTTTTGTCTGTCTTGAATCTCCTGCCCATCAGTCTGTACCCATCCCATATTAACAAGCCCTCATACATAAATATACAGCTCCATAATGTTTTATATAGCTATATGCAGCAACATCTTCATCTAGACAGCTATTTGAAGAAAGCAACTAAAAGACAGAAAGAACATGCATTTTCTCTGTGTGTTTGGATCTGAATCCCACTTTCTGCCTCACCGGCTAATGAAGGGTTGGATGTTCTTTCCGGTTAAAGGCTCCATGCTCATTGGCATTGGCTCAGGGGTGGAGAGCCAGTAGGAATAGTCGTTCCGAGATGCAAAATTACAGACATTGTTGATGTTGCAGAACATGAAGGGCATGGTGCTGAAACGGCGGAGGCAGCTTCCAGCAGTGCCTGGCAAACAAGAGACACAATTTTATAGGCATGAGGGGGTGGGGGGAGAATCTTCCCCACTGTAGAAGGTCTTTATATAATGCCTAACCCAGCTTCCCCCATCCTTGGTCTGAAGATGTTGCTGGACTACACCTCCCACCAACCCCAACTGTTACACATGCTGTATGAGGCTAATGGGATATGTAGTCCAGCAACTTCTCGGAACCCTACGTTGGAAAAGGCAGCCTTAAGTGCACCATGCAGAAGATGGTCCAGAAGATGCAGTGCAGGCCTAAAGGATTATGTATTTGACTTTTGTGACCCCCTCCTCTGCCATGGATTTACTTTGTGGCTACAGGCAAATCCCAGCCTCAGTTTGCCATCTGTAAAGTGGGATTCATAGTGCTTCAACCAGGTTTCCTGTGGATTGACATTTGTTCCAATTGTGCAGTAAGCTGCGGGTTTCCCCGGGGAAAGCGGCAGAACAGAAAGAAACGCCTGTTGGAATGGTGACTTGAAATCAAGGGACAAACAAAAGTGTGGCTGGGCCCTAAGTCCATATGATTTGTTTTGTAACATTAAATTTATTCTTTGCTAAATTGCTGATTTCTGCCTTCTTTGTTGCTTTGGATAGCCACATGTCGTGGATGCTTCAGTGGGGGCTGGACTAGATGACCCTTGGGCTCCTTTCCATCTCTACAGTTCTAGGATTCTACTGCCTACACACACACACACACACACTCCAAAGTTTTGCATTTGATAGTAAGTGGGTGTCTGTTGTAAGCCGCTTTGGGTACTCTGAAAAGGTGGTACATGAACAAACTGAATCAACGAATCAATCACATTCCCAGCAAAGACTATGTCTCACCCAAGTCCTGCCCATGGGCTCTCTCGTTCCCCTGCACGTAGAGAAGAGAAAATCCATTGTAAATCTGGGTGGTTCCTTGTGGGCAGAACGGCGTGTCTGTTGTCTGGCTGTGGCGAGTTATGAGGAATCCATGAGCAACTGAAGCAGGCCCAGGAAGACCAGGGGGGCCCTGAAGTCCATCTGGGCCAGGGGGCCCCTGCGAGCCTCGTTGACCTGTTTATGCAGGACAAACAAAACAGATTAATTCCCCTCAGAAAGATGCAAAGATGTATAATAAAGCAAAGGCATGCCACACAGAAGTAAGTGTGGCTCCTCTGAAACAAATGTCAAACAGTAGAGATAGGCTGAATCTCCACTATATCATTTGACTTTAAGCAGGCTTGGCTTCCCAAAAAGGGTCTGGGAATTGTAGTTTGTTAAGGGATCTGAGTGTTATTAGAAGGCCCCTTGTCCCCTCACAGAGCACCAGAGTGCCCTAAATAATTCTGAATTGTAGCTCTGGAAGGGAATAGGGGGCCTCCAAACAACTCTTGGCACCTTTAGCAAACTACAATTCCCAGGATCCTTTGGGGGAAACCATGACTTCCTAAGCAGCACCGTAGTGCTTTAAATGTATCATACAGATATGGAGGTTCTGCTGAGGAGGCTTTTCTTCATGTCCTAGTGGTGGGTAAGGCAAGATTAGCCAAACCATGGTTTCTCTGGTTGCACCTAGGCTATGGAACTCCCTAACTACTCTCTGCTTTTCACCACCTAGCCAATAATATATTTAGGTAGGCATCTGACATGCTGGGCTCTGGTTTTCAGTTGGATTGGTTCATTTATCAGTGATGGCCAAACTTGGCCCTCCAGCTGTTTTGGGACAACAATTCCCATCATCCCTGACCACTGATCCTGTTAGCTAGGGATGATAGGAGTTGTAGTCCCAAAACAGCTGGAGGGCCAAGTTTGGCCATGATCCATATCTGGTTTTATTATTGTTCTCGTTTTGGCTTTTGCCTTAGAACTGTTGTAAAGTGCCCTGCACCTGCCAGTCCCTCTCAGAGCAGACTCTGAAAACAGACATGGTTAATGTATGCCCATTGATTTCAATTTGGCTACTCTCAGTGTAATTTTATTGGATGCAACCTACTGTCCAGAATGGGAAGGTGATATATACATTATTTTATCTGCAATAAAATAGAGGGAGAGAAAGAGAGAGTCACCGACTCAGAAGAAGGTGAATGTGCTTATAATTTGTTCCCTTCACTCCATATCGTCTTGTGCTTTTCAACTGAAAAATTCAGCTGAATTCAAAATCCGCCTGTTTAGGGTTCAGCTACTGTACTTTCACAGTTTGGTACCAAACTACATTTCCTATGTCCAGTTCATGCACATTATCACCTTCCCCTCAAGCAGCTGTTCTAAAGACATGTCGCTTCCTACTCTGCAGTCTTGATGGAACATCCTCCTTGCACACAAGTGCTTCTTTCCCCCACCTACTTCTAAGCAAAATTGGGGCAAGTTCCTCCCCTCCAGCACATAGAGTGCACAGTAACCACAAAATGCTGCAGCAAAAGTCATCTGGAGATTATTCACTTAAATTTATCCATATGCATTCACCCACAAGTTCCCACTCAGCCATGAAGCTCATTGGGTGAACTAGGGCCAGTGACTCTCAGCATTGCCTACCTCGCAAGGTTGCTCTGAGGACATAATGCAGGGAGGAGGAATCATGATGTAAACAAGCAAACAAGCAAGCAAACCTTTAAACCCACCAACCTAAACAAAAGAAAATTTTAAGATACCCTGTTCCTTAAGACTATGGCAATTGATACTCAGGCAAATCAGATTGCTCCGCACACCATGCGCCTGTCGCCACCCTCTCACTGAAATTCTCTTCAACATGGATGGAGCGCTTACCATACCTTGTTGACCTGGAAGTCCTCTCTCTCCTTTACGTCCTCCTGGTCCATCAAATCCAGGAAGCCCATCTCGTCCAGGATCACCAGGAAGACCGATTGGGCCTAGATATGTGTATGCACAAACACATTGTAGTAAAATGTCTGCAAATATGCCTAAGCAGCCAGCAACTATAGTATCATGGTTTATTTAATCCTGGGAGCTGGCCAAATGTTAAGCTATGCAATTGTCTGTTTTATCTGAGTTTCTTATGTCTCCGAATGAGAAATTTACCTGGTAATCCTGGAGGGCCTGATAGCCCAGGTAGACCTTTCATTCCAGGCTGCCCTGGAGGACCTGGTGGGCCTGGGTCACCTTTTACAATAATTGTTTGTCCAGCTGGACCAGGTATCCCTGGAGGACCTGGAGGACAAAGCAAAAGCAGTTTTCAGTTTTTACATCGCTAACTGGTCTTCCTCTTAATGATTCATTAGGGGAGAGGGGTGCATCCCACAAGGGAAAACATTTGCACATGCACATCCCACAAAAGGGAAATTGATTAGGTCCATCAGGGGCCCAGCAATCCTTCTGTTGGATCAGACTGAAACCATTCAAAGTGTGACCAACTTTGCTTCAAAGGTTCAAAGACTTTCTGGAGCAGACAAGTCATTCTGACCCCATAGGAGACTTTTGATTTGGGACACAAAGGGCTTTTGTCTTTTCACTTTTTTTACAGCATACAAGAGAGACTCAAAGGCACCTGACATTCAGAACAAAGGACAGAGAAAAACCTTTTCTCCAAACTGGACTCAATGACAGTGAAATTCAGCCTGATCTGGACCTGGTAGAAAATCTGCCCCTTTCTCCTATGCCTTTACTATGCTAAACTTTGCATAACTTGGTAGACCCCCCCCCTTCTTCTTGATTGATGTTTGCTTGAGAAAAGTTGAAGACGTGGCACATGATAGACATTTATAACATTATTATGCATGGTATGGAAAATGAAGCTAGAGAACAGCTTTTCTCTCTCATAACACCAGAACTCATGGACAATGAAACTGAATGTTGCAAGATTCAGAATGGATAAAAGAAAGTATTTTTCACACAGGAAGCAGTGATGGTCACCAACGTGAATGTATTTAAAATAGGATTAGACAAATTCATAGAGGATAGGGCTGTTGATGGCTACTAGCCACGATGGCTATGCTCCGCTTCCACAGTTGGAGGAAGCAATGCTTCTGAATGCCATTTGCTGGAAACCACAGGAGGGGAGAAGGCTCTTGGGCTCATGTCCTACTTGGGGCTTCCCATAGGCATCTAGTTGGCCACTGTGAGAACAGGCTACTGAACTGCATTATCCTCATCCAACAGGCCCTTCTTATGATCTTATTTGTATTTTGAATATGGCTCAAGAGATGTATCCATATAGTACAGGGAGAGGGAACCTGTGGCCTTTCAGATGTTGCTAGACCACAACTCCCATCATTCCTAACCACTGGTCATGCTGGGCTGAGGCTGATGGGTGCTGGAGTTTTAGAGGATCATAGTCCTGCTATAATGCTTCTGTTCAACACAAGCAGAAGGCTAATAAAGTAAATTAAGTGATCTTTGCAACATCCTCACTTAAAGGCAAATATAGTCAGACTGGAATGGGTTCAGAGGAGGGCAATGAAAATAGTCAGAAGTATGGAAAACAAACCCTAAGCAGAAAGATTGAACATACTGAGTATGCTGCTTAGCCTGCAGAAGACTTAGAGGAGACACGATAGCTTTCTTAAAATACTCAAATACCCAAAGAGCACTCAAAAAGATCAAAGGCCTGCTCACTCCCGCCCCAGGGGGCAGGACCATATCTTATGAACTTAAGCTGTCAGGTAGATTTTGGATCAATGGTAACAGCAACTTTTTGATTGTAAGAGCAGTTTGACAATGGAACCAATAACTTAGTGGAGTGGTAGGTCTTCAGTGGAAGTCTTCAAGAATGTGGGGGAAGCTCTAGCTCTGGGTTTCCTGTATCAAACAGGTTAAACTAGAAGACCTAAAGCCCCCACCGACTCTATGATTCTGTGGCTGTATTTGTATGTCACATTAAGCTATCAACTATGATTTATAATGCACAAGTGAATCAGGCTTTTATTACAAGTCCCTATGATTCCAACTAGAGAGAAAAGTGGGAGGCATTTAAAGAAACTGGTGCGACTGCACAAGGAACTTACAGATGAGCTGAGATTTAAGAAGGGCATTGTAAGAAATGGAAGAAAGGGGGAATCATAAAGGAAGAGTATACGCACTTAGCCAACAGTTGCTGGGAGAAGATCAGGTAGGCCAAATCTCAGAATGATATGTCATCTTTCAAATATCTGTCACAGATGGAGCAAGTTGTTTTGTGCTGTTCCAGGGTTTATAGGACCCAAAGCAACGACTTCAAGTTACAAGAAAGGAGATTCCAACTAAACATCAGGAAGAACTTTCTGATAGTAAGAACTGTTTGACCCCTTAAAAAGTGGGTGGACTCTCAATCATTGGAAGTTTTAAAGTAGGGGTTGGATGGTCATCTGTCATGGATGCTTTAGTTGTGGTTCCTGCATAGCAAGAGTTGGACTGAATATCCTCAGGGTCCTTTCCAACTCTACAATAATATGATTCTGTGATTCATGCTGGGAGGAACAAACCACAATCTCTGACTTTACATCTGAATCTGTTACTAGGGTTTGGTTCACTCCAAACAAACTATGATCTGTAATCCAGCTTCTCATGTTGGCTTCCCTACTTTCTGAGAGGGGAGCCTTCAGCAACTTTCCAGCAGCTTCCTTGTATATGAGTTTTCAAAATGCTGGGTGGTGGCAGCAGCTTTGATGGCCCAGTTACTATACTCTTTAAAGCAGAAGCAATGCAGCAGACCAATCTTCTCCAATAAACATCCCGACCCTGGTCACAGTTCATTTTCTATTCTGGTTCAGCCACACAAAAAACACAGTTCCTACCTGGAGATCCAGGGAGTCCAGGGTCTCCTCCAAGGCCTGGTGGTCCTGAAGGTCCAAGGGGCCCCTTCATGCCTGAAAGGCAAAAGCTGTGCAGTTAATGATAACCCAGTGAAATTGAATGGTCTTTAGCAGCATTAGCACTGCATGAAGCAACTCTATCTCCTGCCCCAGATATCTGTTTCTTTAGCTCAAAGGACATAATTTTTATCTGCAACATTTATGGCATCATTTACCTGTAAAGGCCGAAATTGGGGTGGGGACCCTCAGGGGCCAAATTTGGCTGTCCAAGGCCTATTCAGCCCTTAGAACTCTCCCTAGACTGCTTACAACCCAAGAGTTTCGCCTGGTTGGAAGGTATTGTTGAACTCTGATAATGCTTTTTGCTTCTCTGGATTAAGGATAGAGGTGGGTGCAGGTGTAGAAACTAGCCGACTGTACAGAGGTAGAACATACATTCATTGCTCTGCCCACTTTCTCCTCTGGCCCCATCCACCATTACTATGTGGCCCTCAGAAGGCTGCCCAGAAAAGAATGCCTCCCACTTTGAGCTGAAAAGGTTTCCCATCCCCTCCCTAAATGGATTGGGACATGGGTATCAGATGCACTGTAGCCATCTCCCAGCTGAAGAATCTTCCCACAATTTAGGATCTGCTTTGGAAGTAGCTGTTGGGGGAGCTTTCTTAGTACTGGTGCTTCATTTCTACAATTGCCTCCCTCAGCAGGTTCAACGCTTACCAATTAGACCCAGAAGTAGGCAACACTATGTTTTCCTGATCTTGTTGGACTGACTCCCAACTTCCGATTAGCATGACCAATGCTCAGTGATGATGGGAGTTGTAGTCCAACAACATTTGGATGGCACCATGTGGGCTCCCCAAGTTATAGGATAATACAGTTTTATTGTCAAAAGCTTTTATTTTATTTTAACATGCTCTGGTGGCTGCAGTGTTGGTTACCTTGTTCATTTTTTCTACATGATTCGAAACGGCATTTTGACTCAGGTGGTGGAAGCTCATCATTGTGGTGGTGACCCAAGTCTTCATGGGAACCAAGTCCCACAACAAGGGCTCCACCACTAAGAAGGCCCTGCTCCAGGTTCCTACATGATGCGCCATGTTCACAAGGTGGGCCCACAACCTCATAGATTATTGTTGCTTTATGCTGAAGTTGATCTAAACTAATTTCAGTATTTTAATATCTATAACAGCAGCTTGTTGTAAAGCATTTTAAGCATAAACTGAATGCATCCACCAGGATCTGGACTCTGCTATTACAGCAGATGAATCTGTCCAGAGCACAGTCTAGTCTTATTGTGTGGGATGAGTTTCGGTTGGTAAGCCCCAAAGATGTGCAGACAAGGTGCTTGCAAACTCTGGACCTTTGACCCTCTTGGCTGTTTAAAACTATCAGGGAGAGGGGCACATGGTTTTAGCTTGGAAGAGGCCCTCCAGAATTGCCTTTAATGTACCTGGGAATCCTGGAACTCCTGGAACACCAGGATCTCCTTTCATTCCATTCAGACCAGGACGACCAGAATCACCCTAAGACAACACAGTTGTGGTTATTACTTTCATAGGTGTGTATAGTACTGCAGCCTAAATCTCTTTCATCCAAAACCAACTGCTGCTTTAGAAACAAACATTTCTCCCTTTCCAAGCACTCACCGGGCGTCCAGGTAGTCCTTGGTCTCCTTTCAAACCAGGCGCTCCGGGCTGACCTGGCTGGCCAGGGTTTCCCTTTTCTCCTCTTACTCCTCCAGTTCCTGGGGGTCCACGGGGGCCTTCTGAACCAGGAAGACCTTGATATTGCAAAACACAAGTTCTTGGGTTAGAATGACTTGGTCCCCTTGCGAGTCACCTCTGTTATCAATGAGGGCGAGTGCTTGGAATGAACTCGTTTGGTTCAGTAATGTTCTCTGAATTAACTCAGAAACCTCTGTGCTACATGGTTATTGTTTTTGTTTGTTACTATGTTATGTTTTGTATCGCAAACTGCCTTGTGATTCTCAGATGAAGGGTGGTATAGAAAACAAACAAAACAAATAAATACACCTGAAAGTAGTTCCCATAATTTCTGGGCGAACTGAATGCGAATAAAGTTTGTTTTGGGGTAGAAAATGATTTCTAGCTCATCTTCAAGTTCATTCAAGTGATTTTCTGCACTTTAGACACTTTCGGCCTTTAAGCTTAAAGGATGTAATTCTTGCAGGAAATATACTAAACAATTCATATTCCATTGTGTTTGTGTATTTTGCTGTTTTCTTATGTCTTCTTAAGTATATTATATACTTCAGCACAGCAACTTGGAACATTCTGAAGCCTGGAATCCACACACCCCACTCCCAGGATGAACTGTGAACTGAACTAGTTTGCTTTGGAAATGCATGAATGTGATCTGGAATTTGATCCCTATTGAGCAAGAACTAAATCCTTTTAAAAATGGACTTTCTGAGCTCTGGTATGGCCTCTGCTAAAGGGTCATCTTCCTTAGGTTTGTAGGGAGATGTATTTCCATGCTCAAGATGGATCTCTGAAAGGACCTGGCTGTTGGGTCTTGGGATTCTGTTGCCATCTTCTGCCATGTACTAGATAGGCTTGCAATTTTGAGTTTTCACAAGGAAGTCATTTCAGATTATTAGCCTCACCACTAATAATCACACCCATTCACCCAAATTCAAATCTTGTTTTTCTTTACACAGTCAACTTAAAACAAAGCACTGAAAAGGTATGGCGTTTCAGTAGGGGTGAGGAAGCTGGTGTCTTCCAGATGTTGTTAGACTACAACTCCCATCAGCCCCAGTCAGGGTGGCCAATGATCAGTGATGATGTGAGGTTGTAGGTCCAACAACATCTGGAGGGCCATAGCTTCTCCATTTCTATCTCACAGGTGGAGGGAATTGGGACTGAATCCTGGTGCTCTTGGTGATATTTTCATTTTCAAGCAAGCAAACTTTTCAGTGTTTTGTGGACTCTCATAACTTATATTGGGCAGAAACCACTTGTGGGTCCAGCTGAACGGTACCATGGTGAAAGTAAAATGACACCTTTAGCAGTATAGAAAACATGTACACTGCGAGAAACAGGGACACATTCCATTGTAGACTTCTCCTGTGTTTGTACAACTCAGGACAATTTTTCATGAGAATGTAAGATGTAGGAATGAGATTCTCAATTTATTATTTTAGCCACATTGATAAATACAAGATCATCATTAGGTAGTAGCGGCCTCAAATATAAAATGTAGTTTGTGTCTTAAATAAAAGTTATAAAAAAGTAAGAGATATCTTTACTTAAATATGTAGAAGAGCATATCAGGTGGAATTTACATATTGACAATATATTAAAAACATGAAATAGATTGTGAGGAGTGGGGAAGGTATTTAGTGGGGACTTGACAATTTTCTCTTTGGCAATACTGGCTAATTAGTTACTTGTTATTAAGAAGCCTTTTTAGATTCCAATATCTCCTTAACCATGTAATACTGACTGAGGAGGGGCACAAACTAAACCCCAAAACCTAGCCTTCACGTTTATTGCAGAATTCATGTCAGCAGGAAAGCTGTTTTTGAAGAAAAACCAGGATCCAATATAGGACACATTAGTTGATACAAGTGCAGCTATAGGGGATTAATCACAATTCTTAAAGCATTGGCAGGGTTCAGTCATAATAATTAGTGGTGTGTGCATTACCATTTCTCCTCCTTCTCCTCCTTAGAAACTTTCACTTCCATTTCCAATTATTCACTCTATAGCATTATTTCCAAACCCTAAACTGTGGTTAATCTTAACTATGGTTTATTTCAACAATAAACCAGGGTATTGAACTTGGTTTTATTTTCATGGAAAACATAGTTAAGTCCAAACACAAGGTTGCCTGGTTTTAGATGTTATGCTAAACTGTTTTTAACAAAAGAATGGTGGGGAAAGTTTTTAATTCCATCTTCACAACCAAGCTGAGGCACAGGTGGTGGGTGGTGTGTGCATGAGCATGAAACTTCACCAGGCTCGTTCATGAAACAATAAACAACTCTCTGATTTACAACCAAAACAACATTTTAAACAACCAATGCAATGTAGTTAAGCAAACTGACCAAGGTAAGAATCTAACCTGGAGGACCTGGAAGGGTCAGAGTTCACCAAAGCCCAATGATCGATGTTAGGGGGGGATAGCAGACACCACACAGTGCAAAATAAGATTATTAGTTAGAAGTAGTACAGAAGAGATATTGATACTAAACAGTGCAAACCATTTCACCAGCATATTTTGTATTTACAACACAGCAAACATGCATACAAGGAGAATGCCCCCCAGGTCAGTATACATAAATAAAAATATGGGTGTATAACTTAGCATAATTTATATATAGATATACAACTTATTCTGGTGATTAGGCTGCTATGACCAATGTGAAGCAAGCCACTGAATCTAAAACTTTGTTGAAGTTCTAGTTTTAATAATGCAGCCTGAGGCTTGCTATCTATTAGTTCTACATAAACAAAGACAAGTACTATTGCAACCATTTCACTGACAGTGCTGCATGAGGGGGCAACCTGGTTAAAATAAGTTTGCCTGTGATTTTTCCATTTGCATCGTAAGGGGAAGCAGCCTCTTCTTGGACCACCAAAGTGCTTCTGGGCAACAAAATGATTTAGAAATTTGAGGAAAAAAGCAAAGTAATGCAAGGCTCGATATAAAATTAAATGGATAATCTGAGCTCCAATAATTTCTCATTCATGAGCAGAACACTGGTTAATTATTAAAATTTTGTATTTGTTAATATTCAAATATATTCATGGTTATACAGTCATACCTCGGGTTGTGAACGCTGCGGGTTGTGCATTTTCGGGTTGCAGACCATGCCAAACCCAGAAGTACCGTAACAGTTTTTACTTCTGGGTTTCAGCGCTCATGCATGCGCAGAAGTGCCAAATCGCGTCACGCGCATGCGCAGACGCGGCGCTGCAGATTGCAAACGCTGTGGGTTGTGAACGTGCCTCCCGCACGGATCACGTTCGCAACCCGAGGCATGACTGTAGCTGAATACAACTGAACAGTATCCAGCTACCCATAAGCATTTGTTAACATCATTTAATTACTTAGTTAATAAGATTAACAATATTTTTTAAAATAGCACAAAGGCCTATTTACTGTGTACATCTATTAATATTTAAATTATTTCCAGTTGTTCCTGCTGATACAAATTCCTTTTTCTTCTGTTATGCCCTCAACACAGAACATGTCAGTGAAATATTCCAAAAATATACATACTCCATGCAACGTTCAATTATAAAACAGAGTTTATATATGCATATGTAAGTTTTATCTCACTCATTCTTTCATTCTCTTTATCCTTTGACAGTCATATTATATTAATATTAAACAAAAGATGAGGCTAATGTAAACATTTTAGAATATAATAGAATGGAAGTTTTGCTATGGCTTTAAATAAGGACAATTTCAATGGTTGGTCCATGTTGCCCTACCAGGGCACTATAGTACTGAGTATGGCTTCTCAACTATCTTTTTTTTTTTTGAAGGTCTAATTGTAGATTTACTCAACCACAGATGGTTGCTATATTAATTTAATGCCTGGAATTAAAACAGTGTTTTTTGGCTGGGGTGAAGACGTTTTGCTTTTTACAAGCCATCACAGCAAAACTTTCAAGACTTCATCCAAACACATCTAATACTTAGGTGTATGCCAAGTCATTCCTATTCTATGGAACAGTGTTAGAAGTATTTTAATGAGGTCTGACTAACACTACATTAGAACAGAACAACAACAATGTTCAGTGAAATCAGAGCAGAGAAGAAGGTTGTGGAAAAACAGCACAGCCATTTGCAAGTCTACTCTGAAGTACGTTTCTAATGAGTTCCATGGAATTTACTTCTACGTAACTCTGTAAAAGACCAAAGTCTAAGGCTGTTACAAACAAGGTACGCAAGGTTAGTAAAATAAAATAAGTTCAACTACAATATGTTAAAACGAGATCTACATATTATGGGATCCATAGAAATATAACTTTGAGTCGCCTGTTTAGTAGCAATGGTTTGGGCACTGTCCTGAAATTTATCCAGGAGTAGTGTGCAGAGGGATAAAACACACTTTGCTACAGATCAGCAAAAGGTATAGTCTTAACTTTTTTGTTTTATATTAGCATCCTGCTTCACTGCAAAATCCTCATGAAATAGTAACAGGTTGAATATCAGGAAAGCAGAGGCTCAGAGTAAGTCAATTTACACAAGGCAAGATATTAACCAGTAGAATACAATAAGGATACATAGACCAGTGCTATTTAATTAATTTTGTAAATTAATTTTAAAAATCTGCAGTCAGGGCTGAGCACTGAGGTAGTGAAATCTACAGAAAACATAAAACCATTCCAGATGGTGACATCCTATCTTTTCAGACAGTGTGAACTAGTAGGTAAGTGAGGAATCAATTCTGACCATCAACAGTTTGGTTTTGGTAAAATATCAGAAGCCAGCTTATGCACAAACCCTGCTCACTAAGTGTAAGAAACAGCAGGCAGTGGCCTTTGGTGAACTGGCAAATGGTGGATCTGCATTCTTCTAGTCTAAAAAAGGAGAGTTTGTCCTGCAATTTTCAAAGCTCTCAGAACCCCGCTCTATAGTAACTCGGAACAGAGCTTTTTAGTGTGGCTGCTCCTGTTCTGTGGAATAGCATTCCTGTCAAGAATCAAAAGGCACCTACTTTTTAGAAACAACTGGAGGCCTTTCTTAAGCTAGATAAATGAGCCTTTACCATGAGTGCCCATTGGTTAGGGATTTAGTTTTGTTTTAAATATATTTGTTGTTCTGTGTTTTTAACTGTTTCAGATGTCTTATGTGTGAATCGCCTTGAGATAGTGGGTTACAATATGATGAATAATAATGATTAATTATTGTAATAATAGCAGCAATAGCAGCAATAGTGTGAGTGGTCTTGGGTTATACTGCCCATGTGAGCAGTGCTTTTGTGCCAACAATATGTCATTGGAATTAACCAAGTCAAAAAAAGGAAAGGGGATGTCTGCTAGGCCATGATCCGAAAATGTGTATATAGAAAAATTGGGAGTAAAAATCTATTAAAATACTTAACATAAATTACAAAAAACAGGGTGATATCCAACATTAGTTAATGGGTCTACACAGAATATGACCAACACTGGATGACACCCACACACAATCCACCAAGACAATATTTTAATTGTCAAAAGGCTTTAAGTTTGATATGCATGTATAGCACTGGATATGTTCCAAATAAATTTCTCATACACAAAGTTACGCCAAACTAGCTCAGTGCCAGGTTAGTTCTATAATGGATATGATGTCGGCAAATGTTTGGCAAATGATGCTGTTATCCTTTCAATCAGACTTCCAATTCTTGTAAGCTGCAAGAATAACCCAGAAAATTGTTATATGGCCTCATGTTCAAGTGACATGTTGAGTTGGAATCAACATTGCAAGACATTTGCCCAAGCCCTGACAATGATCTCCATGGATAGCAGAATTGTCAATAAGAGTCCTGCACTGACTGACAGTGTAGTGTAGTGGTTAGAGTGCTGAACTAGGACTTGGGTTTGACTCCCTACTTAGTCATGAAGCCCACTGGGTGACTTGGGCCCGTCTCTTGCCTTATCTAACCTCACAGAGCTGTAGTGAGGATAAAGCAGAGAGTTGGAGAAGTTTGTATGCCACCTTGAGCTCTTTGGAGAAAAGGTGGGATATAAAATTGATTACTGTTATGTAAGGTTAATGACTTGGCATACCCATCCTACAGACTCAGACATTTGTTTTCATCAAAGACGTACATTCAAGGGCATGCAAAGTTATCACACTGGAGTTAATGAGCTAACCTGTGGCACCTGGAAGGAGGGGACCAAAAGTTCACCAAGGCCATCATTAGAATGGGGAAACATCAATATGGTTAGATATGTCAATAAGTTAAACGTTTTCACAGTGATCCATCTAAAATTCCTTCTTGTATATTATGAATAGACCAAACTATTATAATCCATAGAATTTTTAAAACAACTGATTAAACTAAAAAGAGTTCAGTTTTGCAGGATGGGATGAAATGACACATTAGGAATTCTCACATCAAAAAACAAGACCATGTAAGAACTGGAGGAAGTCCTTTACTGAATTATGTTATCAATTGCAAGAACTCATCTAATTATCTACAATTATAATGAAGATCAATAGAACGTTTGATGTATTACAGTATTTTAATATTTTTTTGGAAGCCGCCCAGAGTGGCTGGGGAAAACCATTAATAATAATAATAAATATTATTATTATTATTATTTCCAATGCATCCATTGATCTTTGTCCAAGAAACATGCTTACACTGGTCAACTGCATTGTGATATTACAGCAGTGTGGGGGAACTTTGACCTTCCAGATGTTGCTGAACTACAACTCCCATCATCCCTTGCTAATGGCCATGCTTGCTAGGGCTGATTGTTATAGTTCAGCAACATCTGGAGGACCAACAGCCCCTCACTCCAGTGTTACAGAGACAGTACTTAAACCATTCCTGCCCATTCAGGAGTCCTAAAATGTGGATTGACTTGAACAGTATAACAGTTTGGTCTACCCACACTGGGACATGCATGGTGGAGTGAGATGGATGTTTCATGTCGTACAGTACAGTCCACATGCAATACAAACCAAGATGGTGGGAACAAAGCCACTGAGCCATTACTGGTGTTTTCCTCTCAGTCACAACCTAAAGAGGCTCCTTCTCTCCTTCTCAGTGTGAAACCAATTTAGGCTTGTATCTGTTTTACTCAGGATTATGTATACTCATTTGGGGAAGGAGGTGGTGGTGAAGAAAACAACATTTTCTGCCAGTGTAAATCAAATCCTCCTGAATCCATAGGAACTTGCCTATCAACGAAGATCTGTTCATGAGGCTCTTATCCAAGTGCCCCCACCTTTAGAAGTAAGGGAGCAATACTCAAGATCTGCTGGGATGAGTGAAGCTTGAGATAGGTGGATCTTTGGTTGAGCCTGGGCTCAGCCGGGGTTCCCAGCTCAGCCAGAGATATGCCAGCGTAAGTCCTCCACCCTGGCTCAACGAGCTGAGCTGAGGTCCCCAAAGTCCCCCCCAAAAAAGTGTGGTGGGGGAATGGCAGAGGTGATTTACCCCTATTTCCCCTTCCGGGTACGATTGTATGTATGCAAAGATTGGTCACATTCTGGTACGAAGTTAAGATTTGTTTATTTGTCCAGGCATGTTAACTTTTGCAGGATGATTAATGCTAAAGCTGCTGTGTTGTTTTCAGGTACTTTATTTGTTTGCTTTTACTCTGTGCTGTGTACCCTGGCTTGGTGTCTGTACTTATGAAGGGCAGGTGATAAAATATTTTTAATAAATAATTTCTGCTAGCAAACAACAAGTAATTCCCACCCAAATCTGACTCCCAACTGTTGCACATTCTGTTCTGCCCATTTCCATTTCCTGAGGTTCCATCTGGTTTTGCCCAGACATTTTTGAGCCATAGCAGCTTATAAAAATGTCCTGGATTCTATCTATTTAAACCTAAATCCTATTGGGTTTTTTTTGCACCTTTGTCAAACAGAGCCAGTGTGGCACAGTGGATAGAAGTTTTGGACTAGGGACTTGGGAGATCAGGGTTCAAATTCTCACTCAGCTATGAAGCTCACTGGGTGGCTTCGACCAGTCATTGCCTCCCAGCCTTGTTTACCTCACAGGGTTGTTGTGAGGATAAAATGTGGAGAAGGAGAACCATGTACACCACCATGGGAGGAAAGATGGGGGTATACATGTAATTAATTAATGATAAACCAATAATGCTTAATTACTAAGTAATAGAACACACACCTGTCTGCCATTTAGAAAACCATGATGGACAATGGCTACAGCAACAACTAGGTCATGGTTTGCCAGCTCCACTTGTTGTCGGTTTTAATGGAGTATTTTGTGGACACAGAAAACAGTATGGAAGATATATTAGCTTTCCCATCTTTTGCCAGTCATTATAGAAATTTTTGTTGGACACCCAATATCAGCTCAGTGGCATTCACCCATCAAATGGGAATTATCAGTTCCAGAATTAGTACATGGTAGGTCAGCAAACAAGACGAGAGGGCATAGAAGGATGAAGATGATGCAGGGGTGTACTGAATATCCGTCGGGAGTTGTGGGACGTGATGGAGCATGGATGAGCATACATGACATGAAGATGAATGAAACCATGATAAATTCTGATCATGCTGTGCTGCTAACATGGATTTGATTTCCATAGGTCTTGCGGACAGTGCATATTATGATGTTGTTGTGCACAAGATGGATTTGTTTTATCATGTGGCACCATGGTGCAGGGATGTTTGGCAGATGCAATTAAAAGTTGATTTGGGTGCTTGGCTGGATGATTGCCGTGATGACATGCGGAGGCTTATTTCAAGTTGGCAACATTTTGCAGACAGGTTATCAGTAAGGTGCTCTTTTGTTTTCACTCTTGACATGGGTACCTCTGGTTACTAACTTAATTCGTTCTGGCGGTCTGTTCTTAACCGAAACCATTCTTAACCTGAGGTACCACTTTAGCCAATGGGGCCTCCCGCCGCCACGCGATTTCTGTTCTCATCCTGAGGTAAAGTTCTTAACTCGAGGTACTACTTCCAGGTTAGCGGAGTCTGTAACCTGAAGTGTTTGTAATTCGAGGTGTTTGTAACCTGAGTTACCACTGTACTTTCAGGTAACCTCTCATGGTAAATTAAGGATACCCAGAAGATATCAGGTGCGTGTATTGCAATTTCAGCCGAACAGTATACAAGTATACTGTTCCAACAGACCAATAACCTGTCAGCAAAATGTCTGTTGAATTTTCTCTTTCTTACCTGGCCTCCCTGGTATGCCTGGTTGCCCAGGGCTTCCCTTAGGCCCTTCTGAAGGTGGTCCTGGTAGCCCTGGAGAGCCAGGGGAACCTGGAAGGCCACGGAATCCTGGACCGCCTGTTTCTCCCTTCAGACCAGGGGCTCCTGGAGGTCCTGAGGGTCCAGGTAAACCCGAGTCACCCTTTTGACCTGTTTAAGGGTGGGGGAAGAGAAGAGAGCATGTTTATAGATGCACTGCAATGTTTCAATTATCAATACTGTATACTAAAGGGCAGGCAGACATCAAGCTTGCAGGATCTACATGTCCCACTCCCGGATCCTGAGATCCATTGGGCAGAGGTAAAGTGCAAAATAGGGATCTGAGGCACACAGAGGAAAACCTTATCCCAAGTGAAAGCTGGTCCATTAAAGAGGATACTGCCCCACCAATCATAGTCTGTGCGTACCCACCCATCTTCTTTCTTGCAACCAGTCAGAGGTTTTTCTGCTAGTCAGTGACTGTGGTCCCACCCAATGCTTTTTTTTCTAAAAAAATGTTAAGGGGTACTCTCATTTTCCTACTCATACTGAAATACTGTCCCTCAATGAGGCCTAACTTAGATTCGCAAAATGTTTAGGGGTATGCATCCCCCTGCATCCCCCAGAAAAAAGCACTGGTCCCACCTACTCTGTCCATTTCAATAAACACCAGCTGTAATTTCTTATACCAAGTCAGATTATGTGTTCAAGAAACATCTCTTTTGAATAGTAATGGTTCTCCAGATTCTCAAGCAGAGGTCTTTGCTACCTGATCATTTTTTAACTGGAGAAATCCATGATTGAACCTGGGACCTTCTGCATGCAAAGCATGTGTCCTGCCACTGAGCTATAATCCCTCTCTTTCATGAATGAAGAAAAATAAACTTTGCCTGAGAGTCCTGGGAGTCCAGGAGGTCCGGGGCGTCCAAAACCTGGTTGACCTAAAATACACAATCGCCATAGACAGGTTAGTTATAGATCTGTGAATGCAGTACTTGCTGCTAGAGGCAAACACTTTTAACCAATGAGTGCATCTATGGTAGAACTGCCACCTCAAGTGTTTGTATCAGAAAGAGAAAAGAAAACATTGTAAGAGATGGAAGGTGCTGACCTGGTTCGCCTTTCTGTCCTGCTGGTCCAGGAATGCCATCCCGTCCAGGCTGTCCTTTTTCCCCTACAAGGCCGGGAGGGCCAGGGTGGCCAATGTCACCTAAGAATAGTAGAGAGAGTATATTACAAATATTGGATTTCATTACTGATCCTCATACTGACCTATGGATGCATTCTGAACAGCTACCAAGATAAGGAGGACATAGGCATGGCCTGCTGGATCAGACCAGTGGTCCATCTAGTCCAGTGTCCTTTCCTGGCAGGGTCCAACCAGATGCCTGTGGGAAATATGCAGGCAGGATACAAGCACAATTCCCCCCTCCTATGGATTCCAGCAACTGGCATTCAGAAGCATTTCTCCCTCTGCTTGTGGGGGCAGAACATAGGCATGGTGGTAAGTAGCCACTGATAGCCTTGTTCTCCCACAAATTTGTCAGATCCTCTTTTAAAGCCATCTATGTTGGTGGCCATCACTGCCTCCTGCGGCAGCAAGTTCCATCATCCTCACTATGCACTGTGTGAAGAAGAAGCATTTTCTTTCCTAGTGTCTATGAGAGAGGGAGAAAAACATTTCTCTGTCCACTTTCCCCATGCCAGGCGCAATTTTATAAATTTTTATTATGTCGCCTCTTACTCACCTTTTCTCTAAAGTAAAAAGTCCCAAACACTGAAACCTTTCTTCATAGGGGAGAGTTACTACATCCCCTTGATCATTTCTGAATGCTTCCCAACTCTACAATATCCTTTTGGAGGCAAGGTGAGCAAAACTCAGTATTCCAAATGTGGTCGCACCGTAGTTTTGTTTATCATCCATCTTTACCTTAAGACCGTTTGCTTCAGCGATCAAAACATTCCCCTTACTTTGGTGTATGCAGAGAACTATAAAATCTAATTGAGGGGTGAAAATGCTCAGTTCCATCCATCGCTGTATTAGCAGCATTTTATAAGAGCCAAGTAATCTACCGGTACTTCAAGATAGCTCACAAAATTTGCCCTTGGATTTGACGGTTCTCAGTCTTGTTTCTGGGGTACTGTCAATGCATTACTTATCTATCAATCTTCCCCTTTAAAAATTAAGGATATTGGGGTTTTTTTGTTTTTTAAAAACCCTATAGTATATTAGATTTGTTTCAATAAAACATTATAGTCCCTTATTCCCCTTACCAACCCCTACTGGCTGCCCTCTACGCTCATGCCTATTGTTGGTGTTATAGCATTTTCATTTCTGATGTTCAGTTGCTTAGTGTACCGTATTGTTCGCCCCATAGGACGCACTTTTTCCCCTCCAAAAATGAAGGGGAAATGTGTGTGCGTCCTATGGGGCGAATGCAGGCTTTCGCTGAAGCCTGGAGAGCGAGAGGGGTCGGTACGCAGCAACCCCTCTCGCTCTCCAGGCTTCGCGCAGCTCTCCACAAGGCACTGGAGCCCGGCACTGGGCTCCCACAGCTTGCGGAGAGTTGCGTGTTCTGGGGGCTGGGGTCGGGGGAAGCTCGGGCTTCCCCCGCCCCAGCCCCGTGCCTGGGGGGGAAAAATAAATTCCCTCCCCTTTATTTCCCCCCAAAAAAACTAGGTGCACCTTATGGGACGGTGCGTCCTATAGGGCGAAAAATACGGTATATTGCTGTTATGTGTGCAGTTTGCCTGAGTTCTTATAGATTCATAGAGGTGGAAGGAACTTCAAACACCATCTAGTCCACCTTGGCTAACACAGGAAACCTACTGCTACAGCATCTCTAGTAGGAGGACCATCTAGCTTCTGCTTAAAAGCCTGTAACAAAAGTTACTAGTCCACATCTCCCCCTGTTAAACAGCTTGCACCACCAGAAAGCTCTTCATGCCTATTTCATCGAATTATGTCCAAATCAAAAATATTTATTATTATGGTCAATGACCAGATTTAAAAGTCATGTCCATCCACTTCAATGGGTCGTTGGAGACAGCCCATTGTTTGGGCTCTTCTCCAGACTAAACATATTCAGCTCCTTCAACCTTTTCCTCATAGATTTGGTCTCCAAGCCCCTCACGTTTTTGTCACCATTCTCTGGCTATATCCCAATTTGTCACCAGCTTCATAAACTGTGGTGCCCAGAACCTAACACAGTACTCAAACTGATCTCCCCATCTCCTTTCACTTTTGATAAAGATTGCTGAAGCCACAATTCAGAGCACACACAAAAAAAATCAAAGCTTGTTTAAATAGCAGCACACAAAGGAATCCTGATATGATCACACCATTGTATCATAATTTCTTTGTGTTCTGCAATTCAATCCCTGTGCACATGGTCAAGTATGCCTCAGTAATCTGTTAAGAAAGAAAAAAGACACAAGCTGAAAACTGTAGCAAACTGCACATGCCAGTTAAAATATCGATTTTAGAAATTCTCCAATTTAAACCAGAAGGCAGCAGCCTTTGAGTATGAGGCAGAAGGAACCCAGAACATAATGGAACAGAAAAAATAAGTTCATTTCTGTTTCCAGCTTAAGCTCTGAAACTACTATACTAAACAAGCTTTCTATGCCTTCAAATTTGCTCTTATTGAATATCTAAACTCTCTAATGTGTATAAAACTAGTAAAGAACTATCAACAGTATTATTATTTTATTGTGAGCATTAAATATTTCAAAATGACTGAATGGTTCACATCTTTCTTCCTCCCACACACTTTTTCTGGTGCATGAAGGTTGAATTCACAAACAATTGTCACGGTCTTCTATAGTGTTCATTGCCACAAAGACAGGTTCTCTCTTGGTAGGATAAATTTAAATGGTTAAATAGCTCTATTTGACAAATGAAACTCAGCATCAAGTTGCACTTAAATGTTTTCATCCCTGACATCAGTTTGTTTGAGCAGTATTTGTTAATGTATCAATCTATTAAAAATAAATAAATGTAAAGGACCCCTGGACGGTTAAGTCCAGTCAAAGGAGACTATGAGGTTGTGGTGCTCATCTTGCTTTCAGGCCAAAGGAGCTGGCATTTGTCCACAAACAGCTTTCTGAGTCATGTGACCAGCATGACTAAACTGCTTAAGGCACAATGGAACACTGTGACGGAAGCCAGAGCGCATGGAAACGCCATTTACCTTCCCGCCACAGCGGTACCTATTGATCTACTTGCACCGGTGTTCTTTCAAATTGCTAGATTGGCAGGAGCTGGGACAGAGCAACGGGAGCTCATTCCATCGCAAGGATTCAAACTGCTGACCTTCCGATTGGCAAGTCCAGAAGGCTCAGTGGTTTAGACCACAAGCGCCAGCCACAATCTATTGTCTACTAAGAGACTGAGAGAAATCAAAGCCACTGGCTTCATCTGTGGAATCAAAATTGGGATTTATTCTCAAAATACTGAATCCTTATTCCAAATCATTTACAGGTACGGTATACTAACTACCTGTCACCTGCATTTGCATTCAGGAAAAGGGAAAACATTTCACAATTTTACACGTCTCTACTAGAACTCCCTACATAATACTGTTGTGATATTGCTGCCTGATTACTGTTTAAAGGGCCAGCACAGGGTTTTTTTGAGGGGGAAGAGGTAAAAAAGGGGGGTGCTACACTCATATCTTGATAGAAGTGCCATGGGTATGCCAGCACACAATTGCTGCCATTAAAGGAATGTTCATAGTTCAAAAAAAGGTAAGCTTTGCACCTGCATCTTCTCAACACTCAAGGTAGTGGGGAATATGTAACAATACTTTTATTTGTAATTAATAAAAAAGAGGATTAACAGATATTACACATACCTGGAGGCCCAGGTGACCCTGGAACACCTGGATTACCTGGGGGTCCATCAATACCTTTTGGTCCTGGAATACCTGGTGTACCTGTGAAAACAGAGTTTATGCAATCCTTGTCTTTTCAAATACAGCTATGTTGATTCTCCAGGTAAAGCCTGTCCAAAGCAGATTTCACAACAAAGCACAATAACAACTATAAAGAAAACATTATTATGTAAAAACCACAAAGAGCTGTAGATAACACAATTTAAAAATACAAACAGCAAAGTAGGATGGGAACTGTAGTACCTGGTGCAATAATTGCAATTCAGGCATGGAAAAAGTGGCAAAAGCAACGTGATGTTAAAATGTGGTGCTTTTGATTTTATGTATCTTTCTTTACAAGAGCAAATATGTAAAGGAAAAGGAAAGGCATTTCTGCCTTTGTCTATGGGGCCTTAATAACAGTCCTATTTGTTTTACGATGTTGACAGTGTATACATGCCAATAAAAAGGGAAGCATAAACAGGGCCGGATTGACCAGAATGTTATCGCCTTAGGCTCTCAAATTTCGTTAGGCCCTTCAGTTTCCCATTTCAACAACAATGTCAACTGGTGTCCTTGGGCCCTTGTTCTCCACTTTGCCTCATCTTCCTTCTAGGCTGTTGTGAAAGTAAAAAGGAAGAAAAATCTATTATGCAAGTCTGCCACCATGAGCCTTACAGAGGAATGACACCACACTTGACTGCCACAGCCAAACTGAGGAAAAGGGGAAATCAGTGGAGACAATGATTTATTGTTTGAATACTTTCTCTTTGATTTGAGCTGCTTTGTTAATTTTAGATCATTTTATGACTTTATGATTTATCTACTTTAATATACAGTATATAACACTTAGGGCCTTCCCGTCTATCAGCCTAAGGCACCACAGATCCTTAATCCACGCCTGAACGCAATCAAGAGTTACAGCAATAACCGGACATAAACACTCCATGTATTTCCAACCACATCTGCTGAATAGTTTTAAAAAAGTGAAACAGTTAAAAAAGGGCTTGGGTTATTCATTTGTATCAAAAATTATTTATTTTTATTACTGTCATTTAATTATTTCACCCCGTTTCATTTCATTGGATTGAACTGATGTCAATCCATCTTTACAATTTTTCTTTTAAATTTTATATATAAATTTTATAAATGCATAATCAGGGAGAGAGAAATTACTTGTTCCAGGAGCTGAAGTGTGAGAACCATGGAGGAAAAACAGAAGAAATAACAGTGAAATTCAATGGGAATTAATTACCTGGAAATCCGGGGAGGCCAGCATCACCTTTTGCACCTGGACTGCCAGCTAAACCAGGCAGCCCAGGATTGCCAGGAGAACCTTTGTTGCCAGGACTACCTGTATATCCAGGCAAACCAGGGTCACCCTAGGGGGAAAAAAGGAAGAAAGGTTTATGCTTGACTGAGGCAAACACAACTAAGGCCACATTCACACCATTCATCTGAAGAACTATGATACCATTTTAAACAATCATGGCTTCTCCCAAAGAATTATGGGAGCTGAAGTTTGCTAAGAGTGCAGAACCACAATTCCCAGAGGTCATTGGGAAGAACAATTGGTCATTAAATCACTGAAAAAACTGTAGCCCCATGAGGGAAACGGGGGTGGGGGGGTGGGTTCTCCTAAAAACTCTAAGTACGCTTAACAAACTATACTTTCCATAATTATTTGGGGAAAACCCTGGCTGTTCAAAGTAGGGTCACAATGTTTATTAAATGTATAATGTAAATGTGGCCTAAGAGTATTGTAAAAATTTCAGGACTAGCAAAGAGTTGGAATACCAGGAGGTACCCTTTCCCACGCCTCCCTGTGCCATTCCAGAAGCCAATTTCATCAGAAGAACTTCATATTTTCCCACTCTCAGTTCTTTTCACTGTATACCAAAAGTGAACTCATTCTCCAAGTGTGGATATCTATGTGTCTTCATCAACATGTCAAAGAGCAGTCTTCTCCCTAGCCTGGTGCCCTGCAGATGCTGTTGGACTTACATGTTGCATCAGCCTCAGCCAGCATGGCCAATGGTTAGGGATGATGGGCAATGGTTAGGGGTGATGGGCAAAAGGTTAGGGACAGCTCCACAAGGATCAGCATCAGCAGGCTTGAGGAAATTCCAAGGTTTACAGAAAGTGGACTATGCTTAGCGGGCATGGGGGATGGAGTGTGCTGATAGTAGTAGTAGTAGTAGTAGTAGTAGTAGTAGTAATTTATTTGTACCCCGCCCATCTGGCTGAGTTTCCCCAGCCACCTTGGGTGGCTTCCAACAAAGATTAAAAATACATTGAAATGTCACACATTAAAAGCTTCCCTGAACAGGGATGCTTTCAGATGCTTTCTAATTGTCAGGTAGTTATTTATCTCTTTGATATCTAATGGGTGGGCGTTCCACAGGGTGGGCGCCACTACCGAGAAGGCCCTCTGCCTGGTTCCCTGTAGCTTTGCTTCTCACAATGAGGGAACTGCCAGAAGGCCCCCTGCGCTGGAACTCAGTGTCCGGGCAGAACAATGGGGGTGGAGACGCTCCTTCAGGTATACTGGGCCGAGGCCGTTTAGGGTTTTAAAGGTCAGCACCAACACTTTAAATTGTGCTCGGAAACGTACTGGGAGCCAATGTAGGTCTTTCAAGACTGGAGTTATGTGGTCTCGGCGGCCGCCCCCAGTCACCAGTCTAGCTGCTGCATTCTGGATTACTTGTAGTTTTTGGGTCACCTTCAAAGGTAGCCCCACACAGAGCACATTGCAGTAGTCCAAGTGGGTGATAACTAGAGCATGCACCACTCTGGCGACAGTCTGCGGGCAGGTGGAGGTGGTAGACAGCTGCCCTGGATACAGAATTGACCTGCATCTCCATGGACAGCTGTGAGTCCAAAATGACTCCCAGGCTGCACACCTGGTCCTTCAGGGGCACAGTTACCCCATTCAGGGAGTCCTCCACACCAGCCCGCCCCTGTCCCCGAAGAACAGTACTTCTGTCTTGTCAGGATTCAACCTCAATCCATTAGCCGCCATGCATCCTCCAACTGCCTCTAGGCACTCACACAGGAACTTCACCACCTTCACTGGTTCTGATTTGAAAGAGAAGTAGAGTTGGGTATCATTTGCATATTGATGGACACCGAGTCCAAACCCCCAATGATCTCTCCCAGCGGCTTCATGTAGATGTTAAAAAGCATGCGGGAGAGGACAGAACCCCAAGGAACCCCACAAATCAGGGCCCAGGGGTCTGAACACTCACCCCCCCCCCACTTTCTGGACACAGCCCAGGAGGAAGGAGCGGAACCACTGTATAACAGTGCCCTCAGCTCCCAGCCCCTCAAGACGGTCCAGAAGGATGTTATGGTCAATTGTATCAAAGGCCACTAAGAGATCCAGCAGAACTAGGAAACAGCTCTCACCTTTGTCCCTAGCCCACCAGAGATCATCAACCAGCGTGACCAAGGCAGTTTCAGTCCCATGATGAGGCCTGAATCCCGATTGGAAGGGATCCAAATGGTCCACATCCTCCTGGTGTGTCTGGAGTTGTTTAGCAACCACCCTCTCAATCACCTTGCCCAAGAATGAAAGATTTGAGACTGGGCGATAGTTGGCCATACTGGCCAGGTCTAAAGATGTTTTTTAAGAAGCAGTTTAATGACCGCTTCTTTCAGCGGGTCTGGGAATACTCCCACAAAGCGAAGCCTTCACCACCCTGCAAAGCCCATCGCCCAGCCCTTCCCAGCTTGCTTTTATTAGCCAGGATGGGCAAGGATCAAGGAGACAGGTGGTTGGTTTCACGCGTCCAAGCAGCCTGTCCACATCGTCGGGCGTAACGGATTGAAATTGATTCCATGCAACTTGACCAGACAGGGCTCTAACACTCTCCTGCCCCGGCTCTGCATGATAGAAGGCATAGCTGGCTGGCTTGAACGATCCACACTCCATTTTACTGCTGGACTCACTTTTTTGTGTATTGCCTTATTGCTCTTCACTGTTACGTACTATCCTTTGAACGCTGTGATGGAATAACCCATTTGGAAGCCAATCTTGGGAAGAAAGCAGGGTATGTTTATATAAATTATAGAATAGCCTATATTGTAGATGGAGGGGAAGCCATAAAGTGAAAAGGGGCTTCATCGTTTTCCATCTCTCTTACTGACATCTGAAAGTATTCTAATATCCCCAGTCCCCTCTACCCTATAAAAAGCATTGTTCAGAATAGCAGATTGCATGACCTAAGGGGAACAGCACAATATAATTCAAAACAATAACTATTAATTGCACATTTATGCAAAATTCAATTACAATGGTACCTCAGGTTACATATGCTTCAGGTTACAGAATCCGCTAACCCAGAAATAGTGCTTCAGGTTAAGAACTTTGCTTCAGGATGAGAACAGAAATCGTGCTCTGGCAGCGCGGCGGCAGCAGGAGCCCCCATTAGCTAAAGTGGTGCTTCAGGTTAAGAACAGTTTCAGGTTAAGTACGGACCTCCGGAACGAATTAAGTACTTAACCTGAGGTACCACTGCAAAACTATTTAGTATAATTAATTCAACAACAAAAAACTTGATCCAATGATACCAGCTTTTGAAAATCTGACAGTCATTTGCACCTCCAGCAACCCTGCTGCCCCCCCCCGTCCCTTTGGTAATCCCATTGTCCCCCCAGTACCACCCACTTTGGGACCCACTGGTATACACAGAGTATGGCTAATGCTAGCTATCACACTGTTATCTTTTCTTAGACTGTTACATACTGTATTTTTCGCCCCATAGGACGCACCGGCCCATAGGACGCACCTAGTTTTTTTTTTGGGGGGGGGATACAGAAAAAAAAATTATTTCCCCTCCAGGTGTGGGGCTGGGGAAGCCCGAGCTTCCCCTGACCCCAGCCCCAGAACAGGCTGCTATCCGCAAGCTGTGGGAGAGCTGCGCGACTACGTGCAGCTCTCCCACGGCTAGCGGAGAGCTGCGCGAAGCCGGAAGCCTGGGGCGTGCTGAGCTCAGCGCACCCCAAGCTTCTGGGTGCAGGCAAGCTCTCTGCTAGCTGTGGGAGAGCTGCGTGACTCTCCCATGGCTGAGCTTAGCGCGCCCTAGGCTTCGGGGTGCAGGCAGCTCTCCGCAAGCCGCGCAGCTCTCCCACGGCTTGCCGATAGCTCCCTGAAGCCTGGAGAGCGAGAGGGGTCAGTGCGCACCGACCCCTCTCGCTCTCCAGGCTTCAGCGAAAGCCTGCATTCGCCCCATAGGACGCACACACATTTCCCCTTCATTTTTGGAGGGGGGAAAGTGCATCGTATAGGGCGAAAAATACGGTATTTAAAATTGCAATGAAGAAAAAATTAATTGTGTTGTTTCATGGGCCATAACCAACTTCATCTGATGCATGGAGTATTGTCCTAAGTTGGCAAATATACAAACGTACATAGAGAATGAAGGCTGGAATAGTGTTAGGAATGGGGCCAGAGAAAAAAAAAAGATATGCAAGTGGCACACCCTGTGATATTTCTAAGTAAAAGTATTCAAGATAGATGTGTAGGAATAGAAGGCAAAGAGTTATTGGACACCAGCTGTTGCAAGGCCTTCAGGCTCCATGGCTTTCACTCCCTCCCTTCTCTCCCCATGTATGTTACACATGCCAACAGATGATCACCCATAATACCATAGGAAGAGTCCAGCTGGATCAGACCATAGATGTATCTAGTCCAGGATCCTGTTCTCACCATGGCCAACCAGATACCTATCCAGATGATGTGCTCAACAGCACTCTCCTACACATAATCCCCAGCAACTAGTATTGAGAAGCATGCTGCCTCTGAAACAGCAGATAAATGAGCCTTCATGACGACTAGCCATTGATAGCTTTATCCTGTACAGTGGTACTTCGTGTTACATACGCTTCGGGTTACAGACTAGTACCTTGGGTTAAGAACTTTGATTCAGGATGAGAACAGAAATCGTGCTCCGGCGGCGCGGCAGCAGCAGGGGGCCCCGCTAGCTAAAGTGGTGCTTCAGGTAAAGAACAGTTTCAGGTTAAGAACAGACCTCCAGAACGAATTAAGTACTTAACCCGAGGTACCACAGTATGAATTTGCCTAATCCTCTTTTAAAAGCATCCACGCTGGTGGCCATCACTGCCTCTTTTGGGAGCAAATTCCAATTTTACTATGTGCTATGTGAATAAGTACTTCTTTTTGTCTGCCCTGAATCTTCTAACATTTAACATTCAGCTTCCTTGGAACTAAAAAGCTTCACTTCATCCTCCTGATGAATTGGGCTCTAATCCATGCAAATTTCTGCCACAATAAAATGTTTACTCTTTCAGATGTCACAAGACTCTTTCTTGGCAACAGACCTACACAGCTTTCCCTCTGGTGTATGATTCTATGTTATTTTTGCATGCAGTGCATGTGATCCAAAAGCCCTGATGGAAACATAGGGTCTCAGATGTGCACGCGCAAAGATGAGTGTGCATGCATGTGCAGAGTGTTCCCACAGCAAAGAAAAGGCTCTTTCGTGAGCAGAAATAAAGAGTTGTACTATGTGCTGAATGGCACAGGAAGTTCTTTTATGCACCAGAGCCCTGCAAATTTGATCATACAAGAAGTAGTGAGGGGACTTCCGGGATAGCGCGAACGGGTAATGGCGGACCCCCTCCGAGCTCCGGAGGGAGTCGGCTCCGTTGAGGACGGGTCTTGCCGTGCCGGCGACACGGGGACCCTTAAAACCTCAGGCGCGGATGCCTGAGGACTGGGTGACTCGGTGGGCACCTTAAGCGCCCTCCCTGACCCGCGAAGAGCCTTTTTAAAGGCTGCGGAGTGGACTGGGGAGTGGCGTGGTGCTGAGAGTCCATCGCTACCTCGGCGGAGCGAAGCCGCGAGCCAGGACCGAAGAGCGCTATCTTTCTTCCTGAAATTGGACTGGAAATGTAACCCGTGAGTAGAAGGAAATTTCGGCACTAAAAGATTTTATCTTTGAATTTAAGTACGATCGGGGGGACGTGTTAAAAAGGAAGTCCACACTCCCCCCCCCACTAAAAGACTCAAAGCAAAGAGAGACCACTAGGTCGGAAAAGACGCTGGTGTTCAAATAGATAACTTTCATAAATTGGATTAAGAAGTATTTGTGCTGGAGAGGAAGAGAGAGGAATTTCAGAGGTCTTTTTTTTTTGGTTGACCCCCCCCCCCCTAGACCCGGGAAGTGCCCTGTGTGTGAGCCCGGGAAAAAGAACAAGGAGTTTGACAGCTGTCAAAAGAGCTGTCAAACGGGAGACTAAAGATTGGAACTGTGTTAATAATATCTTTTTGGATTAAAAGTGATACACTAAAAGTGAACTGATTGGAAACAAGGTGATTGTGAACAACAAAGTAACGGATTGGTGGAAAAGAACTGATGGAAACCCCCCTGGAGGGAACTAAAGACATTGCAATGGCCGCAGAAGGGAAAGTATGGGCGGAGATAGAAAGAATGTTTTGTCTTGTGGGAATCCTACAAGAGCACAGTACTCTCATGAGTGAACAATTGATGACCTTCAATTTTGAATTAAACAACTCTGTTGACGACACAAAGTGGATGGAAAAAAACTCTGCAGCTGCAGAAGAAAAGATAATCTTGGAGCTGGGGGAAAAAGAAGAAGAGAGAGGAGAGGAAATGCAAGAGGAAAAAACCAACCAAGAGCCTGCAACCTTTGGAAACAAGGGAAATAAAGAAGATGACCAGTGGATTACAAATCTGCAGAAGGAGAGAAAGATAAAGGAAGAAGCCCCTGGAATAACTCGAATTTTGGATTATAAAAAAACAGACATTTACGATTGGGACTTCTTCTTTAAGTTGGAGTATGGGAGACTGATTGATCCTGGCCAGAAACTGCTCCTGGTTGATTCGGAAAGAGGGGAGGGGTGGATGGCAGAACCCCCTCGAGAAGAGAAGGCCAACAAAATGGACTGCCAACAAAACTGGTGGAGAGAGACCAACTGGGGCTTAAGGGCCTCGGATGTGAGAAATCCGGGCTAAAATGGTTTTTTTTTTCTTTAAGGACATCGGTTTGGGAAGGGACGGATACCGGGGAAGGGGGGAGGGGAGAGTAGAGTAGTGATAATCTGAGATTTAGAATGGGAATATAGGATTTTTGGCTTAACATTTCAAGGAGGGAATTTATGGGAGAGAATTTAGGCCGACTCTAGAGAAAGTACTTAATGTTTAAAGTTAAATAAGTAAAATTGGGCCAAGAAAAAGCAATAAACTTTAAGAAAAGACAAGAATAATATTTAAGAGACGGGAGAAAATAATTTGCTGAGACAATTAAGGAAATTGGAAGGTGGAAAGGGGGGTGTGGGGAAGTCAAGGCAAGAAGGGAATGAAAGTAAGCTTATGAAATTATACGTGTTTTGTCGTGTTTTTATGTTTGTATGTCTATTAAAATGTGAAAACCCAATAAAAATTTTATAAAAAAAAAAAGAAGAAGTAGTGAGAGGATTCGATAAATTCATGGATGGTAAGACAATGAATGGCTGCTAGCCACAATGACTATGTCCTGCCTCCACTGTCAGTGGCAGGGTGCCTTTGAATGCTAGTTGCTGGGAATCACAAGTAGTTTTCAGCACAGGTCCTGGTTTTGGGCTTCCAACAGGCACCTGGTTGGTGACTATGAGAAAAGGATGTTGACTAGATAGGCCAGCAGGACTCTTGTTAGGTTCTTAATTTTTTCTAATAGAGGCAAGCAAGTGCACATCAGTTTTGGTATGCTTGAGGCACACCAATTTCAATGTGTACTGGATTATGCCCACAATAATCCTATGATGCAACAGGAATCCATTATGACAGCAAGCAACCCTTTCCCCTACATTTGTTCATTTTTCAGAATCTGTTTCACTTCTGCCAGAGATGGTCAGAGGCAAAGAGCTGGGTAGGGTATTGGAGTCCTGCCCTTGTACATTAGAAATAGTGCTCTTAATTTGAAATAACATTTTGACAACATACCTTAGGGCCAGGGGGCCCTGGAATACCGATGTCTGATAGGCCTGGTTCACCCTTGTCTCCCTTCAGCCCAGGAAACCCTGGCTGGCCAGGCTGGCCAGGCTGGCCTGCTATGCCTTGGAAACCTTTTTGGCCTGGAGGACCTGCCCAAAATATGAAAAAGAAAGTTTTGCAATGGCTTCTAAAGGGCTCAGTTTGCAAACTACCTATCCAGATTCAATATCTTTGAAACTGAAGGTGGGGGGGGGGGATGCTATAAGCAGGGTTTGCAACCACAATAGAATATACTTCTTTTGAAAATTGCAGAAATAAAGGACCCTAGAAAAGAAGTAAGAGTTGCTCTATGTTTTGCTGTCCAAAGTTGTCCAAAGTTCCTTACAGTATGGTATTTAATTAATGAATCAGTCAAATGTACGCATGTTAACTCAGCAGCAAATAAAGTATCTAATGAGGCTTAATCTCTGGATATGTTTTAGAACTGCAGTTAAATCCCCGCCCCCTTACTGTCCAACAAACCAATAAACAGCTAAACAACCCAGGAAGAAAAATGCTTTAAATAACTACCTGGAAGTCCCATTTCACCACTGGCACCTTTCTGTCCAGGAGGTCCAGTTGGTCCTGGTGGCCCAGGAAATCCCAAGTCTCCCTTCGGGCCTAGAGAAGGCACAATCATCATAATCAGCTTGCTTCTAGGAAAATCATTTTCCCCATCAAAGACACACAAAAAGAGTCTAATACATTTATTATGGCGTAAGTTTTCATAGACTAGAACCCACTTCATCAGATGAAGTGTTTCTGATAAATTGTGAACAGCAAGGCCCAAATGCTGTGAATACTGTGATTTTTTTAATTCAAAGTTCAAATACACACAGTGACCATTATCAACAAAAATTGACAACAAACAATATTTTCTCATGTTTGCTATGATAACTGAGTACCTGAATTGGAGAGAAAACTTTTGTCTTAACTGAGCCTTAAAGTGGAAATCCATCTTAAACTGGTTTTTGTGTGTGAATGAAATAATATTTTGTTAAGGAAGTTGTATGGACACTGTGAAAAACATGCATGGGTGAGCAGTCTGAGTCCATAAAATGCTGCAAGAAAGTGCCCTGGATGTGTAATTGTGAAGCCATGTATTTGAATGTATTACAACTGTTTATCAACAACAGTTCCTGTTTCCTAGTCCATTTCTTTAAAAATCACTTCCCTGGTTTCAGTCTTTGATGGATGCCTTGTTAACATTTTCTTAGAACGCCTAACTAGAGCTGATGTTTTCTCATGATTTATCACCCTCCTCAGAGTCTCTAGAAGTGCAATCTCCATGTGAGTCGGGGTTGCATTTTCTCTCTATTGCACATTAGAAGAAAATGCATTGCATGTGAACTCTTAAGTCACCATGCACAGCCTGCCATTTCACAAACTGCAACTATCATGATACACTTTGAACTGCTAATATACTGTGGGGCACCTGCCCTAGCTGTATTGAGCTTGGCTTTTAAATAAGCAGAAGGCAGGCAGTTTAAATATAGCAAACAGCTGTGCAGTGGAGCTGTCAACAATGTGTAATAATGGGGAAATTTTAAAAGGAAAATAGGAATCTGCCTTCTCCACAGTCAGACTGTTTATCCTTCCAGCTCTGTAGTAGCTATAAGAAGTAGGGTGTTAGTGCATGTTACGCATACCCCAATTTTCAACTGCAAAATGTTGGAGGATATTGGTATATCAGCAGAAGATCCTGAGTTTATATTGTTAATCATAAGACTTAAAACTAAGGACTGTGGAACGTCATGATTAGCATTGGCTTAGTAGGGTGGGCCATGATGCTTCTAACAATATATACAGTGTGGTTGGCTGAATAATTAATTGCTTGCATGGTTTTAACTTAACAAAAAAATGCAATAAAAGCCTGCTGGGTGAGGCTAACAGCCCATTTTGTTCTCACTGTGGCCAACTAGATGCTTGTGGGGAACCTGCAAGCAGGATACAAGCAAAAGAGGACTCCCCGCCACTGGAGTTTCTAGCAACTGGTATACAGAAGCATTACTGCCTCTGACTGTGGAAGTGACTAGTAGCCACTGACAGCCTGATTCACCTTGAATTGATCCAATCCTCTTTTAAAGCCATCCCAGTTGGTGGCCATCACTACCTCTTGTGGGAGTGAGTTCCATATGCACTGTATGAATAAGTACTTCCTTTTATCTATCCTGAATCTTCCAACATTCAGCTTCATTGAATGTCCTCACGTTTTAGTGTTATGAGAGAGGGAGAAAATCCTTTCTCTATCCACATTCTTTATGCTACACATGATTTTATAAACCTTTGCTTTCCTCATATTCCTTATCATGCGGAAAGAAGTGTGTATCTGAAGAAGTGTGCATGCACACGAAAGCTCATACCAAGAACTAACTTAGTTGGTCTTTAAGGTGCTACTGGAAGGAATTTTTTCATATTCCTTAGTTACTGGTAAATAACCAACATCCAATTGCTCAATAGGTCAACATGAATCCACACATGACTCTGGAAACATTTCTAGCTCTTTTAAGAGCAGGCAAGTTCTCAGTGATTTAGCAGAGAAGGAGAATAGAAACCTCATCAAGATGTACAGGTGTAAGTCAATCAAGCCAACATCTGTAAAATGGTTTGAAGTCAATATTTTGGTGTGCAAGGTTTGAAGGCAATATTTGGTGTGCAATATTTTGGTGTGCATTGTCTTCACTGATGATCTTGTGGTCACATAGCACATGCACATTTACACAAGCCATCTTCCTTACCTGGTAGTCCAGGTATCCCTGGCTGTCCAACTAGTCCAGGAGTCCCTGGGTCACCTGGGGTGCCTGGGTAGCCCTTCTGCCCTGTTAAACCAGGAATACCTTCAGGCAAAGAGACAGAGAGTTTTATTTAGGTGCACAAACAGAAATATGTTAACAGTTCCAACAGCATCATCCAATCAACCAAGCTAAGGGCCACTGCACATGGACCACAAATCCAGTGGTGAATATTCACTCACATACATCATGTGATTAGCTCCACAGCTGAACTAGTGAATGTCCTTTTCCAGTGAAAAAGATTGCAGAGCAAAAAGGACAGAAGAAAGGAAGGATTGATGCAGCCAGAAATTAAATCAAATTGTTGTAAGGATTGGGGCATGGGGAATGTCCCTTGGTCTGAAAAGAGCTGAATGGTACCAAACAGTATTACAACAGGAAGCAACACAAGAAACACAATTATCTCACCAGGAGCTCCGGGTTCTCCTTTTTCTCCTTTAGAGCCCAGCAGCCCTGGATCCATTGTTCCTGGAGGTCCAGGCACGCCTGTCTCACCTTTGCTGCCTTTTTGCCCTGCTGGTCCTGGACGACCAGGCTGGCCTGGTAATCCATCATTGCCTAAGCAGTGTCCAAACAAGAGAATATTCATCATTGTTTCAATCTACATTGCAAAACATTGTGAAACAGGTGGCGATCTGACTCCCTTTGCATGGTCAAAGCATTTGGTATAACACCAAAAAAACCCAAAAGATACATTGACTAAAATGATATTTTATTGTTCTGTACTTCCTCCAAAGTGCTTGGAGTGGTATAAATTGGAGGTGGGCAACCTCAGATCCAGAACTGACTCACCGTTTATGGACTATTTTTAAACAATTTGGGCCACCAAATTGCCAACCATCTAATGTCAGGTTATTCATATTTTAAGGCTTAGTCCTAGACCACTAAGATTGGAGATACACCCACTGCTTGATCTTCGGCAGAAAAATAGACTGAACTTGATCTTTGCACTTGGTGACTACAGGTGGGCTTGGTTTAACCAATACAGCCTTAGGGGCCAAATTCAGAGATTTTGTGGGTCTACTTAGGCCCATGGGCCAGGAGTCCCCCTTCTGGCATAAATGGTCACTGCTACCCTACCCATTTTGCTTTCACTAGAACCATGTCAGCTAGGTATGGGACAAAATCACCCAATAAGCTTCATGGCTCACTGGGGATTTGAACTCAAGTCTGCCCTGGTCCTAGTCTAATACTCTTATTACACACACAAAAATCAGGCCATGAGGTGCTAAAACTATTTTTAGGTTGCCAACACTATAACCAAATAATGTACAGAGGGAGACAGAAATCAAATGCCCTCCTCTTATATACGTGTGTTAAACAGGAAGTAAACTTGAACTTCCAGAATCTTTAAATGACCACTTCCACATTCCAATGCTGCTTTACCTCTATGGCTATAAAAATGTAAAACAACAGTAAGGTAAAGGAGCTCTTACCTTTCATGCCAGGAAGGCCATTCCTGCCTGGGGTTCCAGGGGAACCTTGGGGACCAGGTGCACCCATCACTCCCATATCGCCTTTGTTACCTGGATGCATGGAATTACCAGTTTTATTCTGAGCAAAAACACCCTCCCCCCAAAAAATTCACTGCTTTCTTTCCTATAGGATTAAACTGGTGAATCAAATCAGTCTATTGCACTAAAGCCATCTATTGCAATCCAAAAGCTATTCTCTCCTGCAAGCATCCACAATGTCTTCGTCTACAGAATAACCCTAGAAGATGAAAGCTCCTGGGACTTGGCTCCTAAATGTGCAACTTTTCACAAGTTCAAAAAAAGCATTCAGAATCCATATACTGGAGTTTAGCTGGAGCAGTTTGAACTACAAGTTTGTGTATGCAAAAAAAAAAAAAAAAAAAAAAGAGATTTGGAGGAAGAAAACAGCAACTCTCTCCACTTATAGATGCCACTTGCATGCATTGAAACAGGCACCACTGCAGAAGAGGAATGCCCTTTTCAGAGAGTGAAGGGAGAGTGTTTTGCTAAGTAGTCACCTGCCACCTATGGAAGCACTCAATGGGGTGAGGTGGGGGTAAGCAGCTGAACTGGTGGCACAACCGCCAACACTAATTTAATGCTCTCACCACTGCACTCCCAAACTTATAATTGTCCTTTCCCTATCCCTGCCCAAGTAAGGAGCAGTGCCAGAGGAGAGCTTCATCCCACCACAAGCCCCACCACTGGAAGTATGTACATGCAAAACAATCATCTGTAACAATAAATTAAAAAAATAAAAATCTGTAGCACAATTAATTGACTGATCATGACAGTTGTCTTATTTCCCAACTGTTCATCTATGAACTAGATCAGCTGCACATGACTTCTGTTATCATGAGGCCCTGAAACTGAATTTATCTCTGGTTTAGGCTATCAGATAGCAAAAGCTTGAAATGTTCTCAGTTCTTCACCAGTGAACTAGGTTTCAATAGCTTGGTTTTACACAAGCATTTACTTGCTTCCTACACATCAAGCCATCTCTTTAAAGCAGACTAATTCATATGGAATTGTTATTTTCTACAAGTAAAGCTCCACATGGATGCAAACAGTGTCTACACTATGCAGTTGATAGTATAAAAGGATTTACCTGGAATTCCTGGAAGGCCATCTCTTCCAACTGGCCCAGGTGAACCTGGAGGTCCTGGGAGACCGGGTGACCCAGGAAATCCTTGAATGCCCCTATCTCCTGGAGGACCAGGAATGTCGAATCCTGGTGAACCAGGATCTCCCTTTTCACCTGGTATGCCCTGTAATCCTAGGCAAATATGATTAGAAAACAATCCTTTAGCAAGAAACAATTTCCAAAAGGTACTGCAGACCAACTTGTATGGGCAAGAGAAGCAGGGGAATTGTTGCAAACTACGTCATATACATATCTTTATATCACAATATGATTATATTGCAGTATAGAGTTGACCTGTTGCCTTCATTCAACATAACCTACAGCAGAGCAGGTCTGTGATAAAAACAAGGGCTAGGACACTAGGTATCATTTTTATGTGTTTTATTTAACAAAATTTGCAAACTGATTACGTGTAAATAAAACCACAAAGCAGTTTACAAAGAGTATAAAATATAAATTAAAATTGTCCAAGTTACAAAAGGTTTTTTTTTAAGGAAAAAAGGAATAAAAATATAAATATACCATATTTTTTCGTGTATAGCATGCCCCCATGTATAAGAGGCCCCCTATTTTGGGAGACTCCTAATCAAGAAAATGCAGGGAGATTGCCCAGAGTTGTTGAGCTTTTTTTGGGGGGGGCACCCAATCCAACAACAGCCCTTGCCACAGCCAACAATCACCCGCCCAATCACCACTGATAATCTCCTGCTTGCGGCTGCAACCAATCGGCCGTCCCGCCTCTGCACTATCCATGTATAAGACGAACCCCCCATTTTTAACATACTTATAAAATAAAAAAGCCTCATCTTATACATGGAAAAATACGGTAAATAAAATCAAAAGTTAACAAACACACAATCAGGAATTTAGAAATCAGGTATTCAAGACACTAGGTCTAATCAAACTGTTGAACTCCCGCTCTAAGTGAACAGAGATTATTCTAATTTTATTATTTATTTATTTGAAAAATTTTCACCCCACACTTCACCAAGCAACTCCCATTTTATGACTGATGGATCAAGAGGCAGTTTTTTACTTACTGTGTATTTTCAAGGTTTGCATTGTAAGTGTTGGATGGATGCCGAATTTTAAATATTGTAAAGAATGTTTTATATGATATCCAACTATTTGTTCATTGACTTTAATTGTGTGTGTATATACGTTATTGCTGTTTTGTTTTAATTTGTATTGAAGACCACCGTGAGATAAGTATGGTAAAGGTTAGTATATAAGTCCATCTTAAACAAAATAAAAATACTAACAACAACAAATAATAATAATGCCTCAAGAAGGAAACTGCTATGCACACTGAAAAACTTTCAAGTAATAGAAAGAAAGATGAGCAACTTTAATTTAAAACATATTATGTTTGTCTCTGTGCTCCATTATTTTTCTTATCATTATTATTTACCAATAGCAACGAGAACTACTATTTTAAACAAAAAAGGTAAGAAAAATAGTATTTAAGGGAAGAAGGAAAAAAGCTTGAAGGAAACCACAGTACCTGATGAACCTGAGAAGTTGCAAACCCAGCACAGTAAGAACTCATCAGGAGGTTGAGGCACAGGAAGCAGTAAGGGGGTTGCGAGAATGCCATTAGGGTTAGGATACAAAAGGAAGCACATCGGTGTTAGACCAAGAAAACCAAACAAACCCTATACAAAAGGTTGCAATTCACAACTCGCCAACTGGACAGAACAACCATTGAGTAAATGGGTTGTGGACTGCAAAGCATGTCACCTAACCCAAGCACAATGCCAGGCTATGCAATGTCAACACCAAAGAGACTAGACTTTGAACAGACTTGATTGAAACGTTTTCCAATGGGTGGTAACTACCACATGTGGAGAAAGTCAACATATTTTAAATATAGAAAAATTCCAGTGAAAAGGCAAGCTTTTGATGCATTTATATAGTGGAATTAAATCCTAGCATCTATACATTTTGGCTTTTCTTTCCAAAGTGATACCACAGCTATTGCAATGTGCTAATTTGCTGGAATGATTTTGTTCTTCAACTGAGGGGTGGGGTAGGAATTGAATAAATGGTGACACACACAAAGGAAAACGTGAACCAAGGAGACTGTCATCGCAAGTTTCATTGCAACCAAGATTGTTTTAACATTATTCCAACCTAACGTTAAGGCTATATGGAGAGAAATGAAGACAAAAGAACGAACATGACATCACAACAAACAAAGATAGTTAAATGCTGATTTGTTAGTACAAGCTCTAGTCATGCACAGCATTCCATCAGGCTAACTAGAACAGCTGTAGTTACAGTGGTATGGGAGAATGAAAAATGAACCATAAATATGTTTTGAGAAAGGCAGGTAGAATGGGCATGCGAAGCAAAATAAATGCTTGTAGAGTAAAAATTCATCATCAAGGGTGGAAGAACCTGTGGGCCTGCAGATGTTGGTCTACAACTCCCATCATTCTTGGCCATACTGGCTAGGGCTCATGGGAACTGTAGTCCAACACTAAATCTGAAGAGCTCTAGGCTCTCTCTCCCTGAATTATATGATGGGCAAAACTCAGCCCCTAGCAAACAGGTGGTATGGGAGCCCAAGCAATGTGTGAATACATGTTCATTCAAAGCAGTGTTACATGCAGAGATTCACCTGAGAAGCTACGGCATGTCGTGTGGAGGGGGTATTAAAATGGGACAAGGAATCTGGACAGCTCTTGAGGGATCCATTCCCTGAGAAAAAACACTGGAGTGCTTCTTAACAATGTAATCACTCAAGGCCATGATTCAGTAATTCTAAATACTATAGTCAATGGAACTAGTCAAATTCTTTTTGATTTGATTTCTTGAAGAGGTAAGCGAGGTCCACAGAGAGTTGTGGGTTAGTTACTAGGGTCACATCTGCACCTCACATTTACACTACTACCACTTTATCAGTCATGGCTTCCTCCAAGGAATCCAGGGACTGTAAAGGTTGCTGAGAGCTGTTAGGAGGGAGAGATTTCTTTCCTCCAAAGGCTACAATTCCCAGAATGATTTTAGCAACCAGTCCCTCTTATCAGGGAACTCTGGGAATTTTCTTACTGTCATGTGCTTTCTATTTGCTTCTTGCCAGTTTCCACTGGCCTTCCTTAATGGATGATTTCTGGTAGAATCCTTCCCAAATGTTCTGCTTCACTTCAGGGATTTAGCCAATGCTTAGAACAGGTGTGGAGAACCTTTTACGCCCAATGAGACAGATCTTTATCTCCTCCCATCCTGCAGGCTAACTTTCGCAGGAGGACTGGACCACCTACCTGTCAATCACCTGATCGCAAAATGACATCAGGTGATTGCCAGGTGAATGGTCCTGCCTATCAAAGTTGGTCCATGGAAATGGGTGTTGGGTGGAAATGGTAACCAAGCAAGGACTGAACATGAAGTTCAATCCTACGTTCTGCAGAGATTGGCTCCACAAAGAGGCAACCCAACTGCATCACTATCGACCCCACACCTGATGGCAGGTGGTTTGGATTCCTCATCCTTGGGCCTAAAAATATCGTTTTCCCAGTATGTCATCTCTGGTCCTAATGCAAGGCCACATTACCTGTGTCCCAGATTCAGAAGGCTCTTATCCTTGGCTTATGAGGCCAAATGCCCTGCCAAGACTGCCAGCAGCTCAGCTACCTGATGATCTCTCAAAAGTGAAAGGAAGTCTACTGTGCAGCGACTATGGGTTCCTTAAGACATCCTCCACTGTAACTGAACCCTTTGCAGGTGCTACATAGGCCTTTTCAGTCTCATCTCTCCTCTGCCATGAATGCTAGACATTTATGGGAGCCCCCCCCCCCTTTAAATGAAAGCCATTAAGAATGTGATACTGGATGGTTGCTGGAATGGCTGTTTCGCAATAAGCTTGTGATCATGCAGAACACTTAGACCCCAAGGCATGGATTTTCTTAAAATACATATTCCAGCTCATGTTTTTGCACAATATTGGTGTAAATAATCTCTAAAATCAACATGAGGTGGATGAGCAGTCATGCAACACAGCAAAGAAGGTGTGTGCCACAAGGACCAAAACATGTACTTAAAGCAGTTTGTAGCTAAAAGTGTGGCTCATATTTTATTTTAATTAAGAACAACAAACATTTCAATTGTAGTTTATTGCAGTGCAGATTCAGGGCCTGTTCAGTTGCAAGGCCTATGCAGGCTGCCTCAGGAGGTGTGCTGGGCTCCTGGCTGGGTCTTCATAGAGATATCATTAACATGGCATCTGGGTAGTGTATACAAAGCTGCAATTATTCCTGTGATAGGAGCAACCTGAAAAAGAGGTGCTACCACCGTAGGGATTGTTGGGACCACATATACAAGGAAAAGAGGAGACCTCCAGGTATACAGGAGTATCCTTGATTAGGCCCAATGTACTTTGAATTAGGATCTTCAGGCACACTGTAATAAGCACAACCAATCCCACGCTGTGATCTTTGGCCGAAGGGTGATACATAAATTTAATAAATAATAATAATCCCTGTCTCTAGTAGCCCACAACCACACCTTACATTTAAAGCTGTATTGTTCCACTTTAACACTGCTTCTCCCAAGGAATGATCCTGGGAACTGGAGTTTGCTAACGGCCCTCAGAGTTGCTAAGAGACCCCTATTCCCCTCATGGAGCTACAAGTGGTTCAATCACCAATCCCTCTTCCCTGAGAACTTTGGGAACTGTAGCTCTATGATGCGAATAGCTTGGTGAGGGGTCTCCAAACAAAACTCAGCATCCTTAACAAACTATTGTCTCCAAAGTTGTTGTTTGTTTGTGGTAGGGAATCCATGACTATTTAAAGTGGAAGGATATTGCTTTAAATGTATGGAGTGGATGTGGCCTCTGCGGCAAAGTAAATACAAAAGATGAAAGGCTGAGTTTGGTTGCTGCTGTTGTTACACATGCACCCAAACAAGATCCTAATTCCAAACATACTGGGCCTAACTAACAAAGTAAAAGTGGGGCCTGAAGCAAAAATGTTATACGTAGTGTTTCCTCCCTCCCAAAGGAAGTTCCAGCCAACCATTCTCCCCAAGCAGGGCATGACCTCCCCCTACTACTTTCTGCTTATTTCCCTTCTGGTTCAATAGACATTCTGCATTCAATTACCACTGAACAGGCTCAGCCCTCAGGCTGCTTTGGGTAGAGGGAGGTTTCCTCTTATTAGGTTCTTATTTCTAAAGATCAGTTGTATTCCTGAAAACCTTCAAGTTCCCCAAAAGCATGCTGATAGCTCCCTCTTGTTTCTCAGCAGTCCTGTTTCAGCAACATAACTGGCTGGCACTCGCCACCTGGGCTTGCTGTTAAGAGGAAGCTATACTCCTGTGTACAGTATCTGGCTCTCTTCTTTTCCTTGTACTGTATTGGCAGCTCTCCTCTCTATTTTGTGACCTGTGTGGAGGCAAAGGGCACCTCTACAAAAGGCCATCTTTGTCCACAAACCCAGCGGTGTGGCCCTGCAACACCCCCTGAGATAATCCTGACAGGAAAAACAGAATTCCGACTCAGGGAAATCATAGGGAGAGAAACAATGCTTTCACCTTACAATAGATTACACGTTTGTGAAACAAACCCAAATATAACCATATCTTATATACATATCATAGACATTAAAAACATTTCTAAATGTGAGGTAACTATACATACAGAAGAGAAGGATAATCTATAGACACCATAAAAGGTGAAGCAAATTATGCCCATGGTAGACAGAAATTTGATGTAGGCCAATAATTTCACCTGTCTCAAGGTACAGTTAGAGACTGATAGTGGAATAACAGCATCAGCACCATATATTTATGACAACATCAGCTCCATACGTTTATACCACTTTAACAGCCATGGCTTTCCCCAAAGAACCATGGGAAATGTAGTTTTTTATGGGTACTGAGAGTTGTTAGGAGACCCCTATTCCCCTCACAGAGCAATAGCTCCTAGGGTAGTTTAATAATTAATCCCCCATCCCATGGGAATTGTAGCTCTTCAAGAGGAAAGGGGTCTCCTAACTACAGTTCTTGAGGGAAGTCATGAAAGTGGTATAACAATACTTAAAATGTATAGTGTGGATATAGCCATAGATCAGAGCTTCCAAACTGTGTTGTGACACATTTGTTTGTTGGCTGCTGTGCATACGTGCGTCACACAAAAGCTCCCTGCACTCCTTCTGGGACTGGAAATGGGTTAGTTTAACCTCCAGTTTGCTAGTAAAACTGAATTACTGTGTCACAAAATGATGATTGTCTAAAAAGTGTGTCACCATCATGAAAAGTTTGGAAAGCTCTGCCATAGATTCATAGAGTTGGTGAGAACTTTGTTCAACCTCCTGCTCAGTGCAGGGAAATAAGCACAAGGGCATCAACAACAACGTAGCTGCCCACCTCTGCTTGAAGATATGTACTCAGAAGTTAGTCCCACTGAGTTCAATGGGGCTTACTCCCAGATCACTGAGTCTGCAGTCTGATTTTGTGCCACAGTAACAATGGTTTGTATATCGCATGCTAGTCCTAGTCAGAGTAGACCCAATGAAATTAATGGCCATGACTAGCTTATGTGTACTCTGAGTAGAAGTTACGTTGACTGCAACCCAATGTCCTTGTGATGACACTCCATATATCTGGACTTAAAGTTCCTTCAGTACACCAGTCAATTGCCCTCTAAGTAGAAGGGGTAATATCTTTTAAGCACCTCATTTCACTCACTTCACTGTGGTTCAGCCTATGTTTAGACTGTGCGACGTCAGACTGTAGTTGTGATGGTTACAGGATGGAGTGTTCCTTTTTAAAAAGTCTGCATAGAAATCTAGTAGGTTAGGGAGAAGGCTAAGCTAGAACGGTTTTCCCCATTACCTGCTAGCTTTCTGTGGACAGGAGTTTTATTATAATAATTTATATGTTAAGGGCACACCATCATTTGAATCCCGCATTGAGAATTCACCTAAAATCAGGATCCAGAATCTTCTTCATTCATTCATTCATAAAATACAAAAAGCTTTGTTGAACAAATTTCACAACTGGAAGTCAGGAAGCAGGTGACTGTGATCTAAGGTAACAGTTCTTTCCAGATCTGCACTGGTACAATGAAGAGTTTAAGCCTCTTGAGTCCAGTTAGGAACTCAAGCTATTCTTGGACCAGCTATTCTAAAGCAGCCCAAATGGCAATAAGCATATTGATTATTTTAGGGCTCGCTTCAGCCTGTTCAGTGCAACAAAAAGTTTGGGAAAACTCTAGGCTATATATGGAAGGGAATAATGGAAGAAAGTCAAATGGATGGTCAGTCTGAATTTCCTCATTTTCTACTCTGATGTGTTGGTTTTGGGATCATGCCATTTACAGGCCAGTTGTTGTGAGACCTACCTGGTGGACCCACAGGTCCTGGAGGCCCTGGAGGCCCAGGTGGGCCTTGGCCGCCAATCCCTGGAATCCCTGGAGGTCCTGGTAACCCAGGTTGGCCACGTAGCCCCGGGTCACCTGGAAAGAAAAATCCAACAAATCAAATCTTTAAAAGGTTGCAAACATTTCAAGATGTAATTTCAACCAGTCTCAACGAAGCAGAACACTGATAGTTAATTACAGTTTCTCAATTTAATATATGCCAAGTCATAGGTAGCACAACCCATGGTTTCCAAAACCACTGTTTCCAATACAGGTAACTTAGGGAACTGTAAACCAAGGTTTGTCAGGTCACCTATCACATCAAACCATGATTAAGCTCACAGGTGGTATTGAGCTGATCTATCTTAACAAAGACCGGACAGAAGTGCTTATGAGCACAACACTCCATAAGCACAGGAACACAGGAAGCTGCCTGATACAGTCTAATCACTGGCCCATCTAGTTCAGTATTGTCTGCACTAACTGGCAGCATAAAGTTAGCAGTATCTGTACCTTTAGGCCCTGGAGTTCCATCAAAACCTATCCGTCCTGGAAGGCCAGGGTTTCCTGGAAAGCCGGAATCACCTTTGGGACCTTGTGCTCCTTTGAAACCCGGTGGCCCAGGTGGTCCAGCTGGTCCTGGAACACCAAAACCACGGTCCCCCTTGCAACATAAGAAAGAGAGTCAAACAATAACTCAGAACATTCTTGCTTTGTTCCTGTGGCTTTTATATTTATTGTGAACCCTTCTTGACTACAGTAACTACTGAAATGGGGTATAAGTATACATTTGACTTGATAATTCAGCTATCACACCAAGCAACAATTAATGTAGCTTAACTACATTCTTACATTATGTTTGAATTAGCAAACTATGGTTTGCAATTGGCCCGAAAGCCAGAAACTAGAGGCCATGCTTCAAAGTGAGTTTTCCAAACCATCACTTTTTATCATTGTGGCTTTTATGATGTCTAAATTAATAAATTATATTAATGGTTACTGCTGAACAACAGAAATATGAGTGCTGAGTAGATGGGAAAGGAAAGCAGACAAACAGATCTAAACCATACTTTGTGGCAATATTTTTGTAAGTTCAAACCATGGTTTAACATTCTAAACTGTGGTTAATAGTACAAACTAAGGGTGTGCACTGACCACAAGATTTGATTCAGAGCCTAATTCAATACTTTGGAAAGAGCATTATTTGATCTGAAACACTTCAGAGGCTGTCCAATTTTATTCAGGGTCCAAATCTGAATTTTGATCCAGCAGAATGAGGTTTTGTGCTTCCCCTTTCACTATTATGGGGAAGAAGAAGAAAAAGTACATGGCTATAACTTTTTCTTTTACAGAAGTATATTATATTTGCCAGCACAGTAGTTTGTCTTGAGTGGGTAATGCATAGTAAATTACAGAGAAAGAGGCATAGGAATTTTACGTTGAACACCTTTAGCATTTGTGAGGTTCCCATTTGGTACCCAAGTGCCTGTTAGTTAATTCTGAACTCCCATTAACTGGAGGCAGTACTGAAGACTCCAACCACTAATCCCCTATCATACCTTGGGCAGGAGCAAACAAACAATCTTTTAGTACTTAACCATATAAGCATTATGAATGTAACTTATAGGACCAGGAAGTTTGACCATTCTTGCACTGTCAACAAAGACCAACCCCACTGTTTTTATTGCATGCAATAGTTCTTCATAACATCCCAAGCAAATGGAGAGAACCCATTTACAGACCTTCTGTCCTGCTAATCCAGGAAGTCCAGGAGGTCCATCCTGACCTGCTCTTCCAGGGTTTCCTGGTACACCAGGAAGGCCTGGCAACCCAGGATATCCTAAAAGAACAAAGAAGAGGGTTTGGAGCTCACTACTACGAAGCATCAGCAATCTTCAAAAGGCATTCTGCAAGCTTCTGTTTTTGCCGTTTGTTAACACAATTTGTTTCAAATCAAATTGACTGCTAAAGTTTTGACATTGCAGATGGATTAATAAGGTAAGATGCCTCTGAGTGCCAGTCACTGGGGAAGAACAGCTGGAGAGCGCTATTGCCCTTATTTACAGTTTACAGGCTTCCCATTGGGGCAGCAGATTGGCCACTCTGATAAACACAATGCTGGACCAAGATGGGCCTTTGGTCTGATCCAGCGGGGCTCTTGTGTTCTTAGGATCTTCTTGCTCAGTCCTTTCATATGATGGGATTCTCTCCCATATCCTGATTCTGCCATTATCTCCAAACAGAACCAATCAGATATGATTAACCAGCTATTTATATCTAAAACATGGATTTAGACAAGTTGCTGTGGGGGCAGTTAACGATAAATCCCAACTTTTTCTAAACCTTCTCTCATTTCCTTTCTGAAAGGCCAGAATTTCCACAAAAATACAAACACACCAATTAAAAATTAAACACATGACTACTGTAGCAGACAGATTTGGTTTTTTTAACCCCACAGGGGAGTACAGTGGTACCTCGCAAGACAAATGCCTCGCAAGACGAAAAACGCGCAAGACGAAAGAGTTTTCCGTTTTTTGAGTCGTTCCGCAAGACGAATTTCCCTATGGGCTTGCTTCGCAAGACGAAATGTCTTGCGAGTTCTTGTGAGGTTGTTTCCTTTTTCTTAAAGCCGCTAAGCTGTTAATAGCCGCTAAGCCATTAATAGCCGCTAAGCTGCTAATAGCCGTGCTTCGCAAGATGAAAAAACCGCAAGACAAAGAGACTCGCGGAACGGATTAATTTCGTCTTGCGAGGCACCACTGTATCAGGTTTTTCTGATGTCTATGTTCCAAAAGCAATTTCTTCTGGAGAGTTCAGGGTGGCCCATGTAGCAGGACCTCTTTCATCATCACAAGTAGGTTGTTGCTTGGAGAGGTCCAGGGTCACCCAGGGAGCTTTGCGGCTGGGCAAGGTTTTAAACCTAGCTCTCCACAGACTAACTATAGACATCTTGCCAGCACACCACCCTGGCATCATAGAATATGACAGAGACAAACCTTTGGGTCCTGGTGGGCCTGGAAGTCCAATGCCAGGTAATCCTGGATCCCCTTTTGAGCCTGGGATGCCTGGCAATCCAGGTGCCCCTGGCTGGCCAGGATCACCTGCAAACAGGAACAATTGAATTAGGAAAAAAAACCCACTACAAAAAATGTAAATAATAGTATTTCACTTGGAACAACAACAAATTTATTTACCTGGAAGGCCAACTTCACCATCTCTGCCTGGGGGGCCGGGGTTACCTGGAGATCCTGTTTCTGTGATAGTTTGTCCAGGTTCCCCTTTGGGCCCTAAAGGTAGATGTATAATAGCAAACATTTATAAATCAAAACCAACAACACCTGATAGATATCTATTGCAAGAGCATTCCACAAGTCTGAAGGCTGAGTTTCATATTGTCAAATCAACCTCACTGACTCACGGGACAACCAGTGATGCTCCTACAGATTATCTCAGTGATTGAGCTGGAATATAAGAGTTCAGGCAGTTGGTCCTTCAAGTATACAGGACTTAAGTTGCTTAAGGCTTTCTAAAGTTACTTCCCAAACTGATGTCTCCAGGCACCAGCCTGGGGTAATGTTGGAGTGGGAAGGAGCCACATTTTCCCACTGTGCACTTCCTTCCTTCATTAGCAGACTCACACGGATGCTGACAGTGCATGAATTAGGTTCATTTTACCCCAGTCGATAGTCTGAATCTTATCTACAGGTTACACATCATATCATCACCACAAATTCTCCCAGGTCTTTTAATTTACAACTGGTATTTAACTTATTGTACCAAATTATTTCCCCATTACAGGTTTTATGCTGATTCTAAGTTGATTTTATGTTACTGTGTTTCTGCTGGCTTTTAGATAGCTTATGTGCCGATTTATATTTTTTGCAATTGCTTTTACAGCTTTTGTTCCTTTGAACTGTATCCCATATTTTCTGAATGTTGTAAACTGCACAGAGGACCAAATTAATGGCAGTGTATAAATGTAAATAATACTAATAAGAATTATTGTTATTACTAGTAGTAGTATCGGGCAATACATACATGTTCATTATCACCGTCATCAATATCTTTCAGAAAGCTGTTTGTTCGTTATGCATTTTGACAAATTATTATAGTCTTTTTCACATGCGGTCAGAAGTGGCCCAGGCAACCCCAGCAACTCATTCTGCTGCACATGTAGACTAGAGGCATCCTGGATGTTGTGTTTACACTAGGTCAGACTATTTGCTATTGTCTACTCTGGCAACTGACTCTCCAGGGTCTCAGGCAGAAAAGAGTTTGTCCCATTATCTCCCACTGTATCCTTTTAACTAAGGTGTCAAGGATGGATCAAGGAGCAGGTTTTTGTTAATGTTTAAATACAGTTGGGACACCATTTTTAAACAAGATGACAGTCTGAATCTTTTGAAACTGCACTGATTCTTTTGGTTTCTTGGAATTCCCAAGCACGGTTTGTGTTTATATAATTGTTTTAAAAGACAGCTTTGATCTTTTTCTTACCTGATGACACTATCTTTACATCATCTTTAGATAACTCAACTACAAAGGTTAAAAGAAGTCCCCAAGGTTTAAACAAGCTAAATGCTGAGTTACAAAAAGTTTTGCGGCAACAACAGATCATCTCATGAAATTGATCATTTTAGAGTTCTTTTTTTTTAGTGTTAGCAAGGATGGTCCCTGTTGAACCCAATGATGCAAACATTCCTTTTTGTGGTTTGGTCAAATAAGACAAAGAAACTTACCTGGACCTCCAGGGGCTCCTGAACGCCCTGAAACACCCTGAACGCCCTTCTGGCCTGGAGGACCTTGGGGGCCAAATCCAGGAGATCCTGGAGGCCCTCGATCACCAGGAATACCAGGAATTCCTGGATCACCAGGAAGTCCCCTGTCCCCTTTGAAACTGATGCCACCCTAAAAGGACAAGGGGAAAGTTGGTAAAATGAGTTTGTAGCTCACTCCAACCCCCACCCCCAAACACTTGGATTGAACGAAGCTCATTTGAAATCTGATTGGGCCAGGCATATGCCTATGGGAAGCTACCCAAGGCAAGTGAAGAAGAAGAAGAGTTTGGATTTGATATCCCGCTTTATCACTACCCTAAGGAGTCTCAAAGCGGATATCTCCTTTCCCTTCCTCCCCGACAACACACACTCTGTGAGGCGAGTGAGGCTGAGAGACTTCAAAGAAGTGTGACTAGCCCAAGGTCACCCAGCAGCTGCATGTGGAGGAGCAGGGAATCCAACCTGGTTCACCAGATTATGAGTGCATAATGGAAATAGCCATTCTCTTCTTTGTCCCCACAATTTGGGGTGGGTGGGGCAGATTGCAATGTACAAAGCAATTGTAATCTTCAGTGACTTTCCTTAGGATTCAGATAAGAAGGACTAATATGGATGCAGACTCAGAGGAAATTAAATAAAATTAACACTTTTGTATTATCCATTAATGACACAGTTTAACATGTGTTTTATTAAATTTCTGTCTTGCCCTTCCTCCCAAAGAAGCTCAGGACTGTAAACAACAAAATAAGAAAAAATGCAATTCATATAAAGGAAATAACAAATATTTAGGCCCAATGGGAATAATAATATCATTAATTATTTATTTAACACAATTTATATACCACTTGATTGCAAAAAAACCCCAACACATCTAAGCTTTTTATAACATAATAACAGATTACAGTATTATTTGATTTAAGCCTTTCCGTAAGTGCTGGTACAGTGGTGCCTTGCAAGACGAAATTAATCCGTTCCGCGAGTCTCTTCGTCTTGCGGTTTTTTCGTCTTGCGAAGCACAGCTATTAGCGGCTTAGTGGCTATTAACGGCTTAGCGGCTTTAAGAAAAAGGAAACAAACTCGCAAGAACTCGCAAGACGTTTCGTCTTGCGAAGCAAGCCCAAAGGGAAATTCGTCTTGCGGAACGACTCAAAAAACGGAAAACTCTTTCGTCTTGTGCGTTTTTCGTCTTGCGAGGTACCACTGTACTAGAATTACTTTTCCTCTTTCAATATCAGCCACAAGGTGTGTGTGTGTGTGTGTGTGTGTGTGTGTAATCTGCTGTGGCAGATTATTTCTTTAGTTACTTCACCAAATTTGCACAAATCAGAGTTAAAAGCAAGTTAATGTGGGACCTTCTGCATGCAAAGCAGTGGCCCCCCACCACTGAGCAATGGCAGCTGTGGGTTGGCAGTAGGCTAAGATGCAAAAATGCCATTCAACTTGGAAGAGAATGGAGTCACACTGCAAGCACTGCCTTGGGGAATATGGCCCACCTGTGCATTTGAGAGGACGTTATGCCAGTTTATCATGGTATGTAAAAGCTGCACCTATTAATGTTACTTCTTACCAGTGGAAGTTGGGCCAATGGCGCACTGCCCCACCAACCACAGTCTGCACACAACCAGCCTCCACCTGCCTGACTTCCTACTTACAACCATGTCAGGAGGTGGCATCACCTGTCACCTTTTCCCTTCACACCATACATTTAACACAGTATGATGATGCTTTAAACAGTAGTGGCTTTCCCCAAAGATTTCTGGGAGCTGTAGTTTGTTAAGGGTGCTGAGTCATGTTAGAGGAGACCCCTATTTTCCTCACAATTCCCAGAGTTCCCTTTGAAAAGGTATTTATTGTCAAACCACTCTGATAATTATAGCTCGGGTATGGGGAATTGGGATCTCCAAACAACTCTCAGCACTCTTAACAGCTCCTGGAATTTCTTAGGGGAAGCCACTGCTATTTAAAGTGGTGTCATAGTGCTTTAAACATATGGTGTAGAATGCAACCTCTACCCTCAGTGCTATCCTTGCAGAATTCATCTACAGGCGGATAGGAACAAAACTAGAATTAGCTGACTCTGCCAGTCATGGGGTTTGGCTCCACCTACTGTTGGCCCCCATGGCTTCCAACTTTCCAGTCGCATTGGGCCCCAGCCACCACTGAGGCTGCCAATATTGGGAGCCATCGGTAGACTGGCCAAGTACTCAATGACCATTGTGTTTTGTTAGCATTTAAAACACTCTCAAATTACACTTGGTCGAAATGGAAGTGCATTGGTTTCACATTCACTTACTGGCTCCCCCTTGGGCCCAGGAAGACCCGGCAGTCCATCTTGTCCACGAGATCCATCTAACCCAGGCAGACCTGGAGGGCCTGGGAAGCCAGGGTTCCCCTTCTCGCCTTTCAACCCAGGGAAAGCAAGAACATCACCTGGATCGCCTTTTGCACCGGGACGTCCAGGAGAGCCAGGAGGGCCGGGAAGACCCTAGATAAAGAATTTTAACTATTGCAGTAATTAGGATTGCACATATTTCCCCCTACTTTCTCCCTCTAACCCCATGCTCCCAACAAACAGCAATTAATGGTGCTTACTTGTGGTCCAACACTACCAATAAGGCCAGGGACTCCTTTATCACCTTTCGGCCCAGGAAAACCAATAGAACCTGATCATGAAAGGAGGGAGGGAAAAATCAGTGAGAGCAGCTAGAAAACGGCCTACACATGACATGGGCAACGCAAATTGTTTAGTGTTCTTTGTGGATAGTATGTTAGAAGACTCCCAGAAAACCTCACAGGGGAATGATGCAATGCTAGTTGTAGTCACTACAAAGGCTATTTGACTGTTTCCTAGATTTAGTCCAGGGGATGATTTATGGCTAGTGGCAGTTAAGGATGGGCAGATCCCAAACCCCTCCACTGCATGTGGTTCTTGGTCTGCTTTGCCCCATGATCTACCTTCCAATTAAACAGGGGGGGGGGGTTAAAAACTTATTTCAGAATTTGTAGTTTGACAGTTTTCAGTTGCCGTCTTTCCTTTTTAATAGGCTACCTATGCACATAAACACAGTGTGAAAAGGAAGGTTGCATAACCCATTTGCACATGTCCTAGGGGAGTGTAGAACACTCTGACTGGAGAGCCCTGGTAAAATCATCACCTCTCATTAGAAACTAGACCTGTCAGTCCCAAAACAGGTCTCACACTCCCTTCTCTCCACCCCTGGAGTTCTTCTTATATCTGTCTGAAGCACTCCTACTTTGGTTCTTTGTTGGGATGCATCCAGATATTTTGCATGCCTCTAGGGTGTGCACTGGTTAAATGACAGCACAAAAAGGGAGACCTGGTGCAATTGCATTGTCACCTCAAGATTCCTTTTTGAACTGTGATCAAATTAATGCACATCTGTGCAAAAAAGAAGAGAGAGACAGAGCAAAGATGCAAACCAAAAACTGGCGTACTTTGCATGCACAGTCGTCTGACCAATATAAAAAATGGAGGAAAGGCAATCTGAAAACACATGCCACTCTGGAAACAAGGTCAGGTGATTTGGAATATCCAAATCCAGGATGAAATTCAGATGGAAAAAATCTCACAGATATCCTTAGTGGTGGTCTGCTTCCACAGTGGTGTACTACCATGGCATGTGGGAAGCATTGGTCCTGCTTCTGCTAGCAATCAAACTTACGGCAAGAAAAGGAAATAAGCTGTGGGACATTCAAATACCAAAAGGTATCTGTGAGCAGATGTACTAGAATATTAACCAGCTTGCCTGCTTTGTGCATAAATATGCCCACAAAGCATGTTCTCCTTCATGGAGAGCACGGGTTGTGGTGGGGTTAACCAGACACCCCCTGTTGCTGGGCAAGTTGGTTTTGGTTGGCCCAAAGTGCGATTGGACTCCTCAGGTTGCCGGGGAGAGTTTGATGTTGCCAATTTTGAGTGACAGCCTGAGTTGAATATATTTCCTGCGCGCAGCGTTGAGCTTCCTCTTTTCACTGGGTGCATCGGATCACCGGCCCACCTTCCCTAATTTTAGGGTGTTTGTTGCATTTTGACCTTGCTATGCCTGTCATGGGGTTGTCTGCTTTTGGGGCAGGGGCCTGGTAGGAATTTTGCCCATTTGGCTGATTGGCTGGTGCTATTTGGTTTTTGCCTACTGCGTAACAAATCGTCACAACTTGTAAGGTTGCAGTTAGGCATTGGTTTTAGAAAAAAAATGGTTGGTGGAGGGGTATGGATTGGGTGTGCCTGCCCCTCCAATGCTGTTGCTGCAAGGGTATTCCATTAAAGGAATCCAGGGGCTCACCATGCTTTTGTCCGCACCCCTGTAAAGGGGGATAGGGCCACGTAAGAGCCCCTGGGAGCGTTTGGGGAGAGGTGAGGGTCTGGTACCCAGCTCCATCTACTCCCCATAAAATGTTTTCCCTTACTGACTTTGCAGGCTTGTGGATGTCAGTTCTGTTCCTGGGCGGGGACAGATAGCCGTAACCAATGCCTAAGCAACCACTCACATTGTTTGTATTTAATAAAGTTGTGGCCAAAAAAATTATGCCGAAAACCTTAAATAAAAAATTATGGTGTGAAGTGTGAATTTATTTAGGGGTGGCTTGGGGACCTCAACACGCAAACACTTATCCCTTAGCTACACGTAGTGTGTCATGGTTTTCCCAATACACATACACAGTTGTTGTTTAGAAAGCGGTTCATCACTGTAAAGCAAACAAATCAAAACATAGTCCTAAATCTGAATAATCAAAAGGTGGATAAAGGCTGGAAGCAGCCACTGTATACCTGGGCTTCCAGGTAAACCTGGTACTCCCTTCTCCCCTGGAGGGCCTGAAGTGCCAAATCCAATGCAGTTAAAACAGGTGTCTCCTTTATCACCTGGAAACAAAGACATAAATAAAGAGGTGAGTATCATTTCCTATGGGTATGAGTACATTTAAGTATTCAAATGCAGACTTCTTGTACATATTCGGCATGCACCGAAGAACTGGAGTAGCATAGAGAAGAACCGGAGTAGCAGTCTGTGCACTCATGGAAAAGCAATAGCTGTTTGGTCTCAGGCACAATAAATTAACTATGCACTGTTTCCTTAAATACAGCTTAGTCTCAAACTCCACCTTCCCTGCTTCCACACTTCCCTTGAAATAAGAGAAACCCTGCTGCAAGTGTGAGTAAAGTACCCTGCAGGACAGATCAACACAACTCTGCTTAATAGCTCTGGTTTCTTACAAATACGTACCTGCAGAAAGCCTGAATTAGCAGTCAAAGTTCAACAGAAAACACTAGATACTTATGTAGACATTGAGATATCTTGCAAGATCTCACTACAAAACAGCAATCAAAACTTTACAGCCAATGGATACAGTCTGTGATATAAAATGTCTCCCCTAGATCTACCACATTCAGTCATCACATCCACATACAAAACAAGCTTTAAAACTGCTGATGCTTGTTCCAATTCACATCGTTTGGTGGTGGAATAAGCTCTAAAAAAAGTGGACAGGATACAAAGATGAAAAGGGGGAGGGGCAAATCAAGTTCCTGGCCTGTATCACATTTATGTCTATTCCATTCTGCTTCTGCATTAATCTTAGATTTTTAAAAAATCGGCATATTTTTTAAATATTAAATAGGATTTTCTGTTAACCATTTCTGAATGTATTTTGATGGCCTTTAAAAGTCAAAAACTACATTGGAGCATTTAGTTATCCAGTGGATAACTAAATTCCTATCAGTGCATCCTGAAGCATGTCTAGATGAAACTAGTTTAGTGACCTCCAGAAGGCTTTAGATATGCCTTTGTCAAACAGTCCCACCCACCCAAAGAAATCACATGGATAACTCTTTGGAAACTACTTGGAATTTCAGAAGAAGTCTGTAATATGATGGTGGGTGGAGAGAATTTAAACTGGGATTGGACCAGTGGAATATCCTTACATGAACCTAAACCACTATTTGGATCACAGCCTATGAAAGACAAGTAAAAAAATCAATGGCATTGTGGGAACCCACCTTTCTGGCCTCTCTCCCCCGTAAATCCTTGTTCTCCTGGGAGTCCTGGGATGCCAGGGGGTCCTCGCTCACAGAGTCTGTCAACTGAAAGGAAAAGCAAATGCAGTTCAAGAACTAAGAGAACTTATGGGTAGATGAGCCAAAGCTCAGTAAGTTTACTCCATCTTCCATCCACCCATGTAAGACTGACAAGCTACTTAGGAAGCTGGTTCTTCTAGCTCAGTATTGTCTACACAGATTGGCAGCAGCTTTCCTGGGTTTCAGACACGAGTGTTTCCCAGTCCTACCTGGAGTTGGTAGGGATTGAAATCATGAGCCATCTAAAAGCTTTGAGACTGCGTGTATTGAAGACCCAGCTAGTCATTCCTCAAATGAAGAGCATTTTAGCCACTGATTTATAGACAAAAAAACATTATTTACTGGGTGGAATGGTAGTTCCAGGGGGGCCGGGGGGCCCAGGGGGGCCAGGTAAGCCTCGTTGTCCATCATTTCCAGGTGGCCCTGGTATTGGGATTCCAGGAAGGCCTTGATCCCCCTTCTGTCCTCTCTCACCGGGAAAACCAGGAGTACCAGGAGAGCCAACACTTGGAATTCCTGCAATGAGAAAAGATCTCAGCATCTTTGTAATTCAAAATTAGGACGCTTTTAGAGGGAAGCAAAGGGAAACCAACCAGGCAATGAAGCAAAACATCTTTTTTTGCAAGTTGCTCTATCCAGAGGCAACTATTTAAAATGGGCACTCCCAACAAGGGCTAGCAAATAAGAGTTTCAGGCACATGGAAAGCATTTGGGTTGTACAGGTGTGAAATCTCACAGCTAAACACAAGAAATTCAAGCTGTATAAGAGAGAGAATGAAACACACCTGTGGGTGATGAAAGATACATTTAAAAGATCAACTTGGGAGTGAGAGGGCTTCTACAAATACTTCTATGTAAAGCCTTTTGGTTATTATAATATACTTAAAATCAACTCTGGGTTTTCTTTCCGCCCCCTGGTTTTGCCCAACACACAAGGAAAAGAGCCAAACTGCATGTGATATATAACATCAATAATAAATAATCATAACCATCAGAGAGGCCAAGGTAAAGTAGGTGTGTGTCTTTACATTTAGGTAAAGGTAAAGGTACCCCTGCCCGTACGGGCTAGTCTTGACAGACTCTAGGGTTGTGCGCTCATCTCACTCTAGAGGCCGGGAGCTGGTGCCGTCCGCAGACACTTCCGTGTCACATGGCCAGTGTGTCATCGCTGCTCTGGCAAGCCTGCACCAGCGCAGCACACGGAATGCCGTTTACCTTCCCGCTATAAAGCGGTACCTATTTATCTACTTGCACTTTAAGGGTGCTTTCGAACTGCTAGGTGGGCAGGAGCTGGGACCGAAAGACGGGAGCTCACCCCGCCGCGGGGATTCGAACCGCCGACCATACGATCGGCAAGTCCTAGGCACTGTGGTTTTACCCACAGCGCCACCCGCGTCCCCCTGTCTTTGGATCTAATGCAGCATAATTATAACCAAGGGGTCTCTGCATTATGGGGGCACTACATCATAGAAAAGCAGTTAGGAAGTTACAACATAAGCGGAAGTAAAGTAAGGCATATTGGGCATGCCTGGGCAACATAGTGCTTTATATGTCAGGTGTGAATGCGGTCAAAGTAAGCACAGGAGAGAAGCAAGAAGGACATATCAGAACCTTTGTTTGTGTTATTTATTCCTTGATGCATTATTTTGTATTCTCTACTCTGTCAGTTCTGTTATAGCTGTAGCTTAAATACTTTAAAATCGCTTGCAATTGTCTGATTTATCACTACAGGCCTGGATGGTGAGAAGATTCCAGCAGATCCCAGGTTTTTACCTTTAAGCAGGGCAGTGGGATCCTTGCAGGAGAGTGCTGGTGTCACATTATAAAATATCTCAAAACAAACAAACAGAATTCCTACTAGGGATGATGGGCAACTGATTTGGTCGAATCCAGAACAAAATCAGGGTGCAAATCCAAATCAGCCCTGATTCCTGAACTGGCTTTGGGGAGAAGTCGCTTCGTGTGTGTTTGGTCCTAATGCTCCGGACACTCAAGGGTCTTACCTGGTGAACCTGGTAGGCCAGGTGGCCCCTGTTGGCCTGGATATCCACGTTCTCCTTTGTCTCCAGGGATTCCTGGCAACCCTTTACTACCTTTTGGTCCCACCGTTGTTCCAGTATCTGGCCTTAGAATTGCCTGGAATATTCCATTAAAAGAAAGCTACACACACAGAAAAGGATAGAGATTCTATCAAGCTAAATTAGTACTTAGTTATGTTTCACGGAGGCTGTGAGCAAACCAGTGGAGATCATGGTGTATTGTGAAAACTGGAATCATTTTTTAGCATACTGGGATAGATATTTACAAAGGGATGGTTCCTGCAAAGAGATAATATGTCATCTTCAAAATATCTGTAAGTATTATTCATTTTAAGACCATGCTCATTTTCAAAAAAAGCTGTGTATTGGTATATATTTGTAAGGGTTTTTTGGCGGGGGGTGGTGTTGGTAGCCGATGTAATATACAGTCATACCTCAGGTTGAATGTGCTTCAGGTTGAGCGCGTCTGGGTTGAGCTCCATGGCAACCCGGAAGTAACGGAGCGTGTTACTTCCGGGTTTTGCCGTTCACGCATGCACAGATGCTCAAAATGACGTCACACACATGTGCGGAAGTGGCAAAACGCGACCCACACAAATGCGCCGTCGCATCTTACATTCCATTCAGGATGCGAATGTTCCATTCAGGATGTGGAACAGATCCCGTTTGCATCCCAAGGTACCACTGTATAATACCACTTTGTAACATTTTACAATTACAACACAAAACATTAAAAATAAGTGAATTAAATGAACATAATCAACATGCCACAGAGGAACTTAAGGGAGGGAGGAAACAGAATGAACGGGCAGAAACTTACATGTCCAGGAGGACCAGGAGGACCAGTGTCACCTTTACTGCCCTGCCCAAAAAAAAATTCAGCAAGTTTAATAGGAAAGCAGGGCCACTCACTTGACTATGCTAAGAAACAAGCTCCACCAAGCCCCCGCAGAATCATAGAGATGGAAGGGACCACAAGGGTCACCTAGTCCAACCCCCTGCAATACAGGAATCTTTTGCCCAACATGGGGCTTGAACCCACAACACCGACTGAGCTACCAAGGCATGTATCCTTAAGCTGACGCTATTCCATCAAGCTAAAACAAAGAGAGCCAAAGGAGGTAAGGCCATTCCATTGGCTTGCTAAGAACACAGTACAGTGGTATCTCGGGTTAAGAATGTAATTCGTTCCAGAGGTCCGTTCTTAACCTGAGGTACCACTTTAGCTAATGGGGCCTCCCGCTGCCGCCGCATGATTTCTGTTCTCATCCTGAAGCAAAGTTCTTAACCTGAAGCACTATTTCTGGGTTAGTGGCATCTATAACCTGAAGCATCCGTAACCCAAGGTACCACTGTAACTTTTACCTCCTCTTCTCTTTGAACTGCTTCCATTTTCTTGCCATTTTAAGAACTTTGCATCGAAGAAATGGATTCATTTCCCCCCTCCTCCCTATCAACTAATTTTCATTTTGTATCATGCCCTTTATAGCACTGGTTCTCAAACGTTCCGCCCTCCGCAGACCATTCAAAAATAGTCAAGGATCTTCTTGGCAGACCACTTAGCCTAGAGACCTTCCCCTGACTTTTGTGAGCTATGGCTTTATTCCTCTGAGGAAGGCAGAGCCTCCCTCTGTCATTTCTGGCCCATCCCACAAACCTTCCAGACAGACCACAAGGGAATGATGAGGTAGCCACTGAAGCCAGTCCGGAGAGATGCTTTCGCAAGCTACCTGAACAAAACTTTCAAACCACTGCTGTTCCCCGGACCACACCTTGGGAGCCTATTTTAGATTGCGAGTCAACTAGAAGAGTTCTTTTTGGCTCCAGAGTGGGGTGAAAATACTCCAGACAAACAAATAAAATGAGCTTTCCATGTTGCAAAACATACTCACTTTCTCTCCATCTCTTCCTGGAAAACCAGGTATACCACGACCTCCAGGCAAACCCTATGATGGAGAAAGAAGGAATCAATCCTCAAAAAACTTAAAACTGTGAAAGGTCATTATAGAAGGAAGAAAAATGTAACAGACTCACAGGCAAGCCAGGCTGACCAGATTCTCCGTCCTTGCCAGGTTTCCCCTTTAAAATACAAATGTGTATTGAAAAAGCAATCAAGCAGTTTAGGAAGCACAAATATGCTACTGACATTGTGCTGTTCATACCACTTGCTAAGATAATATGAAAAATGTCTCTCCAGCGCGACTTTCTGGAAGAATACCAGCAGGCAGGCAACCCCCATAGTAAGCATGGGTAATTAAAACAAGGACCAAAGATGACAATGACAGGAGTAAAAAGCACAGCAAACAGATGATGGCATGAATTCTTAGGGCAATGTAACAGACCAACAAACTTAGGCTCTATGTGGGTGTCTGGATTTATACAGTACAATGGGTTTTTAATCTTATTTTTACGAAATAAAAATTTGTAATTGTTTTAATTCAGACCGCACCTCCTTTTCCTCTTGGTATGCCTTATTATTGACTTCATAAATCACAGAGCTGTACCCTATATTCTTTACAATTGTGACAACTTATCCTTTTAAAAAAACCACCAACCTATGTTTTCTTTAATTTCTTCTTCTTTTTGCAGATTGTTTGTTATTAAAATTCAATTTTAAAAATTCAGAAAAGGAAATAATCCCAGACTGATTCTGTAATATTTATCGATCTTCCTTTTCTGCAAATTACAGGAAGATTTGGGGGGGGGGGCGATTCTCAAAGTCCTTTTGATAAAGTAGAAAGCATAGCGTGGCCAAAGAAATTATTAAAAGACTGGCTTTCTAAAACAACAAAAACAAAAGGCAAGGGGGGACCTAGTGAATTTCTCAAAAAAAAGAAAAAGAAAAGAAAAGAAGTGTTTTGAATATAAACAGTGGCATCTTGCGCACTGAGCTGTAGAAAAGGCACCCACAGCGCTACCATATACCTTCCCCACGACAAAGGAATTAAGATTGTCATGTTTGTTTTCGGATGGAAATTATGAACAATAAATCACTTGCATTCCCAAGATGTGCTAAATTTACAGCTCATTCTTGACAGCTGACAGAATCCACAAGGATAGCAGTTTTTGGGGGGATTCTAAGATTTTCTTACTACCATGTGTCTGATAAGAAAATAAATTAACAGTGGCTAAAGCTGGTTGTGTCAATATGTATTAAAATATTGCTGATGAACACGCTTCAGACGAAAAAAAATGAAAGATTCCTTGGAATAACTTTACAACATACAGAAATCACACTCTAAGGAGTGGTTGCAAAGCCAGTGCTCACAGTGTGGTTTCCATGTTTTGTAAAGTTAATGCTTTGTAAACATGGGCTTTGCAGCCACTACTTACTATTTCAGCTCTTTGGGAGACAGTTTTGTGAGTCTGTTAATGTTTCTTGTTATAATTTAAATATCTAAGCTTCATGTGACAGAGTCTAATGCCTGTGAGTTCTGTGAATGCTTCAACAATCCTTTTATGTGGATTCTGTATTTATTGGATTTGAAATTGTGTTTTTATATACTTTTTTATTGTTTCTCTTTTAATGTTAAATCACCTGAGGATGTTTCGTGGTGAGAGATTTGGAAATGAAATTAATAAATGTATTTACATCTTCTGGTCTGCCATGACTGGATGTGGCTTATCTGTGGGCCCCAGCCACTCACTGAATCATGAATCAACACCCCCTTCTCCCCCAAATAATGAGCCTTTGGAGGAATGCGATCTGCTGGCCCAGGTGATCAGGTTTTTCTCTGTTAATAGTTGCCAGTGTCCACTCCAAGGATAGAACAGGAATCAGTCCAGATTAAATTAAACCCAGAATAAAAAACCTGCATTCTGGTGCGTGCCATCAATGAGGCCCTTCTTGTCCAGGGAAAACCACTGACCAACCCACTATCTTAGTGGACCATAGGAGAAAGGAAAATTTCTTACCCAGTATTTGGTGACCAAACCTGAATCCCCAAAGTTATACAAGGTCTGGAAAGATAAACGTTGAGTTCAAAGAAGTTACTTACCCTTTTGCCTGGTTCTCCTTGCTCACCTTTTTCACCTTTTCCACCACCGGGAAGACCCTGGAAAAAAGGAAGCACAGCGTCAGTACCCGTGACAACAAAGATGTTTAGTGCACTTTGCTATGATTTCAAAAATGACTCAGAAAGGAGCTGACTTACAGGAGGACCTGGAAACCCAGGGGGACCTGTGGGGCCTCGGTCACCTGGAACGCCCTGTCAAGCATTGGGGAAGAGAGAGAAAGACGATATAGTTGAAAACAAATCACTGCCCTTGTGGACTTAATATTTCGCTCCCATCTAAGGTACAATGCCCCAGCAGGATTTATTTGTTTTCATTTGCTTTTCTATTACAGTTCTTCATTGGTATATTAACATTAGTACGACAACTGTTGCATAAAAAAAATGATAAGAAAAGAAAAAAGAAAGAAAACTTATTTTCATATATTTCCCTTCCACTCCTATCCCTGGTTTCCTCTCTATACCCAACCTATCTGTGTATTCTTGTTCTAAATTTTCCTCTCTCCTCCTCTTTATCTCATGTTATAATTTGCGCTGCTGAATTATGAGTATCCTGCTAGATTGATTGTCTTATTATGTTCCAGCAGACTTTAGAGGCATCTGCTATGTGAGGCAGGCTGGGTCCCTCTTTCCTGATACACCTCTCCCCTCACTCAGCAGAAGCCAACAACAAAAGCAAGCAAAAACCCCACCCAAATTTTAAAAAATTTAAAACAGTTAAAACAATTGTAGCAGCAGCCCCGCCTCTGCTATGTAGCTAGTACTGCAGACAAGAGATGTAGATTTGCTGCAGATGCAGAGATCACAGGAGTTAGTAGGTGGTCAAGCCTGCATTTTGGGCTGCACAAAGTATGTTTGGAGGAGGTGCAAGCAAATGGGCAGGCAGCAAAGGCAGGGGCATTCACACTCTCCTCCAGACAATGGGCCGGATGGGATGGGGGAGTGTGGTACAGTGTGACCCACTGATGCAAACCAGAGCAACCCATGAAGGTTGGCTGAAGGAAGAATGCCTGTGGAACCACCTTCCTCTCACTTACCTGATCACCTTTCTGAAACTCTACATCATTTGTTCTTTTCTGTTCGCCAAGCTGTCCTGGGGGTCCCGGGGGTCCTTGGAGTCCCTGCTCACCCTAATTCCCGCAAGAGACAACAAGGCACGTTAACATCATTAGGTCACTCTCATAGAAGCAGTACCAAGAATGAGCAGAATCAAAGCCCAATCTCCACTTCCATGCCCCACACTTACCTTTTCTCCTTTTGGCCCTTGGAAGTTCAAGCCCATGTTGCCCTAAAAGGAATTTGAAATGATAAGAAGAAGACGACAACAAACCCTAAGTACATGATACTGAATGCAAACAACCAAACAAGGACAAACACTGTTAAAATATACTATACCTTAGGACCCGGTAGTCCTGGGGGGCCGGGAGGACCCTGAAAATGACAAACACGGCAGTCAATCTCCAGGACTACTTCTGTAACCCCACAAGATAAATCCATGCTGGCCTTCTGAGAAACAGAGCATTGGCTCTGTTGTTGCTATTTATTTATTGTTTCTTTTCTTTCTTTTATAGTGACAAATAAATAAATCAGGGGAAGGGGAGAAAAGAAAAACGCCACCCCAGGTTTATCACTTGGAATATACTTAATTGTAATGGAAGAGAAAGGGGTACTCCAGGAGAGGGCTGCATCCGCTCACAGGCAACATTTGGGAAGGGGGTGCACTTATTACACCCACTTATCTCTCCTCCCCAGTTTTCCCCACCACAAGGGAAACAGGAAGAGATATTGGGGGCAAGTTATCCAAATCACCACACTGCACCTGCTTTCCAAACTTCAATTCGAAACCTACTTTTAGGTGTCATTTCCCATTCCTGTTTGGAGAGTGAGCATGAACTATAGTTGGCTAATTCATATATCATGGTAAACTGTGGTTTGCACTAAACAAGAAACTCAAAGCCAAGCCACATATGGAAAGGGAGCGACATGAGCCCACAGCTTGCTCCTGATCACGTATATACACTGCAAAGGAAACATAGTTGTCTAGAGATCAAATCTCAGTGGCCTGGTTCAAGCAATCCTTCAACCATAGTTTAGAACATGGTTTGAATTGTGCCACTGATATTCGATCCCTAGACTAGAATGCTTTGCAAGTGATGTGCATATGAGAAAGGTTAGCCTGTTTCGGAAGAAGGCAAGTGGGATTCTAAATTCTGTATTTGCTATACTCATATAACATAACAGTGCGAGAGCTATTTTTCTGCAAATATGATCCCCAGACAACTCCAGGGATATGTGCATAAGGGAGCCATATGGGTCGGGTCAAAGGTATGGTTCTTTCACATGCAAAACTCCATACATCGGGATATAAACCCCTGCTCCCCAGGAAATTGTTACAGTGCACCCTGATGCAAACATGGACCTGTCGTGATGACCAGGACAAGAGAAAGGGGCACAGGCCATAGACCTGGGCAACCTGTTTGCCCCCACTTCTGAAACCGCAAGTTGGGCAGCTATAAGCACTTTTCTTTCACCATCTACACATTCTGCAAGCCAGATGGAGGTCATCAAGGAAACGTACCAGCAAACCTGGGGGCCCAGGAGGACCAATAGGGCCCTGTGTTCCAGTGGGACCTGCGGGGCCCTGAAACAAGAGAAGAAAAGAAAGAGTCAAACTGTGGGCAAGAGGAAACCCACAGCAAAATCCAGAGCACGTGCAAGAGACTTGTTGCCTTCCAAATCCAATTCCCACCAGTCCCAGCAAGCACAGCCTGTTAAGTTGTGGGTGAACATATCAGACGACACAGTGATTCTTCAAACAGCTCTTGTTTATTCACACGCCAGAACAGAACTGAACTGAAGGGTTCAGCCAGCCTGCTTATATAGAGCTCCACTAGAATGCAACAGTAACCACTTTCTGTAACTATCCAATCACTGAACGTCACTTTCGATCCCTTATTTGCATATGTGGACCTGAACTATCTACAGTATCCCCCTGCTGGCCCAGGGTGAGAACTTCAGTACATAACACAGCCAATGGTCAGGAGTTGAAGTCCCATCAACTTCTGGAGGGCAGGGCTGCCTACCCTTGCTATGTACTTCTGCAGCTATCTCTCACTTGCGTTTCAGGAAACAGTGTTTACAATTCCCTCCCTTCCATTGTGACCAGTGATAATGGCTCCATCAGAGCTCTCCCCTTAGGACCCTCAGCTGCTTGCTCCTCATTTGTCTGTGTTTCTATTGTGTAGCAGGGAGAGGGTGGCATAGAGCACACTCCTCAGGGAGGAGAGCCTCTGGTTTACTTATTATTATTTATCAGGGTCGGGGGATATCTGGTTTTCACCAGCTAAATGTCGCAATATATTGATATATCACAATGTCTGAAATAAGGATGGAGGTATGTAGAAGCGTTGGCTGGCTCCACAGTTTTTCCTGCATTATGATTTTTGCATAGCACACACATCACGATTCACAATATATTGTGGGGTCAAAAATTATGAAACCCAATATCATGATATGGACTTCAAACGTCTCCACCCCCATCGTTCTACCCGGACACTGAGGTCCAGCACCGAGGGCCTTCTGGCGGTTCCCTCACTGCGAGAAGCCAAGTTACAGGGAACCAGGCAGAGGGCCTTCTCGGTAGTGGCACCTTCCCTGTGGAACACCCTCCCACCAGATGTCAAAGAGAACAACAACTGCCAGGCTTTTAGAAGACATCTGAAGGCAGCCCTGTTTAGGGAAGCTTTTAATGTTTGATGTATTTTAATATTCTTTTGGAAGCCGCCCAGAGTGGCTGGGGAAGCCCAGCCAGATGGGCGGGGTATAAATAATAAATTATTATTATTATTATTATTATTATTATTATTATTATTATTATTATTATTATTATTATTATTATTATATTATAAACTGGTTGTGGACAAAGTATTGCCCAGTCCTGTTACATATTTTACTGCCTTATATTCCCCCCCCCCTTTTCTCGCTCTCCAATGAGTTTTGGGTGGTGTAAGCAGTTCTTCCCCTCCCAAGTTTATCCTCAACACAACCTTGTAAGGTAGGTTAGGCTGAGGGAAAATGAATCCTGGCCTCCCAGTGTCAAAGCCCAACACTCTAATCACTGCACCACATTGCTGTTCACACTGGAGAGGAGAGGTTTAGAAAGGCTTTGACTTCTTCAGCTCACACAGAAACAAATCAATGGAACGAACGAATTGCACTGGTGTTTTGACCCCTGCTCAATTCAAAGAACAGACCCACTAAAAATAAGCCGCCGATCTGGGAGACAAACAGAGCTTCCTGATGTGCTTGTACTGATGCTGGGCACAAAACTGTGGAACTGTGAGAGAATCAGATAGCAGGACGAAACAGTAAGGCAATTGTTAGGACAAACTGCAAACAAAGCTGTTTTTTCTTTTGGAACCAACTTCCCTGGATCTCATCGTTTCCGAACAGAAACCTGTGAACTCCATTTCTGAACATGCACTCTCTTCTGCCCATGAACTCAACAGTGTTTGCAGCACAGCCCCAGAAGCTCAGTTTGGCAATAAACACACTTACAACACACACTTTGATCTAAATAAGAGCCTGATTTTCTGGTTAAACAGCCCTATGGATAACTTTCTGTAGCTCCCAGCTGCCACCTGGTGGCTCCTTCACACAACCGCAGCTTGAAAGCAGATTCCAAAACAGTACGTAATAGAAAAATGTAAATCTGGGGACCCATAAAGTTTGGTTTTACATTCAAAACAGTCCCCAGTTAATTTTAACACACCATAAACATATTACAAAGTAAAATGGAACAGTATAAATTGCAATAAATGAATAATGTACAACTAGTACAGTACGTTTTTCTAGAACTTTGTTAGTCCAGTACATAGCATACTGTATTTTGCTATAAAGACATTGCTCAGTTGTCTACCCTTTCTGATCATTGCCATGTTAGTTAATTTAACTGTGTAAACTATGTCCCAACTCGCAACTCTTACAAGCCTATCTGCAATTGCAGAGATTCTCCCACAGCCACCAGTCATCTGTGCAGAAGTTAAAAGATGTACTATCATTTTGTTATCATTAGATAAAAAATAACCAAACAATTCAATTTATGAGTTTATGCATTTTCTTTTTCTTTTGTATTTTCTTTTGTTGTAAATATGTATGTTTTCTAATTTGTACTTAATAAAAAAAATATTTTTAAAAAATAATGAGTTTAATGGTAGTTTGAAGCCTGTTATTATTTCAGTTTGTTTATTATGTGTACCCAAAAAGTTCACACAAAAGTACACACAAAACCTATACCTGTATTTATTGCTCTGAATATTCAGCACTTATTACTAACACTGTCATAAATGCAATTAATGCTGTGGAGCTTCCTTTTTTTTTTTTTTTGCACAGGCAAGACATCATAAAGTGACATCTTCATCAACTTACTGGTAGTCCTGGTAGTCCTGGAAATCCTGGATCACCCTTTTGTCCTGGCTGCAAAGATGTCAGTATCTCACCTGGCTCCCCCTAAAAGAAAAAAAGAAAGAAAGAAATTTGGAGTAAGAAAGGAATGCTCAAACATATTATAAGAGAGCTAGATCAGAAACATTTATGTCTCAAAGTGACAATGTCTTTCTTATAGGAGCTTAACTGTGCAAAAGAAACCTTCCAACCATTTTTTTTACTTAGAAATTTCCCTGTGGGAACTCATTCATAATATTTTTCTGACCAATGATTTGAAGCATACAGTGGTTGTGTTCAAAAGTTGCGGCTAAACCATAGTTCAGTAGGACAAAAACAAGCTGAAGCAAGCTTCAGGCTTGAACCCTCTTCCCTCGCATCTCCTACTCTGCTGCTGTCACATGGAAGAGACGGTTTAGTTACCGGTACATTTGAATCCCAAATTGTGGTCAGTCGTAACTATGGTTTGCTGAAACAAACCACCATCAAAAATCATAGATTGAAGTTGGCTTGTTTCAAACAAATCGTAATTAAGATCAACCACAATTTGTCCAATTCAGGTGATATAGAATCATAGAGTTGTAGAGTTGGAAGGGACTCCAAGGGTCACCTAGTCCAACCCCCCGTGATGCAGAAATGTCAGCTAAAGAATGACAGATGGCCATCCAACCTCTGCTTGAAAACCTCAAAGGAAGGAGAGTCCACAACCTCCTGAGGGAGATTGTTCCACTGTCCAAAAGCTCTTCCTGACCTCCTAGTCAGAATCTCCTTTCTTGTAACTTGAGCTATTGGTTCGAGTCCTACCCTCCAGAGAACGGAAAAACCCATGTTTGTTCCCTCTTCCAAGTGACAGCCCTTGAGATATTTGAATTTGGCTATGATATCTCCTCTCACTCTCCTCTTTTCCAGGCTAAACACCCCCAGCTCCTTCAACTGCTCCTCATAAAGCTTGCTTTCCATGCTCTTGATCATCTTGAAATAAAAAAATTCCTTCCAGTAGCACCTTAAAGACCAACTAAGTTAGTTCTTGGTATGAGCTTTCGTGTGCATGCACACTTCTTCAGATACACACGAAAGCTCATACCAAGAACTAACTTAGTTGGTCTTTAAGGTGCTACTGGAAGGAATTTTTTTATTTTGACTATGGCAGACCAACACGGCTACCTATCTACTACTTGATCATCTTGGTTGCCCTTCTTTGCACATGTTCCAGCTTGTCAACACCCTTAAGTTGTGATGCTCAGAACTAGACACAGAATTCCAGGTGTGGTCTGACCAAGGCAGAATAGAATGGTACTATTACTTCCCTTGAGCTGACACTATAATTCTGTTGATGCAGCCTAGAATAGTGTTAGCTTTTTTTGCTGCTGCATCACACAGTGATTCACACTGTTGACTCATGTTAAACTTGTGGTCCACCAGACCCCTAGATCCTGTTCACATGTACTGCTAGTAAGCCAGGTGTCTGCCACCTGATATTTGCGCATTTGGTTCTTCCTGCCTAAGTGAAGAACCTTACATTTGCCCCTATTGAAATTCATTTTCTTAGCTTTTGTAAAGTTGCAGTTTATCACAACCAGAAGCAAAAGCTTTCCAAATCCTCCTTCCAAATCATCAAACTAAACAGCCTTCCCCAATATCGTCCCTTCCGTGAGTTTTGCACTGCATCTCCCTCCATCACTGAGCATTGACCATGTTGGTTACACATGCTTTTCTGCAATGCTAAGTTCAGGTTATGAGACGCGGGTGGTGCTGTGGGTTAAACCTTGCCGATCAGAAGGTCGGCGGTTCGAATCCCCGCGACGGGGTGAGCTCCCATTGCTCGGTCCCTGCTCCTGCCAACCTAGCAGTTCGAAAGCACGTCAAAGTGCAAGTAGATAAATAAGTACCACTCCGGAGTGGAAACGGTGTTTCCGTGTGCTGCTCTGGTTCGCCAGAAGCGGCTTAGTCATGCTGGCCACATGACCCGGAAGCTGTACGCCAGCTCCCTCGGCCAATAAAGCAAGATGAGCGCCATAACCCCAGGGTCGGTCACGACTGGACCTCATGGTCAGGGGTCCCTTTACCTTTCTAAGTTCAGGTTCTGTGATAATTTTGCACTATAGAAATCATTGTTGTGGCCCAACACCCATGTTATAAGCTCTTTTGAACAAAACTGTGGTCACCCCATAAATTCAGTAAAGAGTGCTGCAGCATCATCTGAATTGTAGTCTTATCTTAAATTTTCTGGTGCGCTTCAGTCTGAGACGTATCTACTGGTGGCATTCACTGTAAATGAAAGAACTTCCCCCAATGCTGACATGCCAGTCTCCCTTGCCCCATTTTTATCCCCCATTTTCAACCACAAGAATGAGTTCTCAAAGTTGCTAGCTGCCAATAAAATGCATAATTAGACCAAATGTTATTGTTGAACGCTTGAGAATCAGCAGTGCATTCAAATGGCAACTTACCTTCATCCCTATTAGGCCAGGGGGACCCTGCAGCAAAAAAAAAAAAAAGCGGGGGGAGTAGAAAAAAAGAATTATGAATCTTCTATTAGATAGCAAATGCAGTTTCTTCCTTGCTTCAAATTGCAGTTCACTCAAACATACAACAGGTGGAGTCAAACACTTGAATACTGCCAAAGGTACTCTTTAGATTAGAAGAAAACCATGATTCAAGGAGCCTTGAGAGTTTGCCTCAAATAAGTCACTTGCAGCACTTACACAAGCTAAACGGAGCTTCTTTTTATCAACTCTTAAGGCTCAAAACTATGTGGGACAAGAGCACAATTCAAAGACAGGTCTCTCTGCCCTGAGGTGGATGCTGAAGTTTTAATATATAAAACACTTGAGAGGTCTCATAACATAACAAAACAATACACTACCACCATCAGTGCAATCATCCAATAAAAACAGACTGAGTAGAGTTAACACTAACTCGTGGTGCACAAGTTTTGTACAGCTGTCTTTAAAGAAATAGAAACAATCTGTAATATGACAATTGACAACTGAACAACTTGCTAGGAATTATAGATGTGTCGAATGAACAACTATGTTATAAAAACGGTTAATGTTTCTTTTGGTGGCAGCTTGCCCAGAAACTGCCAAACATTGGCACACTGCTACAGGACTACCACAGGACTGTGCACAAGGTTGGTCTGTTGCCCTGGCTGAAAAGTTAACCTGCAAAGCAAAAGCAGCCAGAGATTAAGCAAACCCTCCATGTTTTTATCATAGAATGGTAGAGTTGGAAGGGACTTTCAGCATCATCTAGTCCAACCCCCTACATGCAGGAATATGCAGCTGTCCCATACAGGGCTTGAACCTGCAGCCTTGGCGTTGTCAGCGCCATGCTCGAACCAACAGATTTATTTCATTTGTGTGCCATGAAGATCAATAGAGAAGGCCACCGCAAACTCATAGAAACTTGTGAAGAGATCTACTGGAGTAAGGACTCAAGTTATTGTGTCTGTCTTTCACAGGTCTAAGGGTCATTCCATATCAAGTGATCCAACTTTTTTACCTCATGCCATCCAATTTTCTTAATATTTTGTACAATTGTTGAATGATCAAAACTAAGTTTAAATCTAAAATTTTAATTTTTCATCTCATCCTGTTTTTGAGTTATGAGGGTTTGAAATTCCAAAAAATAAAATGACAGTTTTGGCCTTGCCGGACTACACAAAAATCTTTGAAGCTCAGCCCAGTATTGAGATATGTCAAAACTAAAAACGCAAATCTCTTCAGAACTTCAAGGGCTTTAATATGATATGTCACATGATGGACTTACTTAAAATAAAATAAAAAATTAAGTTACAGAGTTAGTCCCTCTGAGTTCAATGGGGCTTACTCCCTGGAAAGTAGACACAGGGTTGTAGCCTAAGGCTCACAATAAAATATCCACAGAAACACAGCACAGAAGCAAAATACGGTGAGCTAAGTTTGGGTGACATCCTATGCCAAACCATGGTTTAGTGTGAACTTAAGTGCACAAAGGTTTGTGGAAAGGTAGATTACAGTTGGTGCACCCCTCCTCTCATCCTTCTGCTGCTGTGCCGCTGAGAGCTATGGTTTGCCTTAGTGTGTAATCCAAATCCAGGTTCATGGTTTGTCTCCTCCAGACAAATAATGAGCTATAAACCGAACAACAAATCTTATTTATGAGTTCATTCTATAAGACAAGCCACGTGTCCTGGTTCAGACAACACTCTAAGCCAAATCATGGCTTAGCGCACAGCTGTGCAGGAAAAGCAGGATTGCAGGAGCAGCAAACTGGCCACGCTCTCCTCTCCAGGAGCCTGCATATTTGCAAAGTCATAGTTTGGCTTAGTGTTATGTCCAAACCAGCTCAGTCAAACAGTCCCCTCAAAGCCTCAAACAGCAGCTGAAAATCAACCACATATAGCAATTACAGCAGGAAGTTTCTTGTACTTACAGGGGGGCCTTGCAAACCTGGGAAACCTGGACTGCCAGGGTAGCCACGTTCTCCCTGTAGAGGACAGAACAAAGACTTGAATGCATCACCAAAGACAGCAGGAAGCCCAAATGCATGCTGCTATAAAACGAAACAGCAAAGGAGGCAGGTGTGTTGCAACCCCTGCTGTAACAGGGGTCATAGCAGATCTTTTTAAACACGAGGAAGGACACCCCCCATATACTCAATATTCTCTTCTTGCATCACTTTTATTTGATATATTTGAAAAAGACAGAAGCTCCAAGGAAGGAGGAAAACTGCCCAAGACCATTATAGACTGATGCACTTTCCATGCAGCTGGGACACCAATACTGATGTGGACACACAGACATGTGTGGGCCCTACGACAAAATTTTGCAGTATATTTCCACTGGAATTTTTCTGTTCAGGGCATCTATCCAGCCTGGAAAAGCAGCTTTGCAGTCTTGGAGGGATTTATTTTATGCAAGGGCCCACAAAATTAAAAACAACAACATTTTATTTATATTCCACCCATATGGCTGGGTTTCCCCAGCCACTGTGTGTTGCTCCCAGCAGAATAGTAAAAACACGATAAAACATCAAACACTAAAAACTTCCCTAAACAGGGCTGCCTTCAGATGTCGTCTAAAAGTCAGATAGTTGTTTATTTCCTTGACATCTGATGGGAGGGCGTTCCACAGGGCAGGCGCCACTACTGAAAAGGCCCTCTGCCTGCTTCCCTGTAACCTCATTTCTCATAGTGAGGGAACTAGCAGAAGACCCTTGGAGGAGGACCTCAGTGTCTGGGCTGAATGATGGGGGTGGAGACGCTCCTTCAGGTATACTGGGCCGAGGCCGTTTAGAGCTTTAAAGGTCAGCACCAGCACCAGCACTGGGAGCCAATGAACATCCTTTAGGACCATTGTCATATGGTCTTAGCAGCCACTCCCAGTCACCAGTCTAGCTGCCGCACACTGGATTAGTTGTAGTTTCCAAGTCACCTTCAAAGGTAGCCCCATGTAGAGCAAACTGCAGTAATTCAAGGAGGAGATAACAGAGCATGTACCACTCTGGCAAGACAGTGCGTAGGTAGGTCTCAGCCTGTGTACCAGATGGAGCTGGTAGACAGTTGCCCTGGATGCAGAATTGACCTGCACCTCCAAGGACAACTTTGAGTCCAAAATGACTCCCAGGTTGCGCACCTGGTCCTTCAGGGACACAGTTACCCTGTTCAAGACCAGGGAGTCCCCCAAACCCACCCACTCCCTGTTCCCCAAAACCAGTACTTCTGTCTTGTCAGGATTCAACCTCAATCTGTTGGCCGTCATCCATCCTCCAAACACCTCCGGACACTCACACAGGACCTTCACAGGTTCTGATTTGAAGGAGAGGTAGAGCTGGGTGTCATCCACATACAGAACTGGTGAACACCCAGCCCAAAATATCCTCTGTCTCACAAACACACACAAATTATTTTATTTTTGCAGTTGTATCTGCAATGCTGACAAAGGCACAGAAAATAAGTGTGTTCTCCTAATGCCTACTGCTCACTATTGTAGCCTTCAATCTTCACAGGAAAGCCCAGTTCCTTCAGGCACCTACTACCCCTAGACAGTACCACTTGGTCATTATAAAAACTTTTTAAGAACTGGTGCCAGCGTCTGATTTTTAGCTTTTCCCTCCCTGCCCCTGTGTGTGTCGTGTTTTTGTTTTAGAATGTAAGCCTGGGGGCAGAAACTGCCTTGTTTAAACTGACTGCTTGTAAGCCATTCAAGGAACCTATTTGGCTGGAAAGCAGGAGACACAAATGCTATAAATAAATAAAAATAAGATATCTGAATGGAAAACATATAGCTCAGGGGTAGCTAACATGGATGTTCTTCAGATGTTATTAGACTCCAACTCCCATCAGCCCCAGCCAGCATGGCCAATGTTCAGGGATGATGGGAGTGCAGCAGAGCTATGCATTTTCATCAGAACCAGTCCCACCTTTGTTCCATTGCATCCTGGGATACCTGGAGGTCCTGGAGCCCCATCCTGACCTGGTAGCCCCTGCAAGGTGGAAGGAAAAGAAGCACAATCACATTAAGGCAACACTGTGTGTATGCTCCAGAACAAAACATGAATTCTGCCATTGTTATTTCAGTATTGCTGTAGGCAAAGCTTACTTACAGGAAGTCCTGGTGTTCCCGGAAAGCCTGGTAGACCTGGAGGACCCTGAAGATGAGAAACAACCACACTCATGTTTAGATAAAAGGGATAAAGGAATTGTTATTCTCAAAAAGAGTTATCAGTCACAACTGGAAGTGTGAAAGGCACAAGCATTGCTAGTTTGGTGTGTCGAGGTGGGGAGCCACTCCCAACAGTCTGAGCCAGCATGGCCCATGGTGTGTGATGATGGGAATTGTAGTCCGGCAACATCCAGAGCGCACCAGGTTCCCCACCTCTAGAGCCTCTTCAACAGGGAACAAGGAGCACCCTCTACTTACCTGGTGCTCTGGGTAGCTTCATGGGCTGGGGAAGGGCTGCAGCAGAGTGGCAGAGCATCTACTTTGCATACAAAAGGTCCACAGTTATCCCTGGCATCTCCAGGTAGGGCTGGGGAAGACTCCCTGCCTGAAACCCTGGAGAGCCACTGCCAATCAGCGTAGACCAGGGTTTCTCAAACTTGGGTCTCCAGCTGCTTTCAGACTACAGTTTCCATCATCCCTGACCACTGGTTCTGCTAGCTGGGGAAGATGGGAGTTGTAATCAAAAAACAGCTGAGGACCCAAGTGTGGGAACCCTGGAGTAGACAATACTGCCTTCGTGTGAGAAGAAGGAAGAAATGTCCAAACACTGTGCTTCTATCTAACAGCGTTTATTTACAAGCAAATACAGCAATAACTCCATCAGAGCTGGAACACATCCTTGCTCTTTCTCTCGCTCTCGGAGCAGAAGTGAAACTAACTTCACAGACAAAGGAATTACGTGACTTCTACTTCCCGTAGAAGCCCCTCCCAGGTACAAGACACTCAGAAGGTTAACCCATTAACCACCATACTCCACAATACAGTGGTACCTCAGGTTAATAACTTAATTCGTTCCGGAGGGCCGTTGTTAACCTGATACCGTTCTTAACCTGAGGTACCACTTTAGCTAATGGGGCCTCCGCTGCCGCTGCACGATTTCTGTTCTCATCCTGAAGCAAAGTTCTTAACCTGAAGCACTATTTCTGGGTCAGCGGAGTCTGTAACCTGAAGTGTATGTAACTTGAAGCGTATGTAACCTGAAGCGTCTGTAACCCGAGGTACCACTGTACTGAGTTAACTGAACGCAATGATCTGACTTTTTATAAGACAGCATTCTATGTTCCAAAGGGATGAATTGCATTGACAGCATGTAGGCCCATTCATGGAGTGGCTCCACTAAATGAATTGTGCCCAAGGCCCCTTGTGGAGCTAGCAATGGTGTTGAAGAGAATTCTTGCTGCCTGGTGCATGTACCCATAAGAAACATGCCAGGGGCACACCTGTGTTTTATGGAAATGCAGGGTGGGGTAGGGAAATGTACCTGTAATATAAAAAGTTTGCAAAGAACCCCCAAGGCACTGGTGAGCCTCTGCCAGTCACCTGCTCTTCGCAAAATTCAGAGACACACATTACAACAGGTGTGGGGAAGCTTTTACCCTCCAGATGTTGCTGGACTCCAAATCCCATGAGCCACAGTCAGCACAGCCAATGAACAGGGATTTTCTTGGGGGGGGGGAGAGTGTAGTCCAGCAACATCTAGAGTGCCAAAGGTTCCTCATCTCTACATTATTGCTTTGGCTGTTGTGTTTTGTTTAAAGCGCGGCACATATTGCCTCAAAAATACACCACTTACTTTCAGTGGTGTTTGGTACCCACTGGGGTTGGTGGGGCAGAAGGCAGGGAGACCAACGGTGGGTGGAGCCCAAGCCAATGACAGGCAAAGCAGCCAATGACAGACAAAGCAAACTAATTTCTGTTTTGTTCCCATCCTTCTCCCATCCTGCTGAGTTCTAAAAGGGTCAACACTAAGGAGGAGGAAGCTGACAGCTACTTACACTGTCAGGCAGTAAGAAGGCTCTTAGGTGGGGGTTCACTTAGGGTGGACTGTGGTGAGTGGGGCAGCACCCCATTTGCCTTTACTGCTTATTTTGCTCTTGTCCTGTTGCCGCTCTCCACCCCCCAGTAACTGCATTTCAGAAAATTAAAACATCACTTACTCTAATTCCTTTGGGTCCAGGTGGCCCTGGGAATCCATCATCGCCCTGGAAAAAGAAAAAAACATGGGGCAGGGAAAAGAAGAGGAGGAGAAAAGTGAGCAATGAGTTAACATGAATTCAAAGACAGACATTGAAATCAACTTTTCCATTTAGCCTTAATTACAAAGACAACCCTCTTGCTTTTTGCATTATTTCAGACAGCTTGGCTGCATAACAGGAAATTTCAATTCCATGCCCCACCCCCAAATCACACAGAAGTTTTTCTAGGTTCATTATGAAAATCCTAGAGCAGGCGTGGGGAACCTTTGGCCCTCCAGATGTTGCTGAACAACAGCCCCCCCTCATTCCTGGCCATTGGCCATGCTTGCTTGTACTTCAGCAACATGTGGAGAGCCAAAAGTTCCTCACCCCATTCCAGAGAAACAAAGGTGCTCTTAAGTCTCAGGTCAGCATACTTACTTGCAAGAAAATCCTATTGAAACCATAGGATCTTACTCCCATGTAAATGGTCAGAATCAACGTCCAATACAATAAAAACATGTAAACACAGAAATCCAGAAAGTTCCCAAGCCAATGGATTTATGCTTAATTAATTCCTGAATTGCCTTTTACATACAAGGTTCAACCAAGGCAATTTGCAGACATATCATAAAAACAGTGTCTTCTTTTTCAAGGGAGGATAAAAAGTCAGGTTTACAAAAGAAGAGATCTTTTCACCCAGCTGGAAAACCTTCTCAAAACAAAAATGCCTTCAATTCTCCACAAAAAGTGCAGATAGTAGAGGCCTATAGTATCTCCGACAGAAGCTGTTCCACAGAACAGGAGCAGCAAAACAGAAAGCTCTGCTCCGAGTTACTGCAGCACAAGCGTCTGACATTTTTGGGATGTGGAAGAAAAGCTGTCCTGCAGAAACCAATGATCTACTGGGTATAAGAGGGATAAGGTGGTCTCTCAAGTAAATTTAGGATGAGGCTTCTTAGGCATTTTTATTTTATGTGATCAAATCAGACTTGTCATGGCCCTGGAATCCTGGGATACAATGTTCTCATGCAGCCCCCAAGAAGGAGATAGCTCTATGCCCCAGTGCTTTCTCTGTGGATCTCTTGACACTGGAGCCTACATCTCACCCACTGAACCCCAAGGAGACACTTCCACCACTAGACTCTCACAACTGAGTGAACAGCTCCTCAGATAAATCAGGAAACATATTTGTGTTTTCCCCAACTAAGTGCCCACTGCACTTAGTCCTTGCAAGAAAGTCCTGCAGCTTTAGATGATGAACTTGGGCGTGGGATGGGGGCTTTAATCACGACTGCCTGTCCCAGATCATTGAGCTGCAGCAGTTGTTCCAGGCCAGTGATGAGACAGCTTGCAGAATGCTCCTGAATTTATTGAAGACAGGGGGCAGGTAGAGAGCTTTCTCCCACTAGCATGTCCCTTCTTAATTCAAACTTCCTTGAATTAGGCTAGGGGACTTTAAATAAATATATAAAAAATAGATCCTCTGTGAGACGATTAATTTCAGAGTCTAAAACTAGACTAGCTGGCTGGTCCAATAACTCAGCTTCTTCTTACCTTACCTTTGTGTTTCTTTGCCAACACAGAAACAGTTCCAGGTGTACGAGGGATGTTAAAAGGAACACCTGCTCTGATGCAGTGAACACTATCTAAATGTCTGGACAACTAAAGCCATATTAGATATTTTATAGATCATGGCAACATGAGGCATTCATCATCCTTCTGTTGAGCTACTCACTTTTTCGCCTCGTGACCCAGCTGGTCCTTCTGGTCCAGGAAATCCAGGTAAGCCTGGTTGTCCTTCTAAACCTGGGAAGCCTCTCTCACCCTGCAAAATAAATAATAATAATAATAATAATAATAATAATAATAATAATAATAATAAATGAACGGAATCAAGAATTCTCACTATATAGTATGGAGAATCATTGTTTTCTCTTGGTATTTTCCGTCAAAAAACTCTTCCCATTTGCTATAAGAAATGCCATTTGTCTAACCATGCTGAATTCCTGTGTGCTGAATCTGCATCAGGAATTCCAGCAAACATCAAAATGGGATCCATTTGGTTCATTTGGCTCAGTTTTAGTTGCCTCACCCCCCAAAAAAAAAGTATTATAGGAAAAGGCTCAGAAAAAGGAAATCAAGATGACAGAGCAACTGCCCAATCAGCAAAGGTTACAGTATTTGTGGCTTTTCAGTTTACAAAAAAAAAAAAAAGGTGACTAATGGGGGACATGATCAATGTATACAAAATTTAAACACAGTGTGGAGAAAGCTAAGAGAGAAAAGTTTTTCTCCTTTTCTCGTAACACTAGAATTCATGGGCATCCAATGATGCTGAATATTGGAAGATTCAGGACAGACAGATGTAGTGATGACTACCAACTTGAATGGCTTTTAAAGAGAATTATACAAACTCACCGAGTGTAAGACTATCAATGGCTACAACTTTTTCTTCCCCAAGTTGTTCTTGTTTTTTGTTTTTAAAAAACCAATTTCCCTTCCACTGATGCCATGTTGGCTTAGGTTGAGGCCCAACCCATGTGTGTGTGTTAGGTGAATGAGGGAACTTTGGATCTCGTATATTCAAAGATCACCACCAACAGGAATGTCCTGCTTCAGCCTCTAACAGCAGTACAGCCTTTTGCAGGTGGGCCTCTAGCATGGACATGTTGCCCCACCAGCAGCTCTCTTCTCTGCCAGTGGAACGGTCCTTCTGCCCCATCCCAGTCTCCTCAGACAGCCTTCAGCATGTGTTAAGGTTGTGTCAACCAGCAGAAGATGATGGGAAGCCCTCAAGCAAGCCTGCTGGAAGCTCCGGGCAAATGTAAGTCTTTTAGAGCAGTGTTTCCCAAACGTTTTTGGGCAACGGCACACCTGTTTACCGGAAAAAAATCTCGCGGCACACCACCATTAAAGCCCCGCCCCGTGACGTCAGCGCGCAGCGTCACGCCGGGAGGGACGCACAAAAGTGAAAGTTTTTTCCCTTCCCCTTGCCGGGGTGGGAGGAGGCAGCAGAGCGAGGGACTGAGGGACGGCGGCAGCTGAGGCGGCGGCGATAGCGGGCGGAGGAGGAGCCGTCGCCGGGAGTTGCTGCTGCTGCTGTTGCTGCTGCTGCCCGGACATGCCGGCCTCCTCCTCCTCCGCTGTCTCGCAAGCAACCCACCCTCCCCCCGCTTCCCCAGACCGTCTCCCCCCCCACCGCCGTGTCCCCTACCTGTGCTGCAGCCCCACTAGCCCCAGCGTGATCACATGGGGCACGTCCAGCTCCGTGGGCCACAGGCCGGAGGCGATGCACCCGAACACGCCGCACTCCTCCCGAATCCCCAGCTCCTCGAATTCCATGGTGCCCGAGCGAACACGTGTTGTTGTCAGCGCAGCTGCTTCTGTTATTGCCGCTGCTGCCTCCTGCCGCCGCCGCCGCCTGGGTTTGAGGGGGGGGGGCGGAGGAGGAGGAGAAGGAGGCGGCGGCCTCAGAGGCGCGAGTTCCTCTCCGCGCCCACCCCTTGCGCCCGCCTCATTTACATGCATACATTACGAAGGGGCGAAATTCCCCGCCTCGGGGCTGCTCCGCGTGGTGGAGTTGGTTTCCCCACCCCAGAGGAGCAGAGCAAGAGAGGTCGCCTTCGGGGCGGGGGGGGCTACTTTGTATCTGCCTTTGGACACAAGTTAGCTCCCGCTCGCTCTTTCTCTCTCCCCACAAGTTAACTTTGTTTCCCTCTCTCTTTCTCTCCGCGCGCGCGTGCTTCTGAGAGCGAGTTTTGCCCAGTGGCTCCGAGAGTGTAAACGGCTGGCTGAAGTGCTGAGGAGACCGCGAAGGGCGGAGGGAGCTGGGCTTTGCGCGCGACGGAAGGGGTTATTCCCCCCCCTTATGGAAACGGGGTTTGAGGGAATAAGGGGTAGGGAGGAGACTTCGGTTTTTGCGCGACTGAGCAGGGGAAGGGGGCGTCGGCGGGCGCTCGCCTCAGATTGGAGAAACGCTACCAAAGGGTTGTGAGCGGGGGGGGGGGTGTTAAAAACATCCCTCCCTCCGTGGGTGGAGGAAAGGGGGCTGGGAGGCAGGATGTGGCCCCGGCGGAGAGTTTTAGGTGGCCCAACCCCTTCCCTTTCCCAATGAGGTGGAAGCATTGGCGGGTTTCTGCAACCGCGCCCCGCCCCCTTCCGCCGTCCGTGCCCCCCCTCCCTTCGTACGCAGCCCCAAAAGTGCCTCCGGACTCCGAACGCGCTTCTTTTTCGGGTCGCTTCCCTCTCGCGCGCTGCTCACTTGGTTTTGTTCTCTCCTAGGCGCCCGACTCGCCCGCCTCCCTCCCACGGCACACCAGCCGGTGTCTCACGGCACACTAGTGTGCCGCGGAACACCGGTTGGGAAACACTGTTTTAGAGGACAGACTGCCAACATGACACCCTCCAGAGATCAGGGACTTTAACTCTCATCAGACCCAGCGAGGAAGGTCAATGGTGATGGGTTATGGGAGCTGTCGTCCACAACACTGGGAGGGCACCACATTAACATAGCCTCCAACATTTCTCCGATGAAAATAGGGATGTCCTATTTAATAATAGGGATGTCCTATTTAATTTTTATTACTTATACCCCACCCATCTGACTGGGTTGCCCCAGCCACTCTAGGCAGCTTCCAAAATATTAAAAACATAGTAAAATATTAAACATTAAAAAACCTTCCTTATAGTTAACTGCCTTCAGATAGCTCAGGGGTTGGATTAACTCCATACCCTCCAATATTTCTGTAATGAAAATAGGGATGTCCTAAGGAAAAGTGGGACATTCCAGGATCAAATCAGAAACCAGGATGGCTTCTGTAAATCTGGGACTGTCCCTGGAAAATACTAACTATCTGCAGTAACTATCCCTGCTTTAGAGGGCCTGATGAAGACACATGGGGAATGTGCTCCAAGATCTTCTATGTTTTTTGTTCTTAGTGATCCACTTCTGAAAGCTGGGTCAGCCTTGAACTAACTTTACATCATGGCCAAAAGGTCAACCAAATCTTGCATCCAATATATGAATTTCCCCTATAGTGAGCTGCTAATTAGTACAGGAAATAGGTGATACCTGGAAGGGATTATCTTGCGCAGCTCCGTGACCCTGCTATTTCTGCTTTAATCCATTGCCAGGTTTGATCTTAACATGGCCCAAATACCTTGAATCCAGGAAAGTCCTCAAGCATTCCATTCACTTTTGTATGGATTGTTTGTTTGTCCTAAGCACTAAATATGTAGCTTTGGCATGCATTCTACTATCACACCCTGTACCTGGCACGCTGTTAGTGAGGTGGTGGCAAGGTGAACAGGGGGTAAAAGGCAAAGACAGGCCCAGCCACTAGGAAACAGTTTGCAAAGTCCTAAGTGCTCAGGAGAGTAAGCCAGTCTGACTTGGGAGCTTTTCTAAGCCTCAGGAAATAGCATGCAGCCTGTTTGAAATAATCACCATTAAGATGATTCCTAATTGGTTGCACTATAGTTCTCTTCTTTTCCTTGAACATACAGTACAATCACATCTTACTCAGTTCCAGAGGCAGTACATCTCTAAATAGCACTTGCTCAGGGGCAAACACTGCTAAGGCCCTGCAGTATTAACAGACAGAACTAGTTACATCATCCCTTTCAGATGTTAACTGCAGTGGTTGTACTGTGGTTTGTTTGTTTTTACTAAGGCTGGTTATAGGATGGAGATGAGGAAGCAGTGACCCTTCAGATGTTTTTGGACGACAACTCCCATCATCCCTGACTATTGGCTATTCTGGCTGGGGCTGAATATGAAATAGTTCCCTAACACTGCTACGGGAAAATAAATATTTTGTGGAAGCACTTTTTAAACCTCCTGGTGGGAGGAAAGAATTTCGAAATGTGAGATTGCTACCTCTGAATTCCACCTACTTCACGTAGAGCGTACCTCTGAATTCCACCTACTTCACGTAAATGCCCGTTTCCCTTTGGTGGACGCAGCAAGGGCAACCCTGCCTTTTGAGATCAACATACAGTGTAATATTTTCCCTCATAGAAGGCAAGTGCAGATCAGCCCTGATATGCATGGAATCTGCCTTGAGAAATGTGTATGTTGGGAAACAGTGGAAAGGGTTGAATCATGGCAAAGACCTTTAATGTTCACATAGCGCAGGTGGGACTGTTCAGCAGCACACGGAACTGCAAGCCTCTTGTCAGGCAGATGTTTTCCAGAATTGGAGCCCATGCAGTTTGCGCAGGGATTAGGGAAGCAAAAGGTGTACATGTGGCGTTATTTGTTTTAGATACTCAACAAAGAGTGTGTGCTTCTGAATTGTTCTCATGGATTAGCTACGTTAAGCACCTGGAACAAGAGAGACGGATGACAGTTCATGCCCCGAAGAAGAACCCGCCAAGAACTTGTCCTACAGGAGGAAACTGATTGGCACAAATGGAAGCAATCAGAGTGAGATACCTTGTCCTGCATCACTGTGGCAGTCCCCCATTGATATAGGCCACAATCACACCATGCATCTAAAGCATTGTTATACCACTTTGACAGTCACATTTCCCCCTAAAGAATTCTGGGAGCTGCAGTTTGTGAAGAGTGCTAAGGGTTGTTGGGAGACCCCCTGTTTCCCTCACAGAGCTACAGTTCTCAGAACAGTATGACCATCAATCTCTCTTCCCAGGGAACTCTTGCCCCCCTGTTGAATAGCTGGCCTGATGTTCCTTATGCTGAAGCTAGCATGGCTGCCTATCATGGCCATGAGAACTGCAGAGCTTGACTACATTTTCATTTTTATCTATACAGAAGGATATGTTGATTTTGGCTGGAAGGAAGGAAGGTTGGTTTTAAAAAACGAAAGCCAAGACAGCATGGCATAGCAACATCTGATGGGCCAAAGCTTCCCCATAACTACTTCATAAACAGTTCTATCAATTTTCATCAAACCATGTCAATGTGGAATCCTGATGAAAACCCAACTTGGATGGTCTTAAGAAAAGGAGGTGGAAGACTAGACCTATTCATGTATGATAAGGCTATCTGTTCCTACTAGCTGTGTTGGGAATGCTAGAGGCAGGGAGCCCCCTGAATTGGTGGGACTCCCAAATGTGGTGGTCTGCTATTGCACTCAGGTCCTGGTTGCAGGCTCCCCATTAGGACATCTGGCTGGACGCTGTGAGAACAGGATGCTGGACAAGATGGCCTGATTCAGCCACTGGCCTGATCCAGCTACAGTACTCCTCTCTGAAGTTGCAGTTGGGTGCATCTGCTACCAGCATCCATGCCTAGCTTGACCCTTTGCCTCCTGCAAAAAGCCCTCCTTGTTTGTTCAAACCACACAGCATTTATCTTTCTTTCTTTTTCTTTCTTTTATAAAAAAGGCCCTCTATCATTATGACAGAAGTTCATAATGGTACTTTTTAAGTATGTGTGTGCACGCACACAAACAAAAACAAAGTGAAGTTTTAGCAGCACAACCTCATTTAACCTTGTATTATTGCCAAGAAGACTAAGCCTTAGGCTTAGCACACACATATGCTATGAACCTTTGGCAAGCACATTTGCCAAAATATGATCTCATTCAATTGAGCCACCTGGATAGATAGGCGTGGCCCCTGGGGTAGCTTCTGTGAGGCACCCCGAACAACTCACTGGGGGAAATGTTTACTGCACCAACGCAGCTTGGCATTGAAAGCGTAACTCAGTGGCAAGTTTGAGAACCAAAAGAAACTGAATTGTGCTTTTCAAGTCCATTGGAAATTTACATTCACAAGCACAACTACTTATTTTATCCAGGGCGGGTTACAACAATTAAAACACAATATTGAAAAACAGTTTAAAGTAAGTTAAAATTATAGAAATAGGGTGCCTTGGAGGGAACTGTGGAGAGCAGTGGGGAACTGTGGCTCTCCATATGCTAACAGACATCAATGCACGCTCTGCTAGCCACATCTGGAAAGCTACAGGTTCCCCCATTCCTCAAACAGAAGAATCAATCCAACAGAGGACTGCCCTCTGCAGATGTTACACCATGGCCACCCTAGTGCCAACACAGGACAGGGCTTTATTTATGGTGGCACCAAAACAGTAAAGGTAAAGGGACCCCTGACCATGAGGTCCAGTCGTGACCGACTCTGGGGTTGTGGTGCTCATCTTGCTTTATTGGCCGAGGGAGCCGGTGTACAGCTTCCAGGTCATGTGGCCAGCATGACTAAGCCGCTTCTGGCGAACCAGACCAGCGCACGGAAACGCCGTTTACCTTCCCACTGCAGCGGTACCTATTTATCTACTTGCACTTTGATGTGCTTTCGAACTGCTAGGTTGGCAGGAGCAGGGACTGAGCAACGGGAGCTCGCCCCGTCACAGGGATTCGAACTGCCAACCTTCTGATCAGCAAAGTCCTAGGCTCTGTGGTTTAACCCACAGCGCCACCCACATCCCTTACCAAAACAGTAGAACTCCAAATGTATAGAAGTCCCTCCATAGAGACGTTCGCCTCACTCCTTCCATATTGACTCAAGGCATCAGGCCAAGGAGGAAGGACCAGAGCTCTGTAGTAGAGCATCTGTTTTTGCATGCAGAAGGTCTCAGGTTCAATCCCTGGTATTTCCAGGGAATAACTCCTGCCTGAAATCCTGGACAACAGCTGCCAGTCCGTGTAGACAATACTGAGCTAGATGGACCTATGTCCTTAATCAGTCAGCTTCCTATGTTCCTAAAGGTGATCTGGAAAGTTTTGGGGTTTCCCCAATTAGCTCCTTTCTTGTTTCTACTCCTCTTATTGGTGTTGCTACTATTTAGTATTTAAGAGAGTTTTAAAAATAGCTTGGAATCTAATGGGCGCAGGAGAAGAGTTTGTTAATACCAGTTGTAAAATGCCATGTTGTTTTCTTACAGTTCTTCCTCAGGGGACTAGTCCAGCATCCTGTTCTTGCAGCAGCCAACTAGGTGCAGGACCTGCGCACAAGAACACTCTTCTGCCCTCCTGCAGCTTCCAGCTCCTGCTATTCAGAAGCACTGCTGATCCAGCCATGGAGGCAGAACAGAGCCATCATGGCTAGGAGCCATCTGTAGCTCTCTCCTCCATGAGCAGTTTCCTAAAAATGCTTAGGGACCGATATATAATTGGCATTAATAAATATGTTTCCTGAAGTAGTTGGACTTCATGGTCCTTTGGGCATGCTCAGATTTTAAAAGTGTACCCTGTTAGAATTGGGGGAGAGTCTGTTCTGTTGTGTTCTCTGTGGAACATTCTCCTCTCTGAACTGAAGCAGGCACCAAACCAGCTGTCATTTAGGGTCCTTTTGAACAATTGAATAAAAACAACTGATTTTTTTTATTCCCAGGCCTTATCTGACTTTTAGTACCAGTTGGTTTAAATTTGCCTTAGGTTGGATATTTTCCTGTTTTGTACATAATGTTTTGTTTCTGCATTTGATCATTTAGTGTGGCAGCACCCAAACTTTGGAACTCCCTGCTTGTTGAGATCAAGCAGGCGCCTTCACTGTACTATTTTTGGCACCTGCATCAAACATTCCTGTTTAGACAAGCCTATGCAGATGTATAGACAGTTGAGATGATTTAATCTGTTTTATTATTTGAACTTTGGTATGTTTTCAAGTAGGGTTGTCCATTTTTTCTCAGTTTTACTATTTTTTTCCCTTTTGTAAAGTGCTTTGAGGTTGTTGGGCTTCTTTTTTTACAATCAAGTGGTGTAATTCTTTTTCATGATAATAAATAAATGGGTTTATTCCTGCATTTTTATTAACAACCTTGAGATTTTATAAACATTTTTTTTTGAAAAACGAATAGCCTCCCATCTAGACTACTGCAACACACTTTATGTAGTGCTGCCCTTGAATACGGCCCAGAAACTGCATCTAGTGAAAAATGCCACAACCAGGTTCTTGGCTTGAGCAGTAAGAAGAGCCAGTTACGGTGATCTTGAAATTTATGTACTCAATTCAAGGTATCAGTACCAGTACACAAGGCTCCATTCATAGTAGGACCCAAGTACTGAAAGGAATGCTTTCCCTGATCTCCCTCTTTTGTAAGGTATGCAATAATTAATGGATTATATGTATTATAAAGTATCCTATAAATATATTCCATGTGCTTTTGGGATGTTTAATATAGAATTAAACATCCTAAAATTAAATAGAATTAAATAGAATTAAATAGAATTAAACTTCCTAAAATTAAATAGAATTAAATAGAATTAAACATCCTAAAATTAAACATTAAAAGAATTAAACATCCTATAGAATGTTTAACAATCTGCCTTTGAGACTTAGCCAACTGGCAGGTTACAAATATTTAAATTCTTACAACGATCTTAATTACTAACATTGAAATCTGAACACATTTATTAGAAACTCTCTATAAACAAATGGTTATATTTTTTTGTTAGAGAAAACAGAGCAGAATATAAATTGTTTTCATTGCTGTGCGGCTTGTCAAATTCTTTTAGTCCAGTGGAGCAAAAACTCTTCAGGATCCAGATATGTTTCCTCCTGCACACACACACACACACACACCCACACACACACCTGCTCACCTTTCCCCCTTTTGTTCCGCTACAGTCGCATTTGGATCCTGACGAACATCCATGGCATGCCTAGAAAAGAGATATAAAAAGAGAACATTAAAAGTTTGCAAAGAACTTTCCCACCCCACCAAATATGTGCTAATGAGGAGGAATTTCAATCGCTTATTTTATGAACACAGTTTAAGGTTAGCACACTTCATCAATCGGGGGGGGGGGGGGGGAATTGGGAGTGCAACATGTGAATTTTAATCAGTTAAATGGACTGACCTCACATATTCTTTTAAGAATAATCTCAACCCTGAAAGGGGGAGAAATGCAGAACACCTTGCTTCTCCCTTTACAACCTCTCAAAAAAAGAAAGAAAAAACCAAGCAGCAGCAACAACAGCCAACCCTAGTTTTTCCCTCAAGACATTGGATATATTAATTGGATGTTTTTTATCGGAAAATTAATAAAAATGATTAAAAAAAAGAAAAGAACACATTCTGATTCATGCCCAGGCCATCCCACACCCTAAGGGTGCTTCTAAATGACCCATTTATTGAGCTCTCACTCTGTTTGCAGGGAGGCAAGAAGTCTTTAGTGTTAAGTTGTGGGTGAACATATCAGACGACACAGCGATTCTTCAAACAGCTCTTGTTTATTCACAGGTCAGAACAGAACTGAACAGCAAACAGCTCAGCCGGCCTGCTTTTATAGAGCTCCACTAGAACGCAACAGTAACCACTTTCTGTAACTATCCAATCACTGAATGTCACTTTCAATCCCTTATTTGCATATGTGGACCTGAACCATCTACAGCAGGGGTGTGAAACTCAAATTCATCAGGGGCCGCATCAGCAGTTTGGTCACCCTCAAAGGGCCGGTTGTATCTGTAGGACTATGTGTCCCCTCTTTATTATCATAAATTATTGTCACTGCATTCAATTATTACTGTTTTTTGTAATAATGTAGGTAATAACTAGCTCTGAAAGCAGAAACATAGTCAGAATAATGGCAAGTAGATATTCAAATGTACAATTATTGTACAATTTATCCTCTAGTATAAATTGTAGAGGATCCTCAACAGGGTCCCTTCCAACTCTACAATACTGTACTATAATTCTAGGTGAAAGGAGCCGAAAGGGCAAAATCGCTTCCCAAAGGTGTATTTCCATGTGAGAAAAGATTTAAAGTGAGGCAGGAAATAGTTAAGCAGGGAGATGTGGAGAGGTGGGAGAGGGCTGAGAAAGAGAGGGGGGGAGAGTCGCCCTGTTAATTTGTTTGCAACTTCAAAAACACAGCCCATTACTTAAGAAAAGAAACCCATGAGGTTTTTTTAGGTTACGTATTGGTTGTTGAGCTTTTTAAAGGGAGGGTTGCTGTGCCTGAAAGAGCGGAACAGGGGTGAGGACGAACGTGGGCGCTGCAAAATCAGCCAAGGGAGTGCGAACGCAGCAACGAAAAGCAGACCGCCAGAGTCCTAGCACCTCCACGACGGTCGGATACATGGAGATTCTTTTTATAGAAAAACAAATTCTCTGGCTTGTAGGCTGCCGCGCATGCGCTGAAGAGGCGGCTTTCTTGTGTCAAAAAAAGGCGAGAATAAAAGGTGAAGGCTGGCGGCCAGCGGTGGCTACACGGGCCACATGATGAGGTCTGGCGGGCCGGATTCGGCCCACGGGCCTTGTGTTTGACACCCGTGATCTACAGTATCCCCCTGCTGGCCCAGGGTGAGAACTTCAGTACATAACGTTTAGCAAGTGCTTTTCCAGACTCCTCACTGCATTTTACCAGTCACTTTCCTTATCTCAAGAAGTCGGATCTCCTGGGGGAAGCAGGTTTGTTGCACAAGAACTCCAAATCAGCTTTCATTGTGCAACCCGGATGTGCTGGGATGTGACTGAACCACACCTTAAAACAGCAACAGCACCCCCCTGCCTCCCTGATCCTCCCCTGCCTCAACTGGGGTCCCCTCGTATCTGCACAGAAATCTGTTTCCCAAATAATTCTCCTCTCTTCATAATAATCACCGCTCCTTAAATAGACACTGGCTTCCTGTCTATTCCCAAATCTAGTACATGTTCCTTGACCTTGCCTTCAGAGCCCTCCATCGCCTTGCCCCCCCAACTCTTCTCCCCACAGCCCTGCCGTTCATCTTCACTCTTCTACCCTCCCCTTTCCAAAGCTCTACCTGATATTTCAAGCATCTATAGAAGGGGTCAGCAAACTTTTTCAGCAGGGGGCCAGTCCACTGTTCCTCAGACCCTGTGGGGGGCCGGACTATATTTTTTTTGGGGGGGGGATGAATGAATTCCTATGCCCCACAAATAACCCAGAGGTGCATTTTAAATAAAAGCACACATTCTACTCACATAAAAACACCAGGCAGGCAGCACAAATAACCCAGAGATACATTTTAAATAAAAGGACAAATTCCACTCATGTAAAAACACGCTGACTCCTGGACCATCTGAGGGCCGGATTGAGAAGGCAATTAGGTTGCATCTGGCCCACGGTCCTTAGCTTGCATACCCATGAGCTACAGCAAGTCTCCCTTGCTCCCCATACAACGTATTTTCCGTTCTATAAGATGCACCCGACCATAAGACGCACCTAGTTTTTAGAGAAGGAAAACAAGGAAAAAAAATATTCTGAATCAAATGTTGTACTAAACTATTTAATAAACAACCAAAGGGTTTCATCAGGATACCCTGAACCTTGAAGATACTTATATCACCCCCCACCCCCCACACGCCCAAGGAAGCTGCTAGGTAGGAGATCAGGACAGCCAAAAGGAAGAACTTTGCACAATGTATGGTTAAAAGACAGAACTTGCTACAAGACTGAGCGACAACTACTAGCTTGGGTGACTTCAAAAGGAGATTAAACAAGGGGCGCTGCACAGCTCTCCCTCTCTGCACAGCGCCTCTCCAGCAAAGCGGGAGGAGAAACAGAAGGGGCTCCATTTCTCCTCCCGCTTTGCTGAAGGGGCACTGCGCAGCTTTCCCTCTCTGCACAGTGCTCGTCCAGAGAAGCGAAGTCAGAACAGCAAGAGGGATCGCTGCGCAGCGGCCCCTCTTGCTGTTCTGGCTTCTGGGATAGCCATGCGAAGCCTCTTCAGGGCAGGGGGAGCGTTCCTTCTGTTGCCCTGAAGAGGCTTCGCACGGCTATCCCACTGCTTTCACTGCACAGCGATCCCTCTTGCTGTTCTGGCTTCAGCGATAGCTGCACAGCCTGCGTTCGCTCCATAAGACGCACACACATTTCCCCTTACTTTTTAGGAGGGGAAAAGTGCATCTTATACAGCAAAAAATACGGTACTTGGAACTGCCTCCCAGGACACCTGTGTGCTGGCGTTTCTTCACATCCAACCTACCTCAAAGCCCACTTTCCCTTTGAGGCCTTTGGCATAACCCTTTCATTCTCACATCTTACTGTGAAGCCTAAGCATCTGTAACTGAATCCACTGCGTATTGCTTCCATGCATACACTCCCCCGCCCCCACATTTTATCTGCATAAATTTTTTATTATTATTGTAAGCTGCTCGGGGCAGAGGCCTATCCTTGTGCACTCTGAAAAGCACCGTGTGAACTGAAGATGAGACACTGCGTGTGTAAACATACATGTTTATATGAACACACACATACACACACTGCTATTACACAGGCTTCTGAAGTCATCATGGCTTGTTCTAATCAGTGATTGTTCCATATATATGAACTGTTCATATATATGTGAACTGTTATGTGAGGCCCACCTAAAACGTAGTGTGTAACAACTTCTTTTGTTTCATTTGAGAACATGTCACAGCAGACCTTGTAAGAGGCATTCTTTATTCTCTCTCACACGCACAATGGGAAATGCTTCTTCTAAAACAACACAAGTGTGTGTTGTAAAAAAATCTGTTGCCTGATTAGACAGGCCTTTTAAAATCAGCTAAGCCAACCTAACATGCGTCCCCATACATTTCTCATTTTCCTGATTACAGGGAAGAAGCAATTTCTTGCAGGTTCTTGCCTTCATTGTCGCACCACTCATGCAGATAGTTCTTTATACTTATTAAACTGGCTGCTTAATTTCTGCACAGACTCAAGAGCCATATCTTTTTCACATAGCCAGGAATTGTCGCAATAAGAATGCCAGCCAATAGGTGGCACACCTTGCTCTCAGTCAGAAGATGCAGGTAAGCCAAATCTGTCCAGTTCTGAGGGAAAGAATAACTTCCTCTTCTCCGATGCTTTTGGCACCCAGATCTAAAAGTACAGTGGTACCTCGGGTTACATACGCTTCAGGTTACATACGCTTCAGGTTACAGACTCCGCTAACCCAGAAATAGTACCTCAGGTTAAGAACTTTGCTTCAGGATGAGAACAGAAATTGCACGGCGGTAGCGGGAGGCCCCATTAGCTAAAGTGGTGCTTCAGGTTAAGAACAGTTTCAGGTTAAGAACAGACCTCCGGAACAAATTAAGTACTTAACCCGAGGTACCACTGTAAAGTTAATATTCTATGGAAAAATCAAGAGATGGGAGGCAAGAACAAATGATGGGATGTCACAGCAGCTAGAATTTTGAGCATTTAACTTCAGTGACCTAGGTTCTAGGCAAGTTCATTTTCATATGTGTGTGTGTGTTTAACTTGTACACTGTTTTTCTACAATGTTGTATGTTTTGTTATTGAGTACAGCAGCAGCAGCAGCAACAAAACTCTACAATTTAAAATGAAACAAAGTTACAATGAAAATACAATTTAAAACTAATAATGATATTTAGTAATCCATTTCAGCTCTTGCAGCCAATCGGAAGTCGCAGAAGCCCCGTCAGGCATTCGGCTTCCAAAAATAGTTCGCAAACCGGAACAGTCACTTTTGGGTTTGCGGCGTTCGGGAGCCAAAATGTTCAAAAACTAAGCTGTTCGAAAACCAAGGTACAACTGTATTATAAGATCATTATTTCTTCAGAATGCCAGAAAAAATGTAACCACTCCCAGTTAAAATAAAACATTAGGCGAAGTCGTAAGAGATCAGCAGAAAAAACAGCAAAAAAATTAGATAAAAATTGCTAAAGGCCATGAATAAAAGATCAATTTGGCAGCCACATTGTGCAATTGTACAGAAAGCACAAATATACAGTGGTACCTCAGGTTACATACGCTTCAAGTTACATACGCTTCAGGTTACAGACTCCGCTAACCCAGAAATAGTGCTTCAAGTTAAGAACTTTGCTTCAGGATGAGAACAGAAATCGTGCCCTGGCGGCGCGGCGGCAGCAGGAGGCCCCATTAGCTAAAGTGGTGCTTCAGGTTAAGAACAGTTTCAGGTTAAGAACGGACCTCTGGAACGAATTAAGTACTTAACCTGAGATATCACTGTAATTAACAATATTAAAGGTAAAGGAACCCCTGACCATTAGGTCCAGTCATGGCTGACTCTGGGGTTGCGGCACTCATGACTAAGCCGCTTCTGGTGAACCAGAGCAGCACACGGAAACGCCGTTTATCTTCCTGCCAGAGCGGTACCTATTTATCTACTTGCACTTTGACGTGCTTTCGAACTGCTAGGTTGGCAGGAGCAGGGACCGAGCAACAGGAGCTCACCCTGTCGTGGGGATTCGAACCACCGACCTTCTGATCGGCAAGTCCTAGGCTCTGTGCCACCCGCGTCCCTTAATTAACAATATTGCTAGTCATTTAATTATTGCACTCTGCCTCGGTTGTTCACGTCTGATTGTAGATACTGCTGCCACCCAAATCAGTAAGTCTTCTTTGAGTATTTGTATGTTTTTCCATAAATGAGTAAATCTGCATATGTTTCCAGGAGCAGAAATAAACAATAAAAGGGATTATTTATTCCTCTGGGTGGGTGTGCACCTTTTATGCAACACAGCATATGCTTTAGAGGGCTGAGTTCATCCTATGTGAGAAAGAAGGTTTCAAGTCTGGAAACCTGCAGATTGCAGGTACTAATCAGAGACACCTTTTTAGTTGATCAGAAAGGTATTGCTCAGCAAATTGATGCCATAGTAACTCAGTACAGCAATGAGCGAAACAGAATGCCCATTTACAAAGAAACTTCTCATACTCCAGAAAGCGTAAAAAACCCAGCCTTTTAAACTATTAACCGAATCATTTGTTAGATCTCTCTCGCTGAAGTTTACCCCCCTTCATAACAGCACCCACCCCCTAAAGACTCAGTGAAGGGTAAATAAGCCTGCACAAAGCTGCTCAAAGTCACAATTAAGATTTTTTTATTTTTTTACCACAAATCCACAGCAGACAATACCTAAGGACCAACTGCTGTGTCACAAAACAGAGACAAGCATTTCAAGCTGCCAGAAAATTTCACCAGACAAGGCAGGAGGTTCAAAGGAATACGTAGAGCAGGAGACAGAGAAAGAGCAGAACAGTAGAGTTGGAAGGGATCTCAAGGATCTTCTAGTCCAACCCCCTGCAATGCTAATGAATCCCTGACAAATGGCCACCCAACCTTTTTTTAAACAACAACAATAAAGGAGAGACCACAATCTCTTGAGGTAGTGTCCATTCCAGCATCTAACAGTTCCTACTGACAGAAAGCATCTTCCTGATGCTTACTCAGAATCTCCTTCCTTGTAACTAGTATCTGTTGGTTCAGATCCAACCTCTAGAGGAACACCAAACAAACTTGCTCCAACTTCCATGTGACAGCCTTTCAGATATTTGAAGATTACTGTCATAGTACCTCTCAGTCTTCTCTTCTCCAGGCTAAACATATCCAACTCCATCAACTATTCCTCAGTGGCATTTTATCATCTTGGACACCTGCCAGTGCACACATTCCAGCTTGTCAATACCTTTCTTAAACTTTGGTACCCAGAACTGGACACAATAATCTAGGTGGAGTCTGACCAAAGCAGAATAGAGTGGCCCTTGAACTGGACACTATACTTCTGTTGATGCAGCCTAGAATAGCATTAGCTTTCTTTGGTGTTGCATCACGCTGTTGACTCATGTGGTCTATGAAGATCCTTTTCACATGCACTACAGTCAAACGAGGTATCCCCTGTCCTATATTTGTGCATCTGATTATTCCTGCCTAAGTGCAGAACCTGAACATTTGTCCTAATGTAATTCATTTTGTTAGTTTTGGGCCAGTTCTCCAGCAAATTGATGCCATAGTAACGAAGTACAGCAATGAGCGAAACAGAATGCCCATTTACAAAGAATGTGAAGGTCACATTGAACCCTCATTTTATTTTCTGATGTATTAGCTACCCCTTCCTGTCACCTGCAAATTTGGTAAGAATCCCTTCTATTCCTTCATTCAAATCATTTATAAAGATGTTGAGCAACACCAAGCCCAGAACAGAACCCTGTGGTACCCCATTTGTCACTTTTTCCAGGATGGAAAGAAACCATTGTTGAGCACACTTTGGGTTCAGCTACAAATCCACCTAACAGTAACATCACTTAGTCCACATTTTACCAGCTTCTCTATGAGAATATCAAGGGGGGATTTTGTCAAAAGCCTTACTGAAATGAAGACACACTACATCCACAGCAATCCCTTGATCCACTAGTCATGTAACTCTACCAAAAAGAAGAAAAATGAAAGAAATGAGATTTGTCTGGCATGACTTGTTTTTGAGAAGCCCATGCTGGATCTCAGTAATCACGCCATACTTTTCTAAGTGCTCACATGCTGTTTAAAACAACTCAAGCTGACTAGTTAGTAATTGCCTGGGTCCTCTCCTTCCTCCCTTTTTTGAATATAGTGACATTTGCCCAGCTGCAGTCCACAGGGACCTCACCTGTTCTTCAACAATTTCCAAAAATTATAGACAGAGGCTCTGAGATTACCGTATTTTTTGCTCCATAAGACACACTTTTTTCCTCCTAAAAAGTAAGGGGAAATGTCTGTGCGTCTTAGGGAGCGAATGCCTATGGATGGTGGGGGGATCCTACTGCAGCCACAAGCAGAAGATCCATGGTTCCCCTTCCTTCCCTCCTCCGTGGCTCGCTTTGAAGCAGCAAAGCGGGAGAGGAGCTGCTTACACGGGAGAGGAGCCGCTTACACGGGTGCAGCAAAGCTTTTCAGCGAGCTGAGCCGGGGAGGAGGGAGAGGAGGAGAGCCATCTCGCTTTAAAGGAGCAAAGTGGGAGAGGAGAGGAGAGGAGAGGAGCTGCTTACATGGGTGTAAGCGGCTCCTGTCCGGTTGGCTCCTTTAAAGCAACCGTGCTCTCTTTCCCTCCCTCCTCCCCGCTCAGCTAGCTGAAAAGCTCCTTCTCCACACACACCACGTGTGCTCCTTGTCCCTTCAGTGTATTTCCTTCCCTCCCCACTTAAAACGTGGTTACAAAGCACGGATCCACATGGATCCTCAGGATTTTTGCATTGGGTCACCCCAAATTCACCATCAGATCACATAGCATGTCCATGGCTACAGCCTGCACCAAAAAAATCACGCACCCACTGTTGCCTGGGGCCACAGTGGCGCAAAAACGTGGTTACAAAGCACGGATCCGCATGGATCTTCAGGATTTTTGCATTGGGTCACAACAAGTTGACCATCAGATCACATATCATGTCCATGGCTACAGCCTGCACCAAAAAAATCACACACCCATTGTTGCCTGGGGCCGCAATGGCACAAAAAGCATGGATCCACATGGATTCTCAGGATTTTTGCATTGGGTCACTCCAAACTCACTGTCAAATCATATGTCTGTGGCCACAGCATCAACCACAAAAATCATACATCCACTGTTTCGTTCAGAATATTTTCTTTCTTGTTTTCCTCCTCTAAAAACTAGGTGCGTCTTATGGTCAGGTGCGTCTTATGGAGCAAGAAATACGGTACATCTGCAAGTTCCTTTAGCACCCTTGGAAGCAGTTCATCAGGCTCTGGATACATGAATTAATTTGAAGTAGTTAGAAGTTCACAGCCATCCTCAGTGGGTATGCAAAAGAAGTTTCACAAACATACTGTAAATAGATTAACCTCTACAGTGGCGTAGCGTGGGTTGTCAGCACCCAGGGCAAGGCAAGTAATTTGCGCCCCCTAACCCGGGGCAAGGCAAGTAATTTGCGCCCCCTAACCCCTAACCTGCCACCGCTGCCAGCTTCTTCTTGCTGCTGCCTGGGCTGGTCTGGTGTGGTTCTCTCCCGCGCTCAGTGCTGCGCTGGGCGGCCGCTGCACTGTCCCTCCCCCAGATAGTCCCTCGCTCTCTCTCCGCACCGCACGCCTGGCACCCACCCCCTCCACAGTGGGCGGCGACCCAGCGGCTCGGATCAGATTCGCACAGCCAGCACTGCAGTGAGAGAGAGTGAGTGAGCCAGGTAGGGGCAGAGAGCTGAGAGTGCGAGCGCGCGCCCCCCCAGATGTTGCGCCTGGTGCGGCTGGCCCCCCCTGCACCCCCACGCTACGCCACTGAACCTCTAAACGTATGAAACAGGATGTAAAATGTTTCCTCATTTTGGCCTCCATGTCCGCCATCAGGTTCCCCGAGTTGCAGAACATTAAACTATAGAACAAAAAAACTAAGAACATAAGAAGAGGCTGCTGGTTCAGGCCAATGGCCCATATCTCCCAGCAACCTGTTCTTACCGTGGCCAACTAGATGCCCCAAGTGAGAAACCCAAAAGCACCCAAGCAGAAGAACACTCCTCTTCTGTAGTATTCAGAGGCACTGCTGCCTCTAACTGTAAAGGCAGAGCACAGCCACCATGGCTAATAGCCACTGATACCTTTCTCCTCCATAAATTTGGCTAATATGCCTTTAAAGACATCTATGGGTCATTCCACATCAGTTCAATGTGGTCATGCCACCCACCGTCTCGGATTTTGATGAAACTTGGTGTACACCCTTCCCTTATGTTTGAAGGAAACCCCCTTAGATTTCCCCCCTCTATCTCAAATGGTTTTAATTCTATAGCACTTCAAAGTTTCTTGAAATTTGTGTTTCTGTCCCTCTTGAGATCCTCAGCCTTGTGTGCATTTTATATTTTTTCTCCATAACCAATGATCAGATCTCTTTGAAATTTTACACAGAGCTAAAGAACATGATGAGGATTTCAGGGAAAAATACACCAGCACTCAAAAGATTTTATAAATGCCTTAAAAATGTATAAATGTAGTTTTTTTGGTGGAAAAATGAGGTTGAGAAAACCTAAATTTTCAGCGTGAGGGCACGATGGAATCAAAAGTTTTTGATGGTGAAAATTATTGCAAAGACATGCTCTTTCTCAAAAACAACAACAAAAATTATGGGTCAATTTTATGTTTTTGGACATCTTGGGGGGGGGGGAATGGCTACTGGGTACAACTTTCCTACAATCCATAGCTGTAATAGAAAAAATTAATGAAACAAAGTTGTTCATCTTAAAATCTAAAATAATATTGATTATTACAGGGTTGTTGTTTTTTCAAAAGTGCAGGCTTGTTTTTCAGTTTGGGGGTATTTAAAACTATGAAAACTGGCTATATCATGAAATCAATCTAAAAAAAAAAAACCAGTCAGAAACTTTAAATGCTGACATGTAAGGAAATAAGACCTAGCAAGAAAAAGATTAAAAGAATGTAAAATTATGCATCATATTCAATTATGAGTACATCAAATTATTCTTAAATTATTTATTTAAAAAATAAATAATTTAAATAAATAAATAAAATAAAATAAAAAATAATTATTCATTTCAGAAATATATGAGACATTTTAAAATGTTTTCTGAGACTGCAGTTCAGAGAAGTCTTTCGTATATGCTAGATGTGTATGCTATTATGAGGTGAGGGGAGAGACGCGGCCTTCTCCCAACTGCCTTAACCCCCCCCCCCAGCCCTGGGAGTCCTTATAAGGAACCTGTGCCTTGATCAAAACCACTGCAACACTAGATGAGTTCATTGATGATCTAACAGATAAAACAGAACGTTTGATTCCTCATTCTTTCATAGCAAAGTCACAGTCTTCCTTCCTTAAAAATTTAAAAGAAAACCATCCATCACACACTGCCGTTATTCTACTAGATTTCAGTGAAAACTTTTCATTCATCACCCAAGATGAGGTACAAGGGTACCACTGGACTTCTGATTCTAGTACTTAGTATCCTGTGATAGTGCCGATTTTTATTTTTATTTTTAGATTGATTTCACGATACAGTGGTACCTCGGGTTACAGACGCTTCAGGTTACATACTCTGCTAACCCAGAAATATTACCTCGGGTTAAGAACTTTGCTTCAGGATAAGAACAGAAATGGTGCTCTGGCAGTGCGGCAACAGCGGGAGGCCGCATTAGCTAAAGTGGTGCTTCAGGTTAAGAACAGTTTCAGGTTAAGAACGAACCTCTGTAACGAATTAAGTTCTTAACCCGAGGTACCACTGTATAGCCAATTTTCATAGCTTTAAATACCCCAAACTGAAAAACAAGTCTGCACTTTTGAAAAAACCCCTGTAATAACCAATATTATTTTAGATTTTAAGATGAACAACTTTGTTTCATTAATTTTTTCTATTACAGCTATGGATTGTAGGAAATTTGCACCCAGTAGCCATTCCCCCCCCCGAAATCCTCATCATGTTATTGATCTCTGTGTAAAATTTCAAGGAGATCTGATCATTGGTTATGAAGAAAAAATATAAAATGCACACAAGGCTGAGGGTCTCAAGAGGGACAGAAACACAGATTTCACGAAGCTTTGAAGTACTATAAAATTAAAACCGTTTGAGATAGAGGGGGGAAATGTAAGGGGGTTTCTTTCAACCATAAGGGAAGGGTGTACACCAAGTTTCATCAAAATCCGAGATGGTGGGTGGCGAAACCCTTGTTTTTTGCGCTGATTTGATGTGGAATGACCCCTATCTTGGTGGCCATCCCTGCCCCCTGTGGAAGTGAGTTATGTACCGTATTTTTCGCTCTATAAGACGCACGTTTCCCCCTCCAACAATTAATGGGAAATGTGTGTGCGTCTTATGGAGTGAATGCAGGTTCCTTGGCTTCAGCGATAGCAACGCGAAGCCTCCGAAGCGTACTTTATTTGATCTGAGAGTAGATCATTTGGTAGAGCATGAGACTCTTAATCTGGGGGTCATAGGTTTTATTCCCACGTTGGGCAAAATATTCTTGCATTGCAGTGAGTTGTATTAGATGATGCTTGTCGCCCATTCCAACTCTACAATTCTGTGATTCTGAATCTTTTCTTCCTCCCCAAATTAAGCCCCATCTTCAAGTAGCCAAATAACCATCCTCTTCCATGTTCAGAACTCATCAGGTAAGATGGCTAATTTTTGTATTTTGCAAAGACACAAGAAATTTTAGATGGTCCTGATTAATCAAGATAACCTTGACCTTTTAGGGGATTTTGAGAACTTATTCATTTCCCTGAAGGCTTCCTACGCTTAATAAAAAACAAGAGAAGCTGTTATTACAACAACATCTGCAGCTAGAATAACATGTTGATGCCATTTACCCACATGAGGCGGCACAGTTAAGCCTGCAAACCTTGAGAGGATTAAAAATAAGGGGAGGGGGAGCACTCAACCTGCGAAAAAGAACATTTTGTACGAAATTAATTATCAGACAAAGCAGGCAAGCAAAACCATCTTGCTACATCTCCACTCTCTCCGGGCTTGAACAATCTTCCTCTTTCACCAAACCCAAGCTAAAAAGGTGTGACCTATTGCCTACCTGGCTAGCTCTGGAAATGCCCTGGCTCACAGCCTATGCAAACCATTGTGTCTCTAAGCAAAAATAAAGAAGTAGCTTCACCTGCACAAACCTGAGAAAGACACGGGGGGAGTGGGGAAGATGTTTGCTGCTGCTTTCTCCAGCAAAAAAGGGGTTTTTTTCCAGCTTTTACCTGTCTGCAGAAAGGCAACCAGCATTTTGGGGATTTAGCCTCCCTCCCTTTAGATTCACTTCTCCAGGTTAAACCTAAGAAAAACTTGGCTGCTGGCTCAGGCCCATATTGTCCTGTTCTTTCACAGTGGCCAAGTAGATGCCTCTGAAAAGCCCACAGCTTGCTCTTTAACCTTTCCTCATCTTGATCACCTTCTTTTAAGACAGTAGTACCTTGGGTTAAGTATTTAATTCGTTCCGGAGGTCCATTCTTAACCTGAAACTGTTCTTAACCTGAAGCACCACCTTAGCTAATGGGGCCTCCTGCTGCCACCGTGCCGCCGGAGCCCGATTTCTGTTCTCATCCTGAAGCAAAGTTCTTAACCTGAGGTACTATTTCTGGGTTAGCAGAGTCGGTAACCTGAAGTGTATGTAACCTGAAGGTAACCTGAGGTACCACTGTACTCTGGATTGCCAATGTTCTTAAAATGCACCACCCGTAACCTGCCAAAAATCAGGACCCAGCTATCCATATTTATATGGTGCAGGTCTTAGATGAGGCATCAAGGGCCTCAAACCACGGCAGTAGCACCCAGACCCCTGTGTCACGGGGGCAGCTCTCAGGCAGAGAGAACATCCAGCTTGATCTCTACTGCACTGCAGCCACCGCCTGCCCCCAGGGTAATAACTAGAGATGGAACTACAGTTTTTGTCAGCCTAACCTAGCCAGACCAGGAGACTTGCTGTTGGTTCTTCAGCTGCCTTCAACTTGTTCTAGGCCTGGGTCCTCAGTCTGAGAAACTCTTTCGTGACTGAAAGTCCTAAAGACTCCTCATGCCACACCTGTCTTCCTGTCAGTTTGCTCCAGAACTTGACCACCAATCCATGTTAAACCAGGTTGTCTGAGCTGTAGCTCAGAAGTAGAGTACATGTTTTACATGTATAAATTGTGGGTGCCCATGGGGTTGTGCAGGGCAAGACACAAGGCAGCAGTTGTCACCTCCTACTAGATGAACCATAATCTCCAGATTCCTAGCTTTCCTTTTTGTTTTATAGTATCTAACATTTGCAAAATCTGAAATTTAAAGCAAAATACATAGGCAATACAGTGGTACCTCAGGTTACAGATGCTTCAGGTTACAGACTCCGCTAACCCAGAAATAGTACGTTGGGTTAAAAACTTTGCTTCAGGATGAGAACAGTAATCGGGCTCTGGCAGCGCAGCGGCAGGCCCTATTAGCTAAAGTGGTGCTTCAGGTTAAGAACAGTTTCAGGTTAAGAACGGACCTCCGGAACAAATTAAGTTCTTAAGCTGAGGTACCACTGTATTCTCTTTTTGGCCTGTGTGAAAAACTAAAATACTCCCCCTTTCAGTGCTTAATTCCTTCACCCCACCCCCCGGCAGAATAACTCCTTTGGTGCCTGTGTTGCCAGTTCAGTCTGCAGCAACATCAGAAAGGGCTGGGAAGTCTGTAGAGCTGCTGCCAGTCAGTGTGGACAATACTGAGCTAGATGGACCAGTGGTGTATAAAGGCAGCCTCCCATGTTCCTGTGATTGTTTCCCCTCTGCTCTGGACTCCAGCTACTGGCCTGTTTGGAACATACCATTTGCTACCCAAGACCCATCTTAAAAAAGTAGAGACATCACCTTGCCAACAAAGGTCCGTATAGTAAAAGCTATGGTTTTCCCAGTAGTGATATATGGAAGTGAGAGCTGAACCATAAAGAAGGCTGATTGCTGAAGAATTGATGCTTTTGAATTATGGTGCTGGAGGAGACTATCCATTCTGAAGGAAATCAGCCCTGAGTGCTCACTGGAAGGACAGATCATGAAGCTGAGGCTCCAATACTTTGGCCACCTCATGAGAAGAGAAGACTCCCTGGAAAAGACCCTGATGTTGGGAAAGATGGAGGGCACAAGGAGAAGGGGACGACAGAGGATGAGATGGTTGGATAGTGTTCTCGAAGCTACCAGCATGAGCTTGACCAAACTGCGGGAGGCAGTGGAAGACAGAAGTGCCTGGCGTGCTCTAGTCCATGGCGTCACAAAGAGTCGGACACGACTAAACGACTAAACAACAACAACAAACCAAGCAGAGTCTATCAGCTTAAGTGTTATGCACGTATCCCAAAAAATATTTTTCCATCTTGTGCCATTTAGCTTAATTCTCAGAAATATTAGCTTAATTCTCAGAATTATTAGCTTAATTCTCAGAATTATTAGCTTAATTCTCAGAATTATTAGCTTAATTCTCAGAATTATTAGCTTAATTCTCAGAATTATTAGCTTAATTCTCAGAATTATTAGCTTAATTCTCAGAATTATTAGCTTAATTCTCAGAATTATTGCTAAGTGCCCAAATTAGTTGTGCGGCAATGTGCATTTATGGAAGCAGGTTTATACCATAATCAGGCCACTGATCTTAGTCCACGATTGTCAGCTGGCCTCCAATATTTTACCGAGGGGTGCTTCCAACTCATGCTAGCTGAGATCTTTTATCTGGAAATGCTTGGAACTGAACCTGGAGCCATCTGCATGCATGAAAAGCCTGTGCTTTACTACTGCTCCATGGGGTTCTATTAATCTCTGATCGCCTTTCAATTAAAACCATTAAATATAGATTTATCAGCCTGGGAAAACTTTTGTAAATCAAAGGAAATGCCAACATTTAAGAGGAGTTTATGGAACACTTGGGGATCGGACAAACAACAGTTTGGTAGTATATGTGCATGCATGCAATACCTTGCATGTAAACCTAAGGAAAGAGTGAGGGCCGTTTGGAGAAATGAGAAACCAAGCAAACAAATGCCAAACTGTTTAAGTCCTCTTTGTCCAGCTGGTCTCCTGTAAACAGCTTACATTGCATTGCTGATGGATCAAACTCCTCCACCGCCACATTAATGATGTAATGATTAAGTGACCTGATGCAAAAGCCACAAAACAACGATATTTATCTACAAAAAGATATTGGCCTTCCATCATCCTTGACACCAGCCAAACTGCCTGAAGAGGAGGGGAGCTGGAATCCAACATCTGGAGAGCAGTACATTGGATAACCATGATCTGTCACAAGAGGTGGAGAACCTTTGGCCCTCCAGATGGTGCTGAACTGCATATTGCGTCAGTTCCAATCAGCATGGCCAGTACTCAAGGCCGATTGGGATTCTAGTTAAACAGCATCTGGAAGGCCAAATGCTCCATAACCCTGATCTACCAGCAAGGATTATCAGCAGAGAGAGGTTTGTGCTGTGTGTGCCAAGTACTGCAACAGGGATAGGGAATGGGTGGGCCTACACAAGTTGCGGACTACAACGTCCATCTTCCCCAACCCCATTTGAGGGTTGGTGGGATTCATCTGGATTGCCTCATCCCTCTCTTATTTTGTTCATTTAACAAAATGTATATATACCTCTTGATAGTTAAAAAATAATATCGAAGCAGTTTACAAAAATATAAAACATTACAATTATTGATGAAGTTAAAAAACAAATATTTAAATGATAATCCAGAAAATGATTAAAATCAGCAGCAGCTAAAAAGAAATAAAACACATGTAACTTCTATTTATCTGGATACACATACCCTTCAACATTTCTCCGATGAAAATAGAGATGTCCTATTCCATAATGCTAATTTTACTATTTATACCCCACACATCTTACTGGGTTGCCCCAGCCACTCTGGGCAGCTTCGAACATATATAAAAATATAATAAAACATAAAACATTGGTTTTTTTTAAAAAAAACTTTCCCTATACTGGATTGCCTTCAGCTGGCTCAGAAATTGGATAACTCCATACCCCCCAACATTTCTCCAATGACAATGGGGACATCCTAAGAAAAGCCGGACATTCCGGGATCAAATCAGAAACTGGCACGGCTTCTGTAAATCAGGGACGTCCCTGGAAAACAGGGACACTTGGAGGGTCTGGGATAGACTCACCTAAACAAAAATGTTCTAAGCAGGTGCAGGGAAAAGTACAGTAATGGCTCCTGCCTGATGTCAACAGGCCCAGAGTTTCAGAATTTATGTGCTGCCATACTAAAATACCAATTTATTATAAATGTGGTATAAATATTATGTAGCAGCTTTAACAGTGCCAGTTCTGCTGATTAAAGCAGTCGGTGAGGCAAATATGGTGTAAGGTGATCCTGCAAGTTAAGTAAACTGGTCCCTAGCTGTTAATAGCTTTATATATTGAAAAACAAAGCATGTTCAGGTAAAGGATGAAGAAATGAACCAAAATCCATGTTTAGCCTGGCACCCTCCAATGTATAAAGTTACCGGTAAGAACTTTATTAAGAATGTGAAATTATGCTCTAGGTCTAAGCTAGTGAGAAACACAGTACAACAGGATAACGGAGACTGGCAAGAGCTTACAGGTACTTGCAGATATATAAAATGAGGTATATGGTCAAAAGTGTGGTATTCCACAAATATTTGCTGAAGGTCTTACTCCATGATCCTCTCCAAGCACTTCACTAAAAACTCACTCAACTGTGTGATCAAGGGGATTTAGTGCGCCAGCATTTATACTCTCCATTCAACAGCCGAAATGGGGTCGGACACATTAGTTTGTATCTGAAGAAGTAAAAAGCTACGGTATTCTCCTCCCCACTTCCTCTCACAAAAGAGACCCTGAAGGGCTCTTCTCTGTGTACACACATTAACTAACTCTGCTCACTTCAAAAGAAAGGCAGTTTGCTCAGACCAAGAAGACATGGAGCCAAAACCCACCCATTTCTGTATAGAGCTGCAATAAGATTTTCCTCCACGGATGAAAAAGATGAAAGAGTTTCCTGGAAAGCACAGAAACTTCACCAGTTTTCCTCTGCTTCACAGAGATCAAGTGTATTTAGCCAGCCCTTGTGGCATTTATAACCTATAATATGCTTTGTAATTAGCCAGTTCAGTTATTGGTCAAAGAGTTCTTACAAGTTATTAAAGTGATTATACACATCCCACGTGGTTGTGGTTCTATCAGATGTGCATCTTGCTGGAAGCTTGAGATGAGGCAAGATTATTGCAATGGCAGGTGAGAAAAAGTAATGATGATTAGCTATCTTCACACCTTGCTTTCCTAGAGGCTTCTGAGGAAGTATAGGACCATGCGTGCAGCCTGGGAGTCATTTTGGACTCACAGCTGTCCATGGAAGTGCAGGTCAGTTCTGTGTCCAGGGCAGCTATCTACCAGCTCCATCTGGTACGCCTACCTGCCTGCAGACTGTCTCACCCTGGTTATCTCCAGCATGGACTACTGCAATGCATTCTATGTGGGGCTACGTTTGAAGGTGACCCGGAAACTACAACTAATCCAGAATGTGACAGCTACACTGGTGACTGGGAGCAGCTGCTGGGACCATATAACACCGGTCCTGAAAGGCTCCCTGTATGTTTTCAAGAGCAATTTTGTGTCTTTGTGCTGACCTTTAAAGCCTTAAACAGCCTCAGCCCTGTATACCTGAAGGAGCATCTCCACCCCCATCGTTCAACTCTGTGAGGTAGGTTAGCCTAAGAGATGGTGATTGGCCCAAGGTCACCCAGTAAGCTTCTTCGCTGAGTGGGGATTTGAACCCTAGTCCAGCAGCAGCGGATATATCCATGCAAGTGTTGGGGATCCATTTGAGTTCCATGAGTCTACCAGAGAAGACGGCACCAAACAGTCCTCTAAATAGACAGGGACACTGGAAGATGGGCTCTTCAAAAAAATAATCATACGAACATCTATGCAAAAATCACACATTAAGGGAAAGACATGGCCATGTTAACTACTAGCCATTAAAACCAGAAAGAGATCCCACTAAACCTTGTAGAGGTTTCAGCTTTTGATATGCCACACTGGGGGGGGGGGACCCAAGAATCAACATCTGTCAGTGTTCACAGGCTGATCCCCACACATTGAGCAACTTCAAGACAAAAGCAGCTGTCAGATAAAGGGCCACATGGCCCAAAAAGGGATATGGGTGGCGCTGTGGTCTATACCACTGAGCCTCTAGGGCTTGCTAATCAGAAGGTTGACGGTTCAAATCCCCGTGATGGGGTGAGCTCCCATTACTCTGCCCCAGCTTCTGCCAACCTAGCAGTTCGAAAGCATACAAGTATAAGTAGATAAATATGTACCACTGCGGCGGGAAGGTAAAAGGCGTTTCCATGCACTCTGGCTTCCGTTATGGTGTTCCGTTTCGCCAAAAGCAGTTTAGTCATGCTGGTCACATGATCCAGAAAGCTGTCTGTGGACAAACGCTGGCTCCCCCGGCTTGGAGCGAGATGAGCGCTGCACCCCATAGTCGCCTTCGAATGGACTTAGCTGTCCAGGGGTCCTTTACCTAATTACCTTTACATGCCCAAATAAGTGTCACGTTTTCAGAGCATGTCCCAGGAACTTTGGGGAACTGTGACCTCAAAGTGCACTGATCACACAAATTGAGAATGGTGTCTACACCAACAAGGGAAACATTCACAACATTACAACCTAGAGGTTTTCATGATTACATGAACATGTCCTCATTAAATTGTGCGGGAGCCATTCCCAGATAATGATACATAGGACTTAGCTACATTTTGTTTGTTCCTGATGTTCTTTGACACAGCCACATCCCCAGGAAAGGTCTAGGCATTTTCAACTTGCCAGGTCTTCTCTCCACTCCCAGATTTCTCTGTATTCCTTCAAATCCTATTCATTTGTATTTTTATTCTGCCAGCTCCCCCTCCTTCAAACACAGCTTCCCTTGTCAATGCAATAAATCCAAACAATAGGTATTTAGCAGACTAGAAGGATACACCATTAAGAATATAGAAAACTTAGAAAATTGCCTTGTACCAAGTCAGGTCCGGAAGATCACAGAGTGGTTTACAATATAAAAACACAAAGATTTATATGATCAGTTAAGATATATCATAGATGGGATAACAGAACAAGGAGTGTTAAAACAGTTAGAGAGTGGTGCACAGGAAATGAGGGAGAAGTTAGTGAATATATTTTTTTATCAAACCAAATAGGCAATGGTGGCAAAATATTGAAAATCCCTTATTATGAAATATCATTAAGATATGGGCGAAATATAAAGGAAAACTGATACCAGCAAATTCCCCACTAACCCTGGTGGTGATGATGATAGAAGACTTCCCAATAAATTGAAAAAAGGAAATTGAAAAAGAAGTAAAAGAGAAGAAAATACTTAAAATAAAGGATTGGGGGGGGGGAAATGAAGCAAAGAACAAACAAGAGAAGCTCTAACAGGAAGTAGAATAACTTGGTTTAACTGCATACAACTGGAGCAATGGACAAATAAGTGACTCACTGTGAATAAAGGTAAAGGGACCCCTGACCATTAGGTCCAGTCGTGACCGACTCTGGGGTTGCAATACTCATCTCGCTTTATTGGCCGAGGGAGCCAGCGTACAGCTTCCAGGTCATGTGACCAGCATGACTAAGCCACTTCTGGTGAACCAGAGCAAGGCACGGAAATGCTGTTTACCTTCCTGCCGGAGCGGTACCTATTTATCTACTTGCACTTTGAGGTGCTTTTGAACTGCTAGGTTGGCAGGAGCAGGGACCGAGCAACGGGAGCTCACCCCGTCGCGGGGATTTGAACCGCCGACCTTCTGATCGGCAAGTCCTAGGCGCTGTGGTTTAACCCACAGCGCCACCCGCGTCCCTTGTGCATAGCTGCTTCCAATTGCCTCTTTACAGCCATCGCAGGGGAGGAGAGGGAAGTGCATGTTCAAATTCAAGGCTTAATAAGGCTCATCCATGTTGTACTAAGCTATGGTTTAGCATTATGTCTGAAGCAGATCAAAATGAATTAGTTTTATTCTGTGACACAACATAGGACCAAAGGGGGGGGGGGGGAGAGAGAGAGTTGGAGAAAACAGCAAGCTGAAATTTATCTCAACACCTGGAGTGTTTCCTAGCTAAGGTTTGCTTGTTATCCAGGTCAAAAGGCAGATGAATGGCCAGACAGCATGTAAAAAGGGATTTCCCACCTGCCCAGACAAGAACACATCAGGAAACTGGCAGGTTGAAAGGAGTCCTGACAAGCAGAGAAAGAGCTACCGAAAACAGTAAAAATACACAGTTGCAAATGCGCTCACAGTTCAGGCTTAGCAAGAAGCATACATGCAAAAATTGTTGACAGGCTCCAGTTCAGTAGCATAGCAAAATTCACAGGAGACAAATTAAACGCAAGTCACACCATATTTATCATCATACTTCTTTATCGTGGAGGACAGAGTGTTTCCCCTCTGCCCAACTCATTCAAGATTATACAAAAACAAATTTGACATCATTCTCCATTTCAGGGGGGTTGGGGAGCCCCAGCAAGCGATTCATGCTACAAAACTGCAGTATTAAGGGATACCAGGTGTCCCAGATTTCCTTGTCCTGCACCTGCACGAAATGTTTCATGGAAGATGTTTTTCACAGCAGACATTTCAGGGGTGTATGTAGTTCTCTCTAACAGAGGCTCGCTCTCAAAGAAACATTGCTTTCCACTATGGAACAAGAATCTGTTCCCCTCTCTTGGAAAAGGTTCTTGGCAGAGAGACAGGGAGGAATCACACAGGGCATTTTGTTGCACACTTTGCCCTTTATCAGTTCTAAAGAAGCAAACATTTTCATTCTTGCTTGTGCACCCCTAAAATGGTTGCAGGGCTTTACATGGGAGTAGGAATGGAGGAGAATTTTACTTGGTCCTCATTTCTATAAATTAACTCAACTCTCACCTTCTTCACTAATATGCAAACTGAAACATATCCTTCAGATTTCTTACTTCTTGTTGTTCTACATGTTTACCAAAATGCATTAAAATTTGAATTTTAGAATTTAAAATGTTTCAAAATGCATGCATGCGCCAAATTGTAGTCTGTGATAAGAAACACATTTTAATAGTTATTAAATATCAAAAGATATTTAAATATGTTGTTGAATGCATTTTTGTTAAAAACTGCAGATTAATGCAGAACTGGGATGGAATAAAGTTATGCACACATGGGAAGCTAACACGAAATGGAAATAATGCAGGGGGAAAATGTTTTGTAAAGAGCAGCTTCTACTCCACCTGCCCCATCCAAAACCTTCAAACAAGGCTTTCATGGTTTACAGGGGGGGGGGGGGACACCTCAAGCTCATATTGTTGGTAGAAGTTCTTGTGACCACTGTTTTTTTTAAGAAGGCTAAATTATGCAGGAAAGGTTCCTTTACATCTTGAAACGTCAACCCTTTGAAGTCTGTACAATGCCTGATCTGTTCAGACTTGCAAAAAAGAAAAAAAAGAAAATTGCCTCTGCAACACTAGTAGCCACAATTCTGCCTCATGATCTTTCATCTCAACACATGCAACAATGTGATGGGTCAGAGGAACTTAAAGGCATCCAATTATAGGAGACAAGCCTTGCTTTCGGAAAGCAACACAGTTCAATAGGGTCACTGTGAGGTTTGTCTGATGAGACACGGGAGGAGGGGGTGTAGTTCTGAACACCTGTAAAATAGGTTTTTTAAAAACACACACACATATGCAGACTCCTTTGCATTGTTCAGCCCAAGAAAGTTACTGAATTACTGGTGGCTGCTTTTTGAAAAAGAAAAAAAAGCCCAGTACAAATAGGGGAATAAAATCTCTTGCAAAGAACATACACCAAGTACAGTGAAATTATGCTTATGGACAAAAGTCCACAGCACTTTTCCAGACAATTTTTATATTGCATTTTAGTCATTTAAAATGTTTTCATGCTGCCTTTAAGGGAAAATATCTCTCAAACCAGCGTACAGTTAATATACACTACAGTACATAAGTACAATAATAAAATTATTAAAAGCCAGTAAAAATTATCTACAAATATCCAGCCCCCAAAGCACTGCAACTAGAACAAGCAGCAGCAGCAATAAAAAGCAGACAAACACAAGTGGGCCTTCAGCTATAAACCTGGAAATATGGGGCCTGCTGGAGCACAGCTAATAAAAGCATTCTCTCTGTGGAACACAGACAGAACTTTGGTATATTTGTCTCAGTATTATCTACACTAGGAATGGAGGATATTTTTTGGTTCCACAGCCATGTTCTTATCAGGATCAGCCTTGAAGGCAGTTTGACAGATGGGCAGGAACACCTACCTGTCAATCACCCTATGATAAAATCACGACAGGCACTTTGGTGCTTTGAAGTCTCAAATTCAGGACTTCAAAGAACCTCACAGGCAATATGGTGTTGCTAAAACAAGGGGTGACTTCAATTCCTGACAAGCAGGGATTAGATCCTGTTGTATTGGCTGTGCACAAGCACAGCCAATACTGAATTGATCCCCACACACCCTCACCCATCTGCTGATGTTACCAAATGGTGTCAGCTGATAAGACAGGTGGATGTTGTTTTGTGGAAATGGCCTCACGTACCTGGAGTGGTTGGCAGTCTGGAGCTTTCTTATCCTTGGATTTGGCTTAATTGCATTAGTTCCTTCCAAGTATTTTTAATAAGCTCCTTTTTGGTTACTTGTTGTGCTACAAATTCTTATGATACTGATACCATTTTGTTTTTTGAGGGCAGCACTATCTTGGCTGCGGCCTGCATTAATGTCCTCGTTGACGTGAGCCCCCTGTCTTTGGGCAGGATGAATTGAGTGTGGTACTTCCCCCCCCCCCCCAGCCCAGCTTTTCTTAATCCTTTTGCATTCTCCTGTCCTCTCTTCAAGGTTTGGGTTGTGTTTATTTGTTTGCTTGTTTGTTTGTTTGTTTTAGAAAGCAATGACTTTTGCTCCAAGCTGTTTTTCTCGACCTTGGAACAGAGCTTAGAGTTTAAGCAGCCATCTTATTTCCTTCATCTCTTTATATTTGTTATTAAAAAAATTTTTTAACTTGTTTTGAACTTTTTATGACTTTTTTGTTTAGTTTCATGCTTTTATATTGTTATAAACCACTGTAATATATCTTTATGATGCAGCAGCATATAAATATTTTTATTTGAAAATTTGAAAAAAAAATTGATCATAGGAAGAGCTTGCCGAATCAGTCTAATGGCCCATTCTTGGCCAGAATCCTATGCTCACCATGGCCAACCTGATGCCTATGGGAGGCCCCAAAGCAGTGATTTCTCCCACCACTTCTAATTCCCCGCAGCTGGCATTCAAAGGCATACCACCTCCAAACGTGGAGGTAGAACACAACCACCATGGCTAATATTGCTGATTGCACCAGCATAAGCCGAATATATGAAGTCAAAATCTGGGAAGGGAAGAAGATTACGTGCATTAGGTAGGGCAGAACAGGAAGGAGAAGATGAGACACTCTGTAATGCAGTGCAACCCAAAACTATAAAAAGCATAATTGGAATACCTGCAATGCAGACATGGCCTAAGAGATCATAAAACAGCTTGATTGTTTTAATCAGAATGCTCATTGTGCTGGCAGCATTTAAGATTTTATCTCTCTTTTATTTTCGAAAAGAAAGAAATCACACCCTTACAAGACACAGCCTGCCGATTCCCTTCCTGATTTAATTCTCAAACCACAAATGGTGGCTCTGGGCCCCTCGTAGGAAGACAGACATCTCCATAAAGTTTTGTTTTTTTAAATGCCTGTGGCACCAAAACACATAGCACCAGAAAAGCAGTATATTACCCATCACTGTCAGTAAAAGCCTTACGCCCTGTACTGCCCAACCCTGCGAGGAGAGGTATCTTACTCGTTTCCCACGTAAAGACACACAGCAACATAGTAGATGACTGCCTAGTAGTGGAATCTCTCCTCAGAAGCTTGGTACCACATGCTTAAGTTGTCACACTAAGGTGAAATTAGTTCTTTCTGGGAACATCTGTCTAAATCAAATGGGAAACTTGTTTCTGCTTGGTGTACTGCTTTGTTCAAGTTACAAGGTGCTCTCTGAAGGAAGATCCCCTTCCCTAATATTTCTAGTAGACTATTGATTTGGACAACATTGGCAGGGGGTGGGGATCATCAATGGATTTCCTACTCTTTATACAGAATTGAGCACTAATGCAATGACAACTCTTGCACATATATTTTTCTCCTCGAATTCATAGATGGGCTCAAGTCAACCGTCTCAGCTGACAAACCATGATTTGTGAGTAGGCAGCAATCCAGATTTTTTTTAAAAAAACAACAACTCCTGTTTTGAAAGAGACTTTCAAGTAATGGTTTGTGCAGACTACAGTTTGGAAAGCTCTTGAAGTGAAAGTATAAAGCAGCACAGTTGAGCACCCTGATCCAGTCATTTGCCTATTGTTTGTTTGGAAGTTAAAACCATGACCTTGATAATAAACTGTGGTTAGTGCAAGCTATGGTTTACCATGACACCTGAATGGCATTTTCAATGTGTGAAACTGAACAGATTAAAAAAAAAAAGACTCAGCTGCATGTCCCAACAACAATTCTTTCTGTTTCTGCAAAAATATTCAGCTCTTAAATCAAATACAGTTTGGCACAAGAATCACACACAATATTTGCACACCAACACCTGCCAAATCCAGCAAGGGTATTTCCAAGAGTGTACAAGATGGGTCACATAGCAGATTAGCATTATGCTTTTAAACATAGCTTTGAGCTACCTTAATAGATGAAGTGATGAGATAAAAACATTTGTTTAAATACAGTACAAAATGTTAAGGGCAGAGACGAGGTTCGCTCTAGCAAAGTCTGGTAGCACAGGGAAGACACCAAATCCAACAGGGTCTCAGGAAAAACCCCGAATCATTTAGGTTTGAAAACACTTCTACATTTTAATCACTGCAGCTGCCACGGTTGCGAGCCTTCTAACTGGAGATATTCATTCCCTTTGGTATTTGTATTAGATTTGAATTATTTTATGCATGTGCTGCTCATGAACAGAACATATATTCTTGCTTGCTTGTTTTTACACATGCTTCTATAACATTCCAAATCACTTCAGCAGGCCTCATGGAAAGTGATTCATAAATGAAATACAGTGGTACCTCAGGTTACATACACTTCAGGTTACACACTCCACTAACCCAGAAATAGTGCTTCAGGTTAAGAACTTTGATTCAGGATGAGAACAGAAATCGTGCTCCGGCGGCGCAGCAGCAGCAGGAAGCCCCATTAGCTAAAGTGGTGCTTCAGATTAAGAACAGTTTCAGGTTAAGAACGGACCTCCGGAACGAATTAAGTACTTAACCCGAGGTACCACTGTACTGTAAATAAAGGGTTGCAGTCTCTGGGAAGCATGTGGATCACTACGCACATGCCATTTCCAGAGACCTAAAACCTCTGGAAGGTCCAGCATCAAAACTTAATCTGTCTCAACCAAAACCCAACAATCTTTAGCATTTGTGCTTGAATGAATCAGTCTTAGGACATTAAAAGAATATTATCCAGACCAAAACACAGCTTAGGGAAGGTTAGGTAACATAAGGAACTGTGGAAGCTGCCATATATTGAAGCAGAACATAGGTCCATGTAGCTTACTATTGTCTACACTGACTGGCAGGAACTATCCAGGCTTCCCAAAAGGGGAAGATGTCGAGACTGAATGTGGGACCACCTGCCATGTAAAATAGATGCCCTGCCACTGAGTTATGGTCCTTCCCCCATAAAGGGGGAGGAGGAGCTTGGGACTGGCTAAAATTCTGAATTTGACCTGAACACTCATCTCAATTATAAATGGCAAAATAGGGAACATTTTCATCCATTCATGTTGTGGACAAATGTTTCATATGTCACAAGAACATTAAAAAATCCTGACAGATTAAGTCCTTCGGGACCATGTAATCTGGCATCCTCTTCTCAAAGTGGTCTACCAGATGCCTATGGGATGTCAGCTAGCAAGACCTGAATGCAACAGCACTCTCCACACCTGCGATTCCAAGCAATTGAATCTCAGAGGCAAGGTGCCTCTAACAACAGATACAGAACAGATTCATCGTGTCCAGTAGTCATTTATAGCTTTCTCCTGCAGAGATGGTTCTACTTCTTATGAAGCTATCAGGAAGCAGGACCTTTTCAAGGAGACAAACTGGGCATTCTATTAGGAAATACCAGCATTTGCTATCGCCTATGAATTCGTAGTAACCCTTGTTGGGGAAGGAGGATAAATCAGAATAACTTAATGCTGCAATTCAGTTAGTCTTCCATAGCACTTGTTCAGTAGTGCAAAGAGAAGTTTCAATTTCAGGATAGTTTGAAGCTCTCAGAATGTCCCCCAAAATCCATTTAGAGAGCAACATCCTTTTCAATCCCTGGAAGATGCAAGGATGTGAGAACCTGAGCTCCTAGAGTTTCTCCAGAGTTCTTGGTGGACATTTTCAAGCTGCTGAAGTCACTTAAAGCAAGGAAAATCAGCCATTTTTGAAAAGAAATTAAACAGATAAAGTTTTACTGGTGACAAATGTTCATTTCCAGCCTTCCTAACAATCAGCCAGGGTAAATGTTAAGATAATTATGGTGCGATCCAACATACCCATTCCATTATTGCAAGGATTTACAACTGCACAGTGGAATTTTGTGCCCTGTAGCCCCCTCTGCTTCAGAGGCTTGGAGAACCTCCAGAACAGATGTAGGGGTTGTGCAGGAGAAGGAGAAATTCTGTTACACAAGCAGAAATCCTTGAACTAATGGAGCAATGTACCTAAGTTTTACATTGCATAAAAGCCTTGGCGATTATAGTACTATCTTTCCTTTTATCTGAGAAGAAGAAAATACAGTAATTATCAACATTTATGCAATGCGTATAAAGAAAAGTACAATAATAATATTTCTAATATGCTGTGGGTTTCATTCTACAATGGCAAGGGAAAGTGGAGTGGAGTGAGACAGGCACTCAGGACTTTAAGAGGGCTGATTTCAAAAAGCTTTTAAGGGACTATTGGTTGAAAGGTGAAATATTGAAGGCACCAAGGCAGTCAATTCTAACAAGAAAGAAAAGTGGGAGGCATTTAAAGAAACCAGTGTGGTTGTAGCTTAAAGATGAGCTGAGATTTAAGAAGGGCATGTACAGTGGTACCTCGGGTTAAGAACGTAATTCGTTCCGGAGGTCAGTCCTTAACCTGAAGCACCACTTTAGCTAATGGGGGCTCCTGCTGCTGCCGTGCCGCCAGAGCACGATTTCTGTTCTCACCCTGAAGCAAAGTTCTTAACCAGAGGTACTATTTCTGGGTTAGCGGAGTCTGTAACCTGAAGTGTCTGTAACCCGAGGTACCGCTGTATAAGAAACGGAAAAATGGGGACACCATGAAGGAAGAGTATACACAAGTAGCCAACAGTTGCAGGGAGAAGATCAGGTAGCACAAAGCTCAGAATGAGCTTAGGCTTGCAAGAGAGGTTAAAAATAATTTATAAATTATTACAGTGGTACCTCGGGTTACAGACACTTCAGGTTACAGATGCTTCAGGTTACAGACTCCACTAACCCAGAAATAGTACCTTGGGTTAAGAACTTTGCTTCAAGATGAGAACAGAAATCGTGTTCTGGCGGCGCAGGAGGCCCCATTAGCTAAAGTGGTGCTTCAGGTTAAGAACAGTTTCAGATTAAGAACGGACCTCCAGAACGAATTAAGTTCTTAACCCGAGGTACCACTGTACTTGGCTATGTTCAAAGCAAGAGGAAGATCAACCAAGTACTATGTCCTTTGTGTTCTGAAAACAGAGAATGCTATTGAGTGACAGAGAGAAGTTATAACTGTTCAACATCTACTTTGTGTGTGTTTTCACCCAAAAGGAAAGCAGTGCCCAACCTGGTGATAACAGAATAAACAATGCAGTGAGGGAGCTGCAGCCCCATGTAGGAGAAGAGGAGGTAAAGAATCACCTAGATACTTTAAATGACTTCACATCTCCAGGGGCTGACGAGCTGCACCCAAGGATACTAAAGGGAACTGCAGGTGCTATCTCAGAGCCTCTGTCTATAAGAATTCTTGGTGAGGTCCCTGGGGACTGAAGGCACACAATTGTTGTCCCCATATTCAAAAAAAGGGGGGGGGGAATAAGACTGGCCAGTCAGCTTGATGTCAAAACCATGAAAGGTCCTAGAACAGATAATTAAACAGTCAGCCTGTGAGAAAAGGATGCTGTGATTATTAAGACCCAGCATGGGTTTCTCAAATTCATGCCACATGAATTTCATTTCTTTTTTTGGGATAGATTTACAAGTGGTGGATCAGGGGAGTGCTGTGGACATAGAGTATCTTGATTTCAGTAAGGCATTTGACAAAAGCCGCCCCCATGATATTGTTGCAGATAAGCTGGTAAAATGTGGGCTGGATAAGGTAACCGTTAGGTGGATTTGTAGATGGCTGACTAACCAAACCTAAACAGTGCTCACTAATGATTCCTTCTCATTCTGGAAAAACAATGACAAGCGGGGTGCCGCAGGGTTCTGTCCTGGGAATGTTGTTGTTCAATGTCTTTATAAAAGACTTGGATGAAGGAACTGAGGGGTTGATCATCAAATTTGCTGATGACACCAAACTGGGAGGGGTAGCTAATGCCACAGAAGACAGACCTGGGCTTTAAAATGACCTTCAGATTGGAGAACAGGGCCAAAATAGGAAGAAATTGAAGGTTCTACCAGCTGCACAAATATTATATGTGGGACACCTGGCTTGCCAGCAGTACATGTGAAAAGGATTTAGGGGTCTCGGTAGACCACAAGATTAACATGAGTCAAAAGTATGATGAAATTGCAAAAAGACCTAATGTTATTTAAGGCTGCATTATCAGACATATAGTGTCCAGATCAAAGGATGTTATGGTACCACTCTATTCCGTCTTGGTCAGACCCCACCTGGAGTACTTTGTCCTGTTCTGGGCACCACAGTTTAAGAAGGATATTGATAAGCTGGAATATGTGCAGAGGAGGGTGACCAAGAAGATAAAGAGTCTGGAAATCAAGCCTTATGAGGAACATTTGAAGGAATTGGGTATGTTTAGCTTGGAGAAGAGAAACCAGAGAAACCTTAGCCGTTTGGCTAATATCAAGTGTATATAACACCTGGAGAAGAGGAGATGTGATAGCCATCTACAAATTTCTAAAGGGCTGTCATTTGAAAGATGGAGCAAGATTGATTTCTCCTGCTCCAGAGGGTAGGACCTGAACCAATGGAGTCAAAGTTACAAGAAAGAAGATTCTGGGTAAAGATCATGTAAGAGCTGTTTGACAGTGGAATTGACTCCCTTGGAAGGTGGTGATCTTCTTGGAGGTTTTAAAGCACAGGATGGGTGGTCATCTGTCATGGATGCTTTAGTTACAATTCCTGTATTCCAAATGCTTTATCATCTTGGTCACCCTCTTCTTCACAAGTTCCAGCTTGTCAATATCCTTCTTAAATTGTGGCACCCAGAACTGGACACAGTATACCAGGTGTGGTCTGACCAAGGCACAATAGAGCACTACTATTGCTCTTCTTGATCTGAACACTATACTTCAGCACGTGTGCATTTTTACCAGTTGAAACTACTTATATCATAGATGGCAACTGCTAAACCTACAGCTTCATGAATTTACAAACTGGATGAATGCATTGCAAAACACCTCATGCAAGCTCGATAAGCACTAAGCAGCTGAGTTAATTCAGCTCTTTTCTCTCCAAGGTTGCTTGGCTTTATCATTTGCCTTTGATACAAGTTTCTGGTTTTAATAATCTACTTTCCTCTAGATTGTGGTGATTAAAAAGGGGGGGGATCTCAAAATATTCACAGCCTGCTTATTTCAGAGTTCACATATACTGTAAAACATTCCAAGCCAGTACGTTTTGCAGGCATGACCAAACACGTCAACAGCACTCAGTCTCATTGCCAGAGCCAAAGTTAGATTAATTCATTAAGGTTCACTTAAGATATAAAACCCCATTTTTTAAACAAAAGGCATTTCATATTTGTATCAACTCTTTGAAACATTGACAGAAGAGATTATGATAATCTCTTGCTTATTGACATCCAAAAATGATACACAGCTGGTTCCCTGACCCCGCCATCTTGTCGCAACTATACTCATGGTTAAGGGCAAATCTGCACACGTGCTCCTCCATCAAGGTCTGGGACATCAGATGGCGGCATCTTCAATGCGCAAAGCAGGAATCATGGTTTAAAGCATTACTGGAAGGACTCACATTTATCACTTCAGATCATCTCAAAGCAATTATTGCCAACTAGCAATTCTAAGAAACCCACAAAAATCAGTGCGGTTCTGAAATAAGTGGTTAAAATTGGTGCAGTTTTGAAAGGTTCAGTCTGCCATCTTGATTCAAAATGGTGTCCTATTATATCCAAACACAAACAAAAACCTGCTCCTTGATCTCAGGAACCACAAAACTTGGTTACAATATCTTAAGAGGCATCCATTTGCATCGCAAACAAACACCTTTCTAAAATATATACTAGAAGAAAGCTACTATGTTCAACTCCATGATAACTAGCAGGAGAAAAATGTGATGTAACACTACAGCATCATTCTTCTCTCTCTCTCTCTCTCTCTCTCTCTCTCTCTCTCACACACACACACACACACACACACCATTTAACTTTTGCATTTGCTACAATTTATAGAGATGCTACATGTTGATACACATTAGGCCTTGCTCTTTTGAGGATCACTGAATAGCTATAATCCTTCTAACACCTTCTCTCTGTTTATATTTTCAGATAAAATATCCAAAGTTCAGCAATGGAACAATGGCTCAATTAAAAAAAAAAAATTCCTCCCATCCTCAACTCAAGATAGTATATATAGATCTTCCACTTTTCCACATTCATTCATTCATTCCTTTCCCATCAAGGTTAGATTACTGCAATGTATTATATGTAGAGCTGAAGACGGTTTGGAAACTTCAGCTAGTGCAGAATTCAGTGGCCAGGTTGCTCACTGGAACAAGACGGTTTGAGCATATGACACCGATCCTGGTCTGACTGCACTGGCTTCCAATTAGTTTCCGGGCCCAATTCAAAGTGCTGGTTTTGGCCTATAAAGCCTTAAACGGCTCAGGACCACAACACCTCAACCGCCTACCTGGACCCTGAGCTCATCTTCTGAGGCCCTTCTTCATGTGCCTCCTTGAGAGGTCCAACATGAGAACAGGCCTTCTCTGCAGTAGCTCCACGTCCGTGGAATGCTTTCCCCAGGGAAGTTCGCTTGATGCCTTCATTATACACTTTTAGGCACAAGGCAAAAACGTTGCTTTTTAACCAGGTCTTTGGTTGATTTGACTGACATTCTATGCTCTTTTAAAATGTGTTTTTTGTGGGGGGGGGGCTTATTGTTTTTATGTTGATTATATATATACAGTGGTGCCCCGCAAGACGAACGCCTCGCGAGACGAAAAACTCACAAAACGAAAGGTTTTTTCGTTTTCGAGTTGCCTCGCAAGACGAATTTCCCTATGGGCTTGCTTCGCAAAACGAAGCTTGCCCCGCAAGCTCCGGGGAAAGTGGGAAGCGCAGCGCGTCTTCCCCGCTGTCCCCGGGCCTGGGGCTGCGGGGAGAAGATCGCTTCTCCCCGCAGCCTCCCGGACCTCTTTTGAAGCAAGGGGCTGCGGGGAGAAGCGATCTTCTCCCTGCAGCCCTAGGTCGGGGACAGCGGGAAGCGCAGCGCTGGCTGTCCCTGGACCTCTTTTGAAGCAAGGGGCGGCGGGGAGAAGCGATCTTCTCCCCGCAGCCCCAGGTCCGGGGACAGCGGGAAGCGCAGCGCGTCTTCCCCACTGTCCCCGGACCTCTTTTGAAGCAAGGGGCGGCAGGGAGAAGCTATCTTCTCTCCGCAGCCCCTTGCTTCAAAAGAGGGGACAGAGCGGCGCTTCCCCTCTGTCCCCGGACGGTCTCCATAGGAACGCATTGATTGATTTTCAATGCATTCCTATGGGAAACTGTGCTTCGCAAGACGAAAAACTCGCAAGAAGAAAAAACTTGCAGAACGAATTAATTTCGTCTTGCGAGGCACCACTGTATTGTGGTTTTGTATTTTGATTTTGTTCTGTGAACCGCCCTGAGACCTTCGGGCATAGAACAGTATACAAATTCAATGAAATAAATAAAATTTAATAAATCAATCCTGTGAGGTACATTAAGCTAAGAAGCAGTGACCAACCTGAAGTCATCCAGTGAGCTCCATGGCCAAGTGGGGATTTGAATCCTGGTTTCCGAGGCCCTAGTCCAACACACTAACCACAACACCATGCTGGGACTCAACATCACAGCCATATTCTTTGCCAAGCTATAATAATAAACATTCATTCATCACAGCCATATTGTGAAGTGGGTTAGACTGTGAGAGAAAAGGTGCCACTGACTCAAAAGTACAGTAGAGTTTCAAAGATTTTAACCCACATTTCACTGTTCCCAGTGACACTATAGCACACAGATCATCCTTCAGCTGTTCTGCTTGAAGAGTTACCAAACTTGATATTGAAACCCATTTCTCCCTCATAGGTAAGACTTCCTGCAACACCATCCAAGTTTCTATTCTGCATGCAGAGAGCACATGATTGGACCTTACTGGTAAATGGTTGAGTTAGCATCCTTCTACGTTTCATGGTTCAATATGCACCGGTTCTTTGCTACTTATTAGCTTATTACTTATGAGATTTCTAGCCCTTCTTTCCCAGGGTAGCAAACACATCAGTGCTAAAACAATACAACAAACAATATCTAAATCCAATTCCAATTCAGATAAAGGCTGAGATGAGGATCTCTGCTTAAAGGTACTGTTGAAAGAGGAATCTATCCTAGGGATGTGTCAGGGAACTGACATTGGAGCCAGAGGCGAAGGCGAGGCTCTCAAACGATGCTGGAGAAGGGCCCAGCAGGGGGAGAGGCGGCTCACCAGCTGGGGAAGGAAATCAGCGTAACACCAGGGCTAAAGGGGGGCAGATGGGGGAATCGGCGAGGGGGCTCCAGGACTCCTCGCCGGAGATCAGCGAGGAGAGCACGGGTCCTCCGCTACCCATGCCCTCCCTGCGCAGAAGACTTCCGCGCAGGGAGAGTAGGAGGAGACTTGGAGTCAAACAACTTTTATGCTGGAAAAGGTTTAAGAAACGCCCACTGACGGATTCTGCCAGCAACTGAACAGCCACAAAGTGTAGGGCTGTCCAGACAGAAAAGGTTTAACAAGGCAAACTAGCCAGGAGTGGCACCAACTTGCGCACGAGTAACCCCTACATTTATTACAGGATGCTTTCTCTGTCTTAGGGTGTTTAATTTCAAAAGAACCTTAGTGGTTGTGGTGCTTTGGTGCCATGCATCCAGAAAAGCTATTCAAAATTAAGTTGGGTTACAGGTTTTCAGTACTAGGAAGAGTTTAAGGAAAACCTCTTGGCCTAACATAGATTTTCTTCCAAAATTTTAGCTAATTATCTCACTTGCAAAAGGCATTCCTCGGGGAGGGAGAAAGAATGACGCTATTTTTGCTTTGGCAGAAGCTTCAGTTTTGCATCACCTGAGGACAGGTTAACTTGCTTTGCTGGGAACAAGAAAAGCTGCTATGCTGGGTTATAATAGGTGCGGCTTTGAAATGATGTCACAGGAGTTCTAACTCTGTGGCTACAGGCAAAGGAAATCCAATGTTCATCCCACAGAAAAGCTATGCTAATGGCGGAATTAATTCCTGATGGGTGTGTCTTGAAATGATGACTGTTACCATAGACACTACTGTTGTGGTATATGGTAGAACACCTGAGTATCCCACACAACAGGGCTTAAAAAAAAAAAAGAGTTCCTGCCCAGAAGGCTCTGTTTTCCTCTATGCTAATCTGTCACAAACTTGAAAGCCTCATTATTCCCTCATTCACTCGGCACAGCAGAGAGTGCCATCAGCTGCTCTGGAGCTCCAGCTGACATAATCATTCCTGCTCTGAGAAGAAGAAAAGTCCCAGAGCTCTGCTCCTTCACGGAAGAAGAGCCTGTCCAGCATCCGCTTCTCATAGTTGCCAACCCCACGCCAATGGGAAGCCCAAAGCAGGACCAGAGGAACTGTACTCTCTCAGAGAAATAATGTGTCCCATTTCTACTATATCACTACCGTATTTTTCGGCCCATAGGACGCTCCATCCCATAGGACGCACCTAGTTTTTTGGGGGGTTTTCCGTCCCATAGGACACACCTAGCTTTTTTATTCCCCCCCCCCCCAAAAGCAGGTCGAGGAAACCGAACCAGGTCGAGGAACAGCGGGATGGCGGCGCTGCACCTCCCTGCTGTCCCCCAAGCTTGTGGGGCTGGCCGATGTCTGCCCGGCGCGAGGGGCGCTCTGCTTCAGGGCGCCCCGCCCACCAGGCGGCAGGCTGCTATCTGCAGCCTAGACATCCCTGTGGGACCTCCTGCAGGGCTGCCTAGGCTGCAGATGTGTTCCCGAAGCGCTGGGCACTCTGCTTTCAGGGCACCCGACGCTCCGGGAAGCAGGCTGCTATCCACAGCCTAGACAGCCCTGCGGGAACTCCCGCAGGGCTGCCTAGGCTGCGGATGTCTTCCTGAAGCCTGGAGAGCGAGAGGGGTCGTTGCGCACCGACCCCTCTCGCTCTCCAAGCTTCAGTGAAAGCCTGCATTCGCCCCATAGGACGCATCCAGATTTCCCCTTCATTTTGAGGGGGAAAAGTGCGTCCTATAGGGCGAAAAATACGGTAGTTTTTCGGTTACACCTTTTAAAACAAGTTGCTATGCTTCAATTCAAGAGCGTGTGGCCAATATGCACTGGTTTACATTGGTAGCAATGTCTATCCTATACTGTACAGTACTGACAAGATGGTTGTGTGGTCCACCTTATCCCTTCCGTACATAGATTGCATTTAAGGTTATTGGGATTTGTTGGAAACTTGCACTAGAATACTGCACTGTTGGCTTCCAGTGTTCAAGCCTTGACATCTCAATCTTTGACGCTGGGAAGTGCCAATGTGAGGCATGTGTACATCGGACAAAGTGCGATGTCTTGGCACTTGGCAAGGGCTGAGATCCAGCGCCAAGGGCCTTCTGGCGGTTCCCTCACACTGAGAAGTGAGGTTACAGGGAACCAGACAGAGGGCCTTCTCGGTAGTGGCGCCTGCCCTGTGGAATGCCCTCCCATCAGATGTCAAGGAAATAAGCAGATATCCTATTTTTAAAAGACATCTGAAGACAGCCCTGTTTAGGAAAGTTTTTAATATTTAATGCTGTATTGTTTTTAACACTTGACTGGGAGCTGGCCAGAGTGGCTGGGGAAACTCAGCCAGATGGACAGGGTACAAATATTAAATTATTATTATTATTATTATTATTATTATTATTATTATTATTATTATTATTATTATTGAAAGTTCAGAAAGTACAGCTGGCATAGAATGCTGCTGCCTGGCCTGTAGTGACTAGCTGGCAGCCAGAGCATACTGTCAATGGTAACCAATGTGGTACCCCCAGATGTTGCTCATCTGCCCCAACCAACAAGATCAACAGTCAAGGATGATGGGAGTTGTAGTTCGAGAGCAGCATGTTGGCTACCTCTGCCCTTTGACCTCAGAGCTGTGTAGGGATAAACTACCACCAGGATTTCTGGTAAGATCAAGAGAAGCAGACCTTAAAAACAAAGGCCTTCTCTGGTTGGAGAGGGTTGTCTTTGAGGACTGCTAAACCTCCCTGTAATTCTCAGATGAAGGACAGTATAGTATTTTATTAAATAAATAGGTAAAGGTACCCCTGCCCGTACGGGCCAGTCGTGTCCGACTCTAGGGTTGTGCGCCCATCTCACTTAAGAGGCGGGGGGCCAGCGCTGTCTGGTCACCTGGCCAGCATGACAAAGCTGCTTTGGTGAGCCAGCACCAGCGCAGCACACGGAAACGCCATTTACCTTCCCGCTATAATGCGGTACCTATTTATCTACTTGCACTTAGGGGTGCTTTCAAACTGCTAGGTGGGCAGGAGCTGGGACCGAAAGACGGGAGCTCAGCCCGCCGCGGGGATTCGAACCGCTGACCATGCGATCGGCAAGCCCTAGGCGCTGAGGTTTTACCCACAGCGCCACCCGCGTCCCACAATTAAATAAATAAATGATAGCTAAATAAATAAGGCCCCCTGCTAGGATGTGGGCCTAGTAGAAGCCTAAGCTTTTGATACTTGTGATGTATATATTTAGGATCTACCTTATTTCTGAAATCACAAGTTCTTTTAAACTGTTTTTAATATTGTGTTTTAATTGTCATATAACCCACCCTAGGCCCTTGAGGTGAAGTGTGGACAATGACTTGTGACGATGATGAAAATGAATTCCCGGCACTGGAGCTTATCCCATCCTGATACAGGACCTCCCTGCTACTTACGGTAAGTCCCAATGGTAACAGACCAAAATAAGGAAAAGAAAAGCTGTAAAGCATCTCTGGCAAGGTTTATTGTAGCCTCTGCAGCAGCAGCATCCAGTAGGTCAGGGACAGCCAATGTGGTGCCCTCTAGATGTTGCGGGACTCCAAACCCTATCAAGTCCAAACACATGGTCAATGGTCAGGAATGATGGGAATTATAGTCCAACAAAACCTGGGAAGTGAATTTTAATTGTGCCAAACATAACGTAAACAAAGCTCTCCACAAAAGGCAGAACTGAACAAACGCTAGACGTTTGCAGTATCTGGATAAACCACCAATGAGAAGGCTGATAGCTTGTGTGCGCACACCTGAAGCTTTAATTGTTCCATTTGCCTTAGTGTGTTTTGTAACGCCATACACATGAACTCCCCAAGAGCCTTGGGGAGTAGAAAATAGCTATATCACTATCTGTGGCTAGATGTGTGCCAAGATAATGTCCTCTGAACCACAAAGAAATTGATTAAAATTGTTTTTAACAAACTTGGGAGAAATGCAAATATTTCTTCTACTCAAAGCTGGCACAATTTTACATCAGTTTCTATCTTGAGAAAAGGGGGCCTTTAAAAACCAAGCAAAACACAAGCCTGCAGTATGCCAAGGGAATAAACTGGAAAGTCACCCCCAAGAGACATAACTCCTGCAGCTCCCTCCATCCCAATTAAAATGGGAGGGGAAAGTCTATAGTTGAAAACTTTATATTCTATCTTCTCATCTCTCACGACCTTCTTGGCCTAGAACAAGCCGCCCATTTGGCAGACCAGTAAAACTGTTTTTAAGACCAGCAAGCTTTTCCAAGTGTTGGTCTTGGCCACAAATGTAAACTTCTCAGAGATTTCAAGTACACTGAGATGTGCATCTAAGTTTAGAAATAGGAGCAGCTTTTTAAAGAGTGGCCTAATTTGCCTTGCTTGCCTCTTCTTCCCCTTTCCTTTTAGAGAATTCAGTTAAGACATTGAAATTCTTGCTTTGACACTGGGTACTGAACCAGTCAAAATGTCGATCAGCGATGAGGGACATAGCCTAACAATATCTGGAGGGACTATGACTTTACCACCCTTGACTATTGGTCCTGCTGGCTGGAGTTGATGGGAGTTCAGCAGCACTGGAAGGCCACAGGTTCCCCATTTCTGCTTCAGGAAAATTGTGCCTTTGCCTCCTGACAGCTCTGCCTCAGTTTTTACCTTGTGAATGCAGCTTCAATGGAGGGAGCTTCCAGTTTTTTCTCCTAGAGGAGGATGCAATATGCATTCCTTTCCAAATTGCCCATTTTTGCCACTACTGTATTGCATCTCCCTGTCTGGGCAACTCCTTGGTAGCACCTCCAAACTGACCAGACCTAGATCACTAGAGAAAAGCCTTACATTTTGCTCTGAAGACTCAGGAATCTGGGTGCCTTTACATTATTCACTAGCAGGTTGCTGTCAGACTTATATTTACACCTCATGCTTGAATATACCTGTCCCATCCAACCTTTAGAGGAATTCATGGTGTTTCAGTTCCAGTTGGCATTTAAAGATCTCACTCTGTTTGAGCCAATTTATTTATTTTTAACCTGTAATAGTTTTATTTGTATTGTTTTTATGTGGTTACATTGAGAGATATCTTTTGGCAGTCTATAAGTTTGGAATAATTAAACTCTAAAATGGACTCATGCACACCCCTCCACTTTGGGAAGGGCCGTAGCTCGTGGCAGAGCATCCTTGCTGCATGCCAAAAGTTTTGGGTTCAATCCCCAGCATCACTAGGTAGGGCCGGGCGGAAAAACCTGTCTGAAACCCTGGAGATAATACTGAGCTAGATGAAGCAATGGTCTGAGTCAGTGTAAGGCATCTTCCCATGTTCCAATATGGCACTGGTTTAAAGCATCAGAAGCTTTCAGGTCCGTAGGCATAGTCAAGCACATTCCTGTCCCGTTCAAAATACTTAAGCTAAATTTCAAACTTAGGGAGATTATGGGCTGCACCTGATGTAGCAGGGTATCATAGTTGTCTGCTACGTGCACAGCCTTTGGAAACATGGGCTCTGCGTGCCGCCCTCCTCTCTCACAGCTGTTAGGAACAGAAATGGAGAACCCTCAGGCCCAGAGATGGGGCAAATGCAACTATCTCCCCACATCACACACACCCTTAGGGTTCACATTATTCTTGGCCACTTTCGCCTGGCTGGAACATGTTCTTGAACTGTGATAATGTCTCTTGCACACCTGGAAAGAGGATGGAGATATATGTGCGCACATTTTTGTGTATGGTGCCATCCACCACTCGTGTGCAACACCTAGACACTTGTCCCCACAAGGAAATGAAAAAGGTTGACCACTCAGACACTAGAAATCTTCACTTATTAACCAAGTTCAGCTCCCCATCACTTCAAAACCCTTTAAAAGGGAGACCCCAATCTCCTTATCACTGCTATTAAAGGGGAAGAAGGGATGTGAAAGCTGCCCAAGGTAAACGTGCCCATAGCAAGAAACAACATAAGCTTCTCCCTTTATGCTCATATAACACCCTCCCATTTCTTATGAGCATCCCAGTGTTACCCTTCTCCAACAGCTGTTGCACTGCAAGGAGAATTTCACATGGCCAATGCATTATTTCCTGCCTTGGTCTTCTCCATGCATTCCTTCCCCCTTCCACAGTCCTGGAAAAAGGCCCCTTACATCCATATTCTGCCAGCATAGGAGCCACCTCGTTACTGGGTTCTTCCCATTCTACTTTGAGATCAGAATCATATGAAAAAGAGCTTCAGAGGCTATTCCTTTTCCAACTGGTGCTTCTCCATCCCAGATGGGTGACTGGAGAGACCATATATTATTTAATGTAAAAAGACATTTGCTAACCTGGTGCCCTCCAGATGTTTTGGACTAGACAGGGGTTGGGAATCTTCAGCCCATGGGCCAAACCTGACCTGTGAGGCTTCCCCATTTGGCCCACCAGGCTGTTTGGCCAGACCACACCTAACATCATATAGAATTTCAGATGTGAGGCAGGTACAGGCAAAGCTTGACTGATAAATAGTGCCAGCAAAGCCCTTGTGCAGTGCTTACCAAGTGCCCAACATCAAGCTGATAGTTATGCCGCCTTGCCGACGTGGGGATCCAGGGCACAGTCCTTCAATGGCTGCGCTCGTTTCTCTCCGGTCGGGGACAGAGGGTGGCGCTTGGGGGGGAATTGTCATCGCGCCACTCCTTGGTGTGTGGAGTGCCTCAGGGTGCGATTCTCTCCCCGATGCTTTTTAACATCTTTATGCGCCCCCTCGCCCAGCTTGTCCGGAGTTTTGGGCTGGGTTGCCATCAGTATGCCGATGACACCCAACTCTAACTGTTGATGGATGGCCATCCTGACTCGGCCCCAGACACACTGACCAGATGTCTGGAAGCTGTGGCTGGATGGTTACGTGGGAGCCAGTTGAAGTTAAATCCTTCGAAGACAGAGGTCCTCTGGCTGGGGCGGGATGATATGGGATTGAGGGGGCAACTCCCATCTCTTGCGGGGGTGCAATTAGTGCCAGCACCGTCCGTTAAGAGTTTGGGTGTAATCTTCGATACCTCCCTCTCTATGGAGGCGCAGATTACAGCTGTAACAAAGGCGGCATTTTTTCATCTCCGCCAAGCTAAGCAGTTGGCCCCTTATCTCTCTCGCCCTGACCTAGCCACTGTGATCCATGCGACGGTCACCTCCAGACTGGATTATTGTAACTCGTTCTACGTGGGGCTGCCCTTGAGACTGACCCAGCGGGTGCAGAATGCCGCGGCGAGACTCCTTATGGGGTCTTCGCTGCGAGATCACATTCACCCGGTACTATACCAGCTGCACTGGCTCCCGGTGGAGTACAGGATCAGGTTTAAGGTGCTGGTTTTAACCTTTAAAGCCCTATACGGCCTAGGACCCTCGTACCTACGGGACAGCCTCTCCTGGTATGCCCCACAGAGAAACCTACGGTCTGCAAATAATAACATCCTCAAGGTCCCAGGCCTCAGAGAGGTTAGGCTGGCCTCAACTAGAGCCAGGGCCTTCTCGGCTGCGGCTCCAATCTGGTGGAATGCTCTGTCACAAGAGACTAGGGCCCTGCGGGACCTGACATCTTTCCGCAGGGCCTGCAAGACAGAGTTGTTCCGCCAGGCCTTTGGTCAGGACGCAGCCTGACTCCCTCTTCTGGCAACCTGCACAGAATTTTGCTTAATTGGTTGCCATCAATTTGATTTAATTAATTTTATAATGAAATATTTTTAGATTGTGTAACTATTTTACTGTTTGATTATTTGATTGCTGTTAGCCGCCCTGAGCCCGGCTTCGGCTGGGGAGGGCGGGATATAAATAAAATTTATTATTATTATTATTATTATTATTATTATTATTATTATTATTAGGTGTTTGGGAAGCATCACCAAAACACTTTGAAAGCCCTGTGCTTAGTGTTTGGGGAGTGTTGCACACAGTGACTGCAAAGCTCTTATTTCTTTATTAAATTTATATCACATTATTCCTCCCAAAGGAGCTCAGGATTGAGTGGTGAGAAGTGCCAAGCATAGGGATCGCAAAGCTCCTTGCCCAATGATTGCCCAACAAATAGCTTGTTGTTGGGCATTTTTGGAAGCACTGCACAAATTGCTACATTTTTCCAGGTGCCAGTTACCTGACACCATGATAGCACCAGGTTATTATCCCACCATGTCCCTCTCACCTATCAGCCCATATTGGGAGTGAGTGAGTAGAGGATCTGGCCCAGTAGGCCACCCTGGACTACAAGCCCTAAAAAAACTCAGCCAACGTGGCTTTGCTGGTTGGGGCCGGCAGAAATTGCTGTGATACAAAACATCTGGAGAGCATCAGGTTGATGAAGGCCGCATTAAAATGCGTCATCATGAAATGGAACAAAAGATAAAAAGGTATCCAATTAAGTCCCAGGCCTTTTCAAAGGTCAAATTGAGTGGGTGCTTGCAAAAGCCTTGGTTGCCAAGCAGGGGAAAGCTTTTAAAGGTTATCTGTACTGAAAGTGAATCAAGAGCATTAGAAGGGACTAAATTGAGTGGTGTTTTGAGGGTCACTCCAAAGCAGAACATCTGTTGGTCCTTGAAGAAAGAGAAAAACAGGAGAGGTGGCTGCATGCGATTGGCCAGAGACTGTTACCAGCAGGAGAGACCATGTCCTCGCTATTCAAAGCATCATCATACCACTTTAAAAGGTCATGGCTCCTCCAAAAGATTTCTGGGAGCTGTGGTTTGTTAAGGGTGCTGAAATTTGTTAGGTGACTCTCCTATTCCTCTCACAGAACTACAGTTCTCAGAGTAGTTTAATAACTACTCTTCACATGGAACCCTAGGAACTGTAGCACTGCGAGAGGGAATTGGAGCCCTTAACAAACTGCAGCTCCCAATATTCATTGAGGGAAGTGATATCAAAGTGCTTTTAAAATATATGGTGCAATTGAAACTAGAGAGAGCAAGGCTGTGCATATGCACACATTTAAAGCACATGACTTCCCCCAAAGAATGTTGGAAACTCTGTTAAGAGTGCTAGTAATTGTAGCTTTGTGAAGGGTAAACTACAATTCCCAGAATTCTTTGGGAGAAGACATGTGCCTTAAATATATGGTGGGTTCACAGTCCACCAAGCTTAAGAGAGAAGGCTCAAGAAAATAAGAGGAAGAGTTGTAGACGGAAAAGGAAAGAGTTGAAAAGAGCAGCTGGCCTAGAAGGTTCCAGAAGACCTCACTCTGTAAATTAACTCTGTTCCTCAACTACTGGCTGGGCTGGAAAGTGAGAGAAATAAACCCGCTTTTTAAATTCAGGATTGTAGACGTAAGCAACCCCCATATTCCTTAGAAAGGATACCCAGTTTTTAAACAGGGAACAACATACAAAGTTACAATATGTTGCTTTTCAACAATTTATCATGCTCTGGTGTTTCGGGTTGTCGTATTTCAAAAAGTGGAAATCTGGACAAAAAGTTGTTGAGCCTTTTTTTGTGTGGGGGGGGGACAAGTTCTTGAGCTTTCTTTTTTCTTTACAAAACTTCACAAAAAATTGGGAGCTAAGTTCTTGAGCTATTTTTAAGTATATTTGACAAAAAAGCAACAACACTTAGAACATGGGTTGCCATATGCCAGGGATTTCCTGGACATTTTTACCGGTTTTCGGAAATTCCAAAAATTTTTGGCAGATAAATCCCTTATGTGTGCAGGAAATCCTGGATGTATGGCAGTTCTACTGGTGTTTAAAATTTATCAGATATTAATCCCTGGGATATTACTAATAATAATAATAATAATAATAATAATAATAATAATAATAATTTTTATTTATACCCCGCCCTCCCCACCCAAGGCTGGGCTCAGGGAGGCTAACAAGCAATAATAAAAACAAGTTGAATGAATACAACTTAAAAACAAAATTAAAATACATTAAAATATTGAAACATTAAAATATTAAAATGCAGCTTCATCACAGGAGGAGAAAGGAAAAAGAAAGAGGGGGAGGGAATCAAATTGGCTCCAAGCCAAAGGCCAGGTGGAACAACTCTGTCTTACAGGCCCTGCGGAAAGAAATCAGATCCTGCAGGGCCCTGGTCTCATGAGGCAGTGTTCCACCAGGCCGGAGCCAGAGTTGAAAAGGCCCTGGCTCTGGTTGAAGCCAATCTAACTTCCTTAGGGCCCGGGACCACTAGGGTGTTGCTATTTATGGACCTCGAGGCTCTCCGTGGGGCATACCGGGAGAGGCAGTCCTAGGCCGTGAAGGGCCTAGAATTTTTGGTTCTTTTTAAATGTGTCCCTTGGTTGTGTGTCAATCTTACATAAGACTAATCGATCTACTATGAACAAAGTGAAATGAAGGGTCTATTTTTAATGCAAGTTGGTGTGTTGTTGTTTTTAAAAAATCAAGACCATAAAAAGGTCCCCTGGCCCATCTCCTGCAGCATCCTCTTCTCACAGTGGCCAGCCAGATTGCCTGTGGGAAGCCTGAAAACTGGACACCTGCTGTTCCCAGCAACTGATGAAGGTATTATTTTAAACAAATGAATAAGAAAGCTGCTTCCACACTACTGAGGTAGTGTACAAAGATGTCCAAACTAGTCAAGTGAACAATACTGAGAATGTCATTTCTTTTTTAATGGCTGGCGCGTTCAAGGGTTCTTTGGTGGTGGTAGTGGAGAACTAGAGTGACCCATCAGTGACCCAAGACTGTCTGCCAAAGCCTGTGGCTGGAACGGAGTTGGAATTTCTTGTTTGTTTAGGCAGTGGCTGCATCTCAGCACAAGCCTGAAGTTACAAAAGATTCAGTGATGGCTGTGTAAAAGAAGCGAAGCTTCCCTCAGGTTGGATATTAACCTCACCTGTGGCAATCACACAAATGCCATCTATTTAAAGCACATAACTTACCTCAATGAATCCTGGGAACTGTAGTTTCTTAATGGTGCTGGGAATTGTAACTCTGTGAGAGGTATAGTATAGTGGCCATGATTCTTTGGGGTAGGCCAAATGCATGGTGTGACCTAAGTTACATGCCAGCCCCATGACAACTACATTGCCCTAGCACCCATTCTGTTGAACCTTTTCCACCCTAGCACTCATTCCAACACCCAAAGCTACTCATGCCTAAATATATGTGTCTTGCAGTGTCAACTACAGATGTTTTGTTATCTGAAGCACAAGATGGGGCCTACCCATTTCCGGTTATAAGAGTCAGCACAAGAAACAATATTTTATTTAGCTTTTACTTGATGGTTACTATAAACTCATAAATTTATATTGTTTCCCCCCTAATTTTTTTGGTATCCAAAATGGAGATTTCTTTTTATATTAACTGGTATGTGTCAGTGCACATATTTGCAGCAATGAATTATCATTATCATATTAGAAGATTATGGGATGTGTGCTCCCTGCTCCTTTTTATCCTCATAACCCAGTAAGGCAGAATCATGGGATTTTAGAGCTGGAAGGACCCTTGAGGGTCATCTAATCCAAACCCTTACAATGCAGGAATCTCAGCTAAAGCATCCATGATAGATGGTCATTCAAACTCCGCTTAAAAACCTCCAATGAGGGAGAGTCCACCACCTTCTGGGAGTATCTGTTCCACTGTCTAACAGCTCTTACCATTAGAAGTTCTTCCTGGTTTGAATCCATTGGTTCAGGTCCTACCCTTTGGAGCAGAAAACAAGCTAACGTGCCATCTTCCGTGTGAACAGCCCTTGAGGTACTTGAAGTTGGCTTTCATATCTTTAAGACTACTCCTCATTAGACTTGGTTTCCAGACCCTTGATCATCTTGGTTAGGTAGGTTAGGCTGAGGCAGTGACAGTTCCAAGGTCATCTAGTGAACTTCACGGCTGAGTGGGGATCTGAACCCTGGTCTCCCAGGTTCTAATATGTCACATGAACCACTATACAACACTGGCTGTCACCCAGCTGTTTTGCCTGCCACATAAATCTCCAGTAACTATTATGAAGCAGGTCTCCAAATGAAGGCCCAGGGTTCTGAACTCTTAAGGAGAACCACCAAAACACCTAGGTTGGCATTGCATGGCAAACACATTCTGAGCATTTTAAACAGGGCTCTGCAGTCTTTGGACTAGCCTCAGTGGCCAATACAAAAATATGTAGTTGCCAGGCCCATGCCCCTTTCACAAAAGTTGGGGTCTTGCCTCCAACCTTCTGCTGTATCTCTAAAACAGGGGTGGGGACATGTGGCCCTCCAGATGTTCTTGGTCTACAACTCCCATCAGCCCCAGGCAACGTAGCCAACGATCAAGGACGGTGGGAGTTGGGGTCCCAATAACATCTGGAGGGCCCCAGGTTTCCCATATAGATAAGCTACAATCTTCTTCTCCCCTCTGCAGTTCCAAGCTTGCACCAATCTTCAGAGACTCTTCTCCATGTTCCCTTACCAAATAATTTGAGGCTGGTGGTTACTAAGAAAAAGGCATTTAGCAATGGTGACAATGCTAGTTTTGAAATGCCCTCCCCAAGAAGCTTGCTCGGCACCAATGCTGTGGCCTTTTGGGCATCAGGTGAAGTCCTTTTCATTTCCCCAGGCTTTTTAAGTGTTTTTAGACCTTGGGAACTACTGGCTTGAACACAGGTGGTGCTGTGGGTTAAACCACAGAGCCTAGGGCTTGCCAATCAGAAGGTCAACGGTTTGAATCCCCATGACGGAGTAAGCTCCCATTGCTTGGTCCCTGCTCCTGCCAACCTAGCAGTTCAAAAGCACATCAAAGTGCAAGTAGATAAATAGGTACCACCCCAGTGGGAAGGTAAACAATGTTTCCATGCGCTGCTCTGGTTTGCCAGAAGCGGCTTAGTCACACTGGCCACATGACCTGGAAGCTGTACACCAGCTTCCTTGGCCAGTAAAGCGAGATGAGCGCCGCAACCTCAGAGTCGTTCATGACTGGACCTAACGGTCAGGGGCCCCTTTACCTTACTAGACCTTGGGAACTAATGGCTTGATTCTGGTGCTCTTTTAGCTTGTGCCTGATGTTATGCTCCATGTAGCATTTTCTATACTCTATGGCTTTGAAAAATTATGGCACACCACCCAGAGAACTTGTTAATGGGTGGTAAAAATGTACTGTAAATTAATCAAAAAATTTAAATGCTGCGGAATCCACTTAACTCAGGACTTTTTAAAATTCTCATAGAAACACACGTCAATGTACAGTATAGATCAGCCAGCAATCAGCTAGCAATTAGGCGAATTGTCACTTGCAACTTTATCTGGATACCTGCAAGGAATAAGAAAACCTGTCCCCAGCAGAAAAGAATGTTGCGTAAGAACCCTGTTAGCATTCCAAGAAGTTCAGGAGAGGAGTCACAAGGATGGATTCAGATTAGGGCAAGTCAGTAATTGCAAGAAATTTCTAGAAAAGTTGCAAATTTGCTGGCAGCTATACTACTGACTCTTCCTTGAATTATTAATTTCACTTCCACAGGGCAATGCTTATTCCCCCCCCCCCCCCAGCAAAATATCTCAGCATATTGATGTGTTTATGATACTCATTGGATGTGCACAAGCACTGCTTTAGTAATTTTACTTAAAATTTGATAGTTTTCAGAACCCGATGCAGTTAGGTGGGATATGTTAATCAAGGCTGCAACCCTAAATAAACTGAATTCCATTGAATCAATAAGAACTCATTCCTGCGTAAATACCTCTACAATGGTGCTGCAAAGCTGGGACTGTATCCCATTTACTTGCAAGCAAGAACTTGGTTTCCACAAAAGACTATACAGTATTTGTCATTTCCAAGGTATGGCAAACCTAATTTAAAGAGATTGCTGGAGTGCCAACTAGCCACCCAGGCTCCCTCCTGCACTTTTAAGTTTAACCAAATTTTAAAATTAGACCCATTTTGCAGAAACATCAGTGAGTTCTTTAACTGGGCCTCTCCCTACAGTACATGTATAAAGCTCCAAAAATATTCAATAGTCTAAATCTGAACTATTTTTGGCCATTAGTTAATTTAATCATGCAACATCAAAGCATGGTTGATGTACTTAAAAAATCACAACAGTGGCACATTCATCATTATGCTATATCATATCTACAGAAGACAAACAGATGCCAGTTTGCCACCACGTTCTATCATCGCTATCCAATCAATCACAGTATGTTTATAGTTACAAACGTATGTCTGGGCCTTTTAATATAATGTAAGAATGTGAATGATTTTACAGTAACTGTCATCCCTGGTTTTATAACCACAAGAACAAACACACATTTGTAACTATAAGCATAGTGTGAAGAACCTGAGAAATCTGCAAAGGAATAACTAATCTGATTTAGCTAAGAGCACAGTATATATTGGCCAACAGGAATATGAGATAAACATCAGCAATGTTTGTTCTTTCCATGTAAAAAATGGATAGAGGAAGGTTGCAAGATAAACATCTGGCCCACCTTATTACATACACTATTATTCTAATACAGCTACAAATTAATTCAGGACACTTACTGAACCAAAGGTGATTTCAAAATATACACAAAATGCAATAACGCATTATAGTCCATCATTTTTATTATCATAAAAGGTAAAGGGACCCCTGACCATTAGGTCCAGTCATAACCGACTCTGGGGTTGCGGCGCTCATCTTGCTTTACTGGCCGAGTGAGCCGGCGTACAGCTTCCGGGTCATGTGGCCAGCATGACTAAGCAGCTTCTGGCGAACCAGAGCAGCACATGGAAACACCGTTTACCTTCCCGCCGGAGCGGTACCTATTTATCTACTTGTACTTCGTGCTTTTGAACTGCTAGGTTGGCAGGAGCAGGGACCGAGCAATGGGAGCTCATCCTGTCGTGGGGATTCAAACTGCCGACCTTCTGATCGACAAGTCCTAGGTTCTGTGGTTTAACCCACAGCGCCACCCGCATCCCTTTTTTATTATCTTTTATAATTTTATAATTATACAATTTTTATAATTATTTTTTATTTTTATTATCATAGTGGACAGTATATTTAGATTTATATATTTACATATTTCTTTAAAAGGGAGATATTATTAGTCAACTGAAAATAACATTTGAGGATGTTATTTTGGCCATCTTGCTACTACTATCCATCTTTTCTGGCTCTGAAGAAAATCTCAGGAAGATATACCGGTAAAAATTACACAAGTCTTTCTCCCCCTTCACAAAATGTGCAACACAGAGAACTCTTTTCTTCCAAATGGCAGCTTTTCAAAGAGTTTGCTGCTTTCAGTAACAGTGGAAATAATTTTGTTATTAGGAGAGGAGCCTTCAGGCAAGATGATGCTTTTATGGTTTCTCTTTTCCACTCCCATCAAGAAAGTAGGCAGAGGAACAGAGCCAGAGAGCAGAGCCCTATGTCTTGCAAAGGCAGGGGCAGCATGCAGAAGGTCCCACATTCAAATTTCTGGTAGCACTTGGAAAGACATACAGTGGTACCTCGGGTTAAGTACTTAATTCGTTCCAGAGGTCCATTCTTAACCTAAAACTGTTCTTAACCTGAAGAACCACTTTAGCTAATGGGGCCTCCTGCTGCTGCCGTGCCGCCGGAGCACGATTTCTGTTCTCATCCTGAAGCAAAGTTCTTAACCCGAGGTAATATTTCTGGGTTAGCAGAGTCTGTAACCTGAAGCGTATGTAACCCGAGGTACCACTGTACTTCTGTCCAAGACCAGGAAAAGCCACTGCTGAGCTAGACGGATCAACACTCAAGCTCAGTTGGAAAAGCTCTTCCTAACCTGGTACTAAGAGACAATTTGTCCAAGATTTTTGATATAACATAAGGTATACATTTTAGCCCCACAGACTGAGGAAGCGAACCACCATGTGCTGGAAAGCCTGGGTTCAAGTCCTACCTCTGCCACAAACTCAAGTGTGCAACCTTGGGCCCTATGTTTCGGCTTCAACATTCCCCATCTGTAAAATGGGCATTAACAGCAAACCTGAGCACCGCATGTTGCAACTCAGTGCCGGCTGCTGGGGACCTGGTGGGGCAGCCAAGAGTGGAGCCAGAGGTGGTACCCATTGGTCCCCATCCTCCTCCCTCACCAAAGATTCTGTGGGTACTTAAGCAGTGCTTCAGTAAAAAAAATTACCGCCTCCCCGACCCTCATGGCTGCAAATGAAATAATACTATATAAAAAGCAAGAAGTAGCTGGTGTGGCATTAAATAGGTATTAAAATCATATTTTGCTCTAAGCATCACACATACAGTACATACTTGTTCTAACATATTTCCAAAACCCAATAGGACACAACGCACTCCCTCAACTTGGTTAGCAAAAGCATCCTCTGTAAAGACAAGTGGGAAGCCTAAGCCGCTGCTCTTCAGGAGTGTCTCACACCCTGAGGCCCCGGGGAAAGAGAGATGATCCTCTCCACATCCAGACAGCGGGCTTCCGATGGAAGCGCTCAGGAGTTCTGAGTGAAGCTGAACTAATTTCTTCTTTGTGCTAAAACCTCACAAATGGAGCTAAACACACAGCAGCATGGGGGGGGGGGTTTCCTCTGCATTGAGTCCCTCCAACTCACCAATTCACTTTCACATACGTTAATTTAAAAGGGGGTCGGCGGGAAAGGAGGGCAGCCACAAATCAACCTCAAGGGAGCTAGACAAAACTATACATGTCTTTGTTTGATATAGACATTCCCCGTGCAGAGGGCGAGAGCTACGGTGGAAGAGGAAGGGGCGAGATAAGAAAACCACGCTGCAGCCACCTGAAGGAGAGGCACTTGAGCCGGAAGGGAAACAGCCGCAGCCCCCCTACCCTAATCAGCTCCTTGGATATTCTCTCCCGAAAAACAAAGCTGTCCTATAATAATAATAATGATGATGATAATAATAATAAGTTCGTGCTCCACTCTCAACAGGTTTTTAAGCGGCTGCAAATAAAAAGTTTGGGCCATCTGCTGGAAACGCAACGTAAGGCTCAGCTAATTAGTGAAAGAAAATCAGGAGTTGCCTTGAAGGCAACGTGGGTCCCCGCTCGCCCTCCCCATTTTCCGCGGCCGGGAAATGAGGCAGGGGAGAGAGATAAGAGTTCCCCCCCCACACACACACGGGGATTACGAAGGTAGCGCACAGGGTCATTCCCAAGGTTCCCCCCACCCACCCACCCACCCGCTCGCTCATCCGGCCTCTGAAACACATGGCCATTTCCAAAGCAACAACAATCAAGGTCGCCCTATTTTGAAACCGAGGCTTTTTAAATTAAAAAAAAGACCTACAGCGGAGTGCCTACGCCAAGGACTTCATTTACCAAGGACTATAAATACGAGGCGATTTCTCCTCCGGGAGCTCACACAGCCACAGGCAAACCAACCTGAGGCTGCTTCTCCCACTCCGCCACCCCCTTCCCGCGGCTCCCGCTCGCCTTATTCCCCCGGAGGAGAGCAGCTCGGAGCACCCACCGCAGCTCCGGCGTCCTGGCTCCAGAGACCCAGCAGCAGCAAGAGCACCAGCAGCGGCGGCGGCGTTGGCGGCAGCAGGCAGTTGGCCCTCGGGCTCAGCTTCATTCTCCTCCTCCTCCTCCCTTCCTCAGCAGTCTCGCAGGCTCCCGGGCTGGTCCTTCGGAGCTGACATGGTCTTCGCAAAAAAAGGGGGGTGAAAAGGAAGGAAGGGAAAGAAGGTGGTGGGGGAAGAGGGGGAGAGAAGGTTGGGCTGGGTTGGGCTAAGGCGAGCCGAGGCGAGCGGTGCGCCCGCCCGCTTGTCCTGTCCCCTCCCCCTCGGTCTCTGCAAACGCGCTCGCCTTTCTGTGCAGACTTGCAGACTTGTCCGCGCTCCAAAAAAAAAGTTTTTTTAAAAAAGTGTGGGGGGGAAAGAAAAGAAAAGCCGCTCTCCCGGGACTACTTTGTCCCCAAAAAAGGCACTCTGGGATTCATCCGCCGCACTCCTTGGCTGGTTGAGGAAGCCTCCCAGCGAATGGCCGTGATGGTTAGGATTAAGGGGCTGTTCTTGAAATAGGTGTTGTGTGACGGTTTATTTCTTTTCTTTTTTTCAGGCTCAGAGTCATTCCAGGTAAGCCACCATGAAATAAAAAGTTCAGGTTTTCCAGAGCATTAACGTTCTTTCTCTCTCTCCCTCTCACACACGCAGGGTTCGTGTTCCAACTAAATTTTACTCAGATGGGTTCCACTGAAATGTACGGATTTGTGTTAGTCGTTTCTGTGTGTTGCAGTGGTTCTCCTCTGTATAAAAAGCAGCATCAGATACAACCCGCAGAGTTTGTTTGTGTATGTTTTTGATTGACACTTGATTGGCAGAAGCGGCAAGGTGTTTTTAAACCCCAAATCTGAAAGGGTATATTTGTGCGCAACCCCCCCCCCTCCTCCCGAGGCGGCGGCAGGTGGAAAGGTGCTCTGGAAAAGAAAAGGGGGGAATAGGTAAGAAAATTGGGTAGGGGGCGGGATATCGATCAGACCCTTTTGGGAAGTTCTCAGACTTAACCACCACAAGTGTCCTGTGGACACTTAACCGAGAGTAAGCCTCTCTTGAGAGACTTACGCTCAATCCTAACCATACTGATCCTATTGAATTCAATGAGGCTTACTCCCAGGTAGACTTGGCTAGGGCCTCAGTCAACATGCTTAGGGGCGGGCCCATGGCTGCATCCTTACTGGGGAGCAAGTAAGCTTTCTGATGCACCCTTGTGATCGGTCTGCTGCTTTTGGCATCCTTTGGCTGCCTATGGAAAGCGGAAAGTGAGTGGTTCTGTATGGACCGTTTAGGATTACAGCCTAGTCCCATTGAACTAACTGAGGCTTACTATTCGCGCGGTAAACTTGCGTAGGGTTGCGCTGTAAGTCTTTGAAACTGGATGCCAGCTCTGAATTGAAAAGGAAAAAATAGGGAGATAATTTTTTGGTTGCATTTAACTCCCCAAGATACAATCAGGTTCCAAACCCATGCAAACGTGCAGAACAACTTCAGTGAAAAAAATTCTCAGGAGAATCACAGGTATGAGATACCTCAGAACCTCCAGTGGGTTTGATAAGAGTTCAGAGTTGGGCTTCTGTGTCACACCTGTTTGATTCGGTTTCGTTCCCTAGCTGAGATGCGTGCGTGTAATTGTGCGATCCTATGCAATTGCACTCGAAGCACGGGGTGCTAATTTCAATGGAACTATTAGTGTGCTTCCCTGAGAGTAGTAAATTGCCGCGCAATCCTAACCATGTCTACTCAGAAGTAAGTTCTATTGAATTAAGTGGGGCTTACTCGCAGGTCAGTGGTGTTTGGATTGCAACATAAGCTACACAGAATTAAGTGAGCCTTGCGTCCATGTGAACGTGAATAGGAGTTAATTGTTTTCTTTAGAAAATAAAATAAAATAAGCAAATGTGAGGGTATGGTCTCCGCTGCGCGCGCGGGCGCATTGTTGGTTACCTACATTTGGTCTGCGATCACCTGAGTGCTCTGGTTATCTCAGACCAAAAGCAGGTGCCCAGCACAATTTCGGAATGATGAACATGGCACAGAAACGGAAGATCAGCGAATCCAAGTTTATTCATTTATCCTTTTTTCTGACTTTGGGGGAAAGAAAGGATGGGGGAGGAGAGGGAGAGAGTTTGATGCGGATCTGCGGCTGCCTACTTGGCTGATTGACAGTCGTGGGCCCGCCCCCTAGCCGTCTCCATTCCTCGCCCGACGCCGCGCTGCCGCGGCCGTTTTGCTGGGGAATTCTCGCTTGCGCGCTCTTTGATCAGGATTCGTGCACCTTACGCGGGTAATGTTTTTCCCCGGAGGCGGGACCAAGGTCTTCCCGTACACTAATTGATCGGTAGCAGCACGGTCGGCCCTTCCTGCCCACTCCCCCCCAAAATCCCAAACTTTGTTGTCATGCTGTCTTAACCTGGCTGCCTTCTTTCCCACAGACCGGGGGGCCGGGCGCCGTGAGCAACCCGAGGAACTGAGTTCTCCAGCGGGAGCGAAGCAGTTTCTTTGCCGGCCACGCTGCACCATGCGCGCTGGGTGAGTTTCTGGGGAAGGGCGGCCGGTGGGGGTGATGCTACCTTGACTTTAATCAAATGTAACTTGGTGGAGTCTCTGTTACAACTTTAATTAATTTTTGGTCCTTTCCCCGTGCAGGCTGGTTGCGTTCCTTGTTGCTTTCTGCCTGACTCCAGATTCTGTGAATGGGGTAAGTGTTCCCAGACAATCTCAAAACACATTCTAATCCTGTGCATTTATTTTCCTGAGTCAGAATACACACAACATGGGGCCTCCTCTCAGGTAAAAATGTGTCCAGTTGATACTTAATGTGAACTGGATGCACAATTACCACAGAGTAAGCTCTGTTAAACTTGATGCAATTTAGTTCCAAGTAAATGTTTGTTGGCTGTATGCCCTAATTCGGGGAAATAATGCATACTCAATGTCTACTCCAGAGTAGGGTGCTGGATGATAACATCAGTGTCCATGATGCTGTAAATAAACTAGTAGAAATGGTAGTGAGACTTATTCTTGTATGGGATGGCAGCATGATGGATGCACTTCATTTAAAACCCCTGCTGCATTTTCTGTAATAACTGGGGTGCTTTGTATGTGGATTGTGGGGTTTGGGCCTGGAACACGAGGGTCTGTGGATGCCAAAACATAGGGACACTACATGCAGCAAATGTCCTATGCATCTTTTGTATATTTACTCAAAAGCAAGCCCTGCTGATTTAAGTAAGACTTGATTCCCAAGTAAGCATTGTAGAGAACTGCAACCCCTTGCTGGTGTCTATTTTTTACTTGTGGTACTTAAAGTAAAACTTCTCTGTCCTTGAACACATGTGCTATATATAAAATTGCAAAGTTAGGAAGCCACGTACTGGAATGATAAATAAAACCAATTAGTTTTTGAGCCCTTCATCACATTTTCTTCTTTCCTCTGGGGTGGTCTTCAGAACTCTTCGGAAGTTTGGGTTTATGCATCTATGGTGGGGATTGTAAGAACATAAGCCAAAGTCATGGGCAAGGTAGACCGCATTTACCATCCATTTAGGTTTGGAAGCAGTTACTGCTTCTAAAGAGAATGGGATGAGGATGCTTAAGCCTCCCTTTCTCTCTATTCTAGACTGCACTCTGTGCAAGCTCAGAAGCACTCTTTTGCAAAGGGGGTGGGCTGACTTTCCTGCTGACCTATGGCTCCTTGCTTTTTAAAGTTAGCCCTTATAAACTGTCCCTTTACGGGTGGTGCACTGTGCAGCTATAAGCAGGGGGCCATAGGGGGCCATGTGATGAAAACTGCATTTAGGGCTCCTGTCAAAGAGAGGCTGTGTACACACAATACATTTAAAGCACATGGCCTGCCCCAAAGAATCCTAGAATCTGTGTTTCTTAAGGGTGCAGGAAACTATGGTCATATGAGGGGGAAACAACAGTTCCCATGACTCATTGGGGCAAGTCATGTGCCCTAGATGTGTGGTGTTTTGTGTAGGTCCTTAGGAGCAGGCCTGTTGGCAGCTTTATGCTGAGCACGAGTTCAGGAACAGGACTTCTTAAAGCCTCTGAGAAGCATGAGAGCTAAATGTCTTCTTGAGATTCCCTTTCCTACGCTTAGAGTCATAGAATCATAGACTCTTAGGGTTGGAAGGAATTCCAAAGTTCATTTAATCCAACGACTTGCAATGCAGTTAGAATGTATAGTTTGTCAATGTTGATATGACTTGGTTCATTGTGGGGCCTGGGGACATTTCTGGTGCTATACTGTGGCTCAAATTAAGGCCTCTTTGTGGGATTCAGCAAATGCAGAACATACAATATCTACACTGGACTGGGGAAATGCTTTGTGATGCCACAGGACTTTTTGTTGTATATGTTGAATTAGTTTGCTTTGTAAGGGCAGTAATTCCAGACTGTGCTCATCTGAAACATAGGTTTTTGTACCACCACCTGCTGTTGGTTGAATATTGTTTTTGAATATTAATATAAAGTGCTTCTTATTTGTCTAAATGCCCCTTCACAAAAGTTCCCATATGGCAAAAGCCCTCTTTTTACAAATGCTTTTGTTAGTGCTGCAGTGCTTAATTGTGTTAGATTCATTAACACTTTCTTGGTTGAGTTAAAAAAAGGTGACATGGGTGTTTGCGAGGGGAGGGTAGTCCTCCCATGAGTCATAATCTCCAGATACTCAGCTTTCATTAAAGAGCAAGAGAAAGAAAGTTTATAGCACATGTAGAACCTAAGATGATAAAAGGTTTCCAGGTAATTAGGCAGCAGATTGAAAACAATATATGTGCCTTTTAGTATAAGTACTGATGAAAATCACACTATTCTCACCGGGGGGGGGGGCAGATACAAAAGAAGACAGGGCTCCAGAGGGAATTTAGTAGGTGTAGAACAGTGTTTCCCTGACTTGGGTTTCCTGCTGTTTTTGGACTTCAGTTCCCATCATCCCTGACCACTAGTCCTGCTACCTAGGGATTATGGGAGTTGTAGTCCAAAAGCAGCTGGAGACCCATGTTTCAGAAACACTGGTGTAGAACATCTATCAAAGGTGCCTACCTTCTTTTGCATCTGGCTACGCTTACTTTAAAAGAGGGGTCTTCCCATATCTTATGGCCAGGAAAGGATAACTCTTAAAGAGGATGCTTGTGATATGGTGCCTGTACATGATTTATCTAGAACAAAGTAGGGTTTTTTTAAATTCTTCAGAGCTATTGTTGTTAACTTACATACAAGTTTTAAACTATGTGTAAATCTTTTATTGGACTAACAGGTGTATAAATTTTGTTAAAGTAAGAAAAAAACACAACGTACTTTCAACTGGAAAAAAGTAACTGTGATTCCAAGCTTTAATGACTTACTCTTACAGCCAAGGGTGTAAACCAGGGGTTCACAAAACAGTGTTTAACATACTAATCCAGGTATCGCTATGGATTCGTGGTTGAAGATGGAAGATGGCACATCTGTTGCTTCAACTAAATTGATATTTAGTTGTCCTTTTTATTCCCTCGTTGTGTTTTATATTAAAACACAACAGGAGCAATAAAAAGACAGTTAAAAATCATCCAGCACCTGACAGAGTACATTCATATTTATGCAACAGGAAGAAGAATCCTTATGTGTTCCACCATGACACTCAGCAAAAATAAAGTGGTCTGTAGAGAAATATGTTTGGGAACCCCTGCTGTAATCCTAACTCTACTTGTCTGGTAGTGAGCCCCATTGAATTTATGATTATATGCATGCTTAGGATTGCACTATAAATGTTGGGTGTTTCGTAGGACTGGGGTAAAAAAGCTAAGTAGCCAAACTCTCTAGTTGTGTATCAAGGTTCACACTGTCAAGTTATGCAGATGACACTCTTCAATTAGCATTGTTCAGTAGCTCTTGTGTTTCCATCCCCTGTTTTCTGCAAAATAAGTTGGGCCAGACCAGTGATTTCCCCAAAGGGTAGTTTCTAAATGACCAAAATGTGTCAAATTACTTAACTTGGATCAGTACTGTACCTGGGATAATTGGGCCGGCTCCTTAATTTGCAGAAAAACTGATCCACCTGTCAGTCTTGCCAGCTGTTTTGGGTTTAACCAGTTGCGACTCACTTCCAGGTTACAGGGCTTTAGGGTAATGGTTCTAGACTGTGTGCATTGGCATATTTCTATCCCTGCCCATACACTGAAAGCCTTAACTGTTCTTTCCAGGAAGTAAATCTCAGTAAAAATAGCCCTGCTGGATCAGGCTAATGGTCCATCTAGTCTAGCATCCTATTCTCACAGTGGCCAACCAGATAGATGCTTGTGAGAAACCCACACGCTGGAGCCAAGTACATGAGCACCAGTTTCCAGCAACAGGTATATTCAGAAGCATTGCTGATTTTGACTGTGGAGGCAGAGCATAGCAATCATGGCTAATAGCTACTGATTGCAATGCAGCTTGTTCCTGAGTGAGTTCATTTTGACTGGAACAAATAAAGTGCTGTGGCTTATTTCTCCTACTGTGTTATTTTTGTTTTCAAGCATAGCCAAACTAACTGGCATTATGTATTCAAGTCAGTAATTTCTGAAGAGCAATTTGAACCTGTGTTAAAGGCACTTGAGTCATCTTGTGAGGTTGCTCTGTTTTGGTTTTTCCTCATTTGGCAATTCTTAGCTGTGACACTAGCCCTAATTCAGCACTTGTAGCTTCATGGTGATACAAATGTAATAGGGAAAGATGGCAAAGCTCCTGTTGTCCTTTCCTGTTATATTTTTCATCACCATGTGATGAAAAATCTGTTGAAAGTGATAGATAGATGAATAGATGTGCTACCAAGTCATTGATCCATGTAGCAGAGGAGTGGCCAGCATTGTGCCTCCACATTTTTTTTTAGACTCCAACTCCCATCAGCCCCTACCAGCATTGCCAGTGGTCAGGGATGATGGGAGTTGTAGTCCAACAAATATGAAGTAGGCATTATCTAGCCCACTATTGTTCCCTTGGATTGGCACTGGATCTCCAAGATTACTATTAGGTGCAGTCATTTTCATTCAGGCTAAGAAAGCTCAGGTCCAGAGGCCAAATGTGACCCTCCATTCCTTTCCTTGAATTTGCTATAGCCCACTTCTTCACCTCAAGCATTATTACAGTGATATCTCTGGTTATGAACTTAATTCGTTCCGGTGGTCCATTTTTAACCTGAAACCGTTCTTAACCTGAGGTACCACTTTAGCCAGCACACGATTTCTGTTCTCATCCTGAGGTAAAGTTCTTAACCAGAGGTGGTACTACCAGGTTAGCGGAGTATGTAACCTGAAGTGTCTGTAACCCGAAGTGTTTGTAACCCGAGGTACCATTGTATTATCTTTGCTAGCTTGGAATGTTTCCTTGAACTCTGATAAGTCTTTTTTGCTTGCATGGATGGAGTGTGCAAGTGTGTATGTGGAAACTCTCCTATTGGACAAAGATAAAATTTACATTTGGTCTCCACCTGCTTTTGGCCCACGGAAAGCGAATGTGGCCCTTGGGCTGAGAAAAATTCCCCACACCTGTTTTAACTGGAGATGGTGAGCGTTAATCATGGGACAGTATGTGTACAAAGTATGAAGCTTGTTCTTATTGTGTGTTTTTTCTTTCCTCGGGCCTCATAGTCCTTGTGGTTTGCTATAATGGACCAGACCAGGTCTAAAGCAGCTTCTGGTAGGGTCAGTTTAATACCTAAAGGAGAAAATATGAATATGTTGTTAAAAGAAAGAACTTTGCAGAATCGTCGGGCATAGCTGAGTGAAAGAGGGAGCTTAGCTTTTCTGTATCACATGCACACCCTTGAAAATGCTTATGTTTTTGAAAAGAAGTAGATACTGTTAAAAATGGCTACAAAAAGACAAATCCTTGCATGGATGGGAAAAGAGGTTGTATCTCAATGGCAGAACATAGTTGCGTACAAAATGCCTCGGACTCAGTTGCTGGAATTAGAGAAAGGCCATAGCTCAAGAATTATCTGCTTTGTATGCAGAATGTCCAGCATCTTCAGGCAGGGCTGGGTGAGACTCCTGTTGAAACCCAGGAGACTTGCTTCTAGTCTCTGTTAGCAGTACAGAGTTACAATGGACTGGCCCAAAACATTTCACTACCTGAGGTGGAGGATAATATGGTTTCCAACCACCACGCCCATTATTTGTACAAAGCTAAGTGGAGCAGCAGTTGAATCTTGCTATGGTAGGGCAGTGTCCTCTACTGAATCTCAGAGCAGCTGGCTAGCTCTAGTGACAATAAGGCATGGCATGTGGCATACACAACCCTTCCCTCCCATACCTCATTGCCATCTCTCAGCATCTGCAGCATGAGCAATCTGCTTCGCTATGTCTAATGGTAGGGCCTGGACCAATGCCTGATTTGTTGGTGTGGCGTAAGTGAAACGGAGACCAAAGCATCCATTTGTGGCTCTGGGTATAGAGCAAGCATGGAATGATTTGTTATTTTCATGCTCGGACTATACCAGAGCTGCATCATGTGTGATAAGCTTCATTCACAAATGCCAGTTCCGCACAGGAAGGCTGCATGAGTGCAAGCATCATACCTAAGCATGTATGTTGCATGAGTATGTTGTGAGCATACCTGTGATCCACCTTTGAGCTGTGTGCACTCCAGGGTATGCATAGCCTGGAAGCAGATTATGCAGCAATCTCACTGAAGCTAAACACATCTGAATCTGGGTCTGGGTAGAGAACCTGCTTGGAGCCTTTATAGACCAAAACAGCTCTCCTCCAGACCTATCTGTCTAGCCTATAGAACTTTCCTAGGCTGCCATCACTGGCTTTGCTTCACATTAAATGTCTCTTCCTGGCTAGAATGTGTTCCTGAACTCTGAGAATGCCTCTTGCTTGCAAGTAGAAAAACTAACCTCTTTGCATTCATTGGCCCACCCACTTTTGCCTCCACTCATCACTGCCCCACCTTTGTCCTGAGAAAGGTTCCCTACCTGCTGTAGGTGCTGCACTGAGTTCTGTGGTGAGCGGGGAAGAAAACAGAATGTGAATGACTGCAATAAATAGAGTAGATAGATATTTAAATTGTTCTTGGACTCATCTATTAGAGTTCAAGCCATCTACAGTAGCTGTCAGTGGTACTAAAATAGTTTTGCTCAAAGGTATTTGTGTATATTGGAACCCTGCCATTAGATTAGGCAAATGCTGATAACTTCTGAACTGTTAGTTGCAGCTTCCTGATTTAAATCCCTTGTATTTTATAATTATTATTTGCTTAGACAAATTGAACAGTACCAAATTTTAAGCATTTGGCGGGAGATCATTATAAGGAAGGAGCAGGATTAAGGAGATCATTGACCTTAGCTAAAAGCAAATAGGCACTGAGTTGTATGCAAGTTGGTTACAGGGAAAGAGACATTTTGTTGATAACTTCAACAAAACTTAACAATAGTTTTTTGTGGTTTGTTTTTTTTTTTGCAGGGGAGGGGAGCATGTGTGTGAGGGTTTTCTTGGCTAGAGAAAAAGAGGTGCAGTACAATCTTGTGCAGGGGTTATGCTCCACCTCTGTGTGAGACTGTCCTTACCTTATGGAGCTGGCACACCATGCTGTCCTTACCCCCCACCCTAAGCAAGACAGAGAGGTGTCAATAGTGCGTGAGAGCATCCTAGAGCCCAGTAAGCAAGACAGAAAGCTTGAAAGCTCTTCCTGCACTAGGGGAAAAAAACCCTGTGCAAAAGGAGCTTTTAAGCTCTCTGCCTTGCATGCAATTAATTCTCACAGGCCTTTTAATGAAATGTGATCCTTTTCCCATGGAATATTTTGGATGAGAAGTAGTGGCCCTCCAGATGTTGCTGGACTCCCAACACCCATCAAACCCAGCCAACACAAATGAAGTTGTGGTCCAGGAACATCTGGAGGGGCTATAACATATCACTCTGTTTTAGGCTGTGGTTATGTGTTGTTGGTATGACTTTAATTGGGATGGGAATAGGTGATAATTCAGGTTCTGTGACCCTAAGCTATATTAGTGTTACCTACATGATTCATGGAAACATGAGATATAAATATTATTTTAGAAGGAAGGACATGGGGTTGTCTGTACATAGGAAGAAGCTTTGCACACAGACCATTGGTCCATTCAGCTCAGTACTGTCTACACTAACTGGAAGTGGTTCTCCAGGGTTTCAGACAGGGTACATTCCCAGCCCTTAAGATACTTCCAGGGATTGAACCTGAGACCTTCTCAGCTGCTCTGTCATTGACCAATGCCACACTTTGGATAATTTCCACCTGGTTGTAGAGAGTAATCCAAATAGCAGCAGCATTTTAAAAAAAAACTTATCAGTGATGTATGATAAAACCCAAATAACTATTTAAAAAAGGTAAAAATTAAGATAATATGAAGTGAGTATGTGACAATAAAACTGCCAGTATTGGAGTTCTATACAGATGTATCAGGAGTTGCTATTTATTTATTTGCTTAATGTTTTGAAAATTAAGCGGTGATGTCTGAGCTGGGTTTCTTCCACCATTAACCTGTCTTTTTTAGGGCAGCCAGGCTCCCTTCATGGTCGCCTTACCAAACTGGGTTCCCTCCAGATGTTGTTGGACTACAACTCCCCTCGTCCTTTAGCATTTGCCATGTTGTTTGTTGCTGGTGGGAGTTGTAGTCCAATAACTTCTGGAGGGCACCAGGTTGGGGAAGGCTGCTCTAGGAATGCAAGCACACTTTGGGTTTTGTCATGCTTCTAGATCCTTTTGTAGTTGTTTGGCTTCCATTGTAAAATGAACTTTGGCATCTCCCTCCTGACCTCAAAAATGGAAGATCTGGGAACTGGTCTGCCACGTGATCACTTCTTTTGTCAAGTGGCATAAGAGGCTGAACAGCATGCTATGAAGCTTCAGACAGGAATTTTAGATAATGTTCTGTACCATATGAGATCAATAGACTGCCTTTGAAAGAACAGGTGTGGCACCTACAGAAGTGGCGCTAGAACTGCAAAATTCTATTTCCAAGATCAGAACCAACAATTAAAGAAACGTTCACAAGTTTAAGAAGTCGTAGAAACCAAAACATTTATTCCTAGGTTCTCTAGTTTTTCCCCTTTCGGTTAATCATTGAGCAATTAAGCATTTAATTCTCAATTATAATTGCAATTTAAAAACAAAACAACCCGAAGTATGCTTCTGTATGTGCACCACTACCACATCACTCAAAGGCAAAATTTCAAAGTAAAAGATCCAGTTGATGGGCTAGGAATTGCATGGTTGTCAAGTATATACTGTAATTATTCTTTCTCAGCCTTTTACTTGCTACTTTAACAAACTGGTGGAGCTATATATACCAAAGTTCCTATCCTTATGACTTCATAAAACTAAGGAAACATAAAGCCAGTATTCCCTGAATCAGAAGCAAAATAAAAATAGCTACCAAATGAATTATGCTTTGAAGTGTAGGGCCAAACGATGTGTGAAATTAAACACATGGTTTGAAACAGATGAAACACCTGTTTCTGCTTTGGGTGGTGTTGGAGTCCAAGCATTGCCAGCCCAAGACATTTTGCTGCCTGAGGTGAAGTAGAAAATACTTCCCACCTCTGCCGTGCAACACTCTAGAGGCTGCAGGCAGGGGCTGGGTAAGCCATGACCATGGTGGCAGCTTCTCCACCACATCACCTCTTCTTCCTCCTCTGAGCCTGGATGTGCTACTCACATGCTCACTCTCCTGCTGACCATCTGACAGGTGCAAGGGAGAAAAATACCACTGTACTATGCAGGTGCAAGTGTCACACTTGTAGGCAGCTTCTGTGCAAGCACCTTGAGGCACAGCAAAAAGTGTGAGGCAGAAGTCCCCTGCATCCTGGGATGCAAGGGCAGATTTTCATCAGGACTGTGAGTTAACCTGTGGTGAAGTCAAGAGCTGTCTCTGGTTTTCACAGTGCTTTAGAGCAAATAGGCACTGAATTATCAAGTCAGCCACATTTTCTCCTTACCCTGCTAGACTAAAGAAAGGAGGGAGTGTTGATTGTTGTTCAGCCATTCCATGCAGATTAAGCATGCCTGAACCCACAGATTTTATTTGACCTAATTAAGTATGCCTATCTTGGGCCAGGCTGTTTCATCTGAGAGGTGGATATTGTGGATATTGTAAAGTCCCTCCAGATATAAAGTCTGAGGCATCTACTTTGGAGGCTTCATTCAAAGTATTTTGGGAGGATGAATGGGATTTAAGTTTAATGAATGAATAAGTATTTCAGAAGACCAAATGTTTTAAACCATAAATGTGAAAGTGTTTTTAGAGAGTTGGGAAAGTCTCTGTGTTATAAAATGGGCAGTGTCACCTACATTTTATGATGTCAAGAGCTTTCACAGGTAATGGTTTATGGAGTACACTATTCCCTGTGGATTAGTGATCCAATTAAAGCATTTTCACAGACTAGAATGAAACTGGAATGCTTTACTGACTTGTAAATGTTGATTGAGATAGAAGGGAAATGACTATTTTTAACATAGAAGTACATTCCAGTTGAGGCATATTATATATCCCACTCACTCCAAGCCCTGTCCAATATTTATCATTTTCTTTTATTTGTATGCCACCCTGCATCTGAAGATCACAGGGCAGTTCACAACACAAAAATACAGGAACAGGATGGATAAGATGCCACAGTGCAAAATGTTTTTCTTTTGCTGCTATGGCTGGTAGTGGTTCTGTAGGGTTTTCCAAAAGGGGCTCTGCAACATTAGCCTTACTCGGAGAGGCCTGGGATTGAACCTGGGAGCTTCTGCACTGCAGAACGTGTGCCCTACCACTGAGCTATGGTCTTTCCCCATAAGTTACTCCTCCACAGGAAGCCGCCTTGTCAGGAAGTCAAGACTGTTGATCCAGCTAACTCAGTATTGTGTACAGTGAGTGGCAGTGGCTCTCCAGGGTTTCAGAAACAGGCTTATTTTCCCAGCCCTCTCTGGAGATGCCAGCGATTGAGCCTGGGGCATTCTGCATGCAAATCAGATCTTGTGGCCCTTCCCCATACAGTCATACCTCAGGTTACAGATGCTTAGGGTTGCGCGATTTCGGGTTGCGCACCGCGCTGAACCTGGAAGTACCAGAATGGGTTACTTCCAGGTTTTGGCACTTGCGCTTGTGCAGAAGTGCTAAAGTGTGCTTTGTGCATGCGCAGAAGTGCTAAATTGCCCATTAATTGAAGGCACCTCCTCCCCAAAGCATGAAACCACAACTACCTGGCTGCAAACCACATGCTTCATAGAAATAGCCCCATTCATTGGTTTCCGTGGAGCTACCCCAGAGTGTTTCATATCTCTCTTTCTCTGCTTTACTGATCCCTCCCCCACCCAAAGAAATAGAATTTCAGCATCTTTTTGGTGAAAATTATCTGCTGATAAGGAAAGATCTCAATGGCCGTGTTTGCTATGGTAGCTTTCCATTCAAACTGCCAAGAACAATCCGGCCTGAGTTGTAACGATTGTCCAACTTGTGTCTCAAACTTTCCTGGTCACTAGTCACAGGATAATGCATGTGTGTTTTTTTCCAGTAAAAGGTTGGGGTATTTGGAAAAAAATGACACAATTTATCTCTCCCTCTCCCCTCCCTAACTAGAGAACTGTTTAAACTTGAATTCAAGATAGCTGTGAGCCCTTGATGTTTGTTTTTTGATAAGGCAAGTGATTGCGATTGTGAAATCAGACCTGGTCCTATGATTGTGCTTATTACCTTTGCTCAAACAGAAGAATATTCACAAGGATACTGACTGGTGGATTTCCCTTTTTGTCTGATTGTGATTTTGTACCTAAATATAAATTGATGGAGTTATTGGCTCAATTTCAAGCTGGCTGTTGATGTGACTTCTATCTGTGTAGGTGTAATGGGGTTTAGGTGGAATAAAGCTTGCAGATAGTTAATGTGAACATTTTTTCTTGTTTGGAACCATTAATTGTACAGAAGAATGCAGTAATTGATGAACAGGAGCTAAATGCACAAGTTCTGTAATCTGTTTAGCACATGGATAATACAATAGCCTCCCTGAGTCTAAAGATACAATTAGACAATTCTTACTTGAAGACTTTTTAGCTAGCCAGTCCAAATTACATTCCTGTAATCTGCCATGGTGCTGGAAGTTGCTTCTTGGCAAACCACATTAGTCCGCCAGGATAGCCCTACAGATATCAGGCAATTGTAACAAACACCACATCATACAAAAAACAATTCCCCACCCTCTTCCTACTTAACCACACATTTCAATTTATCTTAAACAAGTTAAGAGCCCAGAAACATTATTTAGCTTCCTTGCAGAGCAAGCTTCAGCTCCTCCTTTCTAGCTCTTCACTGGGTCACTCCTCTCTACTGGGGGTCACATTGGCCCATCTATCACCCTACCCCCAGCCTCTCCTAAGTGGAAATTGCTTGACAAAAACGTATTTCATTTGAAACAGTGTTGGATGTAGGTCAGGGTTGGGAAACCTGCTTCCCCCCATCCCAGTTGGGACTGACGGGAGTTGAAGTCCAATAGCACATACCTGTATACAGTGGTGGTTCCCCTTTCCTAACATAGGCAGAAGGGCTATGTTTCTCTGTGGACATACTGTACAGTGGTACCTCGGGTTACATACGCTTCAGGTTACAGACTCCGCTAACCCAGAAATAGTACCTCAGGTTAAGAACTTTGCTTCAGGATGAGAACAGAAATCGTGCAGCGGCGGCGCAGCAGCAGCAGCAGGAGGCCCCATTAGCTAAAGTGGTGCTTCAGGTTAAGAACAGTTTCTGGTTAAGAACAGACCTCCAGAACGAATTAAGTTCTTAACCCGAGGTACCACTGTACTTCACAGCCTTAGTGTCAGTGCTGTTCATGGCTTCTCCTTTACTTGTCTCTCTTCTTGCATATGCTGATACGTCCCAATCTATGACCTCTGCTCCTCTAGCTTTGCTACTGTCTATCAGGAGAAAGGACAGTAGAGATACCCCACTCCAGAGGACTCAAGAGGAGCACACATTAGCTCAAAAGTAATCTGACAAGCCCTCTATTAGGGATGCAACTTCCTGAAATTTAAGTAGAAGTGACTCTGCGCTTTTGCATTTGACCTTAGGACACAAGGGAATAATGGAGGAATCAAAGCAAGGATCAGGATAAGGTTTGGAGCAGCTCTTGGAGTGTGGGGGTGAGCTTTTGTCCATACAGAGTTTGCTGTGTTGCTAAAGGAAAATATCAGTGGTATCAATCCAGTGATATCAGGGGCTTCATTGCCTCCTTGGAAGCCACAGAAAGTGTGTGTGATTTAAGCAGGGAGAGTCACAGTTGACACCCTTAGCAAGTTTGCAAAGGCAAGCAGCTGAAGTTTGATTGCCTTATGTGGACTTTCCTCTTACTGAGTTCAGCATTAAATCTGTTGGGTCCGGTTTTAACTCTTGAAAACATCCCTAAGGTCAAGCAGGCCAGGAAGACGTTGGCATGCAATTAAATATATTTGCCCTGGCATTAAGGAAGAGTCATTTGCCCAAAGTCCAGAGGTGACTGGCAAATAGTTGCTGAGGATTAATGAGTAGATTGTGTGATGGATGGGTTTTGGAGATTGCATCAGTGCGAATATACCTTGAGCATCTCCTGGAGAGTTCCAGCTTATCCTCTTCATTGTTTTCCTACTTTTTATTACTCTGGCAAAGCAAACAGGGGGATCTTTATCTTTTGAAAAGGAAATCCAGGCTCTGGTAAGATCGACTTCAAACAAGCAGTCATCTTGGCTTCTTGATGTGCAAGCCACATGGAAGCTGTTTATGTGTAACTGCTCTTCATGGCAGATTTGCTGGCTCTGCTGTGGCACTTCTGTGCAGAGGGAAGGACAAGTTGTAGTGGTGCTGACACAGAAATTGTGGGTTCTCAAGCAATGTTATATCAAGTCCAGTCCTACCATTAGACAGAGTGAATAATTGCTTTAGGGAGCAGATGTTTGCAGGGCGGGGACCATCAGAATGACTCTCACCACTGGCGGTCCATGGACCATAGTTTGGTAACCCCTGCCTTAGAACAGAAGGGATATGTTTATTTAATCACAGCTACAACCATGCTGTATTCCTGATGTAAAAACTCTCAATGTCTTACTTTCTCTGGCAATACCAGGCTTCCTCAACCTTGGCCCTCCAGATGTTTTTGGCCTACAACTCCCATGATCCTGAGCTAGCAGGACCAGTGGTCAGGGATGATGGGAATTGTAGTCTCAAAACATCTGGAGGGCCAAGGTTGAGGAAGCCTGGGCAATACTATGCGGAGATGAGAATTTTTTTTTGCTTATGAACAGCATCACGAACGGCTAATGCATGGACTAATGCTTCTCTGGTTGCTAGTGCCCCATCTAGATCACTCTCTGCAGGCCACAAATTGCAGGAAGCACTTTAGTCTTTTAGGTTAAATGTAGGCCAGGCAATTAGCCTGGAATTCTGTCTGCTTTTATTTTCAGCTGATGTTTATAAATTCTTGCTCTCCCATATGGCAACACAAGCCCTCTGGTTTGGCTGCGGTGCTTAGTCAGATAAGCAGTTTTTGAATTAATTGCCTAGAGGCATTTGGGTTGACTAGGATAGGAAGCTGCCTTATACCATGAGCATTGGGCTATCTAGCCCTATATTGTCTGCACTTACTGGTAGCAGCTCTCTGGGATTTCAGGCAGGGTTGCTTCCTCAGCCCTACCTGGCGATACCGGGGATAGAACCTGGAGCCTGCTGAGTTAGGCCAATGGCCTATCTAGTACAGCATCCTGTTCTCAGTGGCCAGCCCATGGGGAGACTGCAAGCAGGGCCAGGGTGCAACAGCACTTTCTCCAGCTGTGATTCCTCACAACTAATACAGTGGTACCTCGTGTTAAAAACTTCATTCTTTCTGGAGGTCCGTTCTTAACCTGAAACTGTTCTTTACCTGAGGTACCACTTTAGCTAATGGGGCCTGCTGCTGCCGCTGCCACGCGATTTCTGTTCTCATCCTGAAGCAAAGTTCTTAACCCGAGGTACTATTTCTGGGTTAGCGGAGTCTGTAACCTGAAGCGTCTGTAACCCGAGGTACCACTGTATTCAGAGGCATTACAGCCTCCAAAAGTGCAGATAGAACATAGCCATTAGGGCTAATAGCTGCTGATGTTCTAATATTGATCTTCATAGCAGATATTCTACCACTGAATTGTGAGTTTTCCATCCTGCTTAATAGGACAACAGGGTTTTTTTTCCTTCTTTCTTTCTTTCTTTCTGGAAAGTTGGGTGGGGGAGAGATTTATCTTTAACCACTTTATTTTCCCATCCACAAATTTTGCAGATAGAATCTGTTATTTTATTAATTAAAACGCATACAATTAATAAACCAAGCTGTCTTTAATTGAGGACAGCTATAATTTCTACTTGTTGGGGTTGGCGTAGAGCAGGGGTAGCTAACTCCCAAGAGACTGCGATCTACTGAGAGTTAAAAACTGGCAGTGATTTACCCCCTTTTGGGGGGTTCAGGTCAAAGTTCTTGAGCTTTTCTTAGGAGGGGAGGCCCTGTTTCTTTGGGGTTCAGGTTAAAGTTGTTGAGCTTCTTTGAGGTGAGCCAATGATGTACCACAGACGTCCAGTGATCTACTGGTAGATCACCATCTACCTGTTGGATGTGCCTGGCGTAGAGCAAATGTATAATCTTGGGAGTTTTTAAGAGGCTCCTATTGGGATGCAGAGGTTTACAAAGGCTGATCTGGCTTGGTCCAGGTTTTGTGTGTGTGTGCATGTGTGCGTGCATGCAACTCTGCTGCATCATTTACCAGAGGTGAGCACATCTGAGCAAACTGCCTGCCTAGCTTGTTCTCACCTGTTGAATCCTGATGTATTTTTGGTGATTATACATTGCTGACTTGCACCACCAGAATTGATCTTTGGTAACTTGAGCAGAAGTAACAAAACAATAGTAAACAATAGTAAATCCCCAAAGTCTTCTCCAAAAGCAATAGAGGGTCAACATGGGCTTAATAATTTACCAATTTCCAAAGGTTTGTCCTGTTACTGTATTGCAGCAAAACCAACGAAGAATCTCTTGTGGCAGACAGACACATTGATTGTATCATAAGCTTCTGTATACTGCAATCCATTTTATCAGATGCATGTGTGTTATCCGGAGTTACAGATACACCCACACACCCCACACAGTTGGCAGAGGCAGGTTTTAAACAATGAAATCAGAACGATAAGTATTACCAAAAGCACAGGCAGTGATAATGTTTTACTGGGGTCAGTTACCAGAAAATAGGGACTCTGTCAGAGCATACAGTATTGACTCTAGACTGGTAATCTTTCAGCATCTCTCAGAATCCAAAAGTGTGCTATACTGACATGTGCACTAGTAGGCAGAGAGATATACAGCAGCCCAGTTCATGATGATCACCATTTGATTCTTCCCCATCCCATATATTGCTTGCCTTTATTTATTTATATATTTATGCATTTCACCTTCATAAAAACAAGGTTTTTATGTGCAGTGTTTTAAAAAATACGATTGCAATGAAAACATCAATGTATACTGGTTGTGTTTATCATTGTTGTACAGTGGTACCCCTGGTTAAGAACTTAATTCGTTCCGGAGGTCCGTTCTTAACCTGAAACTGATCTTAACCTGAGGTACCACTTTAGCTAATGGGGCCTCCCGCTGCACCTGCGCCGCCGTGGCACAATTATTGTTCTGGTCCTGACGTAAAGTCCTTAACCCAAGGTACTACTTTCGGGTTAGCGGAGTCTGTAACCTGAAGCATTTATAACCCAAGGTACCACTGGACTTGGTTTCTTCTTCTTCTTCTTCTTCTTCTTATCTGTAATATTGAATCCATTAAAAATATATTTTAAAAATTGGATACTGGTTGGTTAAAAAGAGAGAGAGAAAACCAATTCACATTCCAAAGGCCTGTCTGAACAATACAGTTTTCAAAACATCTAAGAGAAGGCAGAGGTGACTCTTGCTGGCAGGAAATCACCTGACAGGGCAAGGCTTACCACACTGAAATCTTTCTCTGGCAAAGGTCAATCGAATCTCAAGGGGGTGGGGGACCACTAAAGGGGCCTTAGTGATTGGATCTCAGTGATTGAGGAATCAGGAATAAGGAATCAGGCAGTCTTCAATGTACTATGGGACCCAGGTTATTTGGATTACTCAACATGGGGCCACCTTTGAAAAATGTTTGGAAACTAGCTGAAAGAGCCATAGCCAGACTGTTGACCAGGGTTGGTCTTACGGAGCATACGACTCCCTTATTATAAAAGCTACACTGGCTACCAGTCTGTTTCCGGGCACAATTCAAAGGCTGGTTATGATATATAAAGCTGTATACAGCCTAGGTCCGGGCTATCTTAAAGACTGTGTTTTCCCATATGAGCTCTGAGATATTCGGGGGAGGCCCTTCTCTCAGTCCTGCCACCCTTCCAGGCATGCTTGGTGGGGACACAGACGAGGGTCTTCTTACTGGCTGCTCCCAGACTTTGGAACAAACTCCCTAGAGAAGCTAGACTGGGTCCCTCCTTGTTGTCCTTCCACCAATAGGATTTTGGGAGCTGACTGTTTTTACTATCTGCATTTTAATAGATTTGTTTTTACAATGCTTAATTACCATATTTTTCGCTCTATAAGACGTACCAGACCATAAGACACACCTAGTTTTTGGAGGAGGAAAACAAGAAAAAAAATATTCTGAATCTCAGAAGCCAGAACAGCAAGAGGGATCGCTGCACAGTGAAAGCAGCAATCCCTCTCCCTGTTCTGGCTTCTGGAATAGCTGTGCAGCCTGCATTCGCTCCATAAGATGCACACACATTTCCCCTTACTTTTTAGGAGGGAAACAGTGAGTCTTATAGAGCAAAAAATACGGTACGGTACTTTTCAGCTATAATCTTTTATATGTTTTTAGCTATCTGTGTTTTGTGAGCCTCCATAAGTCCCAGTTCTGGGAAAAAGGTGGGATATAAATAAATGATTAGGGTTTAGGGCCATGGCATAGGGCCCATGCGTTGGCTCCCAAGGAGATAGCAACCACTTCACTTCTCTCTGGGTTTTTTCTTAGGTTGGTATGGCACAGCATCAAGTCAAGTTTTGGCTAACATGTCATCTGAACCCAGGATTGTGGTTAAGGTCTCTCCTCTTTTAATCACCTTCTGTAGCCAAAGTTCATCCTGTGGCTACAGGTCACAATTAAGCAGGAAAGACCTTGACCATGGTCCAGGGTTTGTATGAAATGCCAAGCCAAACCTTTGCAGAACTGCTTCCCTGCATTGACCTAAAAGGCCCAGGTAGGAGCAAAGTGGGTAGTACATTCTCCTCTTCAGGAGCTAACACATTTGTAAGATCATGGTAAACCATACTCTGGCTTACTGTGATGTGTAAACCAGGCCAATGTTAATGTTCCCTGTGTGTCATTTATGCCATTTATACCTGTGTGTCAAATACAATTCTGTTAATGCAGTTCATATCAATTACGTTGCTTACGCACAGGCAAGTCACAGGATGTTTTGATGAGTCAGATGAGAAATAGCAAAATGTGTGATAAGCCCTTTCAGGTTAAAGTAAGAGCTTTTTTTAATTTTTTATTTTAGGTGCCAGGGTGCCCGCCAATGCCGTATTAGGGGGCCCAGGTTTAAAATTGCTAGTTTTACCAGTATTAAGAACAGATGAACTCTACTTGTTCCAAAGCATGCCAATGACTATTGGAGACTAGAGCCTTTTGTATAACTATTAATTTGAAGGGTAATTTATACAGTCATTATGACCTGTATGTTTTGCACGTTGTACTGCAGTTTTAGATTACATCAGTTGATTCCAAAGTGTTTCCAAAAGTACAAAAACAATTTTAATAACTTATGCATTAAAATCTAACAAGATACACTTGCTTACGTATATAACTTTGATATTTCAATCCTATAATAATACCATTTTGCAAAAGCTTTGGGTTTGAGGGTCAGACCACCAAAGATGAGAAAAAAAGTTTGTCTCTGAGTCAACATTTTTCAGTTATGTTTGTTAGTGGGAGTGATATACCACCTAGTAAGCAATTGGAAAAGTTGTCTGCCCCATTAATGTAAAGGGATTTTAGGGCCATCAAACCACATTTTCCACATCAAAATTTCTTTCTCTTTCTACTGTGTGTTTTCCTGTAAAACACACAGTAAAGGCCAGTTTGTTCAGTATTAGTTAACCTTTGTCCATGAAACATCATTTTCTTCACCTCTTTTACTGTGGAGGGAGGCCTTATAGGGCAGTGCTTAGTGCAAATTGCTGGGAAGAACTATCTGTAGATGGGGTTATACAGTAAATGTAAGAACTGGGCACATACATTGTATGATTGACAGTGACACCCTCCCCCCCAGATAGGCCCGTCCTGGTACCCAAGGTCCCTTTCAGTGGAGATGCCAGTGACTGTACCTGGAACCTTCTGCATCCAAAGCCGATGAGCTATGTCTCCTCCCGCCAACCCCTTGAAAAGTTATATAGTACAGTGGTACCTCAGGTTACATACGCTTCAGGTTACAGACTCTGCTAACCCAGAAATATTACCTTGGGTTAAGAACTTTGCTTCAGGATGAGAACAGAAATCGTGCTCCAGCGGCGCGGCGGCAGTGGGAGGCCCCTTTAGCTAAAGTGGTGCTTCAGGTTAAGAACAGTTTCAGGTTAAGAATGGACCTCCAGAAAGAATTAAGTTCTTAACCCGAGGTACCACTGTACTCATTCAGCTTGTAGAACTGCAGCCTGTCCACCTTGTTCCATTATACTAACTGGATAGAGCAAAACGTCCTGAGGCTTCATATCCCCTGGATTTGGTATACAAAGATAGCCTTCTGGAACAGGGTTCAGACAGCCTTCTGGAAAAGAATTATCCTATGTATGTCCTTATCTCCAATATGCTCAGATCAGTGTTCTTTCCACAGCAACCTTTACTAGGTTAGATTAGGCAAGGAACATGAATCATCCAAGACCACTCAATGAGCTTCAAAGCTGAGTGGAGACATGTCTCTGGTCGTTCCACATCGAAACTCAACAGGGAGCAATCTGCAGTGAGATCTCCAAGATTCTAGCAGCTGCTCACTTTGCTTTTGGAAAAGACAGCAAGCTTGCACTGTCAAGCTATTAAGCATTTAATTAAACAATAAGTGGGTGAGTCATTATGCCATAAAATTATTACTAACTCTATCCTGCAATCAGGGTGGAGTTTTACTGAAAGAACATAGCCTAGAGGGATGGGGGGGGACCAGTCAGCATATCTGGCAACTGTCCTTGTTTTACGAGTTGCAGGGCATGACTGTGCCTTAAAATAGCCTGTGGTCCTTACATTGTATGTGGAATGTCCATCTCTCTCTCTCTGCACTGAAACTACCTCTAGGCAAAGAAAGTTTAAACACTGTGTTAATTACATTTCTTATTCGCTTCTTACCAAGTCTTCCAGGCGACTTCAATTAAAAACATTAACATAAATTCATTATATCATTAAAAATTTATATAAAACATTAACGTTCTCATACAAACACCTACAATTCACACACATACACCCCTATACAAAAGGAAGCTTTGGCAGCACACTAACAGCAGAACAAAATTGGCTCAGTCCATCAAAAGTCTGGGAGGAAAGGCAGGTCTTTACCTGGTGCCAAAACGATGTCAGTGAAGGCACCAGTGAGACTTTTCTGGAGAGAGCAACTGAAAAGGCCTCCATTAGCTAGACATCACTCTCTGATCCTCCCTCAGAGAGGGGACCTGGGAAGAAGCCTCTTAAAAGGAAATTAAGGGTCTGAGTATATTTGTTTTGATTTGGTATCTCTATTCCACTTTTCCAACAACAATGTTGAGCTCAAAGTGGCCCGCAATAATGACTATAGCGTTAAAAATTACCAAAACGTTCCAGTCAATACAATCATATATACTTAATAGTTCTCCTTCATAGCAACAAACACTTGGAATATTTTTATCACCACAAGAAAAAAAGCTGCTCTGCAATTGCTGCCCATTCGTTTTTAGTTCTGTCCTTTGAGGAAACAGAGAACCAGTTTGTTTCATCTTCCACATGACAGACCTCCAGATATTTGAAGCCAGCTATCATGTCTCCTTCTAATCTTCTTTTCTCCAGGCTAAACATACCCTAGCATGACCCTTATTTTCTCTCTTCCTGAACTGTAAGGGAAGTAAGTGTATGCAGAAATGGATGAACAGTCAGACTGCTTGATCAATGAGTAGACAAGGCAAAAGAGAAGTTTTCCTCTGCAGAAGTTTTTAGAGCGATGTCAGGCCTGAAGAAAGGGAAACATAGGACCTTCTAGTACAGTAATTTCCAAAACTCCCCCCCCCCATGGTGTGCTTGAAAATTGCTGAAGGTCTTAATAAGGGCTTTTTTTTACGCTTGAGACAGCATTCCTGGTGATGATTATGTTGGCTTGCAGGCTTTTTGAGTTGGGAAATCTTTCATCCAGTGCCTAGTTGTGTATATTCTGTTAGGACAACATGGTCCTTTGACTGGATCCATCATTTGTTCCTAAGGTGAACTCTTTTCTATGGGGTGCAGAAGGTGGTGTAACTGTCCTTCTGCCCTGATCTGAAGCAGGGTAGGATATGGGCAAGGCATGCATTGAGCATTCACAGGGCCCTTCCATTTTACTTGGACAGTAACCCTCTAGAAATTGGAGGTGCTGCTAATCTCATTTTGGGGTGCTATACCTGGGCAGAAGGTCTCCACCTCTACTACTTCAAGGTGGCTTAAGGAAGCTGTTGTTCAGACTTACGTGGCCTCAGATGTTCCACTAGGGGGGCTTATGGTCCACCTGCTACAGGGGGCAGCCAAATCCCTGTAAGAATTTCTTGGTGGGGGATTAGGTTCATAGTTTCTTCTTTTCCACCCAGGTCCTTTTCAACCCCCTCTCAACCGCCTGGTCTTTATTCTCCCCGGGGAGGGGATTCAATAGCATCCACTTTGGGACACCCTGTACTGTACTTTGAAATCTATGAATGCTTCATTTCTGTCTTATCCAGCTAATGAATTAGGCCTGCTGGATTGCGGAAAAGCCCTTTGGGAACATAGGAAAGGCCCGCCTGCTTTATCTGTGTTAAATCTTCCATTTGGTCTGCCACAGCTTCAATTTTCTCTTAGCTTGTGGGTGTATTTTTGGGAAAGGACAGAGAGAACTTTAGTACATTTTTCAACCTAATAAAGAAGTTCAGAATGACACTGAAGAGCTTATGTGAGACTCATGTGGAAGTTGTACTTGGCACAGAAAAACCTAATCAGAAACTTGATGTGGACTTGCAAATTGTGAGGTTTGGTTTTTTTTTTTAAGGAATAGCATGTTTCTTTAGTGACTTTATTGTCATTTATTTTGTATGCAAAGGCATAATACCTGACTTTAAAAAGTGTACATACAGCTCTGTAATCAGCAATCTTTCAGAAAAAATAGTGTCCCATAAGGATTAAAAACATAACTCGCACTCAGAAACATGACTGTCTCTGAAGGTTGTATTTAATGTATATTTTATTGCATTTACTGACTGCATTCAACCTCTTTTAAAAAAAAACACACCCAAGGACTTCATTTAAAAATGGTTAGTGTGTGTCTTCTTTCCACTGGAATTGATACATTCAGCAGACATAACTATATCAGTGTAACACTATTTAAGTACTGATTGCATATGTCAAAATATTCCCTGCTGCCTACACATATCCTAGATCCTCTTTTACTTCTGTAATTTTTGGCACCCCCTCTTATGTGCAGATGGAGTTGTTTGGGCACATAAAGATCCACAGTTGGGTGTTAGTAGGCTAGCAACCATCCTCAGCCTGTGACCCTCCAGAAGTTGTGGAACCGCTGTCCATGCTAGAGGGAGGACTGATGAGAGTTGTAGTCTAAAACATCTGAAGAGCACCATGTTGGGAAGGGTTGGCATATAGATAGGAATAATAACTACTGATTGACCCTAAAGAAGATTTACCCTATATAGGCTATATAGCCTGTGATAGGCTCCAGGTTGTTGAAATTAATTTATGTTTATACCATGTTTCCAAAATCACTGAGATGGGTGTATGTGTATTTGTGTGTACACAACACACACACACACACACACACACACACACAGAGAGAGAGAGAGAGAGAGAGAGAGATAGAGAGAGAGAGAGACGATATCTTTATATATTATAGCCTGTGAAACTTTCCAAGATCTTCATGCGGCTGGGTTCCCAAATCTGAATGCAGGATGTGATTTCTCTCTCTCTCTCTCTCTCTCTCTCTCTCTCACGCACACACACACACACACACACACCAAAAAAAAAACAACCCCAGCTGTATTTGTTCATTTTGTAACTGTTAAGAAACACTATGACTTTTCCTCTCATTTTTTTTGCCAGTTTGGCAAACGAGTCTTCAGTCTGTAATCTTAAACAGCCTGGGGACTGGATATTGGTGGTGTGGGTGGGAAGCATCTCCCATGAACATTGTCCAAGTTTCAGACTGTTGTTGTCCAGCTGGAAACATCCATAAGTTCTCTCCAACTTGATTTTTCATTGTTGGCACATGAGGACAGCAGAAGAGACCTAGCAAGGGTCGCAGGATATAGTCCAGCATCCTGTTTCCCACAATGGTAAGCCGGGTGCGTCCAGGAAACCCACAGCAGGGCAAGGATGCAGTCCTTGCAACATATACAGTGGTACCTCGGGTTACAGACGCTTCAGGTTACAGACTCCGCTAACCCAGAAATAGTACCTCGGGTTAAGAACTTTGCTTCAGGATGAGAACAGAAATTGCACAGCGGCAGCAGGAGGCCCCATTAGCTAAAGTGGTACCTCAGGCTAAGAACAGTTTCAGGTTAAGAATGGACCTCCAAAACAAATTAAGTTCTTAACCCGAGATACCACTGTATAGAGGTAGATTGCCTTGCAATGGGGAATCAGCATCTTAGCTGTCATTGGTCATGGTTACACTGGTTAGCTCATACCCACTTTTGTCTCTGTCCTCTGGCATGCGGCCCCTGGAAGACTGACCATGAAAAAAGGTTCTCCACCCTGTGACAATACTAAGGCATGTGGACCAGCATTCTGATTCAGTACAGTCATACCTGATGTTACGGATGCTTCAGGTTACGCGTTTTTGGTTTGCAGACCGCGGGAAACCCAGAAGTTCCGGAATGGGTTACTTCCGGGTTTCACTGCTCGCGCATGCACAGTAGCGCCAAATCATGCCTGCGCAGACACGGCGCTTCAGGATGCAAACACTGGGGGTTGCGGACGTGCCTCTGTCATGGATTATGTCCACAACCCAAGGTTCCACTTGGAAGGCAGCTTCCGAAATAATGCAGCTTGATATTTCTCTCTGAATAACAGATATACAAATTCCTCTAGAGCACTTTTTGAAGGAGACGGTGGTCCTAGAAGTTCCATTAGAGGGAATCTGCACACCAATATACCTCTCCTCCTCCTCATTCCAGGCTGATGAGATCATTCTGAAGTTGGGAGGTGCCCATAATGGGGTAGGGGGACACATTTCAGGACGAAATTCCATTGACAAAGGAATGTAAATGGAGATGCAGGTACAGGCTAGCTTTCCGAAATATTTGGTAAATTGGCCTATTCACAATCCCATGGTTTTCTGAAAGGGGACTGGAGATTTACAACCGTTTTATTATCTACATATTTTGTAAGAGGAGAGACTGGGGGTTGTTATGTCTAGAATGCACATTTCTATAACATTCCATTTATATTGTTGTAGATGTAGATTTTTACAGTGGTTTCAGTACATGTAAAATATTGCCTTTTGTTTTTAATACCAGGGGTGGGTAGAAGGTTTATTTCTAATATATTTTTGACAAATTGGCATCCTCACAAGCTTAGGTTGGCCTGTATTCCAAGTGAATGCTCAAATTAGCCTTCATTCTAATTTAGCTCAAAGGATGTATGTAGTGAGGTCAGACATCTGGCTAAGTATAGATAGGTAGCTTTGGTATGCAGTGAAACATTGCAAGTAGAGGAAGCAGCAATGATCAACTTGTACAATAAGTTCCCTTTTAAAAGTTGTGGGTAACCTGTGGAATAAAAGATGGAAGTAATTTTCTTGGGAGAAAGCAAACTATCTTTTTACATTTGATGTTGAATAGATCAGTGGAGAATTCTGGTTGCCTTATGTTGGATGCAGAGTAGTGATGAATGAGAAATTTGATTTCATTCACATTTAAAGGTGAACCTACCTAATTCACACTTTCTGAAACAATACGTGACTTGAAATACAACAATCCATTGATGTTCTCACTGCTCTGAATTTGCAATGCAATTGTCCAATCAAATAATGTGTACAAAATCACGCGTCCTAGTATATGCATTAAAATACATATATTATTGAAAGTAATGTACATATACTAATGAAATATAAAAGGTAAAGGGACCCCTGACCACTAATGAAATATATTAATGCATATATGAAAGTAATGTACAAAAATGCATTTTAAGGGGAAATTGCTCTGCAAAAATATGTGTGTTAGGCAACATTGCACAGAGAATAGTAACTATCAGAAAAAACTGCACCAACAATCTGGTGAATTTTCACGAGGACTTTAAAAAGAAAATAATCACAAACTGCTGTGGAGAACAGAGCTTAGTCTGGAGAAAAATTGAGAAACTGGATTTAACAGATTCATCCATCCTTTATACTTTGAAATCCAAGAGATTGAAGCCAGGACTAACTTGTGTACAGGTACAAATTTCAGTGAGCAGGCCGGAGGGCATTTAAATGGTCAAAGTATCTACATCTTATATATGCAGGTGATAGAAGGATCACTGGGATGAAGGTGGGAAGCAGAATATCAGTTAAATCAACAGATTGGAAGACTCTAGTTTCAATAGCTGATAAGCTATGTCTGTGTCCCTTTTTAAATTGTCTATAATGGGAGTAACCTATGGCCTTCTGGATGTTCTTTGGACTCCAACTCTTACCAGCCCCAGTTGGCATAGCCAATGGTCAGGGATGGTGGGGCGAGTTGTAGTCCAACAACATCTTAAAGTGTCACTGATTTCCCGCAGTTGTTTTAAAGGCAATACAGTCAACTCACAACTTATGTGGATTTTACTTACGTGATCACAGCTTTATGCACTTGGCCAAATTGGTTTTTTTAAAGGGGGGATGGGGAGAGTTTCAGAAAGCTGTTCTTTCTGGGAAGAAAGTAAGAGGCAAAAGTGTGGTTGAACCTGAGTATTAAACGAGCTGTTAACTCTAGCAGCATCAAGTTAGGACCCAAAGCCCATCATAGTGTTGACCATAAAAGGTAGAGCAGTAAAGAGAATGGATAGTGCAGCCAGGAGTCATGATGACCCAATGATCAAATACTATTCCCCTTCCCAAAATAGTCCACATAGTTTATATCTCTTTTAAAAGGTGTTGCAAAGGGTTTCTGTCTCATTTTCTGTCTAGAAAGTAGCACGAGGAGAGAAGGACAAGGAATTGCAGAAAGGCATAGAGAATCTATGTCTATACAGGTATAATTAACCCAATGCCATCGAAAAAAAGGTGTGAAATATATAAATCTACATCTGGAACCTGCAACAATATGTTATAATGTATTCCTATCCACTAAGAGGACTTTTCCTGTTCTAGGTTCTAGGCAGGGGCGGGGAACCAGTGACCCTTCAGATATTACTAAACAACAATTGCCATCATCTCTGACCACTGGTTGTGCTGGCTGGAGCTGATGGGAGATGTAGTTCAGCAACATCTAAAGCAAATTAGGTCCCCCAGCCCTGCTAGGGTTTGGTGTGTTCGATCCAATCCAAAATAATAAAATATTTGTGAAGAGTCCTGTGCAGATTATAGTGACCTAGGGCTACAGTGAACCCATTTGACTATAGCAAATTCTAATGTAGAACTCAGCTGATGAGCATGAACTGTATCACCTCTACAGTTTGCTCTCCTATCGTTTGAAGGTTCCTGTCGTACAATAGCTTTTTCTTGCAATGGAGCTATTGAGGCAGGTACCTTCAGATGATGCAGCTGTTTGCCTCATGCTTTGGGAGTACCCCCGCAGCAATGGAGAAAAGCAAGTGGCTTGATGAAATTTGCAGGTTTCTTTTGCCTCGTATGATATGAGGAAGGTGGAATAGCTGAGCTGTGTACGAAATTGACTGTGGAGAGCAAAATAAACTCTTATTCTGCAAAACCTGGAGCCAAGCAACCTGGTATACCTGCAGTACAACTTTAACCATCTTAATTGCAAAGTGTATTTTGTCATAAAGATACTGAAAATCAGCTCATGTACTCTTTAACTGGTGCATATAGTTGCATGAATTTGCAAGACTTTTTGTTGTTGCACAAAGGTACAGATTCATCCTCTTGTCTTGGGCAATGACTGATGTGCAGGAGGATTTGGATACATGGGGACAAGGCTGAATCTCTTTGGAAATGCTGGTTTCCTTGTAGACAAAAGCACAGGCATTGGGCCAGTGGTGCTCACATTCCCAGAAACTTACATTGTACAGCGGTTTAAAAAAAGCAAGAGGCAAGCGATGTGCCCCCATCCGAAGTATGAAGAGTTGTTTTCCCCTTCGACCTTCATCAGTCTAGTGCCCTCCAGATATTCTCAACTACAACTTCCATCAGCCCCAGACAGCATGGGCACGGCAGTCCAAAATTTCTGGAGGGGAACAGGTTGGTGAAGATTGCCTTTCCTGTCAACATGATTCAATTTTAGGGGGAATATGCCCACAACTGGCCTTTTTATCAGAAATTATCTGAAAAGTGTGCACCATCTATGTGTTTCTGTGCAGCACTTCTTGAATGCAGGCCTTTCTCCCTGTGGAGTTTTCTCCCTAAAGAAAAAGTCCAGAGCTTCACATTAGTTCCAAGGAGCCTCTAGTACATTTGCTGTGGAAGGAATCAGGATTGGGGACTTGTGCAAGTGGAAGGCAGGCCTGCTTGTAAACTGGGCTTTCCACTTCTCCCCTTCCTGCTGCAGCATCCCATGCCATTGTGAAGAATTCCCTAATCTTAAGGATGGGGCTACAGGGGCAGTGGGAGGTGGCTTCAATGGGAAGCAGCTGTGGCTGGTGCCCATTGAGAATGGCAGGGCAGAAGACAGGGAGACCAATAATAGGTTGAAGCTCAAGGCAAACTGAGAGCCAATCAACTAATTCTAGTTTTTCCCCACGTCATCTTCCGTGCTGAGATCTATAATTGCAATATTGAATTTAGGGGAGAATAAAGCTGATGACCAGTTCCACCGCCTGGACTGGTTATAAATAAGGCAAGTGTCATGGACCTACTGGATGCAGAGGAGTGACAGGAAGCACAAGCTTGGTACCCCCAGGGGAAGAAATCTCAGAGCCCGAGAATTGTTGGTGGGATGACAGTGAGTAGTCAGAGGGAGAAGACTGGGTGGAGGGGGTTTTGGAAACTGAAGAGGCAATAGGGTTTAGTGAGCAGGAAGAAGCAGAGGCAGAAGCAGAGGCAGAAACGGGGGGGGGGAGCCAAGAGGCTGAGAGGAGACATGCTGCTGAAGAAGCCAGGGGATCTCCCCCTCCTGCTGCGACCAGCTCCTCTCTCCTCTGGTCTCCCAGAATATGAAGAGGAACGAAGAGGGCGGAGCAAAGAGAGACAATGTTTGAGGCACTCAAGAAAGGGTTTGGAAAATGAAGTCTTGAGATCCTTGTCAAGGTCGCTTTGGAATTATATGCATGTCCCAATTCAGCCATGTTCCTGTGTACTTATCTTCATGCTACTCCTTTTTCCACCATGGAGCGCCGTGAACAAAGAACCACAGGCAAGCAGAGGTTGTCCGGGTTTAAACAAAGCAGGGTCTGAAGTCATAGTTTGGAGTTTGGCTCATACTCTGTTTTGCTTTCATCCTAATAGCCACAGTTTCTCACCTTGGATATAACAGGAAACTATGGTTAACTAAGCAGGGAATCTTCAAAGTGTGCCGAAGCAAAGTTACAAGACCTGTGCGTACCTTAGCTTAGTTAACCAAGCTATGTTCTGTCTGAACTTGGTCTTCCCACATAAATTTCTGGTTTTTCCAAAGGATGCCTCTGGAATGAAACTGAGAATAGTTTATACACTTGTCTAACTGCTTAAGCAATACAGTAATGTTTAAAGGCTGCCCTTAGATGGCTGAGGCTGTAGACAGGAATAATTCTTTGTTGCTCTTAGTGCTATAGTCTTCAATCTTATCAGTTTTGGGATTAGGAATGGGGGAGAAATATTATTCAATTTGCATTTAAAAGTGAATCTATCAAAGTTTCTGAAACAACAGGAGGACTGAAACACAGAACAGACCTTTGAAATCTGCAGCTATACAAACTTTTTGGAGGCAGTTCTCCACTTAATCAGTGTTTACAAAAATCATTTATTAGGGGAAGGTTTGCATAAAAATGAATATATTCATGAAAATAATATTGAAATATGAATTATATTAGATAAAATTGCTTGCAAAAATATGTTTTTAAAGAAAATTTCACACTAAAATGCTGTTGAGTTTCCATGATTTTTTTAAACTAACAGATCACACATATTGCTGCAGAAATGTGGAGACCTTTCCTTAAGATTGGAAAAATGAGAAACTGGGAGAACCAAAATTGACAGATCTTTCCATCCCTACCTAGGACCCATCGTCAACCCTACCAAGCTGCCCTGTGACGACTATTTAGTCTTTATACAGTGCAAGAGGTGGAGGTGGGCAGAGAGGGGGTTGTTGCATTAAATTCAGGCAGTTCTGCTTGCAGCCTCAGGGCAAGTGAAAAAGGCAGGTTAAGCGCCTCTCCTTGGGGTGGTGAATGGCATTTCCTGTTACAGGCCAACTTCCCTCTGGCAGGTGGGCAGTTTATGTCTGTGTGTTGAAGGTGGAGAGGAAGCCCCAGAACAGCGGGGCTGGGCTGGGCATGGGGAGCCTCTGTGGCTTGCAGGGCAGGTATGGGGGCAGCAAGGAAGAAAAGCAGAAAGTCATGGCAGCCTCTGAGCATATGCAGAGCACAGGAGGAGGAAGGAGGGGTAAACAGAGAGAATGAGGGGTTTTACTTTTTCTTTCAATGGATACTCTTGAACTTAACTTCCGATCCAGTGTTGTTGCTGCTGCCGCTCACGGTCAGCCCACTGAGGTCAGTGTTCTTGGCTAAATTAGTTCACTGACGTTAGCGGGTCTACTATTGAGTTGGACATAAGCTGACTACAACCCATTGGGATTTTTTTATTGGTATTAATAGTGTTAGTAAATCTAATAGTTGATTTGTCTCTTTACTGGATTTACTGGTGGGGTGTGTGTGTGTTTAAGGCTGTTTTTAAAGATGTTTCTCTGAGCCTGTGCAGAATTTATAGCATAGGCCAGTGGTTTTCAACCAGTGTGCCATGACACCCTCGGTACCTTGAATGATGGTCAAGTTTTTACCAGGTATCCCACAGGGGGGCCGCAGAGAGAATGTAGTTGGTCAAGGGAGCCGTAGACCCAGAGGTTGGAAACCTCTGCTCTAGCAGTTTGACTTTACCCCTGTAGGTGCAGTCTGTTGTCTCCTGAGACAGGCAGATGCCAACAAAGACCCCTGCCTTTCAATCAAATGATCATATTCAACAGATGGGGATAATAATACAATACAAAGCAGAGAGATACACACAACCCAACACTACTTGGTGCTCTGGCCAATGGATGTGGCTAGTGTGTGCTTTCCTTCAGTTTGGCAGTCCCAGAGTTGGTCAAGAACCAACTGTGTCTCTTGCTATGTGCATATGAGTCATTCCATGGTGCAGATGCACCTGTCTGGGACTAAAATTTAAAGGTCAAACGATTTCCTGGGGTAATTTTCTTTTGTCAGTGGTGTCTTCTGCATGTAATTGGGTTCTTCATGAGCCATATTTACAGATCTTGATTTCCATGTGTTTTCATCCTCAAGCTCTGTAATTTTATCTAGAAAAGTTTTGAACTCCTTCCCAAGTAATTACGTTTGCCTGGAACAATGCACTGTTAATGAATCCTTGGATGCTCCCTTTGGAGTCTGTTGAGTCACCTATTTTAGGAAAATCTGAGATGGAACATTTTGTTACAAATGCGGTGATAATTTCAGGGCAAAAACATGTGGCCAGGTGTTTGCTTTTCTGTAGTGCGGTGTGTTTGGTTAGCAAATTTTGTTGTGGGATAAACATTTCATTGTCTTTGAAAGAAAAGATTCTGTTCTTACACGTGTAGTAATTAGGCTTTCAGATTAGAAGACTCATGTTCAGAACTTTGGGAGACCATGTTCAGATTCCTACCTGTAAATCACGAGCCAGTTACTATCTCTAATTCTAACCTATCTCACAGGTTGGTTCTGAATATAAAATGGGAGGGAGCAAACTATCCCCTCAAGCTTCATAGAGGGAAGGCAGGACATGTAGTTATTCTTTAAAAAATAAGGATATAAACGAGGTGGAGATGGTCCAACCAGGATAGCACCCAGGGTGGAGGAGATCTGGTAACTAAATCCTATATGAAATGGTTGAAGACCTGGATATTCCTGTAATCTGGCCACTACAATTTGGTCCAGCTGAAGTCATCTTCAATTGCAGCCCCATTTAGAGCGCAATGCAATAATCCAATCTGAAAGTTATCTGGTGGCCAAATCATCTCTGGTCCCAACAGGGACCAGAGCTGAAAATAGGCCACCTGGCCTCAACTGACAATATTGTTTCTTTCAGTTTCTCATATTTGCCTTCTTAAGTTCAGGCCTCAACATTTCCACATACCTTGCATTAAGAAGAAAAAAAGTCCTCATGAAAATTCGTCAGAAGGCCCGTGAAAATTTCTCCTAATATAAACATTTTTGCAAAGCAGTTTCCCCAAGTATGATGCATACTGAACTAGATGGACCGATGGTCTTTCTCAATATAAGGCAGCTTCCCCCTTTCCCTGCCCAATCCACTTTAAGCTGCTATGCGTACACACCCAGAGAATACCATGAAATAATAGAGCAACAAACAAAAATGTGCTGATCACAAGCTATCAGTAAAGATAGTGATGAAATAGGAGTTCTTTGTTGGCATAAGTATTTGAAGGATTTAGTAAACTGTAGATAAGCACAGTGTAGGTATGGGCAGAATGTTGGAAGGTTGAGATATTGCTTTTTTAATTGCAGAAAATTGGGAACAGTTGGTCATGAGCACTGGCAAAGGGAGTGGCATGATCTCGGATGAGTAATATTTTTCAACCATTGACATACAGGCTGTCATTGAAAGTGATGATGAATGAGATGGAGAGGAAACACTCACCTGTCTCCTTGAAATTTCCTTATAGCTGCAAAGTATTTTGTCTTTTTGTCTTTCTACTGCCAATTCCATATTGTAGGAAGGAAGTGGCTGCAGTACTCTGTAGGATAGATGGAGCTGTCAGTTTTGGTTCTCTGTTTCTTATTTCTCCAATCTTAAATTCAATTCTTCATGTTTCTGCAGTAACTTGTGTTTGTTTTTAATAAAAAATAAAATAAAAAATAAATCAAGATTTTAGTACAAGTTTCTCCTAATAACCCTTTTTTCAAAGCATTTTGCTCATTAAAATGCATTTCTGGTACGTAATATATTCATTTATATGCACAATTTATCACAATTTGGAGGAAAGGTGGGATACAAATGTAATAACTAATAATTTACCCTAGTATATTTTTGTAAACATTATTTGGCTGGACAACAGCATTGCAGTGCTTTTTAAACTGAAGGCTTTTGTAAACAAACAATTTCCAGCAAAAATAAATAAAAAGAGTAAGTTAAAAGTGGAAGACGAATATGTTTTGACCATATAAATTGGAAATGTAAGTAAGTAGGGTTATTAACTATTAAATCTAAAAAAAGAGATTGGCCAAATGTTCTTTCATTACTCTTATTTATTCTCATGTCAGTACATGCTAGTTCAAATAAGGACAGTCAGCTCAGATCCTTAATCCATTATTGTGTATATTGCAATGTCTCTGTCTTCCAGTGCTGAAGCATCTGTTTGTTTGTTGGTTTGTTTGTTTGTTTGTTTGTTTGCCTGGCCTTGCTGGATGCATGAACTGTAACTCATAACTTGTGGTGAATTCCAAATGGAAAGGGTGTAATTGAGCAAAACATGTGTATCTTTGAAATGCAAAGTTCCCAGGATTAAATTAATGATTACAAGGAGTTCGTCCCAAAAGAGACTTGAAACTAACTAGGCAGCTCGACATCAAATGGATTAGCAGACCAGAGTTCTGCCCCACACTGACAGCACCTCAGTGACAGATAACAGTTTTTGGCAGAGCCTCTGTGACATCCAATTAGTCTGGGACAATTAGTCTTTGCTGGGTAAGACAGACACTTCCTCAGGTCAGAGATGGACCCTAGAAACTGTTACGTAGGTCAGCGTGGGTTGACCTGTGGCCCATATCCAGCTCCCCCTAGTTTTGATCCCCTGAGCCTCCTAACAATTTTCGTGCTGTGTTATTGATTAAATATGTAGATACAGTACTATGATGTTAAGTGGTATATAAATGGCTGAACTAAATAAATCAAGGGGTGGTGGTATTTAGCAACTTGTTGCAGTCTAGACGACTGCAATATCAGGTCTGAGCAGGTAGAGGGGAGTTTTTTAGCTGCATCACCATGCTGGTTGGGAGTAGATGGTTCTACCCTGTTTGCTCAGAATGATCAATGGAAGAGGGTGTATTGAGTATTAGAAAGTAACACTGAAAAAATGAAAGCAAAGCAAGAAGCAGCAACTCAGAAACTCACACATCTAACAGAATTTTCCTCTCCATTTGCTTTCATTTTTTGGCATTCCCCCTTCCTCAAAAAAAGAGCAATGATGTGACAATGCTAAAATATCAGAACCACATAATGATACACCGTTCAACTGAGCTATCCTTACACCTTGATCAGTTCTGTGATAAGCGGTTCCAGAGCCATATGGTAAGATTGCCCCCGGTAGAGGAAGATGAAGAGCATTTTTCCAGCAGGGGAGATGGTTGGTTGGTTGGCTGGCATCCATCTATCTATCTATCTATCTATCTATCTATCTATCTATCTCGAGAGACAATGGAAGAGTGAAGTCAAATCTTTGGAGAGTTTCAGTGCCTGCTATGGCCATGGAGACTGATATGAGAGAGTGGGGCATATGAAGACGTCTGGCTGTGCTACTACAAATGCAACAAGACGTCTCTTCATTGCACTGCTCCCAGCAGTCATTCCTCCTCCTCTGGTCACTACCATGACCTGACTGTCTCCAGGCACTGTGGTTTGTTTGCAAGGGATACCCACAGGACAGGGTTGATGTTGCCAGCCTTCATGTCACATTTGCAGACATTTGTAACACAGATACAACGAGCCTGCTGCCTGAAGTCTGCTCCCTATAGCACCACACCCTTGGGGAAGAGATATAATCTCTAGTCCTCTGGAAATGGAGGCGGGGATAGCCATCTCATTCCCTTCACATTACTGGATATGAGAGAGTGGATATTTAACCAAGAATACTTGCAGAAGGGATAGGGTAGGGAGGCTTATAGTTCAGTGAATATAATATTAGTAACAAAAGTCAATATGAGGGGCGGGAGAGAAATGTTGACTTCAGCCATCCCTGTTTTTTACAGTGTGACCGCACCTGCTTTGACACGTGGCTCCCCAGAGGGTTGGCCATGGGTCAGTGTGGCTCTCAGCCCAAAAAATACTTACTTACCCTAACTTAGATGGTGTCTTTCTCCATTAAAACAAGTCAGATCTGTCCACAAACAGTGCTTTAGGGAGCTATCCAAACTCCTCCACAAACCCAGTGGAGCTTTATGGAGAAGTGAGATCATCTATAGCCCTGCCATCCATGGCAGCTGGGAGGAAGGTGGGGGGCTAGCTTGGGCCTGGTGCAGTGTTGGGGGACAGTATCCAACCCTTCCTCCTCTCCAGTCTCTGGATTTCCAAGGAATATCAGCCTAATAAAACCATGCAATAACAGTTGCAGATGGCCAGGTCTCCACCTGGATCACTGCAAGATTCACTTGGGAAATGGCTGGGATACAGATGAAGCACAGATGTAGCCTGAAAGGGGTGACAGGTGTTTGAACTGAAGCTAGACTAGCTCTGGCTCGTGTGTTACTTTAAAGTGAGGAAGCCAGGCTGATGGGATTTCTAAAAGGAACCATCTAGCTTGCCAAAGATTCCTCTCTGCCCAGGGTTGAGATAAACTTAGCTGGGCTGTAGATGAGCTCACTGTGCAGCTGTGTGAAATTCTGTTGCCATATGAAGAGACAGGGAGAGCCACGAAGAGAGACCCTTTTCCCACCACAGTGGTTTGTTATCTTGTTGCTTTATGGGCACGGTATCTGCTGAGCCTTTTCAAAACTCATTTCCTTTTCGCTTCCCTTCAGCAAGTTGATGAGATAAGCACGATTTCCCCACACAAGCAGCAGATTATTCCACTGTATCAGAACTTTGGTTTACCTTTCCTTTTTTGCAGAGAGGAAGTCCAGAATATACATCCTAGCACTTAGCTGTGTGTGGAGAGTGCTCAGTGGAAATATGCACGCCTCAGCGAGGCATAGAAGGAAGCCGTTGAGATTAGAGCTGTCATTTTGAATGAGGGTATGGGAAATGGCTGGGCTGTTTGGAGCAGCACAGAAATCTTACTTTATTATATTTGTTTGTTTATTTCAACAATTTATAAATCGCTTGATTACATTCTGTAAGTGGTGTACAGTACAAGTGACTCAATACAATGGAAGATAAAAATCCATTGACACTATAAAATCAGAATTTGGTTAAATGGCCAGTGCTTCTGCTGCTATGCTGGTTTTGTGATCTGTTAGCAGGTGTTAACTTTTTCAATTTAATTATTTAAAAGTGTAAAACCCCACTTTCTCCATCCCTCAAAGCAGCTTACAAATAAAAAGCAGCTTGTTTTGCCCCTTTAAGCCTAAGGCCTTTCAATAGCTACTAGTAGGGCTGGCCCATGACATCTTGGCAGCTGAGGAGAAACACAAAATGGCGGCTCTCCTGCCAGGGAAGAAGGGGTGAGTGAAGATCTCCAACCCTTGTTCCCCATGTAGGAGTCTAGCAGTGCCTCCTATTTGCCAACAGGCAGCATTGAGGGAGGGCTGCTGAGGAAAAGGCAGATCTGGCCTCCAAAGAGCATGCCATACAGACCATTGCCACTGCAGCAGTGGCGGCGGCAGTGGGTGATGCATATCTTGGAGCCCAGATGTGCTATCCCTGTGGATCCTGCCACCTGTGGCAGTCGCCTCATCTTGCCACATGGGGGGCCTGCCTTGGCTACTAGCCGTGAAGGCTATGACCTGCCTCCACCGTTGGAGGCAACATTCCTCTCAAATACTAGTTGCTGGGAATCTCAGGAGGGACAGAGTGCTGTCTTCCTTGTGGGCTTCCCATAAACATTTGGATGCTAAACCAGATGGGTCCTTGGCCTGATCCAACAGGGCTCTTGCTATTTTCACCAGAAAATCCATACACGCTCCAGAAAACCTTTCCATCCTGTACATTAAGTTCCCCTGTTCAAGTCCTATGGAGAGGCAGCAGGAGTTGTTTTGAACACTATACTCTTTCCAGAGCCTGTGCATGTCCTTCAGCTGCCTGAGACAAAGAACAAGATGCTGCTTTTCCTACATTCCATGTTGAGAAGGCAACAAGACTGAGAGTGGTATTCACCAAATTTTTGTTACAGAGTTGGTATTTCAAGGGGTTGGCTCTATGTAGAATAGGCCTTTGGGCCTGCATGCAGGACTTGCTGAAAGTCAGGGCAGAGTCTGGTGGTTGGTTCCCTCATCTGTTTATCAATATAACAATCCAAAATAGCACCAGGCTGTGTGTGATATGCAACCCTTTAAAACTAGCAATGCTTCTTTATGCTTGTTAACTGCAAGGCTTCACAGCTATCCCTCAGTACTTAAAATAGTACTCTGGCCTTGAGCTAATTTAGAAATCTGCTAGTAACTCCCAATAGAAACTATTTGGATGACTAAGTGTCACTTGCTGGGTGGAGTGTAGACCAATCTAATCAGCTTCATTTGTGTGAGGGAGAGCATTTTTTGGATCATTAAAGTTTTTGTTTCAGGAAAATCATTGAATATATCAGAACGTGTGAATATATGAAATGCATTAGCACTTCGTTGGGTATTTGTAGAAAAGATAGTGCTACAGTGGTGCCTCGCAAGACGAAATTAATTCGTTCCGCAAGTCTCTTCGTCTTGCGAGTTTTTCATCCTGCGATGCACGGTTTCCCATAGGAATGCATTGAAAATCAATTAATGCGTTCCTAGGGAAACCGCCTTCAGACCAGGTCCGGGGACAGTCTCTTCTGAAGGCTGGGGGGGGGACAAGGGCTTTTCTTCCCACCCCCAGCATTTTAAAAAACCCCAGGACAGCGGAGGACTTCTCCGCTGTCTGGGCGATCTTAAAATGCTGGCGGGCGGCATTTTAAAATCGCCCCGGGACAGCGGAGGACTTCTCCGCTGTCCGGGGCGATTTAAAAGCCCCTGGGAAAGCAGGCAGGGGGGACAAAGACTTTCACCCCCCGCCAGCCTTCAGAAGAGGTCCTGGACCTCTTCTGAAGGCGGGCGGGGGGTGAAAGTCTTTGCTCCCCCCGCCTGCCTTCAAAAGCCCTCTGGGACAGGCAGGCAGGGGGGAGCAAAGACTTTCGCCCCCCACCCGCCTTCAGAAGGTGTCCCCTCCCTCCTGCCCGGAGGTGTCCCCTGCCCCCGCCCGGCTTCGGAGCACCGCTCCGAAGCCGGGCGGCGGCGGGAGGTGTCCCCGGGGAGAGCAGAGACTTCTCTGCTGTCCCGGGGAGATTTTAAAATGCTGGGGGTCGGCAGCGAACGCTTCGCTGCCGACCCCCAGCATTTTAAAACAGGTCCCCGGAGGTTTCCCTATGGGCTTTCGTCTTGCGAAGCAAGCCCATAGGGAAATTCGTCTTGCGAAGCGCCTCCAAAACAGAAAACCCTTTTGTCTTGCGGGTTTTCCGTCTTGCGAGGCATTCGTCTTGCGGGGTACCACTGTACATCATGGGGTCAGTTCTACCTCCATCTTAACTCTCTTTAAATATATGGTTGGTCATATGTTTAACTTTACAACCTAGTAGCAAGTACAGCTTTTCATTCCCGTGCGTGTTAAATTTCTGCTTGATATTTGGCACGTGTTTTTGAAGATCTGTATTTAAACTCAGTGTTGTTCTCCATGTTAAGCTTTGTTGCTGTGCATGCCAAGACACAGTGGATCTGTTGTTGCAGGCAGACGCTGATTGCATCTTTCCTCCATTTATCCTCCCACCACAGGCATTAAAAGACTAGTAGGACATGTCTTAGGCTGCATTCAAACAGCACTTTCCTCCGTTTCCCCAGCATTTCCTTACCTGATAATTTCTGCATTTTATGTGATCCTTCATATGATATAAAAGCCACTTCTAGGAAATCTGTGAAAAGTTAATGTTGATTTCCATATTGATTGCTTGGGGGGGGGGGGAGAGAAATCCATTTGCAACTCGCATTAACCCGAAAAATCACAGGGCTGTTGTTCTGTGATTTTTCTGCTGTTTCCTTCCATCACACTGTGTGATTGAATTCAGGGCAGTATTCTGGCATACAGTTCTTCCCCGCTGCTTTCCTGCGAGAAACAAAAGGATGTATGTGCAGAAAGGGTGACAGCATGTCCAATGACTTCCACTGTTGGGTCACACCATACCCACTCATGTGGATGAAATTTGGAGTGATGTGACAGTATTATCAATACGAAAGTCACACATTTGGATCTAGCACAGCAGGTAATGAGCATATGAAATATTAGAAACCAGGACGGAAGCATTAGGACAATTATCAGGAAAATAGTGCAATAATCACCATGTCTAAATGCACCTGTATGCAGGCTCAAGCAATTGACTGTCTCAAAGGGCTGTGATTATTAGGGCTGGTGGGAGCAGCCTGAGGTTCCCCACCACTGCTGCAGTGGAAGCCTGAGTAATCCTGTTCAAAATCTGCAGCACCCAATCCAAGCATCTGGGCACCAGTGTCCAGAATCTACAGAAACCCTTTTTATCCTTTGCCTGGAAAGGGAACAAAGTGTCCCTGAACATGCAGTGTACTTAAAGAGGTTCACATCTCTCATGCAAAACATTTTCTCCCTAGCCCCTAATTTATTTCAGTACTGTATGTTTTAGTTTATTTTTTGCCTTTGTGAAAATTGGCCCATGAATGCTTGGATTTGTGCTGCCTGATTTTGGAACTCAGGACTATTTAGAGCACAGAGATGTAGACAGTTGGGGGTGTTACGGGAACATCTAGTTTCCCTGCAGTCCCAGGGTTCAGGCAGTCAGCATTACAGAAGCTGTCAAAACATGACTTTTCATAATGTACTTCAGCTCTAAATCTGATGGAAAACACCTTGGAGGGTGTTTGTGTGTTTTCCTCTAGTTCTGTTTTTTGTTTTTTGGTGGGGGGGAGGGAAACCCCTGCCAAAACTGAGGCCTATAGTTTCCATTCTCAAGTCACGTGCCAGAAACTAATTTTTCTTCTTTCAAAACATAGGATTTTTCTCTGCTCCAATATTTCCATTTCCAAATATAGACGTGATTAGTTTTGAGTTGCACTTGCAAATGTTCAAAGGTTTAATTTGAGATTTGGACCCAGCAAAGTGTGTAGCTCATGAACAAAAGAACAAGGACATTTGTAAGGAATAGGATTGTTTTCTTACATGGTATCTGGTTCCCAACTTTCAGTCTCTGTCATGCTTAGAACATATCCAAGAGAGAGGATGTTAGTAACATCAGTAAAAGGGGTTTATTTTTGGTGGGGAAGGGGCATGGCTTTACCATATCACAGTTCACAAAGCATTTACTAGTGGTTTACCAACTGCAGAACTCAGCAGCAGAATTCCAGAAAGGAGAGTGTTTTATCACCCCTCAGGTATCATGGGAACTGTAGTATAAGGGTGCTTGAAATTTTAGATCTGCGAAGGGTAAACTACAGCTCCCAGGGAGCCACATGGTTTAAATGTGTATTACATGCCCTTTAAATGTATGGCATGCGTGACTGAAATAAATTACTTCTACCCAACTATTAATTGGGGTGTGTGTGTGTTAGGAAGACCTGTCCAGTTCTGCTCTAGCTTAATGGCACAAGATCTCCATCTCTGTGTGGTAAGCTGCTCTATAAATTGCACTGATGAAACTGAACCTTGTTATTAAACATAGACAGATTGTACTATGGGAATGATCTTTGCTTGGAACCCTAGTGAGCTGCTGCCATTTACAGTGCTACCTCGGGTTAAGTACTTAATTCGTTCTGGAGGTCTCTTCTTAACCTGAAGCACCACTTTAGCTAATGGGGCCTCCTGTTGCCGCCGTGCTGCCAGAGCACAATTTCTGTTCTCATCCTGAAGCGAGCTCAAAGTGGCATGCATTATTCTCTATCTCTCCATGCCCATTTTATCTTCACAGCAGCCCTAGGAAGTAGGGTAGTCTGAGAAATGGTGACTGGCCCAGGGTCCACCTGTGAGCTTCATGGTGAAGTGGGGAGCCTCAACCACCATGCCACACTGTCTCGCAGCATATAAAGTAGTGGAGAAGCTTGACCAGGTAGAATGTTGCTAGTCGAATCCAGAGAGCACAGACCAAAAAGCAATGCCCCTGTTTTATGCAAGTAAACTCCTTGCATTCAACATTAATTTGCAAATGTGCTTATCAGACCAATTTATTCCTTCTGATCAAAAGTCTTGATTTCCATGTTAGGAAACCCCAGGAAAATCAGTCTCCAAATATGGCAGTGGTCCATTTTAGTCTTATGCCTCGGGGCACATTTGTGAAGTGAAGTGTTTCTCTGTGTGTTTTTGCAGTGCGCTCCCTAGCAATGGAACATATAGCTTTAGGTTGGAGAGGTTATTCCTCAGTAAGCTTTGGTGGGAGAAGCCGTTTCCCATCCCCCTGTTTTTTATTAGCTTAATGAATTAACAGAATTCATTTATTCAACAGCCTTTGGCTGAACTATCCTTTCCTGTTCAGAACTTTAGCGTTGATTGCTTGGGGGTGGGGAGAAAGACACAAACACACACACAGAGAGAGAGAGAGAGAGAGAGAATATTTCTCAGAGCAATAAGCCGAGAACTTCGGCTTCATCAGTCATGCTGTGCACCAGTTAATTGCACACAGCCTAGTTGCTCCTCCCTGGGTGCAAGTAGATAAACAAGCCACCTTCACGTGGCATCTAAACCTGGGATTGTGATGTATTAGCTGAGATTCCTGTATTGCAGGGGGTTGGACTACATGACCCTTGGGTCCCTTCCAACTCTACAATGCTATGAGGTTCTTGCTGTTCAACAAATGAGTCTGTAGGGGGAAGAAAGGAAAAGAAAAGAGAATTGTGGCAGGTAAACTTGACATGCTGTGACATTGCAAAGGTGATAACTATTACCCCACTTGCCCAAATGTCCTTATTGGTATAACATAGTCACCACCTCTAATGCTATCTATTGCGTGTGAAGAATTAATGAGTAGTTTTCTGCCAAATTCAGAGTACAAATTAGGTGTTAACAGAAGAAGAAAAAGGAAATGCGGAACATGACTATTCTGTGCTTTAAAAAAACAGCCACAGGTAAATGATGTGAGAGCAGTCAATGTTTTAATAAGGGCATTGCTCCTTTTCCAGAAGGGTTTTTTCTTCTTAAAATGTGAATAGCACTTTTGTTCCCGGGTTTCAAGGTGGACTCATGCAACTTTTCAGTTGCCATGGTGTTGTCAATTTCTCCCTCAGTGATACTGGTTAGTGATCTCAGACCTTTTTTTTTTTCCTTGGCAAATTAGTGCAGGTGATTTGTGGGCAGTTGGCCTGCATCTCAAGAAGTCTGCTTGATTAACTAAGTGAGGAAATGGGAAAGTTTAAAAGGACATCTAGTGTTCAGCTTTGATTGAAAAGGAGAGATTACATTAAAATGGATGCTGTTCACTTTGGTGTCTTCACTCTATTAATCACAGGAGATTAATGGTCTATAATTTGCGTCTTGGCTGGCTTCAATGTTGCCTTGAGTCAGTATTACCTGCAGTGAGGTTTAGTGCTTTTTGCTTTGTTTTTAAACCTTCAGTCACATTCTGGAGATACGGTTTGGAATGTGGGGGTTTAGCCAGTGCTAATTATCTAGAAAAAGAAGTGCCCGAACTCACCTTGAACGCCTCCCTTGTTCTCTTATGGCAATGGTGCCCACCTGAGAACTCAATGGTGAGTTCCAGCTGAAAAAAAGCCCTGGTTTATGAGCTGGCTCTTGGGGGGGGGGCAGAAAGGGTAGCCGGGTACACTTGTCCCAGGCCTTGGAGGGCTAAACTTGCTGGGGGGGCCTACCGGGACCTGGCTATGAGGTAGAGTAAATTGGCCAGGGCTGGCCCACCAATTAGACTAAGTGAAGCAGGTTGCTTTGGTAGGGGCGGCACTGCCAGTGATATGCTTCTGTGGCCTCATGGGCGTAGCCATGGGCGGGGAGCTGCCTGCCCTAAATCAATACAAATCTGAGGTTTTGTCTCCTCCCAAGAACATCCTCCCCCCCTAAAGCCTATCCCCCTAAGAAAAATTCAGGCTACACCCATGTGTGGCATGCTCACTGCCCGCTGCCAGGTACCCGCCATAGGAAGCAGTGACAATAGCTGGCCCACTATTTCACTGGCAGCACCACTCCCCATACCATCATACCTCCCCCGTTACAGGTGAGGCCTGCAACCACAGCCTCCTTCTGCTGCTCCTTGAACTTGGTGGCTGCTGTGATGCTCTGTTCTGCTTGCCCCTGGACTTTCATCTTCATCCTTCTTTCCCTCTTTGGGCAGCCACTCTCAAAGCAAACCCTTTAAATTTAATAGACGTAAACCAGTCATGTCTATTAATTTCAACGGGCCTACTTTGAGTAGGGCTACCATCAATTGATCTCACTCTACCCTGGCTCACAACAGCTCTCCAGAGTTTCAAGAAAGGGAAATGTCCCTTTCCTGAAACCCTGGAGAGCTGTTGTGAGCCTGGGTAGAGTGAGCTCAATGGATCCGGTTGTCGATGAGTCAGTTCAAGGTAACTTTCTATGTTACTTTCTATGTTCCTAGGAATCAAAGATTCTGAGGTTGTTAGTTTGGAAGCCGGACTAAAATAACTGTTTACATTATGATTTGCTGTAGACTTTTAAATCATCACTTTCAGAGCTGTAATTTTATTTTCAAATCCCCTTTTTTGGGGTGACATATTCCAGATTCTTGCCTGCTACCTCCTCTCATTGTGATAGGATCATTATTAAACAATCTTTAAACCACAAACTCTCAAGTAAATCTCATCAAAAACATGTTCCCAGAAGGATTAGCACTTTGTCTTACGTGGTGGAAGAAATGAGGGTTATGAAAGGGGTGGGTTTTCTTGGTTTTTTACGAGCATAAGGAGCATAAGGAGCAGAAGTGCTTTAATTATACAGAATATCTCTACTGCATCTGGAAACATGTCAGGACAGAATAATAAAATATCTATAGGTTAGCTGAACTGTATGTGTTACTATGAAATATTTGTAACTTTCAAAAGGTGAGGCAGACTGAGTCATCCTTCAATAACATTTTGTCTAGATGAATTAAAAATATATAAATCTCTGTTATAAAAAGCCAAAAGCATGTTCATCCCTTAAGAAGGCAGTCACAAGGCATCAATCTCAACGTAGCTGGGAATATGGTGATGAGGTTTCCTGTGTGTCTACTTCCAGGTGCATATCCCATGGCCTCTGCTCTCTCTTCCCTGGATTTATAGGACTGCTTCAAATACAGCAGGGGTGTGGGCAGCTTATGGCCTTCCAGATGTTGTTAAACCACAACTCCCATCATCCCCAGTGTGCAGTTCACCATGGCTAATTGTCAGGGATGATGGTAGTTGTAGTCCAGCAACTTTTAGAGGGTTCCTTTCTAATCCTGCTTTAAAGTGCTCAAAACTTCTGAGTACTCTCTTTCAGGCAAAGAATTGGAGGCAGTTGAGGATAAGAACTCTGGGTGGGAGGAGGGTGAATCCATGTTGTGAGGGGTGGGGCAGTGGATTTTAGGAGCAGGGGGCAATGCTGACTTTCAGTCTCCATTTGACTGATGGTTCCAGGGTCTGTCTCAGGGAAGGAAGAAAAATGATAAGAGGATTATGTACATCCCTTCCATAGGAGCAAAGAGAAAAATCTGAGTGTGGTGGTGACATAGGGACTTGATGGCTTGCTTCAAGACTCCCTCTGAGATGGGTTATTGGTAAACAAAAATAATGCACTATCTTAAGGTCTCACCTGGCTGGTATTTTGTGTGTGTGTGCGTGCACGTGCATTTTGCAACATGTCAATAATAATGCATTAGTGGTGAATTTATACTCTACTATCCATACTCTGTTCCATTTTGTTAGTTGTTCAGTGGTGGTTCCCCGATGAGATCACATCATTTTCATCTGGGAAGCTGGGACTCTTGCAGTATAGCACATCGTGTGCAGGACAAACAAGCACACCTGGAACATGTATGACACGAAAAGTTAGAATTTCAGCAGGAAGATATGGGACATGCACTGTCCAGAAACAAAGCAGTATCTCTGCCCTTAAGCCTCTGTAGACACAACACAATGCTGATGCAAAAAAGTGCTTCAATATCATCAGGAGCACAAATAATCAGGAATGTGCTCTTCTTAGTTCCTTCTGGAAATTAGCTTGTAAGGATGCTTTAGAAACTGTCCACAGCTTGCGACTGACCCAGTATTAGCCCTGCTATTGATGGAAAGTGATAGTAATCCAGATATTGTTCATATCAAGTTAGTGGCATTTTTATTGGTTGCTGCATAGATTGAAATCTGAGCTAAATGGAAAACAGGAGCTGGGCTTAGGTTGAGCAATTGGTTAACTAGAGTCTGGGAAATAGTGTCGTTGCAGATTCTCACGCATCACAGTAGATTGGTAAGGGGTCAAACCGAAAAGGACATATTTGAGGCATTGTGGTTCTTACTTATCTTCTAGATTAATAAATGTGTTGCCTCTATTAAACCTCCAGTAACATGTTACTTTCGGGGGGTGTCTTTTGCTGCCAGGGCTGGTCCAGCCATTAGGCGGGGTGAAGCCACACTCAGGTGGCGTCCTGCTGGCAAGATCTCAACAAGATTTCACCAGAAATCGGCACCAGTGTTGGCACTGCTTCTCTGGAGGTGGCAGAGTCAATAGTGGCAGTTCAGCTTTGTACTACTTACTTCACCTCAAGCAGCAAAACAGGACACACCCGCTGTAACCATGTATTGAACAATGTATAGTGGTACCTCGGGTTACATACGCTTCAGGTTACAGACTCCGCTAACCCAGAAATAGTACCTCGGGTTAAGAACTTTGCTTCAGGATGAGGACAGAAATCGTTCTCCGGTGGCGCAGTGGCAGCAGGAGGCCCCATTAGCTAAAGTGGTGCTTCAGGTTAAGAACAGTTTCAGGTTAAGAACGGACCTCCGGAATGAATTAAGTTCTTAACCCGAGGTACCACTGTAATGGTTTGACACTGGAATGACTGTGCCTCACTTTTTGTTTTGTTGCCATTGTATGTTTATTAAAATCAAAATGAAAAACTGTATCTTAAAGAAAAAAGAATAAAAGGTATGGCTGGTGGAGCCCTTACTCAAGCTTTGCTTCCCATTACCGTATTTTTCGCCCTATAAGACGCACTTTTCCCCCTCCAAAAATGAAGGGGAAATGTGGGTGCGTCCTATGGGGCGAATGCAGGCTTTCGCTGAAGCCTGGAGAGCGAGAGCGGTAGGTGCACACCGACCCCTCTCGCTCTCCAGGCTTCGCGGACCTCTCCTCAAGCAGCGGGAACGCTCCCGCTGCTTGGGGAGAGTTGCCGGCATCCCGAAGCCTGCGCGCGCTGATCTCAGCGCGTCCAGGCTTCGCGGATCTCTCCCCAAGCAGCGGGAACGTTCCCGCTGCTTGGGGAGAGTTGCCGGCATCCCGAAGCCTGCGCGCGCTGATCTCAGCGCGTCCAGGCTTCGTGGATCTCTCCCCAAGCAGCGGGAACGTTCCCGCTGCTTGGGGAGAGTTGCCGGCATCCCGAAGCCTGCGCGCGCTGATCTCAGCGCGTCCAGGCTTCGCGGATCTCTCCCCAAGCAGCGGGAACGTTCCCGCTGCTTGGGGAGAGTTGCCGGCATCCCGAAGCCTGCGCGCGCTGATCTCAGCGCGTCCAGGCTTCGCGGATCTCTCCCCAAGCAGCGGGAGCCACCACTGGGCTCCCACGACTTGCAGAGAGCTGCCTGTTTGGGGGCTGGGGTCGGGGGAAGCTCGGGCTGCCCCAGCCCCGCGCCTGGGGGGGAAATAATTTTTTCCCCTTTATTTCCCCCCAAAAAAACTAGGTGCGTCTTATGGGACGGTGCGTCCTATAGGGCGAGAAATACGGTGCTTAGCATTGAGAGTTAACACATGAGTAGGCGCTCTGGATAGTTTGCGTGGTGTGCATTGGTGACCAGTTTGCTTTCTTGCTTTTGGGCTTGCTAGAATGAAATAAGAAAGAGAGTTCTTCTTCTTCATAATAAATAAATAAATAAAATAACAAAGAGAGTTCTCTTTCTAAACCACGGAGCTCCCCCCCCCCCAATTCTGCATATCTTTTCCATGCTCCCAGCAAATAACTGGCTTTGCCTTCCCAGAAAAGATCTGTGCCGTTTGCCTTTCCAAAACATGCAGACTTGCATAGTAACGCAAGATCACACACTACTGATCGTTAGGCTATTTGTAAATAAGCAAGTGTGCCCCTTGCAGCTTTATTCTGCTTTTCTGCCCTTTTTTGGTTCTCCCATTGGCGTCAAGGCTGAAATGTAGCTTGCGTGAGATTTAATCTGTATGCTTTTTCCTCTTGCAAATGCACTCGTCCCAGCAAAAGAACGCATCAGGCTACATCTTTTCTGTGCTGTTTAGTAAGAAATAAATCTTGCAAAAGAATTCTGACTTTCCCCACTTCCAGACAGGTAAGATTATCTCTAGCAAGGACTGTCCCTCTTATCTTGGCAGATGCGAGCAACATCCAATGAAAAGTGATCTGCCCCGCTCTCATTGTCCCTAATAAATTAAATTAGGTACAAGTATTTCAATAAACATAGGATTATGTAAAGGAGTTAATGAAGCCTCTCTAGACATCTTGTATCTGATTTTTTCCCCCACCCTGCTTGCTTTACGTGCCTTGCCAGCAGCAAATTCCATTCCAGTTCTGCTTTAGTGAGCTTCTCAGGATGCACCCTTTGCATGGGGTTCAGGTCCACCCTGCACCACCCCAACCCCAGGGTGGCGAGAATGGAAATGAAGGCTGCAAGTATTCCAGCAGTAGCCAGAGAGAAGAGGGTGTTGATGAACTGCCGCTCCTTTCATCCCTAGCATGCAAAGTTGATGGTCAGGGAGGAAGTGAGCTGCAATTTAGCAATATCTGGAGCATCGGAGGTTCCATACACCGTTTTTATTTGCTGCATCCACTTTCTGCCTAGCAGCCTGCCCCCCCCCCATTATCACCACAAGAGTCCTGTGCTGTAGGTTAAACTAGAAGTTGGTGACTGGCCCAAGGTTATCAAGGGAGTTTCATGGCTGACTGAGGATTTGAACCACATTCTCTCAGTTTGTAGTCTGCATTGCAGTGGTTTGGACCAGGTGAACTTTGAGGTACCCCACAGTTCATCTAGTCTAAACTCCTGCAATGCAGGAATCTCAGCCAGACAATACACGACAGATGTTTAAAAATCTCCAGGAAGGGAGAGTCCACCACCTTTCCTGGGAGTCTGTTCCACTCTCAAACAGCTCTTACTGTCAGAAACTTCTTCCTGTTGTTTAGTCAGAATCTCCTTTCTTGTAGCTTGCAGGAGCATCACGCTGCTGACTCACGTTAAGCTTGATTCATGTTAAGGGGTCTTCTAAGACCCCACCATGTCCTTTTCACATGTACAGCTGACAAGCCAGGTATCCCCCATCTTACCTTTGTATAGCTGGTTCTTCCTGCCTAAGTGTAGAATCTGACACACACACACACACACACACACACACACACACACACACACTGTGTATATATAATGCATGTTTATAGGGGAGGAATAGTGAAAGAGCATTAATGTCTAATTATAACATCTAATTATCACGTATTGGTAATTTGTTTTATTGGTTTTTTTTCTATTATCCACTCTTCACCCTCAGGTCCCAGGGTAGGTTACAATAATTAAACATTAAACATTAAACATACAACATTAAAAACATACAGTTACAGAATACAATTGCACCATTTAACATCACCTCTTTCTAAAGCCCCCACACCTCCCCAAATAACAAAGGTTCTCTAGGCCACTCAGAAAGCAGAAACATTTTTTTAAAAAGGATATCTGAACAGTAAAAATGATAACAGATTAATTACAAGCAAAACTGCAGGAAAATTAAAAGAGGATTTGAAACTCAGTTTGTAGCAGTGTTGCCAGGCATTGTTGTATCAGATGCCATGGACTTGAGTCCACAAAAGTTGATGCCAGAATAAATGGGTTAGTGGAAGTCCATAAGCTGCAACCTGACTCTTAAATGTTTTTGCCAGACCAGGGAGAATTCATGTATGCCCTCTCAGAACAAAGAGTCTCCCATTGATAATTGCCTCTCCTCTTACTAGTGTAACTGCTTGCATATTGCCCCAAGGGAGGAGATGCATCCCCCCAGAAGAGGGAAAAAGCCTATGCTAATTTGCATCTACCTTTGCAAATATACAAATATACATTGCAGTGGAACTCTGTTCCCCATATGCTTTTGCTTATTTCATTTGTGAATTGCTTCTCCCAAGGAAGCAGTTTACACTAAAAAAGGATGCACATATATGTGGAACATTTGCACATATAAAAGCAAGTATACATATAAAACAATTGAGTACAACAACGCATTTATAAAATCAATTCAAAGCTCAACGCATTTGGACTAGATGACCCTCCCAGCTCTGTTTCTGTGATCTATGATAGCAGAAGATAACGGATGACGGATTTTTAAAAAATCTCCACTTATAAAAGGCTTGTTGAAAGAGAAACATGTACAGTGGTACCTCGGATTAAGAACTTAATTCGTTCCGGAGGTCTGTTCTTAACCCGAAACTGTTCTTAACCTGAAGCACCATTTTAGCTAATGGGGCCTCCTGCTGCCATTAGCTGGGGAGTGACCAGGTGGGCAAGCTCCTAGCCACTCTGAGCCAGAGTGGAGAGGGGTGATTCCTGCTTCTCCTTGGGCCTGGGCCCTTGGCCCCCTAATTATAACCAAGAAAACTAATACAATGGTCTTCACACCTGAATAGCCTCTCTGTTTGCCAAGAACATCTATTTCAGCCAACCAGAATTAGCTCTCCATCTCATAGTCCTATGATGGCTCTAGGAGGTGACTGCATAAGTTTGTATTTAGATAAGCTATAATTAATGTGGACTTTCAGCTGCCTTTAGTTGGTTTCATCTGCCGGCAATGAAGAACACAAGCTTTTAAAAATAACAGGAGGTGAACAGGAAGGAATGACTCGGTCAGGTTTGCTCTTATTTAATCTAATGTGCCATTAAGGAGAAAAGTTGGACAACTTTTCTCTAGATTTCATACACAAAGCTGAAAATGTGGGTTGATTCCTCTGGGGCATATCCCTTGGTAATCAAAACTCTACCTTCACATAGGGTTGGCTCCACCCTGTCTGCATCTGACGTGTATAACTGTCCTAATTTAGAAACTTAATCTGAGGCTGGGTTATTGCAGTAATTTGAAGAGACATAGCTACACCCCTTTGGTGATGGATACCGTTAGCTGCTGTCGTATAAATGGAAGTATATTACTGTCCTGTATTAATGACCTCTTATTTTTTTACTCAAGTTCAGATACATTGATTTATTCTAACAGAATAGGAGAGCAAAGTACCGGTAATCTCACTTCACCATTGTGAGCTCTTCTGTAAAGCTGAAAAATCGCTTATTTGTTTATATTAAATTTCTATACTACCTTTCATCCAAGGATTGTAGGGCAGTTTTACAGATACATAATTTATGTAGCAAATGGAGGAGATGGCATGTTAACACCTTTAACTTGGTGAGCTGAAATTTGAACACAGGGATGGGATCTGAAATGGTAGTGACTGACTGGGAACAAGACCTTGCTTGGGGTTGTGGTGGACAGCTCAGTGAAAAAGATTGATTCTGTGCCGGGGTTATTAGGGAAGGGACTTAAAATAAAGCTTACACTATCACACTTGAAGTACTGTAGACAGTTCTAGTCACCTCACCTGAAAATGAATATTGAAGAGCTGAAAATGGTTCCAGGGGATGGAGCAACCTTTCTATTTAATTTTGTTTATTTAACAAAATTTATACGCTGATTTCTAGAACAAACGTCTGTAAGTGCTTGACAAGAGATAGTCGAAAATATTCACTTAACGAAATGATTGGTGCTGAAGTTCTGAATCCAATAATTCACATGGTTTTAGAAAAGTGTAGAGACAGCTTGGCTGAGCTACAGGAGGACGAGTTTGGCATGCTGTGTGGACCAAGCCCCCTTTCTACTCTACTTCAGCAAGGTGCAGAGAATTACACCTCTTCCTCATTGGTGAGGATGCCAGATAACAGGGACTAACCTGTCACTTTTCGTGGGACTGTATCAAGGTACAAAATCTGTGGGCTATGGTATTCCATGAAATTGGTGCGATCGCAGGCCCTCCTGCATATTTTTGAGGAGGAAGAGGTGAGTTTGTACTGTAAAGAGATGAACATTCATTTGCTTATGGTGGCACAAGTGACTTTGACCCAGTTTTGGAGGAATCTAGCAGAAGCCATTCTGGTATACTAAGGTATGGGAAATTGTTTTTTAAGAAAAACTAGCTCATAGACTAAGGATTTAAAGAGGTCAAAATAAAAGAGACACGTTTGTTTTTGTTTTTTTACATTTTTATAGTTTATGTTAAGGATAAAGAACACAGGTCACCTTCAGTTTTCAGGTGGATATGGTTGCTTTAATTGTTCAATTCAATTATTAAACACTTTATAGAAATTCTTTATAGAAATGCATTTCTGTTTATTCTCTCTTTCCTCTACAGAATAAAGGGATAATTTTATCTTAATATTAATATCCTTGTGTTTTCTACTTTGTGACTAACACTTGTCTCCTTTTTTTAACAGTACTGTTTCGGTATTTCTCTGCACTAGAAAATGTGTACATTGTTCTGTTTTGTGTTTCATTTTTCATGTTGAACTAATAGAAATTGTGCTAATTTGTATTCTCTGTTTGTCATTAAAACCAATTAAAAATGATAATGAAAATAATTTTAAAAACCATTAAATTTTTTTAAAAGAAATTAAAGATCAGAAATATAAAATCTGATTACTAATTTTAAAACCACATATACATACTAAAATCATGTTTCCTGAGAGGAAAGATTACAACATTTTTGGCTTTTTACTTTAGAGAAAATGAAGGTAAGAGAGAACATCTACCCTGGACATTAAGTTCAAATCCTCTGGAGAGGCAGCAGGAGTTGACACTCTTTCCAGGGTCGGTGCAAGTTCTTCAGCTGTCTGAGATGAAGGACAAGATGCTGCCTTTCCGACATTCCAGGCAACCAGATGGAGAGTGGTATTCAGCAAGTTTTTGTCAAAGTAGATATTAATATCAATTAGTCTACTTTGGCAAAAACAAGCAGAAAATCACCCTTGCTGTATTCAAGCAAGGCAATGGAACAGTTTCCTCTACAGGAATCTATTTTAGTGGGCACATGACAGGCTGTGGGGCACATAATCTAATCCCTACTCTTCAGCGTCCCCCACCTCACACTCACGTTGTCTAATGATAGGGTCTGCTCTGGCTCTTTTGGGATTCCCACTCATTCCAGTAGGTCTTATGTGGAAGGGAACTTTTTGAAGGTCGGTGCCCTTGGAGGCATTCAAAAGGAGCTGCCTTTTTCAGTTGTGCAACAAGCTCTGGTGCTGTGTATTAACCTCTCCAGAATTAAGTTGCATGCATTCTAATTATGAATAATAATAAAAATATTCTATAATCCTATAAACCTCCTATTACACAACCTCAGCCTTAGTGTGAAATCCAATAGCCTTGGCTCTGTTGGATGGCATGTTTGGAATCTCAGGCTGTTTATACTGCGCTATTGACAGTTTGATAAACTGCACTGATCTAGTTTTCAATTTTGCGTGTTGCCCTGCACTGATCTAGTTTTCAATTTTGCGTGTTGTCTATGTGTTTGTATTTGTTTGTTTGTATCAGTGTTGTGTTTTGTTCTATAAGACTGTTTTTCCACCCAAATGCTTTCAGCAGCTTGGGCTACCTCTGCCTAATAACACCCTTTTGTGTTTCATTCAACGTTTTTCTCATCTGTGCTAAACCAATAACTCCCCTTAGTTATCTAAGGGTAACTATGGAGGGATGCCCTTAGATCAGTGGTAGAATGTCTGCTTTGCATGCATAAGGTTCCTGGTTCAATCCCAGGCACCTCCACATGGGGCTGAGAATGTCTCCTGCCTGAAACCCTGGAGAGCTGCTGATAATCAGAGTCGACAGTACTGAGCTGAGATATATCAGTATCCAATGTCCATATTTCCCCAGTAATTCATCTATGTTGAATGGCAGGTGCGCTAATTTGTAGATGTGGAAATAGCCACCCAATTTAACACCCTTTCAGTTTGTGACTTAGGCTGCAGTCTGTCCACTGACCTGGAAATAAGTCCTATTGAACTCAACAAGATTTACTTCTGAGTAGACATGTATAACATTGTACTGTCAGTTGGTCTTCCATGTATGGATGTGTTTGTGTGTATAACTGGTGCACACACTTATATATACTGGTGACTATTACTTTCCAGTAGGAATCAGGATTATTTCTTTTCTCCCTCCGTTCTTCCAGCACCCTTGTTAAGTGCTTGATGGAGTGCATTTTTGGCATATGCTCCCTCCCTCTCCTCCCCACCCCCAATATTATGCAAGAAAAGGCAATGGATGGAATCAAAAAGGAAACAGATGCATTAGCAATAGGTGATGATTGGTTTATTGTTTTGGCAACGCTTGAGTATTTCGTGGGAGGAAGCTGTGAATTTTATGGTCTGATCCCAGTAGAGGACCACATGCAAAAACAAGCCGTTCTCTTTAACACAGGATACTTCCAGCATATTTCAAGTGGGGGCAGTTCTGCCTCACTAAGCTTTTGGAATTCCTTTGACAATACTGCTGAGCTTGGCAGGCACAAGCAGTCAACTCGCCTTGTAGGAGTTAAAACTTGAGATGAACCTCTCTGCTCCTGTTAGTTGCCCCTGGGACTCAGGAAAGGAGAAGGGGCATTGGGATGTCAACTCTTGTAGAGGGAAGGAAAGAGCAGGGGTAGGCCAAATGTATTCAGGTACATTTATTAAAAAGGTGATGGTGTATTGCCAAAGGCAGAGAATATCTTTGTTCTGAAGGGCTGCTTTTGCCCATTTTACAAGAATAGCTGCTTTGTTCTGTCCCTTGCAGCTCATGCAGACTGGTAGGGTGAAGCCAGCTTAGACTTCAGAGGAGCTGGGCATCATACTGGGTTTTGCTGTCCAAAACATAAGTACCAGAAGCTGCCTTAGTCAGACCATTAGCTCATCTAGCTGAGTATTGTCTATACTGGCCATTGGAAAGTAATAGTCATGTGTACATATATGTATCACACATACAGGAAATGCCAACTGCAGCATGGATTTAAAGCACTATGATGCCACTTTAAGCAGCCCTGTCTTCTCCCAAAGAATTATGGGGACTGTAGTTTGTTAAGGGTGCTGTGAGTTGTTAGGAAGGCCCCCTGTTCCTTGCACAGAATGACAGTTCCCAAAATTCCCTGGGAAGAGGAATTGATTGGTAAACCACACTAGGAATTGGAGCACTGGGGGGATTGCCACTTAAATCATGTTGATTACCATAGGTCTGGAAACTGGATATTGATAAATCTCTGCCTTGGAATGAAAAAGTCAGGTGTGTGCTCCACACTAGCTAGAAACCCTTGAAGGGGACATGGGAAATGGTCTTTTACTGAGCCAAACCATTAGCTCATCTTGCCTACACTCTTTGGTAGCAGCTTTCTAGGATTTCAAAGAGTGGACTTTACAAGAGCTTTCTTAGGATGCCTGGGATTGGACTTGATCCGTGGGGCATATAGAGTGGGGCTAGCATTTGTGTACCTGACAAGGACCCTGCCTCGTAAGAGGTCCACTGCCAACCCACAGAGCCACCAGGCCCGGCTGCTCCTAGTTCGCCTGCCCTCTTTGATTGAGCAAGCAGCAATGGTAGGAAAAAAGACGGAGCAGCAAATCCCTCTGGGTGGCCCTGCAGATCCGGCACAGAGGAACATAAGAAGGGAAGGGGCAGCTGGATCTGCGGCAAGGGGGTAGGAACTCAGAGGAGTAAAGGGTTGCTCTCATATGGGCATGTAGAATGTTGAAGCATGTTTTAACCTGTTTTTTAATTGTGTTTCTGACTTTGGTTTTGTTGTTTTTTAGTGTTTTAAAGGGTTGGCTATAGTGATAATTTTATTGCCTTGTTCTCTTTGTAAAACACTTTGAGATTGCTTTTACAATTCAACGGTGTATAAATTTTATGAAATAAATGTGGTTGAAAGAAAGATACCCATAAACTGTCATTCTCACACACCCCACACACATACCTGGGCATAGCCGGGGGGCAGCTGATCCCCCATCAAGTAAACAAATAAAAATACTTAGCTAACTGACCAATTGTGTCTCAGATGGCTCAGTTCTTTCCCCCAACATAAATCTCCCCCCCCCAAAAAACCCCCCACAAATCCTGGCTACCTAGGACTTTATCCAGGCAAAGCGGTAGCTATGCACTATAGATCATCGCTCACACTTTGCTTGGAGAAAGTCCTAGGTTCAATCTCTGATGTGCCCAGGTAGGAAGGGCTTGCCACCTGAAACTCGAGAGAGCTCCTAAAAATACAGGACTAAATGGATGAGGCATAGGGCAGCTTCCTAAGTTCCTATGTCATTTTGTGTTCTCTTGTCACAAGACAAGGTAAACTGCTTATAGGGGGTGGGGGAGCTGCGGATGTGCAAAGTATTTTATCCCATTCTGAGCTCAAAATCTCTGTATATTCTTCTTGTCATCCTCATGCGAGCCAATGTGCTGTAGCAGTTGCGGAGCCAGCCAAGAAGATCAAGAAAGAGTACATGCCTCCAGTTAATCATGAATATCACCAGTCGCACGCTGTCAGCCTAACCTACCCTGCAGGGTTGTTGTAAAGAAAATCATGGCCGGGGGGGGGGGTGACTTGCTTTTGTACTCACCATCCTGACCTCAGTGGAGGAAGGAAGGGTTGTGAATGCAATTTGGATGTAATCATTTGCTGTTGATATTTGTTGTTAATAAATAATGCACTGGCCAAGCACATTTTGTGGTTGAACACATTTCTAAAAGATCTCTACCTGACCCAAGGGAAGAGGTGTGAATTTGCCCAAAATGTGGAACTGGGGTGGAGGGTGGGGAGATTGTGTGAAACAAAGCATACAACTTTGCTTTTCTGCCATAATAAATACAAAGCTAAGTGAGAGAAGTAAATGTTTTCAGACTTGATTGGGCTGGCAGGTCTCCCTGTGCTCCTACAAGCGATGGTGGCGGAGATTGTCTGGGGCTAGTGACTCAGCAGACGGTCTAGAGTTCTAGGAGTATCTAATGCTAAATTAACTACATGACTTCCACCCAGAGTTGACACGGAACTGACCGTTCTAAACAAACTTGTCCCTGAAGAGGCAAAAATATAAACCACTCACAAGGCCAGTTTCAACACAATGCTTTTCCACCCTAGGAGTTGCTTTTGGACATGAGAACGTAAGATGAGTCCTGCTAAATCCGGCCAAAGGACACCCAATCCAGCATCTTCCTTTTTTCACAACAGCCAACCATAATAAGCTGAGAAGCCCATAAGCAGGACATTTGGACAATAGTGTTGTTTTCCAGTGACTGGTATCCAGAGTAATGTTCCCTCTGAATCTATAACAATTTAGAAAGATCCCTGTTGAAAACACTTTCGCTCATGTTTTTCAAGATAGGAGGGTCTGCCTTGTTCACATGCCTTGCAACATTTCACAGATCAAAAGAGGGACACAGTTTTAGCACCCCTGTTCTCATTCCGAAGATTACTGCCTGTTCATTTATTTACTTCTTTATTTAAAGCTTCGATACCCTGCCCTTTGACCAAAGAAGACTCCTAAATTAGCTTGCAAAAATCAGTAGTAAGATGGCCCCTGCAGTCAGGCTTACACTCTAAAAAGACATGGCACGTGAGGAAAAAGGAATGGGAGAGAAGAGGCAAGTTTTAAGCACGAGTTCTTAAAGTGATTGTCCTTCTGATGCTGCTACGTAATGTATGCAGGTTCTGACTGTCTAGGAAAGCAGTCCACCCACAAATAAGCACTATTTATCCCCAACAGATCTAAGAACAGAGCCGGTGAGAGTGCACTAAGCAGGCTAGGCTAATCTGGCCACACAGTTCCTCAAACAACTGACTCCATACCCTGTAATAGGGCTGTCCACTGCAGATTTAAAAGCCAAGACAGTGTTTGTTTTTCCTGATTGAAGAGATATTCACAAAACATAATTGTCCAATAATATGTGATTACAGTTCAAACTGTACCTTAGCAGCTGCAGTGTGCGAAGTGTGCTGTGTGGTGCTTTGGGTTTATTTGCATCTATTTAACTGTGTGCAATAAAGACAAAATACATCCCTCCCCCCTCCACATGATGCAGTGCAACTCCCAGACTGCGTGGGAAAGGAGTTAAACCCTGAAGAACGGTATTAACATCATGATAAACTTGCAATAACAGCATTTCAAGAAGGCATCATCAGAAGGAAAAACACAAGGACTTTCCTTTGTGGGTCATGAATCGGTGGGGTGGGGAAGATTACATCAACTGGGGGACATGAAAGTTTTCAGGGAGACCCTAGTCCATTCGAGTGACAGCTCCTCAATGGAGTATAAGAAGCACACCTTTTGCATTGGAAATCTACTGATAATTAGACTACAATAGCGGCTGGTCCAGAGAGTTGCTTATCATCCTCATTCTTCCAGCAGCATTTGATCCTATGAGTTCCTTCCCTACACACTGAAATTACTGGTGGAGCAACTCCAAAGCACTGCACCATTTATTCATGACTTTGTTGAGCTTAGGAGCTTGATTTTAGTATCAAATAAATGCTCAACTTCTTGTTTTTTATTGTAACATAATGACCATTGTTAGCAACCCCAAAGTGTAGTAGTAGGGAGTTACATCATACCATATACTGCACAAACAAAAAAAGAAATAACACGACCAATAGGACCACACCAATATGAATCAGGACATCCATGAGTTGGCATGGATGGTGAATGTTGGGCATCTTAAGTCCCTAGCTTAAGAAATAAACATGGCACAAAAGCATTATGGATCCTCCATCCATCTGGAGACATGCAATGTACAAGTTCCCCCGAAAGGCAGATCATTAATTTTATATGTCTAAAAGAATTAGGGTAAATCTGCATGGTAAGGGAACATCTGAACTCTGTTGTTTTTACCATCAATGACCCAAATAAATTCTTCTTTTTGTTGCCCTTCCTTCAAGGGGGCAGGATTTGTGAGGGAATTGAAACAAATATTTAAATACTAGGTTTTGACATAACAAAAAGAGTCAGCATCAACTGCGCTTCCAGGGGGAGGGTGTTCCATAAGCGGGATACCATCATAGGAAAGGCCTGTGCGGCAACAATAAGAGCCTCCTCCCCTCACCTCACACTGAAATACCCACCATCACCACCAGATGCCCTTATTAAAGTGATACATGTATGAAAATGGGCACATTTAATACCAGGTCCAATTTTGACCTTTGAAATTTGACAGAGATGCATCTGAATCATAATTTCAGGAGTATCTTTTCATGCAGTTTCTCCCTGATGTAGCACTTGAATTATTTGTTTATTTTCTCCTCCTCCTCTTTTCATGTCATACAATGCTACATAAAAATACACATATAAGCTAAGATTGGGGCGGGGGGTAGAAGACCCATGAAAACTTGACCAATCAAGTTCACTAGGTCTGAGGGTTGTGGTTTCATCTTGCTCAGAAACCACAGACCCATAATATATTTGGTTAAGGTGATAATCAAATCGTTGAATGGGGCTGCCTCATCTTTGGACCTGAAGACTGAGGCAATCTCTACAGTGCACCCCTCCCCAAAAAGAGGACAAGTTCCTGTTTTTCCTGAAGGTTTTGGTACATCATCAGTGCAAAAAAAGGAAAGCATGCTAAACTTAAAACTGTCCACTGTTTTTCAAATTGCATTCACACAAGAACGTATCCTATGGTGCTTGCCTCTGTAAATATTGCCCTGATTTCTGTAGCACCTTGTCTTTCTAAGCAGCCTTCACAAATTTGGTACCTTCAGATGTTTGAGGCTGTAACTCCCATCAGCTGCAGCAAACACTGACCTTTGTATGGTTAGTATTAATTAGGTGTCACTCTGGGTTTTTAACCAGGGTCACACCATAGTTAAAGCCAGTAGAAGGAAAGCATGGAGGATTTGTTATTGGCAGGGAGTTCAAATTCTGCAGCCCATCCCCTTACAGTGCAATCTTAACACATGTCCACTCAGAAGTAAATCTCATTCAGTTCAATGGGGCTTGTGCTCAGGCAGCTATGTATCAGATGACAGCCTTAATCACGGTCAAAGGACAGGCCACACTAGAAGCCCTAAGAATAGCTGTCATCTATTTTGAATGATGAAATGCAATGTGGTTGAACGGTTGGAACTGTTGCCTACCGAAATACGCTTAACCACTTGCACACACAAAGCGCAGATGCCTCAGAGTAGAATGCATTTTATAAAAAGATTTAAAGGAGTGCAGTGATGCCTGGAACGTTCTTCTGGATTTACCATGCATACATTTGGTTTCCTCCCCAAAATCGGGATCCATTCTAGAAAGCCAAGAGCAGACTTTGAAAGTCGACCACATTAGTATTAAGTGCAGGGCCGTTTGCTATTTAAGTAATTTGGGAGTGTCTGATGTCGGCTCCTTCCCGTAAATAAAATAACTTGTGTGACATGTAACACCTGGTCTTCCGCCAACTGGCTCCAGCGTGCTTCCTCCCCTTCTCAGGTTTCTTTCATTCACAAGTGAGCGGAATGACCTCTTGGTGCAGGGAAAGGAAAGGAAACTTAGAAGTGGGGTGTGAATATAACATTTTACAGGGATCATTAATCTGTCCCCCCTTTTTAATTTTTATTTGCATTTTCTAAAACAGGAACAGAGAGCATATTTAACCCCCTCCCATCCCCCTGTTCCACTTACAACTTCCTACTAAATGCAGCATGTATACATATACCATATGACTTCCCTTCCACACTTTTCCTGATCATTAATATGTTTTCAGTGGAAACACTTGATTTGGGCCTGCTCCACACTGGTTTGGAATCAATTGACCAACGAAGACATTTGTGAGTGGATTCAGATATTTATGAAATATGTATATGCAAAATAAGCTGCTCTGGAATGGCAGCAGCAAATTAGGTTAGTGAATCTGTGCAATCTGAGCCCATAGACCCTCTCCATGCCCTTTCAGCAGACACTGGAAGCTTCTGGTCTTTGAAATGAATAAAGATTTATAACCTGCTTTCTAATATTTTAAATACAATTTGCAAGGTGGCACACAATAAAGTTTGACAAACTAACAGCACATACAAAGACAGAAACAAGAGAAAATCACAAGAAACAAAACCAGATCAAGTAGGTAAAAGGGTATAAGTGACATCATGCTATCAAATAGAAAATAGCCTACAAAACACTCTGTGGCTAAAATCAGATTTTGTCATTCGGGGAACAGCTTGGGCAAATAAACACATTTCCAAAGAAAACTGTTTTGATTTCTTTCCCTGCTCAAGCCATTTTCCTGCATGAGGCCAAGGACAAGATTGTAACTCCTCCGTTCTGTGTACCAAAAGCCAACTGTATTGTCACTTGAAGCTTTCTCCCATGATACCAGCTTTGCATGGGGGTACAATGCAGATTACATATCACACACAGCTCTGTCAACTTTATGCCCCTTAGCATCTGCCCCTTAGCATCTACCACCTGAATCTGTCTCACTCTGCCCAATGACGGAGCTGGCTCTAGGCCTGCTAACAAAGCTTGGAGCTTCCAAAAAGAAGAAATGTTTCCCAAACCAACAGTTGATGTATGTAAAATCCAGAATAAATGTTGCACAAAAATGCATTCAAAAAATATGATCACAGGGGATTCTCCCCCTCCCTTTTTTTTTTAACGAACTGGTGTACAAGTGCACTGCCAAATATCCATGCGTAGCACTCATAATAAAACCAATTCAAGTGTTCCCAACCTTTAACATCAAATGTTAAGATTTCAGTACAGTATACTAGTTTCAATTTACAGGGCAATCCTCCACACCAGGGGTCAGCAAACTTTTTCAGCAGGGGGCCAGTCCACTGTCCCTCAGACCTTGTGGGGGGCCAGACTATATTTTGAAAATGAATTCCTATGCCCCACAAATAACCCAGAGAGGCATTTTAAATAAAAGGACACATTCTACTCATGTAAAAACACACTGATCCCCGGACCATCCACGGGCCGGATTTAGAAGGCGATTGGGCCAGATCCAGCCCCCTCTTTTTTCCTCCCTCCCCCCACCCTCCCACACAAAACCCACCCACCCCCACCCCCCGGCTTCCCTCAGTTCCAGTCTTTGGTTTCTCTGTCAATGCTGTTTTCTGCATGTTACAAAGTTGTATAGATCCTCAAACTATTTAGCTGATTATTTATCAATAAAAAGTTTGCGAATGTTTATTCAAAGCCAGCCAAGCAGTCCAGTTCGCTTTGTTGCGTCTTCAGATACTTTGTACAGGGTTCCCATTCATCTTTAAAGTCACAGTTATCCTTGTTCCGTTGCTTATATGTCAGTTTTGCCCGTTCTGCATAATCCATCAATTTTTCTTGCCATGATTCTTTAGTTGGGGTTTCTTCAGTCTTCCATCCTTGTGCTATTAAAACTCTCACGGCCGTTGTCACATACATGTAGATGTTTTTCAGCTTTTTGGGCAGATCTTTCCCTACAATCTGTAACAAAAACGCTTTTTAACAAATGTTAAATGGAACATTTTCTTCAATTTGTTGTATATCATTTCCCTTTTTTTTATTACATTACAATCCCACTACATATGATAAATGTCCCCTCCTTTTCCTTACACTTCCAACATATATTTGAACTAGTTTTGTACATTGATGGGAGTCATAATTCAACACCTGGTGGTCCCCACAATGGTTATCCCTGGTAGAAAGCATAGTGTGGCTTAGCATGAAATCATGATTATCACCACAATGACTTACTGTAAAGTGTATGCAGACGACTCTCAATTTGTGTGTGTATGATGCATGCCCAACCATGCATGCATGCGCCATGTTCGGCACCAGAAAAGGGTGGGGAAAGGGCAGGCTTACACGCACTCCACCGATGGGGGGTTGCTTGTATTGAAATTCTACATCTTTGGGCTTTAGTGTTTTAGGGCACTGTGTCCTGCTGTGAGTGGTTTTATTTATGTCAGCAGGATTTTAGGGCTGTAGGTGTACATTGCTGCAATAAGTGTTCTGTGATTTACTTATTATTTGGGGGGAGGAATTTGTATGCGGTATAAAAAAATCTTTTCGACTCTTTAAAGTCAGGACCCTTCATATCTTTCTGTTTCTCACAGTTTGAACTAGTGTTTTTTTAAAAGGTGCAAGTTGATATATTTGCGATCCAGTGAATTTCCAGGCACATTGCAAACATGTCAGAATGGTAATGAAACAAACCATTTCTTAGGTGCTGTATAACTGAAGAAAAAATTGGAAGGGAAAATGTTAGCTAATTATCATTTTTTATCCTTTTCCATACAGGGCGGGAAGAAATTTTATAATGGACCTTGTGGGGGTCGAGACTGCAGTACAGGCTGCCAGTGCTTTCCAGAGAAAGGTGGTCGGGTAAGTTGACTCTTTCTTCTTCTTTTTGGTGAAGGGAAACAGTGCCCAAGTTTCTTATCACAGCTGTCTTTTCTCTCAAAGAAAACAGAGCTAATATGCTTAAGACCCTGTCCAGTGGATTCATAAGGCGAGGAGAGTGAGGAAGAACAGCTGCAGGAGAACACCAGGCCCAGCCAAAACTTTGAAATCTCACATAGAAGACTTAAACCTTACAATCTCTGCACCAAAGCTGCAGCAGAGCCAGCCAGTTAACTGGAAAACAAAATACAGTAGATTCCTGTGTATGGACATCAAAAGAAACGTATTATTATTACAAAGTCCCTGGCTCTGTGAGCTTCGATGTCACCTATGAAGGGCCATTGCTCTTCTTATTTCTCCCTCTGGCCCCATCCACTTGATACATTTAAAACAGTTGCAAACCACGTTCAGACAGCCATAACTTCCCCCAAAATAATCTTGGAAATTGTAGCTTGTTAAGGGGTGCTGAGAGTTGTTAGGAGAACCTCAACACCCAGACAGAGTGGCTTAACAGTCAAGCCCTCTTACCTGGGAACTCTGCGAACTCTAGTTGTGTGAGGGGCGGGTGGCACAGAGCCTAGGACTTGCCGATCAGAAGGTCAGCGGTTCAAATCCCTGCAACGGGGTGAGCTCCCGTTCCTCGGTCCCAGCTCCTGCCAACCTAGCAGTTTGAAAGCAGGTCAAACTGCAAGTAGATCAATAGGTACCACTCTGGCGGGAAGGTAAACGGCGTTTCAGTGCGCCGCTCTGGTTCTCCAGAAGTGGCTTAGTCATGCTGGCCACATGACCCGGAAACTGTACGTCGGCTCCCTCGGCCAATAAAGCGAGATGAGCGCCCTCTTACCTGGGAACCCTCTTACCTGGGAACTCTGTGAACTCTAGTTGTGTGAGGGGTGGGTGGCACAGAGCCTAGGACTTGCCGATCAGAAGGTCGGTGGTTCGAATCCCTGCAATGGGGTGAGCTCCCGTTGCTCGGTCCCAGCTCCTGCCAACCTAGCAGTTTGAAAGCAGGTCAAAGTGCAAGTAGATCAATAGGTACCGCTCCAGCGGGAAGGTAAACAGCATCTCCGTGTGCTGCTCTGGTTCTCCAGAAGCGGCTTAGTCATGCTGGCCACATGACCCGGAAGCTGTATGCCAGCTCCCTCGGCCAATAAAGCGAGATGAGCGCCGCAACCCTAGAGTCGGTCATGACTGGACCTAATCGTCAGGGGTCCCTTTACCTTTAATAACTCTCATTAAACTTCAACAAACCATAGTTCCCAGGATTCTTTTGGGGAAGCCATGGCTGTTTAAAATAGCGTAGGCCTCTTTCTACATGTTCCTGGAAATCTAGTTCAGGCCTAGTTTATATATGGAGTTTAGTGGCTAATAGGACTCTTTTTTTCCTTTCTCTTTTTTGATCCACTTTGGACTGAAAGTTGGAAGATTGGGTATTTTAAATGCTGCGTCATGGCAAAAGATTCCTTGCATACAGCTAAACCCTTCTTTGTCGACAAGAGTAGTGGTTCCTTCTTGTACCCAGTGTGTGGATCTCACATGTTCTAGTTTAACATGCACACCTGGTGTTTGCAACATGCTACTTTCTAGTCTTCCAGAATCTGGTGCCTTCCAGATGTTTTGGACTGCAACTCCCATCAGCTGCAGCCAGCATGGCCATGATCCCATCAGCTCCAGCATCGTGCAGCTGTGCTGGCTGGTGCTGATGGGTGTTGCAATCCAAAATAGCTGGTTGGGGCAGGCTGTAATAGACCCTTTCTCCTTTGGTCCAAATCACGTCCATCTCCTTGAACAATACTTCTGACGAATGATGTAATCATTGACGGATGTACTGGGTGTCATCATCCTGTCTCTTTCCATTGCTTGGGTTCAGCTGGATTGTTTGAACTGGACGCATCGCTGTTGACCTTGCAGTTCAAACTCTTGGTTTTATCCTTTGTGAAGATGTCACAAAGATTTTGATTTGTTTTCACAACTGACCTGGGAACTTGGATGAACTTTTACTTTTATTTCTTGTGGGTTCTAAACTATTAGGTCTAGTCATTGCTTTAAAATTTTGGGGGTGACATGGTGGGGAGGAACACCCTTCCCTAGAAATTCCAGCTCCCATAAACAAGAATTGGAGGGGACTTTTATAGCAGCATGGAAGCATGCAATTAGCTCAGTTCAGGTATCACTGAAACCATAGTTTAGCATAACAACAGAGATGCAGTGAACCTCATACTTCAATGCCCTCCTGCCTGCCTTCTCCAGTGTGGCCCCAAGGAAAAGTTCAGAAACTTTTCTTCCAGTTTAGATTAACTGCACTGTATCATTGTTTTATTTTAATTTGACAAAAAATATTTTTAATTGACAAAAACCTCTACGTGGTTTAGAAAAAACAGTATAAAATATTCATTAATAACACCAATAAGACCGAACATTAAAGCCATATATGAGTGTATGTAATAAAGTGACATATTAACATGAGGGTTGCATAATGGAAAAGTTTTTTGCAGGCTTCAGAAACAATATAGTAAAGGTGCCTGCCTAACATCAGTGGGCAGGGAGTTCCAAAGTGTAGGTGCTGCCACACTGAAGGATCGATTCCTTGCAAGTGCAGAGCATCCAACTAAGAGCAGACCCACTGAAGTCAATGGACCTAAGTTTGCCATGTCCATTAACTTCATTGTGTCTACTGTAAGTAGAACTAGCATTGGATGAAGGGCAGTATAAAAATTAAATAAATAATAATGATAATGATAATACTGCCATTAATGCAGATTAGAACCTCCACCCAGAAGTGTAGGTTGAAATCCCACTCTTTCACCATTGCTAATGCTCTGCATTTGTGTGGGTGGAATTGTCCAAATAATTAACCAGCATGGTAAAGAAATTGGGAATAAAGCCCATAGGACCACTTGGTTCTTCTTACTGGGCCAAGGGTGGGCACCTGGGAGCCTCCAGATGTTGGTGTATGCAATGGTTGGGACTTATGGGAGTGGGCGGGTCCAACAGCATCTGGAGTTCCACAGGTTTCCTGCCCCTGCTGTAGCCGGTGATAGGGTTTGAATTTGGTGCAGTGGGAAATTCCAGAAACTCTCCCTGTGTGTGAAAGGTGCTTGTAGATGAGAACCAGATAGCTTAATTAAAGCTGTGCTCTGAAAGAAACAATCAGCAGAAGCTGCAAAAGGAATGTTGCGGATTTTCCACCTGGTTGCCATTCACTCTTTGACCTGTAGCCTTAGGCGAGCTTAGCCCCTGAGCTGTTGCTGTTGCTGTTTTCGCCCCCACTTCTTCTTCAAGCAGTTGGTGAGCGTATTACCAGACAAGCCTTGCGGAGGAGGAAGTGGGAAGGTTTCCCCCTGACTCTGCTCTTTTTGGGCCATTAAGGAACGGAAGGGGCTTTGCACAGGCTCACCCACACAGCTGGCGATGCATCCTGCATGGTGCTCTGTGTTCTGTCATGTATTTTTCAATGCTTGCACAGCTTGGAGCAGCCCCTCACCTCCCCCTGCCCTTCCTTCTCCCATACCCAATCTCCTGAGGCCTGCTCTCTTATCTGGGAAGATAACTTCTCTAAACATCACTGGAAATGTTCTATATGGTCCTCTTACATCCTATCCCAGCCCCAAAAAGTACAGGTCATGTGAACTTCGCTTTAATTTTTTCTCTGTCTTTGGCAATGCAACATTTTCTCAGGAACTGAACAATTTGTAATGAGGTGGGTTATGTCCTCTTATCTTCTGCCAGGAGGAGAGAGCCTGTGTGGCTTCTGAATGATCTTTTTAAATCAGCCATAAGGGAGGGGGGTGTCAGGTGACCGTACCCCAATATTGAAAAAATCCATTAGGGGGTGGGCCCCCACAGCCTGGCCCTAGTCCTACTGTCAGCATGCACACTTGCTTCACACCCCTTTGTTGGTACATTTGTTTTTCTTCTTCTTCAGCATTTCATGTCCATCTTTGGATAGATGCCTTGTTCAAGTTCTCTCTCGCATGCTCTGTTTCTTTTCCATATCCACATTAGTTGTAGATCATCCACCCATCACATGGGTGGTCATGCCCTCTGTCTTTTGAAATTGTAGGGTCTCCATGCGAACATTGCTTTATTCTATCAGCCTGAGTCATTTCTTGCCACATATCCTGCATATAACCATTTTAACTTCACATAGTTTTCTATTACATCTGTACCTTTTGATCTTTGTTGTATCCAGTTATTAGCTTTTCCGAATTTTAATGCTATTCCTAAAACTGCATGTTCCATGGCATGTTGTGTTGTTCTTTGCGCCATAATATGCATATATTTCATATTTCAAATCTAAGGATATGTTTTAATTTAGTTATTTACAACTGTATTATTATTATTATTATTATTATTATTATTATTATTATTATTATTATTATTATTATTATTATTGTTATTATTATTATTATTTTATATCCCACCTTTTCCCCAGCTTGGATCATATGTTTGAAAACATTGATATATAATACAAAGTAATGGGGGGACTAGTTAAAAACAATTATTAAAATACATCATAACACATTTAGAACCAGCAATTAAAATTCAGTTTGCCCAGTAATCAATATCATCTGCACCTTAGCTTCCAAAGACATGTTGAAATAGAAAGGAGTTAGCCTGCTGGCAGAAGGATAACAAAGAGGGAGCCAGTTTACCTGGTTTTGGGATCGAATTCCATGATATGGGAGCAGCCCCAGCAGTTACTACTGAACTGTGTCACTGATGTTGATAGGACTGAAAGAAGATGTTAACCCTTAGCACCTAAGAGGGAGATGTGATTTTTCAGGCCTGGGGCCAAGCCATAGAGGTCTTTATAGGTCATAACCATAACTTGGAATTGTGCCCCCAAACAGACCAGTAGCCAGTGAGGTTGTTTTAACAGAGGAGCAGCATGCTCTCTGTAACTGGCTGGCATTTAGCAGGCATTTGAAGGAGACCCAAATGCATACCAGGAGCTTCTCCCAAAGCCTAGAACAGGGGTTCAGAACTTGATCTGATAAATAGGCCAGACCCCAACCTCCCCCACCCCTTCCAGGTCATTTTTACCACCCATCTGCCAGTCATCTGCCATCATTGTAATGTCATGTGACAGCGATAAACTCACAAGGGGACTGCTGAAAGTGAACCCCTTTGAAGGTACACTTTAAGTACCAATCAGCATTGGCAATGCATCCTCTTGGTTGTGCTGGAGAATTCCCAGACTGCCAGCTGTTCCTTTGCAGCTGCACTCTTACACATGACATCAGGTGTGGGGACATCAGGTGTGGGGAAAATGTCCTCTTGGCCAAACTGAAACCTGTGCCAGGTGCGGGCTGGAGGTTCCCCACCCCTGGCTTAGAACCTCTTATGCAGCCAGCTAGGCCCATTTATTCCTCTGCTCACCTGCACCAGCTGCTCTGCTGAGGTGTAATACCCGCAATATTGCATGAGGGCACTGCAGTGCAGCAAACATGGGGCCAATCCTCTAAGACCCATCTCAGTGGAGTAAGGTGCCTGGGTCCAGCTATCTGAGTCACCAAATAAAGCCACCTGTCAGCTTACAAACTGACTGTTGTGCAGCTGTGCAGCTGCTTCTCCAAGCCTAATCTGTTTGCTTCATTGCCCCCCTTTCCTTCACCCCAGAATCCCCCCAAAACTGTTTTCCTGCCTGTTCCCTTAACTGCTTTTCTGGTTTTGAACTTCATTTCCCCCTAATTCATTTGTCCTCTACCTCCCTTCGGTTGCTTTTCAAGAATAGGTATTGGGACTCTCAAAAGTAGGTCCCATCTTCTATGCATGGAACCCCATTGCTCTTCCCTTCATGGGAGATGCAGTTAGGTCAGGAAGCCTCTAGTTACTCAGTTTCTCATTTTTAATCAAGCCACAAAGCTTTGGTTACTAGCTTTAGAAAAAAGCCGGGATATTAAACCAAATTCAAATAATGGTTTAATATCCTGGCTTGTTCCAAAGCTGGTAACCACAGTTTCTTGGATGAACCAGGAAACTATTGTTAACTGAAGACATCTCAATTTGTTTCTTTGTTGCTCATGCAAAGGGTCTGCGTCTGTGGGCAAAAGGCTTATTCAGGTCTCAGGTTACTGAGTCAATATATGATTGTCTGAACACAGTCAATGTTGCTGCATTAAAAAAAAAATCTTTTAGGAAATTGCATTGTAAAAAAAAAAAAAAGAACCCAATAAGATAACCTTTTCTGATAATGCACATCTTCTAATCCATAGCAAATGTTAGTGTTTGTCAGAGAGATTTAAGTCTAGCCAGTAAAAGAATCATGATATATTTTTCTCCCAATGGGTAAACATAAAAGTGGGGTGGGGGGGGGAAGAGAGTAATACTGTTGTTTTACTTGGGGGTTACAATTATCTTCAAAGTAAAGAAGTCCCGACCATCTGTTAGCTGTTATTCAACATGCATTTGGCAAAATTTCAGGTGAAAATGAGGTAATAGTAAGTCAAACAAACTTGCTATGCCAATGTTGTTTTTATTAACAACCACCAAGACCTTTTTTTTTCTAATTTCCAAAAACGCTCACTGCTGCCAAATGGGGCATTAAGCAATTAGTGTACATTTCCTCCCTCTCCCACTCAGTACAAGGAGTCCCAGCCATTAGCTGGATATGTGTGCGTGCCTATAGTGGTGAAATAAAAATTGTACATTGCAGCTGCTACCCTACCCCATTGCAGTTGTGCAATCAAGACAGGATCCGTGTACGTGTAGGTTGTGGTGAGAGTTCTGCAAGCCTGGAGAGCATGTTTGCCAAGACATCTCAAGGACCAGGCGCTGCTGGTCATATCTTGCTCTCAAACATCTGGGTGTTTGGTCAGGATGACTCTTGAAACAGGCCATTTGTTGATCTTCCTGGCTGTCAGTGCCTGTAATGAAACAGTGAGAGCCCTTGGGCTGCCTCTGGAGACAGCTGCACTGTTCTCCACAGTCAGATACAGGGCTGCCTACTCCCATGTAGACATTCCTCAAATGGGAGCCAAGTGTGCCATAGTTGCATCTGGCAGGCTAAAAATGGGAGCTGCCAGGCTAGAAATGGCTCTGTGCCCACCCCCACCCCCATCCAACCACCTGTGCAGTAAACTTACCAAAGCTGCAGGTCACACAGCATCTCCCTTGTCTGTAATGATTCTGCCCTCCTAGGCTGGCAACTGGGTCTTCTCAATAGGAAGGGCTCTCAGGGCTACCTGTTCAGGCAACAATAATCTTTCCTAGCTCTAGTTTTTGATCTGCTAGCTCTTATCCCTGGTTTGAGTCCTGGCTCCCATTCCATTGGTGCTTAGAGTTCAGCTCACAACACATTCTGGTGCTTTGCAGCCAGCATAGCACGCTGCACTCCTTTTTCTGTAGTACTATACATAAAACGCAACTGTTCCCATCCCTGCAAAAACTCCGAAACCTTGCGGGTGTTGGGGGAAACCAGATGAAAATCCATAACTTTAGCAAAAGGGGCCGTGCTGTTCATACAGCTGCATACACATGGCTTATCTGTACTGAAACCAATTTTAAAACCTTTCCCATCTTAAATGAGGACATCTCAAGTGCTTGCTTTTGAAATGGCCTCAAAGCCTGGTTTGCAAACTGTGATCTTTGGAGCAGTTCCAGGGCGTCTTGCAAATTGCTTCTGGAACATTTGGCAATACATCTGTTGCTCTGCAAACCCTGTTGTTTCTTGTGAGTGGTGGTCTTGCTAAGGAACCATGCACTACTTTTTCTTTTCCTTTCCTTTCCTTTTCTTTTTTTGCTTGCTCGTAGATGAGCTCACTAGAAGGAAGGGACACCAAAGCATTGGAATGCATTAGATGTGCATTGCCTTGTGCTGGAGGGGAAAGGATGTTAGTAGAACACTTTACTCAACATGCACTTGGCATTTGTACTGCCCTGCTGTTCAGTCCCCTAAGCAGTTTCTTTCAAAAACTAAATGCTAAATCCAATAGTGGATGCGTAGGATGTTGGTCAATCGCATAGGAACATAGGGGGCGGAGCCTGGGAGACCAGGGTTCAAATGCCCACTTGACCATGAAGCTCATTGGGTGGCCTTGCCACTGCCTCTCAGTGTAACTTTCCTCTCAGGCTTGTAGCGGGGATTAAATTAGAGTGAGGAGAGCTGTGTGTGCCCCCTTGAGCTCCCTAGAGAAAAATGGCAGGATATAAATGCAAAAAATTAATAGATCTTACTAAGGCAGACCAATTGGGCCATCAATCTCAGTACTGTCTATATCCGCCTTTCTCAACCTTGTATCCCCAGATGTTGTTGGACTACATATCCCATCTTACCTAGCCAGCATGGCCAGTGGTCAGGGATGATGGGAACCGTAGTTCAAGAACATTTGTGGACCCAAGGCTGAGAAAGACTGTTCTTTACTGAATCACAGTGGATCTCCAGGGTTCCACATGGGGAACATCTTCATCTCTACCTTGAGATGCTGGGATCTTCTGTTTGCAAAGTTCTGCCACTGAGCTACCCATACCTCCCTTCCCATATAAGTAACTTTTCAAAGATAACAAGAGCCATCGTAGTCTGAAAATTATGTGTACACTGGATGTGTTAGCATACCTGCCAACATTTCTCAGATGAAAATGGGACATTTTTCACTCCTCCACCCATTTTTGTCCCTCACCCCCACAGAGCCTTTCCACTACCACTTCACCAACAGAACAAAGCACACATGGCCTCCAGCATCCTGAGATAACCCCTTAATCTCAATTTTACTTTGTTTTATTCTTTGGTAGATTTACAAAAAGAAAAGCACACACCAATAAATAAATTTTAGAAAGGGGCAAGACAAGACATAGATACACAAAGCAGTTAATGTTAATAATAATAATAATAATACAAGACTCCTTTCACTCTGCTCCCGCTTTCTTTCTGCCCAGGGCAGCCCTGCCCTTTGCCTGCCCCTCAGAGCCACACGTCATACGGTGCTGGGCCTTGTCAGTGGTAGCCTCTCCTCCTCATCTAGCAGCCACTACAAGCTGCCCAAGGGAGGAGGCCAGCAGTGGCAGCCATGGAGAGGCAACGGGCTGATCCTTCACAGCGGCTGCCACCATAATTCAGGACAAGCACTGGCTCATCCTCCTCCTTGAGCTTGGCAGTAGCAGCACTGGCAGGGTAAATAGGGACATTCCAATATCAAATCAGAAGCCAGGGTGACTTTTGTAATTCTGGGGATGTCCCTGGAAAATTGGGGCACTTGGAGGACATGTGTCAGGGTGTAAGAATCGAACCAGGTCTGTGCATTTAGTTGAACATTGAATGTTTGAACAAAATTAAACTGAGGCTGTGGAATCCCTTCCCATTCTATTCCTGTGCCACACCTGACCTGGCAGTTTAATTGAGTCATTGAATTAATAAAATGAAATGAAATGAAACAATTTGGTGCATTAATTCAATTAACAATTAAATCATTAATTGTTGGGATTGATAGCCTGCCTTCAGTCAAATTTGGGGTGGCTTATAAAATTCTGGGATGGCTTATAAAATTCTGGTTTGGTATTTAGCGAAGTTCTACTCAAGAGTCATGCTGATGGATTTCAGTGGGTCTACTATACAGTGGTACCTAGGGTTACATACGCTTCAGGTTACAATACGCTTCAGGTTACAGATTCAGCTAACCCAGAAATAGTACCTCAGGTTAAGAACTTTGCTTCAGGATGAGAACAGAAATTGTGCTCCGGCGGCGCGGCAGTAGCAGGAGGCCCCATTAGCTAAAGTGGTGCTTCAGGTTAAGAACAGTTTCAGGTTAAGAACAGACCTCTGGAATGAATTAAGTACTTAACCCGATGTACCACTGTATAACTTTGAGTGATTATCTTTACAGGACATTATGGTACTTTTATTTTCCCTCGAAAGTTTTTTTAAAAAAGATTTTACTTAAGTCTGTAATTTTATTTCTTGCTCGGATATCTGTGTTAATAGGAAATGGAATGCCGAATGATATAGACAGCTAATTGTGGGTCTTTGAAGGGTTTATTGGAAACATTATTGGAAATCTTGCTGATATCTTCCTAGCCCCCCACTGTGCCATCAATGAGTAAATGGAAGATGCAAAAGGAAGGAAATACGTTAAATACATAAAGTGCTTAACAACTTGGGACCAGCTTCCCTGAGATAAACTTACCCCATATATGCCCACTTGAACACTTCAGTCTGCAGAACTATCACTGCTGCAGGTACCACATAATATCTGTTCTGCATTTGTAAGAAACCAGTCTTTTAGTATGGCAGTACCTACACTTTGGAATTCCCTGCCGATTAACATTTGACAGGCCTCTTCAGTGTACTTGTACTGGTGCCTGCTAAAAACATTTTTGTTTAGACAAGCCGACACAGATTTGTAGAATGCTGGTGTATGTTTTAATTGGTTTTTAGGTTATCTCTGATCTTTTTCTTTTTGTAAGGTTTTAGATAGCTGCTTATACTGATAATTTTCTTGTTTTATTCTTCTATAAACCTCTGTGAAGGGTGTTGTAGGTTGTTGTTTTTTTACAAACAAGCAATGTACAAATTTTATGACAGAAATAAATTTTACTGGAGAATCTAGGCAGAAGTATATACGAATGTAGGGTTAGGCCCTTCTTCTGAAGTTAGGTCCTCAGAAGAGAGTATCAGAAGCAATAAGGGTGTAGAGCCATCCATTTAGACAGCCACAAGGGCAAAAGTCAAGCTGAAAGCCAGGAAATAAAAGCTTCGCCAACAAGCCTCAGTGCCAGAAACTGCAAACCTAATTAGGCTGTGAGGAAGTTCACCCGCCATAAAAGCCTGCAGCCAAGCTAAGTTCATAGTCAAATGGTTAATCCAACAAGTTCATTGTGGTGCCAGTTGGCTTGGAGCAAATAGGATGTCTGTCTAAGGATCTTCCTAGAAAATAAATAATGTTTGTATCTGTGATGCAAGGCAAAAGCGTTCTTCAAAGAGGAGAGAGAGAGAGAGAGAAATTGTGGATTTGAAGCAGACTGGAACGTATCCTGATACAACAATGGCTTTCATAATGCTAATAATGCCAGGAAAGGTCTTTAAGATGCGTTCCAAAGTGTGTTTAGTAAATGTGTGCTAATGTTGCATAACACTGAAAGGAAATGCCAGAGGAAAAATCACAAGTAACGTATTGCAGAACAGTGTATTTAACGAGTTACAACCTGTATGCTATTACATGCCTTCAATTTGTTTAAATTAATGAATCAATAGGTTAGAAGGACAAGACAACAAAGAGAAGCTGTATGCCTCTAAGAACATTGTCCAAACTTGGCAACATTTCTTTGGCATGATCTGATAGTTGCCACTTCCATTTTGGACCTAATGATTATTCTTTTTAACTTCTGGCTGGCAAGAGGTAGATTCTACCTAGAGCCAACTTTGATCAATGTGAAGACTTGTTTCCCCCCAGCCTTCTATGAAAAGGCTTGGCCTGGCCATCGGTCCATCATGACTTATACACATGATGGTTCCCAAACAGCTATGTCAGTCCCTTCTTGTTCCTTCTACAGCAAGGATGGGGAACCTGGAACTCTCCGGATTTTGCTGAATACAACACCCATTATCCCTGGCCATGATGGCAAGGCTGGATGGGAAGTGAAGTCCTACAGTACCTGAAGAACCACGTGTTCCCCGCCCTTGTTCTACTGGAACACCTTCTTCTTCTTCTTCTTCTTCTTCTTCTTCTTCTTCTTCTTCTTCACCTCTGAGGAAACAACCTGGACCTTTGGCATTGGCGAGATGGATGCTTAAAGTTTTATTCTACTCTCCAAGTCAGGCATCCTCAAACTTGGCCCTCCAGATGTTTTGGGACTAAATTTCCCATCATCCCTGACCACTGGTCCTGTTAGCTAGGTATGCTGGGAGTTGTAGTCCCAAAACATCTGGAGGGCCGAGTTTGGGGGTGCCTGCTCCAGGTAGTCTATCAAGCAGGGGGACATGGGGGAATCTTGGTGTCCATTTGTAACTTCTTGCTTTGGTTAAGTTATGATGAGTTTTTGGGCTAAGTTAGCTACTCCAACTCGAGCCAGTGACTTTGGTGGTCCAAGTTGCCCTGGACTGTTTCCTCCAGTGTGATGTTGTTAAGTATCAAGCATGACATGCATGTTTGAAATTGATGAAATGAGAGGACTAAGGTATTTTCATGGTTTTTCCACATTTTCCTTGCACGTCTCAACCCCACTGAACAGAGCTTGTTTTGTCAAACATTCAGCCTGAACCAAACTTAGAATAATACAAATTCCAAAAGGATAGCCATGTTAGTCTCCTGCAAGAAAAATAAGTGTCTTGTCTTGTGGCACCTGGTTTAAAGAGTAGCAAACCAAATGTGATATAATCCTTCCCACTTTGTAAGGAAGAGACACTCCTGCAGCTGCCACTGTTTATTGTGCTAGTGCTACACTTTCACCCAGATTGTTCATCTTTATTAATTGCCATGTAATTGATCACAGCTCTGAAAAGCATATCTGTGCTAAACAATATATGACCTTGCTTGACTTTATAATGTCACTTTTATTATTTTAGATACAAATAAAAAATTAAGTTACGGTTCCTAAAACTCTTTGGCACATTTAAGTTATGTTTTTTGTCTAAAGTTGTGTAGGTGGACTTTCCAGCTGGTGTTTTGATGTTCATTTTAATTTTGCCACCATTTGGTGCATGCGTTCCCACCCACCCCACCTGCATACATTTATTTTTTTTTTTAAATGGAATTTTGTGAGTGGCAAATCAGACAATCATTTTCAGAAGGAAAAGAATCAGAACCTTGATGCCGAAGATGCTTATCACAAGCTGTTGGGGCGAAGGGTCTGGGTTTCCTGCAGCTGCTCTTGAGTGCCTTACTAAGTTATTTGAACAGCAAAACTGAATTTTAAAAAAGGTTCTGAATGTGTCCTTCTGGTGGCATATCTAGTTGCAAAGGTTTTTCAGGAGAGGCAATGATGTTCTTAGAAAGCCAGCTTAGAACCAAACAGTAACATCTTTAATACCCCTGATTTTCATCCAGATAAATATATCATGTGGCACAAACTTTCCATTTAAATCAGCTAGTGGTTTTTTTAAAAATAGGTTTATTGGTTCTCCAAATTCCATGTAATTATTTAAAACCATCTTCAAAGAAAGATGGTTAATGAGATAGCTCAAGATGAGATGACTACAAGTGCTTTTGGACATGTCAAGAAATACATCAATGTGGCTGAGATTATCTGGTCAGATGTTATAATACTGTGTGCTTTAAAACTAACTCTTGAGTTTTGTTTTTAAATAGTTGTCTGCTTACGTTCTGTAGCTGGTAACATCTGCTCTCAAGGCAACGCTGTCTTGAACATCTAATTATTTTTCATGCATCTGTTATCACCATATCTGACACGACTTTATTCAAGCTACAACAGATGTAATTACTGGCATAACCTTAACTATCCAAATTAATTTTTTGTCCTTAGTTGTTATGATCTTGCACAGTTACTGGGTCTTCATGTCTCTGATCATGTTCTGGATGTCTCCCAGTTATCTATTATCATTAACAGCATCTCTGTATCATTCAATAAGACTGTTCTTTTTTACTATTATTCTGTGATTATTATTGTATTTTGAAGTTTTGTTGTTTGTAAAACATCAAAATACAATATTATTCTTCTTTGGTGATCACTCGTAGCCAAGTAAGATTGTCTTCCATGAATATGGTCTTAACAGTGTGTCCCTAAGTGACTGTGGAGGCCAATTCTGGATCCACACATCCTTCCACAGTGGGGACATAGGTTTCTGGGTGGGAGTTGATCATGGTGAGGATTTGCCAAACGTGCCTTCCACAGAACAGAAATAATAATAATAAAAAAATCAGCATTAGATAAGTGTCATAGTTCATTGGTAGAGCATCTTAGGAGTGAAAGGCTGTATCTTAGTGGCTAGAGCATCTGCTTTGCTTGCAGAAGGTCCTCAGCATTTCCAGGTAGGGCTGAGAAAAACTCTGAAGCATTCTGTGAAGCATTCTGGATAACTATACAGTGGTACCTCGGGATGTGAACAGGATCCATTCTGGAGCCCCGTTTGCATCCAGAAGCAAACGTAACTAGCGACGGCACGTCTGCACACACATGTCACTTTTCGCCACTTCTGCGCATGCGTGTGACGTCATTTTGAGCGTCTGTGCATGTGCGAGTGGCGAAACCCAGAAGTAACGCGCTCCCTTACTTCCGGGTTGCCGTGGAGCGCAACTCGAAGCACATTCAACCCGAGGTATGACTGTACAGCAAAACAGCATACATAAAACATCAATGGATTTACAAGCTCAGCATTTAAAATCCTCAGAAAATAAAAGTTATTTGCTTGGTGCCAATAAGAGTGCATAGAAGGTGCCAGACTAGCCTCTCTGGGGAGGTATTCCATAACCAGGTTGTGATCTAAGAAGGTCCTTTCACAAATAGCTGCCTGTCACTCCTGGGTTGGTAGCAGATACCTGGAGATGGGCCACTGATGATTACCTTGGGATCCAGTAGATATATGTTGTAGGTGGTGATCCTTCCAATAAACTGGTCCCAAGATGCTGAGGCTGTGATTATTTTGTGTGGACCAGGGCTGAGGAACCTGTGGCTCTACAAACACTATCGTTGGGTTATAATTCCTATTATCCCTGACCTTTGTCCATACTGACTGGGGCTGATGGGAATTAGAGTATGACAACATATGAGTACAGGTCCCCCATCCCATGTGCACACTTAGTACCGGGGAGCTTGAAGGAGCACCTATCTCCATATCGTATCTACCCGTACATTAAGATTTTCAGTGGAGGACCTCTAGAGTGCCATGCCCTGTCGTGTATTCTCATGACATTGAAGAGGCATCATCTCTCTGGGTCTAGAGTGTAGAGACTGCTGCACCTCGGGACTGGTGAGGTGGAAGGCAAAGAGGCCAACAGTAGTTAGAGCCAGGGCCAATGACAAGCAGAGCCAACTAACTCTAGTTTAGTCCCCATCCTACTCCCTGGCGAGTCCCACAAGGCAACACTGAGATTAAGAAAGAGGTAGCTGAAAAGCTGTCTCATTCCCTGGACTGGTTGCAAATAAGAAGGCAGGCAGAAGTTAGTGGGGCAGTGTTGTCCCATTTGCCTAATGGGTCCACTGATTATAGTTTCAACAACTGTTCCATCATCTGTCAGGGATGCAGTAGTTGTACCATGCACCGCATATCCTTTCCAACTGGTATATAGTTCTTTCCAACTATATGCTCTGATGGATCTAGCACCTAGGGTAATGGTTTACTCTACTTCTCTTGCTCATTCTCCCAAACAACCCTGTGAAGCAGAAAGGTGGAGAACCAATGATTTAGAATGTAGGAAACTTTCTTACTTGATGGCCAGACAAGGGGTTGTCACCAGCTACTCGGCCCCATTGCAATTAATGGTTCTAAGTTAGTTAAGTCCATTAATTTCAGTGGGTCTGCCCTGAGTAGAACTAGCATTGGGTACAACCCAGCTGTCACTATACTGTTGCCCTTCAGATGCTGGCATAGCCAATTGTCAAAGATGGTAGCAGTCTCTGAGGGGCACTTTAATTGTTGAGAGATGGTTTAAACCAGTATTGACTGGCAGTAGTGCTCTAGGGTCTTAGGCAGAGGAGGGTCTTTCCATCACCTGCTTCCTGGCCCTTTTAACTGGAGAAGCCAGTGATTGAACCTGAGACCTTCTGTATGCAAAAGATGTGTTCTGCTTCTAAGCTGATGGAGAGTTTTGAACCACAGTTCTTGTGTGGCTTGATCTTGAGAAATGGTTGTGGGATGTGCTAAGCCACAGTGGATCTTTGGGTTTATTTGGCACAGATGATCTTGCCTTTCTACAGTGCAGGGCAGCTTGACCATGTTAAAAATACTCTGCCATATAAATAATTTACTTTGTACCCCGTTCCTGTTGCCGTCACTTATGAGAAATAATTCATCCTGGGATTTTCACTTCTTTGCTGCTGCAGTCCTGCCAAGAATTTTTTAAAGAGTTTTTATATTTATTTTATTTGTAAAAAAGAAGTTGGGCTGGGAATGGGCATATAATAAACAGTAGATTTGTGTAAGTGAAGGCTTTAGAATCCCCAGAAGGGCTGTTTAACCACTTTTCACCAGCCTCTCTCCCTTCCATAGAGTTTGTGGGAGAGAGGAAAAATATCCAAGCAAGAGGCTGCTTTTCATCAGGGCTGGATTACTTAACAAGTGCTGTGGTTGGTGTGGTTTTCCTGAATTTAAGCTGATCAGGCTATGAAAGGCATTGCAAATCTGGATGGGTGAGAGCTGACAGAATTACTGCCACTGCCCCCCACCCCAGGCTGAACTGCAAGGCCACACAAATAGGTGCTCATATTGGGGAATGTAAACTTGCACGCTTGGAAATCTGGAGAGGTGTGGCTCAGGCTGTGCACTTTTTCTTCAGCAGAGAGAGAGAGAAAACTGCCAATTCTATTTTGCTTATCTCTAGACCAGAACCTCAGCTGCACTCCCTTAAGCCCAGATTGTGGGAGGATCATTGATGAAACACTCTGTGCATACTTAAAGGCACAAGGTTTTAAAAAATAATAATTATCCACATATTTCAGAGCTGAGCCTTGAGACATAGGGAGCTGGCTCTGGAGGTCATCCTGTCCTGTTTTAGGAAAAGGAGGGGGCAGTCAGTTAAGAGTCTGTGGCACTCACAATTTAAGTTGTTAGGCCTTGAAGAACAGGGGCAAGTATGGTGAGTTGCCTAGGCCAACCCAGGAGAGCTCCCTGGAACCAGGATTGGCAAGAACTCTCCCAAGAGTGAGCATTTTAAGGCATGATAAAGTGGCCAATCTGATAGCCACTTAGAGGGGGCAAGCCTAACAGGAGCTATATGTTGCATGAAGGGCCATAGCTCTATTCTGCACCCACTGGCTCATAGAGCATAGGGATGCTGAGAGCTACCTATGAGATGTGTCCTGTAAACCAGAGGAGTTAGCTAAGGGCTCATGCTCTGGCTTGGATAGTCCAGGAGCAGAGGTGATGGATCTTCAGGTGTTGCCTCCTCTTCTGTCATCTCTGAGCTGGATGCAGATCATCACCTGTGAACATGGCAATCGCGTCTGTAATCTGTGCCTGATAGCATTGTTCTTCCGCCAGTGGGACCGGACCCACAAGTGATGGTACTCTGATCTGAGGCAGGTTACATCAGTGGTGCAGCCACCATTTTCCTTTTTGATGGTTTGCCAACTTGGGTTGATTATTTTTGGGTTGCCAAGCAGCTGGAGGAGAGGGCAGAGGGTAAAGAAAGAGCTGTGAGCAGAAAGAGCCCTTTCCCCGTCCTCTGGACCTCCTGGGAAACTCAGCAAACTTGCTGTACCTGGAACTGGGTGTGGCACATGCAGCTGAATGGGACACAACTGCAGGCAAGGAAGGACTTTCCACTTTGAGCCTGCCCATAAAAAGCAAGTCTAGAGTGAGAGACTAGGGTGCTGCCTGCTGTTTACAGGAATTATTCTCATTGTCAGACTTTTGGGGTGAACTGAGAGTTTGTTTGGACCCTGGTTAAGAACCCAGAGGCCAAGAGGGAGAGTGTGTCAAAAGGAAAATGAATGGATATTGATTTATATATATTAGTAACTTGTTATTAATGTAACATTTTTATATGTAGCTGTCTATTTTTGTAATATTTTGTTTAAGTTGTCTGTTGTTGCTTCAGTTTTTTGTTTACTACTTAGATATATTTTTAACATATTAAGCATTATACAAATCAAGTTGTCTGCAGCCCCACAAGAAGCTTTACCTGTTGATGAAATCATATTGCTCTGGGGCATTGTGGGAAATTTAAAATGGCAGTTCCTCAATGCAGTTGCCCAGCACAGAGAAGGCATTGATGTCAGTGGGCCTTGACAGGGAGGGCATGGGGAGCTTGGGTGCTGATGTCAGTCCTGGTTATACTAAGGGAGACTTTTCTCTGATGTGGAGAACAAAAAATAAATAAATCAGTTTTATATTTTAAAAGAATGTGGCAATACAAAAGAATTTAAATGTTTTGCTGTTCACTTGAGAGCTGTGATCTGACTGAATCCATACATTAAAACAGCTGTGAGTCCTCACTCTTGGGTCTCCAGATGTTGTACTTGATGGGTTTATTAGGTAGATGAGGGAATATAATTAACTATATTTTATCCCTCTGCAGACCCATGTATTTGGGTTAACAGACAAAAGGATCAGCTTAACACTTGCATTTAGACGCATGGGGCTGAGCAGAGTTTAAATCCCATCTTAAGCAGTTTAATTGAAAGCACAGGAATTAGCTGTTAGGCCAATCTTCCCCTTTGTTGCCTGTTTATCAGAGAAATAGGATACAGACTGAAAAGTAAGTTTAAAACACATATTTTACTCACAGTCAAGCATTCATCCTTAGCAGCAAAAAGTAAAATACATCTGTTTATAGCAAAAACAGCTTCAGGATTTACTCCTTAGCCTTTTCTCCCCCCGAAGATATCTCACAAGGTAGCAGAGGTTTAGAATCAGAGTTCTCCTTCTCCTAGATAGGCTGCCTTCCCAGGGTGATGAACACCATCTGCCCCTCACTTCTCTCTACACAGTATGTGCAGAAACTGCCTTCTTGACTGTTGGACCCACTATTTGTCCTGTGGTCTGCTCAATCTACCGGAGCCCATCTTTGCATGCAGGGGAAGGTCCTAGCTTACTGAGGGTTTGAGGCATAGTTGTCAACGTTTCCCATTTTTTAAGGGAAATTCCCTTATTCCGAATAGGATTCCTCACAAGAAAAGGGAAAAGTTGACAGCTATGGTTTGAGGCCTATCAGCTACCCTCACCTGTTTTAGCCGTTCTCAGGGTGTGGCCACTGTTACATGCTGACAACTTCTAGGAACCACAGGTGAGAGCTGAGGGCAGGGTGGAGACCAAAGGTGGACAAACTATGCCAGAAGGACCGCAACATGTCCCCCACCAGGGATACTACCCCTCCCCTAACACACGAAGCTTCTGTGTTTAGCAGGGGTATGCATATCCTGTTTGGGCACCACCACCATAAACTGCCACATGTGTGTGTTGGTTCCAAAAGGACCTCCTGTAAAGAGGATTCTCAACAAGTGACTCATGTACTAATAAAACATGTATCCATGGTCTGAGCAGGCATATGAGTCCACCTCTGCTGGTTTCTGTACATTAGGATATCAACAAAGTACATCATAAATATTTGCTGAACAGTGAAAAGTTGTCTTAACAGTGTGTCATGCAAGGAATTGGTCTTAATTGGGGAGAATCCTGGTTCTGCTGACGATGCCAGCATTCTGTTAAATATTTATAAAAGAGCTAGCTTGTTTACTCTGAATCTCAACAGACTCATGCATTCTTAAGATGAAGGACACCTGGGGTCCTTTCAGCGCAACTTTATGGGAAGGTTAGCATCTAAATTCCCAACATTTAAGCAATCGTCTTAAAGACCGAGGCTGCATTCAAACAGCACTTTATTCAATTTTCACAGTGTTTCCTTACCTGATATTTTCCATGTTTTGTGTGATCTATCACATGATGTAACAGTCACTTTTGGAAAACTAGTAGAAGTTGAGAAATAATATTTGTAGTATTTGCTTCCAGAAAAAAAAATCTTTTCGCGACTCTGGCCACCTGGAAAATTGCAGGAGTTTTGCATTGCAATTTAACATAACAAGAACTGTAGTGTGATTCTGGCATATGGCCTTTACTGCCATGTAAAATTTAGTACCACGTGGTGGTGTATCAGTCAAAAAATAGATAATGCAACAGGTAATGCAGTGTAAAAGGAACATTAGAACCCAGAACAGGAGCATTAGCATTGCAGCCAGTAAAACTTGCACAATAAACTCTATGTCTGAATGCACCCCCTATCTCCTGGGGTGTTCCTCTTTGAATGAGTGGGTGACTTGTGAAAGTACTGTTGTATGCCCCCATTCAGTAGGGCTTGTTCTGGCAGTAGAGGAGGTGGTGGGGCTGTGGCACTTACCTGACCTCTGTCTGAGTCACTGCAGTGAGAGGCATTTAAAGAAACCAGTGTGGTTGCACAAGGAGATCACAGATGAGCTGAGATGTAATAAGGGCATGTATAAAAAAAATGGAAGAAAGGGTAAATCACGAAGGAAGAGGGTGTCTGCAAGGCAGCGTCGTTATAGTACATGGTGCTTTGAAAGTGAGTGGAATCTGAGTTAAGAAAACATAGCCTGCTTCAGGTTACGTATGTAATGGCCCTTGAAACTATTCAAGCACTGTTGTGCAGACAAATCTCCCCCACTGAATGTCCTCAGGACATTTCTTTTCAAGCTACTCATTCAAGCTGCAAACATTTGAACTGATTCTACAATCTTCAACCTGCACATAGTCAGTCTGGCAGAACCCATGAGGATTTATTCCTAAGCTCCTGGGTTTGCATGCAGTTTTGAACTCATTTGCCAGCTGTTTTCCACTGCTTCTAGAAGGGTTCTGCCTTGGAAGAGGAAATATGTTGGTGACTGATACAGATTTGCCAGAAGTATAGGAAATATGCAAGGAAAATGCTTTCTGTGTCTGAATTAGTATCCAAATACTCTGTACAATGTACTAAGATAAGCACAGCTAGTTTCAACCTCACTTTTTAAATGTTCATGGGTGCTGTGTGCAGAGTATCTGGAGTCTTGGGCCAAAAATACCAAAATGATAAGAACTGTGAGTAATCCCTCCTTTCTTGGTGGTGGAAGGTTATATTGCATCTTGCCTGTGCATTTATTTGGGCAGAATCTGGAGTTTTCATTACTACTTTTATCATAGAGCAGGGTAAATAGGAACTAAGAGGACACCCAAAAATATAGTTTTAATGGTTTTTTCTTTTCATGGTATTGCTTTCCTTGTACATTGCTGAGAGAAGATTGTCATTAAGTACTATATACGTTGTCTAAGTAAAATAAACATTACCAATAATCTTGATCTGGGGTGTGGCTTAGCATATGTATAAGGGCAACATGATCCAACACTGGAAGTTGAGTATGAACTGTTTTGGTACTCAGTTTCTGTGCCAGGCAACCTGTTAGTCTATTTCAATTAAGTCCTGCAAGAAGAAGGGCACTGAGACATACTTAAAACTGAATTGCCCTATAACTTGTATCTGTATACTCATCAACATGTTGTGGCAAAAAAAACGGGATGCCGTCTTCCAGGGCTGCATGTCTGTGTGAGTCATGTGATTCGCATGTCATAGCAGCCCCCCCAAAAGCACTCTGTTGAGAGGTATGGTTTTTGTCACCCTCTCAAAAAATGTTTATTGTACCTTTCCCCACCCTGCAAAAAACAACAACACAAAACCACTAGGTGGTAGTAGCAGGTTTTTAAACCCCGTTTTGCTATATTTTATTATCCAGTTTCCCACTGGCATTCCCAGTTCTTCTGTAGATTTTGTGGGGGATCCAATGTGCCCCAAATATCCCCATAAATCAACTTTTTAGTAGTAGCAACAGCACCTCCAGAAAGCTGCCTGCCCTTTCCTTGATCATGAACTGCTCCTTGCTGTTTGGAAAGGTCTGCTAATCTAGCTTCTTGTTTTAGGACTTAGAATGATCCACCTGCTGGGGACCAAGTCATCTCTACACTGCCTCTCAAGCAAGGTCCTTCAGCTTCCATCCACCACCTTCTTGGGTGTATCTTCATTAATCCAAGATAGGGAACTTCAAAAGCAAAGCGTAAATATAAGAGCAACAATTCCCAACACCTTTACAAACTACCGTTCCTATTATTGTTTGAGAGAAACCATGAAGGTTAAACTTTTAAATCTGAGCTTTCCAAACTTTTCATGTTGGTGACACACTTTTTAGACATGTGTTATTTCATGGCACACTAATTCAGTTTTATTAGCAAACTGGAGGTTAAACTAACCCCATTTCTGCCCCAGGAGGAGCGCGGGGAGCATTCGTGTTCCACACCCACACACTGCAGCTGACACACGTAACGTGTTGCAACACACAGTTTGGAAAGCTCTGCTTTAAATGTATGATGTGGGTCTGGACCCAGTTATCTGTTTCCTCTCCTCTCATTCTTTTACATCCCCTTCATTGGTGCAAATTTTGAAGATAGGTCGGTTCCTTCCTCTTAGCATTGTGTATCTTCTGCTTCCAATGTGAAGTATAGACTCAGAGGTGGCCTTTTCCAGCTGGCGATGGAGTGCCGGCAATGCCCCTCCTGGCACTGGATCAGCCAAGCGAACTTTGTGACTGGTGTCAGCAGTGGCAACTGTAGCAACTGAATTAAAAACAGCAATGCGGAAGTTCCTCATTGCTTCTCAGCCGCATGCTTCAGCACAGGGATCTCTCTCCATGATACTTTGTGCTCAAACACAAGAGCAGAATAGCCCCTCTGGCTGACTAAAGGCCAGTGTTTTGCTCAGATATCACAGCAAAGGCAGAGAATGCATAAGCGTTTGCTGCTGACAGCATTTCGTTCTGAATGGAGTATGATTGGAATGCCATGGAATGCTAGGCTTTCTCTGATGGAGGGCTTGTTAATGCCAACGTGTCTGTGGCTAAGGTGTGTCCTGAGGCCACCCTTATCTGTTTAAAATGCTGCTTCTTTTACAGATAATATAAGCAAGGCTACTACTGGTTGAGGGTATTCTTAGCTGGTTAACTGGGGGGGGGGGAGGCTTGTCCAAATTCAGCTCGCCCTGTGCCTCAGAAACACAGGTTCAAGTGGTTTTCTCCATCTCCTGTGCTTTCTACTCATGGTTTCAAGCGATTTAGCCTTTGCCCTGCTGCTTTCCCCCGGGAAACCCACTGTTTCGCAGAAAACCAGAGCAAACATCAATCCAGAGAAAATCCGATTAGCATTTGCTCTGATTCAGTGGCTAAACAGTGGGTTTTCCCAAGGGACAGTGATGGGAAAAGTGGAGACATAACTGAGCCCCTAGCTTAAGTTAATTGAATAAACGTTCATAAATTGGTATTGTGTGGTGTAGTGATTATAGTGTTGGACTAGGATCTGGGAGACCAAGGTTCAAATCTCCACTTGGTCATGAAGCTCTCTGGATGTTCTTAGGCTGAGAGTGAGTGACTGACACAAGGGAAAACTTTATGGCCGAGGGTGGAAGTTGAACCCTGGCCTCCCAGGTCCTGGTGCTACACCATGACCTCTGTACTACTACTACTACTACTACTACTACCACCACCACCACCACCACCACCACCCTCTCTCTCTCTCTCTCTCTCTCACACACACACACACACACCCCAACATGTTTTGTAAATCTAGTCTGCCTTGGTTTTAACCAAAATATGGTGAATTTCAATCCATATGTGGTGAATTTCTGCCCCACTGTAGTTCATTGAGACTCGTAGTGCTTTAGAGATACCCAAACCCTGTGATTAAAAGAAGGGGTTTAAACATGTTGTTTGGAGTGACCAGAAGTGCTACCTGATCTTGAGGTGGCATGGATAAGGCCATCTTTGCAGAGTGTTTAATCTTTCATGACCTCTACACCGTCTTTGTTCTTTCAGGAACTGGATAAATTCATGGCAGATGTCTATCAATGGGCACTGTGGTAATTCAGTGGAACCCCAGGTGCAGAAGTTGTGTACCTCTTAATACCAGTAGGAGTTGTGTACCTCTTAATACCAGTAGGATAAACCCTGTTTGTGGGTGTCTCCTACATATCTGTTTGGCCATCACAGGAAATAGGGTCCTGAGCTAGATGGGCTTAGGCCTGATCCAGCAGAGCTCTTCTTACATTTTTATATTCCAGATGCTACAAAAGCATCTGGAGGTGTGTTGCAATGAAACCCACCCTTGTGCTTTTCTTAGGATGGATGGCAAAACTGCTCCACTGAGATACTTCACATTCTTTCTTTTTGGAGTATTGACAAAACCAAAGAGTAGATTTTGGCACTTTTCAAGGTTTCGCTTGCTTCCAGACCTCTTGTGTGACGGATGAGTAGTTGAGAAAGTATTTACTCGGTTCCTCCTTTCTATGGGGGGAGCACAAGACAGTTGCTATTCAGGCATTGCTGTTCAGGTTTGGAGAGATAAGCCACCCCTTAGGGTCCCATATCAAACTCCCTTAAGCCACAGATGGGAGTCCAGCCAACAGGCTCCCCTGTTATCAGAGCCAGATTGCTGTTAGCTACACACCATCCGCTGGTGATCTTGTGTCTCTGCATTTCCTTCTCCCTCTCATCAATGAGCCAATGAGCACCAAGCCCTGACAGTTAAAATCTTCTTCCCGACCTTAGATGCTGCTGTACAAAGAGCCCAGCTTAAGCCCTGGCCTAGTGTGTGATTGAGCATTTTGCATGGTCATGAATTCCAGCCCTACAGGGACAGGAAGCACAGTGCATTGTGGGTAGTAGCCCAGGCCCAGAAAGGCCTTTAAGCCTTTGTTGTATTGTATAGCCAGGGATTTCAGGAACAATCAGGCCTGTCCATCAAAGATTAAGCAGACTGGAAGTGCACTTTATACCAACAAATGGAACGAACAGCCTTTTTGGAGTGTTAATACAGCCACGTAATGAAAGGTCCAAGGACTTAGACATACAATTTAAGTGATGACAAGCACCACTGGAATGAATCATTTATTTTATAAACCTTAGCCAGTGGGAATTCCAGTGAAGGATTTGTTCATTTTCACTATTACCCTGTTTAGCGTACTCCACTTGAGAAGAAAGATTGCATAAACTTCATTTTCTTGGGTATTTGGGTTGGAGACATTTGCCTTCCCAATTTATGGTTGTTTTTTTCCTCAGAAAGTCCAGCCCTATTCTTGTTTAGTCTGCTTCTGTGACACCTTGAAAACTAACAATTTATATTAGCATAAGCTTGTCTAGAAAACAGTCGTGCTGGATGGCTGGAGCTGCCCTTTCCTCTGTTGAAATCAAAAGAGATATAACTAGTTCCACCCAGTTTAAAGGCCCTAGGGCAGGGCTGGGAATCTGCAGCGCTCTGGATATTTGTTGGACTCCAACTCCCATGAGCCCCTTCTAGCACAGCCAGTGGTAAGGGATGATGGGAGGCGTAGTCCAGCAACATCTGGAGGGCCACATGCTCCTCATCCCTGCTATAAGAATGGTGATCAGGGTTGCACAGAACTGGACAATAACTATCTCAGTTGGATCTACGTAAATGGGGGAACTGTAAGAGACATTCCTCTGTGTACAAATTAAAGAAATATGGCTTTTTGTTCAATAGCATCATCTCATAATCCCTTTGGGGGGATTAGGGAGTACTTTTTACCTGTTGTTGTTTTTTTCAATACAAATGCCACAAAATGTTCATTCCACACTTGTAGGGAATAAATCATTCAGTGTGGGAACATTTACTTGTTCATTTACCCTGCTCATTGATATTAAGCAGGTACCTATGGCTGAATTATTTTCATGCTGACTAAAAAATCCTTCTGTTTCAGCAAACCTATCCCGGCATGTAATTTTAAAATGTAATGTTGTTATTAATTATTTGTGTGTGTGTGTGTGTGTGTGTGTGTGTGTTTTAAAATTGCTTATTTATGTATTTTTATCATTTTATGTTAATTTGTTTTTTAATGTTTGCTTTTATTGGTGGAGTGTTACTGAACATTTTAGATCTTTGTAAACTGCTTAAAGGTATTCTGTCAAGTACTTGGTATATATATATTAGTTAAATAATAATAAAAAATAATAATACTGCACTGGATCACTCCTGTGGTCCACTAAGCATAATATAATTAAGTCCCACTGCTTTGAGCAGAACTTACATTTTTGGTCACTAGCTCCTTCTTGGAGAGAGGCCTAGTGGGCTAGAATGTGTAGATAAGCTTCTACTAAACTGGAAGAGAGCTGAATCACTTGTGTGAAGAGGCGGGCCTTTATTGTGGGGATATTTCTGTAGCCCAATCTGTATTGTAGCTCAGTCTGTAATGCTGGGGGGTGTGGTGCAAAATCAATTGCAACCCTGACTTTTCTGCTCAATGTGGGTTCCCATACCTGCTGGGGAGGTGGAGGTGAGGCAGTGTAAGCATCAGATGCACTGACAATTCCCTTCGTGCAAGGATCTGTGTTGAATGTTACTGGATCCAACTACCTTCCACTGCAATGGGACCATATCTCAGTGGTATCACGAACACCTCCAGTTTTGTTTATTTTAAAAATATCAGCTATTAGGCGTTCTGAAAGGCCTCTGACTGAGACAACTTGAAGAGGTGCTGCCTGTCAAAATAGTACATTGCTAGGTGGGCAAACAGTTCAACCCACAATAAGGCAGGTTATGAATGCCTCAAAGGAAACATGACAATCCAAGACTAATCAAGGTTTCAGTTTCCTTCCCATTCATGCGTTCATTCATTGTTTTATCAGCTTAAGGGCAACTCTGCAGTTAACTTTTGAGACAAATAATACTTTGAATGACTTCATAATAGTTGTACACCATGAACAGCAACCTCTGGGAAACATTTGTTATTACTTTTGTGAACATACAGAGTGAACATAAAAGCAGTAAGCAGCCATCATTAAACCTGTGCAGGACAGAGTATGTAGCCATCTCAAGACACATTGAGAAGCAAGTATAAACACCGTATTCTGGTATTCACTCCCTATAGTTGAATGGGATGCAGGGGGTATGATGTGACCTCTGAGTACTGTTTATAAATCTGATGAACATAAACCATTCCCTATCGAACTGATTGTGTTTTGTCTTGCCTTAAAGTTTTGTTTCAAAATGATCGTAATGTAGGGTTGCCATATGTCCCCTTTTCCCTGGACACGTCTTCTTTTTCTTGGGTATGTAAAATGAGAGTCGTCATAATGATCCATAGTTAAAAGTAGAGGTTGCTTTACGATCAACACCACCAGGATTAACAGACCCATTCCATAGCTCGAGGATTTCAAATGAGAGACATGGAAACAAGTCCCCAAAGGAGCATTGAATAGAATCAAAGAATAAATGCCCTATGCATGAAAAGCATGATGCTATAAAAAAAGAAATGAGGGGGGTAGAACGGGACAGGACTGGCAGTGCTTTGCTGGGTGCCATTTTTCTGTCAGCTCACTGCCCAAACATTTTTAATTATACTTTTAAAATGCAGTCTCCAGTGAGCAATTTGGCTCAGGGAATGATAAAGTGGGTTTAGATGACCTCTCACCAGAGCTGAAGTAGATCAGGCAACTCTGAATCTATCAGACCATAAAAGGCATTGCTGGGCTCTGGAATGGAGAGTTGGCACAGTCAGTCCAAATACCAGAGAGCGAGAGAGGGAGAGATGGCAAGAGTGCTCTGTGGAGCAGGGGTTTTCAAAGGTGAGGGGGCTCCTCTGGAGAGGCATGAAGAGTGTTTACCTGTTTGTGCTTTCATTAGTCATAGAAGGTCTGCCAGTCACATAAGCCTTCTGCAGACAGAGGTTTCAAAACTAACTCCACCATCCCTGACCATTGGCCTTCTCCAGGTAGAGCTGATAATGTCCCCCTGTGCCTATTTTCTAAAAATAAAATCACCATTTTATAGTTCAAATTGGGAAAAATAAATACAGTAAATGGACAAAAGTACAAAGATTCACAAAATGTTTAGGGGTATGAGTACCCCCAGAAAAAAAAGCACTGATGTCCCTTATATGATACCTGGAAGAGCCACTGTTAGTTTAGACAATATTGCAACAGAAGGGCCAAGAGTGTATAACATAGCATCCTATGTTATATGACACCAGGCTGCAGAAGTCTGGGTTAGACTAGCCTCCTCAAGACTATCTGCTTTTAAAGCATTCATATTAATTTACTTGCACAAAGCTTACTCTGTCTGTTCTGAGCAATAGAGGATTGACAAAGAGCATTAATTTCGTTTCATCCTATTTTGATTCTGGGGTCTTTCTATTAATAATTCATTCACCCCACATTTTCAAAGCATTTCCTCATTACTTTCTGAACTGCAAAAAGTATTGTTTTTTTTGGGGGGGGGGTTAAGCACCACCAGTGGTCAAGGATGATGGGATGATTATTAGGTTTCACTTGAGATTAGACTGGGAATGGGCAAGCTTTGGCCCTCTTGATGTTGCCCGACTACAATTCCCATCATCACTGACAATTGTCTATGTTTGACCGAGGCTCATGGGAGTTGAAGTCTGAGAACATCTGTAGGGCAACAGGTTAGCCACCTTTGGATGAAGTGGTCGAAATCCAAAGAAAAAGACAGGTCAAGAACTTTGGATGGGTGCACAAAATAAAACTCTGTTTGGGTTATAGCATTGCGGGACTTTCGCTGCCTTGTTTCAAACGCTTAATAAATGGTGTGCACTACAAATGCTTTTGATATGTGAATCTGTAGAAATGAGAATATTCAAATCCCCACACGCACAGCCAAACTTCATTGCTGGGAGAGCTGTCATGTCTTAAAACCCTGCAGGTGGGCAGCATTAACATCAACAAGACAAGTTTCTTGAAGACAAGATTAAATCAAATGACTGCATATGATATAAAATATAAATTCGAAGTTGGTAACCTTGTTTGTCCATCCTGCCACATTTCAGGATGGAATGTGCAACAAGTACAGTAATTTGCTGTTAATCTATCTGATCTAAATGCTGTGGACTATCTAAAATAATAATAATTGTAAAAATTGTTTCATCATTCTTCCAGGAGTGAGCTAAGGAATTTTACTCATCATCTAATTGTTGCAATGTCCTTATATGATGGTTAGATTAGTGGCAGGGAGTGGCAGGGAACTGGCTTTCAGAGATGAAAGATTTATATGCAAGTTTTAAGCTTTCCGTTTTCTTTTATTTTCTTTTTAAAGTGTGGTTTCGAGCAATGCTGTTGCCACATGAGCCAGCCCCTTTTACAGCGGTTTTATCCCCTAGAATTTCACCAAGCCCTGTGTGTTTTGACATCCATGTTAACTGTCCATGCTTCTTAAAACAAAGGGCAAATTCCTCACATATCTCTAGTTCCTTTCATTCCAAAGTGCTATGCCAGAGCTCATTTTTGCTCTCAATTAAGAGGAGGTAAGGAGCGCTTGCCAACCTCTGCTAATTTGACAATCCATGAATGAGATCTCATGTAATTGCAAGTTATCTGCATTCCTGCTGGCCTAGAGCTATCCCTCCACATCTCTGATGTTGCTTAGGGCATTTGATCCCGCCTGAGTTTGATCCTCGCGGGTGGCACGAGGACTGCAGGCTCAGGCAGTGGAGATCAGCCACAGTGAACACACTTGGCGCCTGCCCCATTCTTTCGGGGGGAGGGGTGACCCTACCCACTCATTTCTTGGGAAGGAAAAAGTCTATGTGTAATGCTTCATCCCCATCCCCCACCGCCCACCCCAATTAAACAGCGCTGCTAGACTTGGCAGGGGCGCATGGTAGGATTTCACTCACTTGTCACTTTCCCCTGACAGTGTAAAAAGCAAAACAGGGGGCTGTTTTGTTTTGTGTCCCCCTCCCCCACTGCCTGAAGCATCAGTTTGCAAAGGTTAAATTCTGCATAAGCCTGGACAGTGTTTCCAAATGGTTGGGGTGGGGGGCGGGGACTGCAGCTCAGTGGCAGAGCACAAGCTCCGCATGGAAAAGTTCCCAGGTTCAATCCCTCTGGCCTCTCCAGGTAGGGCTGGGAGAGATACCTGCCTGAAGTCATTTGAGGCCACTGCCAGTCTGTGGCAACGGTGTCTGACTTGTTATAGGTCAGCTTGTAATGTCCCTAAGGAATGTAAATTTGAATATATGCTTCTATCTTTATTTGTGCTCTACAGCAAATTAGCAAAATAGAATTCTCCCACACCCACCTCAGTGTTGTGTATGCATATGCAGCCTTTCTTAACCTGTGGGTCCCCAGATGTTGTTGAACTACAACTCCCATCACCCCTAGCAAGCAAGGCCAGAGCTCAGGGATGATGGGAGTTGTAGTCCAACAACATCTGGGGACCCACAGGTTGAGAACCACTGCGGAGTTTATGCTTGCCCAATGGGACTCCCTTTTCCTTTCCTCTCCTCCGCCATGCAGCCCCTCACAAATCTACCAGATCTGCTTCAGAGGGCTGGGGGGACCCTCTGGAGCAGATTGGGTGGGTTTGCAAGGTACTGCAGGGGCATGGGGCAGCCAGGAAAAGGAAATCCACTCATGCAGCACTGGGTATTACTTGTCTGCCTATCTACACACACATGCTATATAATAGTGTGTACATAGGTAATGTATATTACATTGTACATTGCTGAGTAATGACATTGATAGAGGGGTCATTGCGCTCATGTCCTGCTTGGTGGGCTTCCTGTAAGCACCCATTTAGCCACCGTGGAAAATGGGATTCTAGCTACTGCCTGCATTTTTGCTGATGGGTGTTGCGTGCATATCACAATAATCTTGCAAATCTTCTGGAAGACTCTTTTGTCCTGTGGGCCAGATGTCACAGCTAAGACTCAGTAGGACTACTTGTGAGTGAATTAACATGTTTGCATCTTTATGGCAAAACAGACTTGAGATATTAATTAAATATACATTTTCCAAAAATAAATAAATAAAACTATGTACATTTAACCTGGGAGAAAGCCTTATTGAGCACAGTGAGAGTTCTACTTCTGAGTAATGGGTAGGATTGCATAATTACAGCAGCTGGAAACACTTTGAACTTTGTGGGGAAAGCTCTGCCAATGTCTGTACTGAAACTTATTTAGTGCAGTTATCTCAAATATTATATTTTAATTGTTTTTTTCTACAGTAAAAAACCCAGGGGGTCACTGGAATGTATAGTAACTTCTGGTTTTGAGCTAGGCAAACACTACTGTAAACAACAGCAAAAAATGAAACAAAACCCTAAAGCCCTGGGAGGTCGTTAATTACACACAAGCCATTTTGACATGAAAAAGGAACCAAATATGACAGTGTGTGAAACATAATGCTTCACTTTTGTTCCAGGTTGTGCTCCCATGATGCATATTAAAATCAGATGGTGGTGGTGTTTTTTAAAAAAGTTATTCACTTGAACTCTATATGGTATATGTTATGTACAGTATACACAGAATCATTTGGTAGCACAAATATACCGTATTTTTCGCCCTATAGGACGCACTTTCCCCCCTCCAAAAATGAAGGGGAAATCTGTGTGCATCCTATGGGGCGAATACAGGCTTTCGCTGAAGCTTGGCGAGCGAGAGGGGTCGGTACTCCAGGCTTCGGGAAGCTATCAGCAAGCCTGGGGAGCCCACAGGAGTTCCCGCAGGGCTCCCTAGGCTACGGATAGTAGCCTGCCGCCCGTGGCGCCCTGAAGCAGAGTGCCCCGTGCGCCGAGCAGACATCCGCAGCCTAGGGAGCCCTGCGGGAGTTCGCGCCTGCTGCATGGAGCGCGGGGCGCGCTGAAGCAGAGCGCCCCGCGCTTCGGGCACACATCGGCCAGCCCCACAAGCTCGGAGGACAGCGGGGAGGGACAGCGCTGCCATCCCGCTTTTCCTCGACCTGGTTAAATTTTCCTTTATTTCCCCCCCAAAAAACTAGGTGCATTCTATGGGACGGAGCGTCCTATGGGATGAAAAATACGGTAAGATTGGTATAGGCAGTGACATTCAGCACAAAACCCATAAATGGGTATATAAATAAATGAGTCAGACCATTTGTCCATGTAGCCCAATTTTGTCTACTGAGTAGACTACCAGTGGCTTGCCAGGATTTCAGACAGGGGGCTTTGCATCAATACCTTGAGATGCAGGGGATTGAAACCTGTACACAACCTGTACACAAACAAAGCTCTCTCTCTCTCTCTCTGATATGATATGATATGATACAATAATTGAGTCTACCCATCACAACACATTTCTGCTGTTAGCTCACGCCTTGAGGATGCTTGTAAGTTGCTGGATGCCGCTTTGTCAACAGCCTTGTTAACTGCCCACAGAGGTGCTTAGAACTACAGCAAGCTGTCTCCCTAGTTGATTTGGGGGTCACCCCTGGTTCTAGTGCAGGTCAAATAACCCCCAACTCCCTCGTTCTCTTAGATTTAGGCAGGTGGCTAGGGCAGCTCAGAAGGGCCCTTGCACAGTGTGCCTGTGTGCAACAGTAGAGGCCCAGCTGGAAATCTTAAAGCTTGCTGCTGGTACATGGGAGAAAGATTGAATAAAAGGAAATACTAATTGGCCCCATCCCGTATTTTGACCAATCGCAGCTAGGACTGGCTAGGAGTTAGGTGGAGTCAGCTTCTGTTTTGACTTGAAATGTTCATTTTGGGCTTCTCTGAATTACATAAAGGCAAGAAACAGGCGAGGGGGAGCCAACCTGCAATGGCGCCCACCTGAGAGGTGCCAGAACTGTGCTCTAGCATGCTGCAGCTGAAAGAAGGACTGGCTCAAGCTATAAGGTTTCATCAGGCTGTGAGACAGATGAGACTTCCACCACCGAAGAGGGCCTCTCCACCGGCTTTGCTGGAAGGCCAGTGCTTTTGACTGCTCTTAAAAAAAAGAAAATGTCCATTGTTTCTGTTCACTGCAGGATCCCTGAAACATTAGTGCCTCGGCTTGCTTTTCTCATTCTCCTTCCCTGTCTCTTTTCCTTTAGTGTGGTGTGTCTTAGGTTGTAAGCCTGAGGGCAGGCTCTGTCTTATCACTGATATTTGTAAGCTGCTTTGGGAGCCATTTTTTAGCTGAAGAACTGGATGAAAACCATTAACAAAAATCATTCATATACAATAAATTTAATATAATGTAATAATTAATATAATAATAATAGAGTTTGTTTTTGCTTAGGACAGTAAAATAGCTGTGATAGCGAATCCCATGGTTTGACTGTGTGCTGGGAAGCACTTTCTTTTGCTGGTCCTACATCCCTCACCATTGAGCTTCATTGGACAACCCTCAAGTATTGTGAGTGAAGGGGGCAGGGGGGCTCTTCCCCATTCTCCACCTCACACAATTGTGGCTGTTATTTGTCCCCAAATAACAATACTGTAAGCATTTTTACTACTGTGCATACTACTCTTTCTCAGCCTAACCTATCTTGCAGTGTTGATTTGAGAATAAACTCAGATAATCCCCCCATGGTTGCCATTTGAGCTTCTTAGAAGAAGAGCCAAATATAAATGTGGTAAACAGAAGAGTCCTCAATGGAAGCTGCTCATTACTTAGAATTATAGCCTTAGCTGTACAGTGGTACCTTGGTTCTCGAATTTAATCCATTCTGGGAGACCATTCGACTTCCAAAATGGTTCAAAAACCAAGATGGAGCTTCCATTTGGCTGCAGGAACTTCCTGCACTCAAGTGGAAGCCACGTCGGACATTCGGCTTCCGAAAAACATTCGCAAACTGGAACACTCACTTCCGGGTTTGCGGTGTTTGGGAGACAATTTGTTTGGGAGCCAAGCCATTCAAAAACCAAGGTACCGTAGGGGGTCAACTTGTCCTCCAAAAATTTGAATTTATTTAAAGATAACTATGAAAAATGTTGGTCAGAAGTTTAAAAAGACCTAGAAATTTGGTCAAGATTGAAACTTTCCTTGTTAGGCCGAATTGCAGCTATAAAGATGAACGTTTTGCCAAAAATGTTGTTTTTGTTTCAAACCTTACAGATCGTGGACAGAGTGGAATGTTTTGGAAAGTGGCAGAAGGATATTTCAAAGTTTGTGTGGCAGGGCAAAAAGCCCCGAATAAAGTTTAAAATACTAACTGATGCAAAAGAAAGAGGGGGGTTTGCCCTGCCGGACTTAAGGTTATACTATGAAGCTGCAGCCTTCTGCTGGATGAAAGATTGGATTTTGTTAGAGAACACTGATGTCCTAGATCTGGAAGGTTTTAATAATTCGTTAGGATGGCATGCGTTTTTGTGGTATGACAAGGTAAAAACAGACAAAATGTTTAAAAACCATATTGTCAGGAAAGCAATATTTATGGTCTGGACAAAGTATAAAGACTTACTTGAAAGTAAGACTCCGAGGTGGCTATCACCAGTGGAGGCCAAGGCTCGGAAAAAACCCAATATGGAGGCCGGCTGGCCAAAATATTGGGAAATAATAGAAAATGTTGGAGATAATTGGAGGTTGCAGAGCTATGAAAAATTAAAGGATAAGGTGCAAGATTGGTTTCATTATGCCCAAATTAATGAGGTCTTTAAGTTGGATAAAAAAACAGGATTCCAGGTGGAAAAATCGAAACTTGAGACAGAGTTGTTAGAACCAAAGACCAAGGTATTATCGAGAATGTATAACTTGCTGCTTAAATGGAATACTCAGGATGAGACAGTTAAATCAGCCATGATAAAGTGGGCTCAGGACATTGGGCACAACATTATGTTTGAAGACTGGGAAAGGTTATGGACCACCGGTATGAAATTTACGGCATGTAATGCCCTGAAAGAAAACATTATGAAAATGATATACAGGTGGTACATGACCCCAGTCAAGCTTGCCAAGATATACCACCTGTCTGATAATAAATGTTGGAAGTGTAAGGAGGCTGAAGGGACATTCTTTCACCTTTGGTGGACTTGTCCAAAAGTGAAGGCCTTCTGGGAAATGATCTACAATGAGTTAAAGAAGGTGTTTAAGTACACCTTTCCTAAGAAACCGGAGGCCTTCCTCTTGGGCATTGTGGGCCAAAAGGTGTTAAAGAAGGATAGAACGTTTTTTATGTATGCAACCACAGCAGCAAGAATTCTTATTGCCAAATACTGGAAGACTCAAGATTTGCCCACACTGGAAGAGTGGCAAACGCAATTGATTGACTACATGGAGTTGGCCGAGATGACTGCCAGGATTCGAGATTTGGGAGAAGAAGCAATGGAGGAGGACTGGAAGAAATTTAAGGACTATTTGCAAAAACTTTATAAGTTATATGAATTATAGGATTTCGCATGATTTGGAAGGTTAGCCCCAGCAATGAGAGTGGAATATATATGAAAGTAGACAATATTAATGAAGGAACCAATGTTTAAATGTTTAAAAAGGATAACATATGTGTTTATAGAGTAAATGGATAATAAGTAATTTAAACTTAAAATGCAATTGAAAGTACAAAAGAAACACATGAAACAAGGTTATAATTTGCTGACAAATTTATTATTAAGATTGCATTGTGCGGGAGATGTGGGGAAGTTCGATGGAGGATTGAAACAAGCTTTGGAAATAATCTGTCTTTTTTCTTTTCTTTTCTTGTTCTTTTTGTTTTTCTATGCTGTTTATCTGTATCTGGAAAAAATGTAATAAAAAAAACAAAAAAAACAAAAACAAAAACCAAGGTACCGTATTTTTCGCCCCATAGGACGCACCGCCCCATAGGACGCACCTAATTTTTTTTGGGGGGGGGGAATAAAGAAAAAAAAATTTCCCTCCCCAGGCACGGGGCAGGCGTGGGGGAAGCCCGAGCTTCCCCCGACCCCAGCCCCCAGAACAGCCTGCTATCTGCAAGCCTAGGGAGCCGCGCCGGTCTCCCCAGGCTTGCGGAGAGGTGCGCAAAGCCCGGGGGCGCTCTTCAGCGCGCACCAGGCTTCGGAATGCAGGCAGCTCTGCGCTACCCTCCGGAGCCCCGCGTGGCTTCGCGCCAGGATCCAGAGGGTGGCGCAGAGCTGCAGGAATCCCTGGAGTGCAGGCAGCTCCACGCCACCCTCCGGAGCCCCGCGCGGCTTTGCGCCGGGATCCGGAGGGTGGCGCAGAGCTGCAGGAATCCCTGGAGCGCAGGCAGCTCTGCGCCACCCTCCAGAGCCCCGCGCGGCTTTGCGCCGGGATCCAGAGGGTGGCGCAGAGCTGCAGGAAGCCCGGGAAAGCCTGCATTCGCCCCATAGGACGCACACACATTCCCCTTCATTTTTGGAGGGGGAAAAGTGCGTCCTATAGGGCGAAAAATACGGTACCACTGTACTAGATTCAGACTGAGTCTCCCATCTACACCATACGTTTAAAAACAGTTTCATACCACTTTCAACAGCCATGGCTTCCCCCAAAGTTGTAAAGCATAGTTATGAAGCTCCTGTTGCCCTCACAGGGTAAGATTTTTCAGACCTCTCTGGGAAGAAGCATTGATTGAAATAGTAGTTTTGAGAGGAATAGAGGTTGTCGAACACCTCTTAGTAACCTTGACAAGCTACAGTTCCCAGGATTCCATGGGGGGAGCCATGACTCCTCAAAGTGGTAGGATACTGCTTTAAATGTATAGTGCATATGGGGCCTCAGTTAAGGAAGCAAATTTTGCCATGTGCTTAGCTGACATTTTAGGGGTTCCTGATATAATAAATGTAAACAATGTGCAAATGAAAAATGCAGAAGGGCTGCATGTTGTCCATGGTTTAACCAGTTTCTTTCTATTCTACTGTGGAAAATGTTGTTGCCAGCCATCTTCAAAAGGATTTAAATGAAATTCATAAGAATTAGATTATCATGGTTTAATCACATTACGAGGGAGATTAGCAACATTTCGCTGGGTCTTTGTGCCGCTGGAGCCACCCCAGGATACTGGGCTAAATCTTCAGGCAGTATTAAGACCTCTCTTGTAGTGTGCAAAGTAAAACAGAGGTTTCAGTCATTTTTTCTCTTTCTTGGGATTAGAACACAGGACCTACACTTAATCCCTCCATTGTAGAACTCTTGAAACTAATGGTAATCAGATTTGGATACGACCTTCACAATCATTCCTCAGTGTTGCATTATTATATACAAACGTAAGAAAGCCTCTTTAGGATGAGATCAAAGACCCATCCAGCCCAACATCCCGCAGGGTGATCTGAGTCCCCATCAGCAGTACAAAATGAAAGCAGTATCATATCACTTTAAAAAGTCATGGCTTACCCCAAAGCATCCTGAGAACTGCATTTTGCTAAGGGTGCTGAGAGTTCGTTAGCATGCCCTTCAGAGAGTTACAATTCCCAGAATTCCCTGGGAAAGGGGGTTGACGGTTACATTACTCTCAGAAATGCATCCTTTGGTGACTCCCACTCCTGCTCTGAATCAGAGGCCTCAGGAGGAAGCATGATGATAAGGGGAGAGGGTTTGGCAAAGTCTGAGGGGAGGGGCTGGGTGAAAGAGGGGTGGCAAGCAGAGAGTTCGGCTTCTACTAACTACACATTTTCACAACTTGCCCCCACTGCCCTCTTCTCCCTCTTTAGTATATCTCTTTCTCTCTCTCTCCTTCTCTGTCTCTATATGGTTATTTTCATTAATAATACATAAAGAAGCAAAAAAAGTCATATCAGAAGCATCAACAACAAAAATGATTTTGAGCTTACTGGTATCTATTGTTGCAAAAAACAGGGAGAGTTAGGGCTCATCCACACTTCCACTAGTCAGCAATAAACAGCAGGTAATTAAGCAGGCAATTCAGCAGTAAACAGCAGTAAAGGGGGGGGCAGGGCAAATGAAAAACATCATATACCTATGCCTAGAAAGCACTGAACAAGCAGAAGTGTGGATGAGCCCTGAGAGAAAGGGTTTTGCAGAAATTTATAGGCAATAAATTTGTTAAGGTGCAAGCTTTTTCTTTGGCCCTTCATCATACGTGTTAAGTGTGCAAGTGTGCATTAATTAGCTTGTGTCACCAGTAAGGTTGTCTTGCTAATTGGTCACTGTAACTATTTTGCTTTCATGTTAAGCATCACCATCAAAGCTTTTTTGTGTGTGTGCGTTTCATTATCCTGTGAACCCTGGTCTCTCATCCATGCATTTTTACTGCATATGCTTGCCAATCCAGAATTACACATGATGCATCTGATGAAGTGGACTATGGTCCACAAAAGCTTATGGCATAATGAATTCATTAATCTTTAAAGTGCTACAAAAGTCTTGGTTGGTTTATTAACAAGAGCAGAGGGCTCTTTTGCTTATACGCAACCAAAGTTATCAAACTTATTCAAAATAAAGGAAAAGAAGCATTTCACTCTATTACTCTAATCCAGTTTAAAACATTTCCAGTCTCCTTAGAAATTATTAACACTCTGCGCTCCTTATCATAACCACATAACTCCTGTGAGTTTATGAAGTACAGCTGGACCCCACACTTCAATATACCATTCTCTTAGCCTTGGAATTTCCAGGATTTAGTATGCACACTCCTGGCACAATGTTCTTTGAGTGATGCGTTGCAAAGGGGCAAGATCCTCTGCTGTGACCCACAGAAGACAAGGCACATCAGTCTTCTAGCTGGGCCGCACTACATACATTTCATGCTGAAAAATCAGAGGTAACTTGTGTTTAGGTACCGTATATGTTTCAGATCCAGTTGTATCAGTTGCAGTCCAGTTGCTTGGTAATTGAAAGCTGCAACTGATAAAAGCTGCAGAAGTTAGAATAGCAGAATCATAGAATTGTTGAGTTAGAAAGGATCCCAAGGGTCATCTCTTCCAACCCTGTGCAATGTAGGAGTCTCAACTTAATCATGTAACAACTGCCATCATCATCCCTGTCCATTGACAAGGACTAGGCGTAATATTCCAGCCACTACACCACAATGACTTTTTCTCTTCTTGGGGTTGAGAGCCATCTCTGTGTTCTCCCTTGTTGCGTGTCGAGGTCCCCAGGGCCACCCCAATAACTCACACATCACACCAATATTTTTGTTTAAGGTTTTTGGCATAATTTTGGCCACAACTTTATTAAAATACAAACATGTGAGTGGTTGCTTAGGCATTGGTTGCACCTAGCTGCCCCCACCGTGGGGGACAGTCTGACATTCCACACGCCTGCGAAAGTCAGAAAAGGGGAATACACTTGGGGGTAGCGACAGAGCAGGGAACCTGCCCTCAGCCCACCCCAAATGCAGCCAGGAGCTCTTGCAGTGGCCCAAGCCCCCTTGACAGGGTGGACAAGAAATAGTTAGCCCCCAATTCCTTTAACGGAATCCCTTGCAGCAGCAGCATTAGAGGGGCAGGCACAGCCAGTCCATGCCCCTCAACCAAACAAACCATAAACCAATGCCTAACCGCAACCTTACAAGTTGTGACGATTTGCTACGCAGTAGGCAAAAACCAAATGGCCCCAGCCAATCAGCCAGATGGACAAAATTCCTACCCCAAGAGCAGACGACCCCATAACAGGCATAGCAAGGTCAAGCGAACAACTCTAATTCTAGGGGGGGGGGGCAATCCGATGCACGGACGAAAAGAGGAAGCCCTAGCCTTGTGCAAGGAGTTTTAGCATTCCTGGCTGTCAATCAACGAATGGCAACATTAACTTCTTCCCAACGACAAGGGAAGCCCAATCGCATCAGTGGCCAACGGTCATTTGGCCCGCCCCACAACTTTGGAGTGTCCTGGTGGCCCCCATCGCAACACGTGCTCTCCATGAAGGAGAACACGCTTTCTGAAATGATCTTCTAGGATGTGGGACAGGACCTTTTTGATTGTGACACCTACACTTTGGAATAACTTACCTAATGTAACTTTCCTTGTTAGCTCTTGAGCATTTTAGCAAACAGATGAAACCCTTTTTGTTGTAATAAGTGGTTTTTATATAATCTGCATTTCTTTTAGTAGGGCGACTTCCTGCTCTTCGGGGTTTAATGTGTAGGGTTTTGTCTCTGAACTGTCCTCTGGCTTTATTTAAAATTGTGTTTTTTGCATTTAAATTGCTCCAACACTTGAAGTTTATAGCAGAAATGCAATTCAGGGATTAGCTTTTTAGTAACAACAACAACAACAACAACAACAACAACAACAACAACAACAACAACATGATAATTCTTTTTTTAAATTTTGTGATGCAGTTTAAAAAACCACACATAACATGAACTAACTTTGGTACCATCTGGCCTTTCCATAAGTCCCCCCCCCCCCCGCCCGTTAAGACAACTCTTGTGGCCTGCCATTTCCACAAACCAAACTAGCAAGGCCTTTCATGTCTACTTTGGAAACAACTTTGAGTACATCCTGCATTATTCATATAGCTGTTGTTTCTTCCCCAGCTGTTAAAGGGCTTTGAGCTTACCACAATTTTCACATACACAAATACACATACATATTTGCAAACAATAGCAAGTGAGTTACACAAATGTGACCTCTTGTGAAATGGAACGTTAGTCGTGTTTTTTTTTTTAAAAGGTTTGTTTCAGCTAGTTACTTTTGCTTTTTTGGGGGGGGGGAGGGAGAAGAAGCCCAGGGACCCAAATCTGGAATGTGCTCCTGATATGGATCGGGGGGCCTACACCAACTTCCTGCTAAAAATCCACCCCAATATTTTTTTTTACACCAGAGGTGCTGTTTGCAGTAAACAGCATCTTTGTGACCAAAGAAAAGTCAAGCAAGATTTTTCTGGCAGGAATCCTTTGGGTGCAGATGAACAAGCAGGTTGCAATGGTGTAAAAGAGTAATTGGTCCCCCTGACAGCTTGTGGACCCTCAGGAGATTCCCATTCATGCTGACACTTGATGTTGCCCCTTAACTACCTTTGTTTAACTTATACCCATTAGATCTTATCCTTCCCTCAAGAGCAGCAGCAGGGACCATGCCTTTGTCCTTTTCTGCATGTCAGCCCTTCAGATAGCTGAAGAGTGCTTCATGTCGACACTTGCACCCCATCATCTCTTCTCAAGGCTAAACAGATCCACTTCTCTTAACCATACCCCTTATCATCTCTGTTTCCCTCCTCTGGTACCCAGAACCGAACATTGCGTTCCAGATGAGTTGTACTCCTCCTTCAGTCGTTTCCTGTTGGATGCTTTTGGGGGGTGCTTTTTGGCAAGGCATGTGCTTGTTTGCAAACTCTTAAGGATTTCCTCCCCTTCCTCCTAGGGTCAACCAGGACCAATTGGGAACCAAGGACGGATGGGTGTTCCTGGGTTTACTGGGCCAGAAGGCTTGAGGGGGTCAAAGGGAGAGAGAGGGAGCACAGGTGCCCCAGGTACAGCTGGACTGAAGGGAGATAAGGTAAGTTTATCCATTCCTCTGAGCTTTCTGTATCCTTAAAGATAGCCCTGTTTTTACTTACTTACTGTTAGAATGGCAAAGTGTTGTCTTGTTCACGCCCTGTAGAAGTATGGGGTACTGTCAGGGAACTGACATCGGAGCTAGAGGCGGAGGGAAGGCTCTCAAATGATGCTGGAGAAGGGCCCAGCAGGGAGAGAGGCAGCTCCGCAGATGGGGAAGCAAATCAGCGCAACACCAGGGATATAGAGGGGCTGATGGGGGAATCGGTGAGAGGGCTCCAGGACTCTTCACCGGACACCAGCGGGGAGAGCACGGGTCCTCCGCTACCCACGCCCACCCTGCGCAGAAGACTTCCGCGCAGAGAGAGTAGGAGGAGACTGGGTGTCAAACAACTTTTATGTTGGAAAAGATTTAAGAAACGCCCACTGACGGATTCTGCTAGCGACTGAGGCAGCCACGAAGTGAAGGGCTGCCCAGACTGAAAGGTTTAGCAAGGCAACAAAGCCTGGAGAGGCGGCAACTTACGCACGAGCAACCCATACACATTACAGGTACACATAGAGCAGCATCAAAATCACTGAAGATCACAATTACCTAGCACATAATACAAATTTGGCTATTTCATATGGCTTCATTATGAATTGGGCACCATAATCCCCAAAAAGTTCTTTTTGGCTTAGATTAAAACTTGAGCCATGAACACCTGTTCCTGTCATCACCACCATTTAGTGCTTTATATCCTGCAGTGGTTAAGTGTCAGGGACCCTTGCAAAGGTAATTACTAAAGATCCAGGTATCCTGGAGAAATCACAGTTCCCATAGCCCACAACACTTGGGACAATGTCACTGCAGCATATTGGAAACCAGTGAGAGGGAGATTTTGCAGAAATCCAGGAGGCAAGACAACTTTTCTACTGCTGCTTCTAGAAGGAACATGTGGTGAAAGGGTACTGAAGCTCATGCTTTTAGGAGGTAGGCATTGTCTTTGGACTCCCAGTGATGTTATTGGGAGTGTTCCAGGTCCAAATTTTGAAACTGGTCTCAGAATATGTTTATTAGACCTGTGCAAGTTTGTATATATGTGGTGGAGCCAGCTAATTCTAGTTTTGTCTCCATCCTCCTTACTGCTGAATTTGACAAAGGCAGCAAAGGAGGACATTGACAGGCAGTGCTGCTCCCTAGGCTGGTTGTAAGTTAGCTGGATGAGGGCAGAGTGTAGTTGGTGGGGCAATGGTCCATTTGCCCTGAATACTAGCCTCCACTGTTTTAAAAAAGAAGAAGAGCAGAGGATATTCAGAGATCATTCTGCAAAATGACTCCCCATCCCCTTGGGAGGTGATGGAAAAGAAAGTTCTCAGGGGGGTAGACCTCTTCTGAGAAATTTTGGCTCAGTTCTAGCCAAGTGACTATTCCCCAGCCTCCCATTTGCTTATGGAAATACTTTTAAAATATGGCCAAGAGAGCAATTTGGCAAACAGCTCTGTGGAGTAATATCATTTAATCAGAAAGAATGGAGGGCAAGGCACAGAAGCCAAGAAGAGGCAAAGCTCACAAACTGGTGCTTGAAGGAGAATTTAATTGGCCGCTCACTGTGTTTGGACAAAGTGTGCTGGTTCTAATCCTTTGTATACCAAAACTCTGAAATGGCACCTTTTGATTCAAGAGAATCTACCCGAAGAAAGACATTTTGTTGAAATGTGTTAGGCAGAGTATTTGTACCAATAAATTCTCCTTCAGCCATCAGTCTGAAGTTTCTATTTTTGAATTCCTTCTTTCACTACAGCAGGGCTAGGGAACCTTTTGCAGTATGTTGGCTTCATAAGGAACCTCTCAGGGAGCACATCACAGTGGGTCTTGCCCAGCCAGATCATGGTGGCTGGGGACCCTGGTGCGGTTTCCTAAATAGGGTCCGATTCCCCCCCCCCAGACACACACAAAAAAAGGGATGCACCAGAAAATACTTTTTGAGATGTCTTAAATTGACTGTAAGGGACGCTGGTCGCGCTGTGGGTTAAACCACAGAGCCTAGGACTTACCAATCAGAAGGTTGGCGGTTCAAATCCCCGTGACAGGGTGAGCTCCCATTGCTTGGACCCAGCTCCTGCCAACCTAGCAGTTCGAAAGCACGTTAAAGTGCAAGTAGATAAATAGGTACTGCTCCGGCGAGAAGGTAAACGGCATTTCCGTGTGCTGCTCTGGTTCGCCAGAAGCAGCTTAGTCATGCTGGCCACATGACCCGGAAGCTGTACGCCGGCTCCCTCGGTCAATAAAGCGAGATGAGCTCCACAACCCCAGAGTTGGCCACGACTGGACCTAATGGTCTGGGGTCCCTTTACCATTACCTTAAATTGACTGTAATCATTAAGCTTTCATTGACTACAAAAAACTTAAGAAAGAATATTGACAAGCTGGAATGTGTTCAGAGGAGGGCAGCTAAGATGATCAGGGTTCTTTCTAGTTTAAAACAGTTTTTTTTGTTTTTTGTTTTTTTGTTTTTCAAAAGGAGGTAGGTCCTAAAATATACATTTCAGGTGTTTAAGAAAAGGGTAAATAGATAAATAGATCAGTTGATCACCTGTGACTAGTCCATCTTTATTCTAAACTACCATAAATTGCTAACAGAGCTCAGATCTATGGATCAGATGAAACATCAACTGCCTCTTTTTAATCCTTTCAGGGCCCAATGGGAGTCCCCGGATTTCCAGGAATATCAGGAGTTCCTGTAAGTCTCTCTGTGTTTTAAAAAATTAAGTATAAAGTTTTGAAATAATGCTGCTGTTTGTATTGTTTTGCTTTTCCCATGCCCCTAGAAAATGCATAGTCATTTATCTGAGCTAAAAAGCAGGCTGCATCTCATCATATTTCCCGTAAACTGTGTATAGGCAAGTCACTGTTGTATAATTCAGGTAAGTAATATAATAAGCACACAGGATTAATAAATGCAATCATTACTGTTAAACATCAATAAACCATAAGCCGAACGAATCTGCCTCCCAGTTCCACCTTTCTTATATTTCACATGGAGAAACTGGCTAGTACCAATTTACTTTTTTGTTAATGCCGTGAACACGGACAGTTCTCAATGCTTGAAAAAATGTGGTACGGTTTCCAGTGCAGTCCCATTCCAATCTGTGTGAGGACTGGCTGTGATTGCTACAGAACACTTATGGGACTGGTCTTTAAGGGAACTGGAAAGCCTTTGCACAGTGGGAGTCCTTGCAGGAGGGAAAGGGCCACCAAAGGTCGTGTAGGAAATGTTGACCGCCAGGTAAGTTTCTGTCTTTCCGTGTTGATGCAGCTGGGCCGATGAAATCTCTTGGCAGCAGCCGCTGCAGCCGCCTGTGTTTATGAACTGTTAACCACAGATGTACGGGAGAAGCAGCCCTCTAAAAATCCCCCACCCTGCAGCATGTGTTTAGTTTTTCCCATGGAACAAGGTTCAGGAGTTTGGAAAGCGAGATGCAAGGTTTATACCATTTCAGCTGAATATACAAGGCTTGCTAAATGGAAACAACACAGTGAAATAGTGCATGGAATGGCTTCTATCAGTTCTGTTTAAAAGTGTTTGGGGGCAGGGGAAGAACCTCAGGCTATTTTAAAGGCAAGATCTGGAACTCACCAGAGGGCCCCCCCCCTCCAGCTCTCATAATATACAGAGCTGCTTATTAAATTGGGCTAGCGTTCATCCTTGAGTGAATGTATTCCCCCCCTTTTTTTCAATGTTTATTCAGTTCCTCTGGAAAAGTTTAGAAGGCAGGCCATTCCCAGGCACTGTGTTAGAAAAAGGTGTCACTGTGTCATCCGTAACACCCTCTATTGTAATCTCTTTAATCTGAATTGATAGAGCAGGATCATTTGGTATAGTGGTTTGTATCCAATGTAGTGGTTTGTATCCACACTTGCTTTTGCCCTGCAGCTTTGATGTTAGTCTTAAACTTTTATACTTGTAAGTTTTTTTATGTGTATAATTGTAAGTCACATTATTTTTGTAAGCATACATTTAACAGCAGCAGCAAGAGGGAAGAGGCCATGCCATTTCAGGGAGGGAATCCACTTTTGAACACAACAATGCTTTAAATTTTGTTTATCATTTCTCAACTGCATTAGTCTGTGATTTTCTTCAGCTGAAATCTGGCATTGTGTAGTTCATTCTACCAGCTCATTCTGCTGCTCTGCAGCTATTTAGTGCCCAAATGAGCAGACTTAATGCAAAGCATGAATTGACCTATAGCAATGACAGGTAAAATTTGAGCTCATCATCTCTGTAAGCTCCATCTCAAAACAAGAAAGCTACTCCAGGATGTTAATAATATTGTAGAAGCTGGAGATAATGTAGCCCACAAACAGTTTGTAGTATTATCTAGTTATCTACTTGTGGGTAGGAGCTGCTGGTCTTTATTTGCGAACACGTATAATTATCATTTCCACTGAATGAGCTTGTCCCTAGAGATATCTGCAGCCTTCTGGCTATAAATCTAAATACATAAAGATATGTATAAAGAATTGCACGTGTTTGCTTTGAATAGTCACAGTTCAATGTTTATATTTTATTACTGTATGGTGTGTTGACACAAGATACTTTACTCCTAAACTGCATATGAGAGATTACAATAGCAGACTCCACTGTTTTTAAAGGGAGTAGCTTTTAAACAGAGAGGAAGCTGGGCAAGGGATGTACCAAGAACTGCAAATCAAGAGTTTCCACCAGTGTGGGCTAATTTTCCCAATAATCCTTTAGCGGGACCTTTGCCAACTCCTAATTTCATTTCATTTCATTTTATTGTTGTTGCTGCCAGCACAGTTTGAACTGCTGCAGTTTATACATTAAATGCATTAGCCAGACAATACCTTCTGGAGAGTGTGAAACAAAGAAAATATCTTTTAAAACCCACACAGCTACTTGGGGGGCATTTCACACAGAGCCCCGCCATACATCTCTGCGATGATAGAGATTGGGAGAAAGCTCCTCCCAGTTTGAAAAGCAGCCCACCCACAAATCAGCACAGTATAGTTGGAACTGGCTTATTTGTATACAGGTTGTATCTCAAATAGCACCATGCTAAAGTCACCTAGTGGTGTGCTTGTTCTGCCAGCGGAACCTTGTTCTGCAAGATCTAAGCAGGTTGCCAGTAACTTTGTATTGTTTTATTTATTTATTTCATAAAATTTATATGCTGCTTAGGGACGCGGGTAGCGCTGTGGGTTAAACCACAGAGCCTAGGACTTGCCGATCAGATGGTCGGTGGTTCGAATCCCTGCGACGGGGTGAGCTCCCGTTGCTCGGTCCCTGCTCCTGCCAACCTAGCCGTTCGAAAGCACGTCAAAGTGCAAGTAGATCAATAGGTACCGCTCTGGAGGGAAGGTAAACGGCGTTTCCGTGCGCTGCTCTGGTTCGCCAGAAGCGGCTTAGTCATGCTGGCCACATGACCCAGAAGCTGTACGCCGGGCTCCCTCAGCCAATAAAGCGATATGAGCTCCACAACCCCAGAGACGGCCACGACTGGACCTAATGGTCAGCGGTCCCTTTACCTTTTTATATGCTGCTTGATTGTCCGGGGGCAGAGAGGGGGCGGACCTCTGAAAGTGGTTTACAAAGAAACAATGAAATTATCAATAAAAACAGTTGAAATCAGCTTAAATAGTTCAAACAGTTTAGAACGTTCTAAGATAAACTAGAAACAGGTTATAACATGTCAATGTTCGACATATCCAGGGATGCTTACCTGAACAGAAATGTTCTTTGCAGGTTCTGAAAAGAGTTCAGTGAAGGTGCCTGGCTGGTGTCAGTAAGCAGGGAGTTCCACAGTGAAATATCTATTTCTTGCAGAAGCATTGGAATCTTTTGTTGTGCAATGTTAGAACTCACCTTCACACCGGCAGAGAACATTGGCTATATCCTCTATTCAGTCCCCTCCTCTGACAGTGGGCTCCCTTAGGTTTACCTGGCAGTAGTAGGCAGCAACAGCACTCAAGGTACATTTGTGGGAGTTGGAGTCCGACAACATATTTGGGACCACAGGCTCCCCACCACTGCTTTGCAAAACCAGCCTATCTCTGACGTGACCAGCATAGTGCCCACTAGTGGTTCTTGGACTCCCATCGGCCCTGGCCAGCCCCAGGGTTGATGGGAGTTGTAGTCCAAAAACATCTAGAGGGTTGGCTACCTCTGGGATGTGGTATACTTTGTTTATCAGTGATATCTGTCAGACAAGTGGTAATGCTATGCAAAAACCTTGAATAAGCTCTGCCTCTCAGTTCTTGAGAGTTTGATATGGTGGTTTTGGTTCATACAATACTGAGAGAGTAACCCAGATTAGACCCTTTAGGATTACGTGCGCTTTACAGTGAGGATCCAGAGGTGCTCATTTTCTTAAAGCTGCAGCTGCTGCCATCTAGCGTCACAATTCTCTTCAGAGCAAGAATAGCCCTTAGGAAAGAGCACAGAGATAAACCCATCAGTCCTTCTTTTCCGTGTTCGAATGTTGTCTTAGGGTGCCCCCAAACTGGCAGAATTTTGCAGGAGGGATTAAAGGAGCATGCAGAGACATTTAGGTGCATACAATTAAAAGTGGATTAAAATGCTCTGTCAACCAAGTGCAACAAATCCACTTTTAAAAAGGAGTGGAGTACAGCAGTCTTGCAGCTTGCACACATTTAACTTGCACGACCACAGCTTTACATGCTTGGTGACAGGCCAGCGGACACAGAACAAATTAAACACACACAGAGTGGAAAGAGCTTTTCAAGCTCTTCACCTTGCTTACCAAGCTCTGGGAAGGTCCCATAAGGGCTTTAGAGGCCTCTGCAAAATCTCCTGGGGCCATCTGAGATCTGCCAAAGGCCTCCAGAGCCCGAGAAATACCTTCCCAGAGCCCAACAAATCAGGAAGAGAGCTTGAAAAGCTCTTTCCACACTGGGCTTTCCTGCCACAGAAAGAGCTTTTATGTTCCTCACCTTGCATGAGGCATGGCTACTTTGAAAAGGTATGGATGGTCACGTGAGGGAAGCTCTGGGGTTGTCCTGACTGTACATGATTTTGCCTTTACATGCTTACCCTTCCCAATCTACTCTCAAGTGAAGCTTAATAATTTCACAAAATGTACATTTTCTATAAAAAACAAAACAGGTGATTGGATATCCTCACATATTCGATGTTGCGCCTTAAAGTGGGCACCTGGGGAGGAGACTTTTCAGCTTTCAGTGGCACTGGAACTGTGAGTCAAATGCAACCTGCCTCTGAATGTGGAAGCTTCATATCATATTTGGAAACTTAAGCTAGTGCAGAATTCAGCAGCCATGTTGCTCACTGGGGCAAGATGGTTTGAGAATATTACACCAGTCCTGGTCTAACTGCACTGGCTGCTGTTTAGTTTCCAGGACCAATTCAAAGTGCTGGTTTTGACCTATAAAGCCTTAAGTGGCTCAGGACCACAATACCTCAAGGACCGCCTCTCCCCATATAAACTGACCCAGACTCTGCATTCATCATCTGAGGCCCTTCTTCATGTGCCTCCTCCTTTGGAGGGTGGGGAACTACTGAAAACCATCCCCAGGGTGTTCTCCATGATCGACTTGAGACATGCAGAATGAGGCAGCCCTTAAAGCACCCAGAATTCGGGGAGTTCTGATGATGTATAAATCAGAATTACCCATCCTGAGAGCTTTTGTGTTCATTTCCCTGTAGACTGCAGATCTGCAAGTGTGTTCCTTTGCTCTCTCCAGTGCGCTTGCTATTGCAAATGCATGATAAAGAACACTGTAAGTGTATCAGCACTGGGTTCTGAGTTAGGGCACATAGGTCATTATTGTTCAGCTATGCTTTTGTAAACCCTTTTATTTTTGTCTCTTTGGCTAAATCAAATATTTTTTTTCATTAGTTTTGATAAACTGATTCCTCTTACAGCAACTGTTTACATTATTGTACATTTTTTTAAAGTTCAAAGATGTTTGCAAAATGCTAATCTTAATACACTATTTTCCTTTTCTCTCTTTGCACAGGGACACCCTGGTCAGCCAGGACACAGAGGCTTGCCTGGCCTGGATGGCTGTAATGGCACCATTGGGAGTCCTGGGGTTCCAGGACCAGATGGATTTCCTGGTGTGCAAGGTCCCCCGGTAATTCGTTGTACTGCCTTATGTTAGGTAGGGCTGCCATATGTCTAAAATTTCCCGGACATAGCCGGGATTCAGCCGTCGGAAACAGCATCCTGGCGGAAAGAGCTTTAATGCACCCAGGTGGAAATCCAGACATATGGCAGCACATGTCAGAAGTGTTGATTTTGGGGTACAGTGGGTCGGGTTGCGAACATGATCCATGCAGGATGCACATTCGCAACCCACAGCGTCTGCAACCCACAGCAGCGCATTTGCACACATGCGGGTTGCGATTTGGCGCTTCTGCGCATGCGCGACCACCGAAACCCGGAAGTAACCCGTTTCAGTATTTCCGGGTTTTGGCGGTCTGCAACCCGAAAAAAGGCAACCTGAAGTGTCTGTAACCTGAGGTATAACTGTATTTCCTTTTCACTCTTTGAAATATGGCAACCCTATCTTTGGAGAGCTGGAAAGGCATTCTGTCCAAAACTATGGAAAGCCACTGTCATTTGGAATAGGCAGTCTTGGGTTACAGGGAACAGTGGTGTGGTGTAAGGTAGTTTTGCAGTTAAGTCAGGGGTGGGGAACCTTTTTGAGCCTGAAAGCCACATGCCCCTGCTGGCAACCTTTCTGAAGGTGGGTAAAGTCAGATGCAAATGTGGGAAAAGTGATGGATATAACTGCTACCTTCCTAGCATGGAGTGCATCCCATCCCATGTATAGTTCAGAGGTTTCTGCACACACACACACACACACACACACACACACACACACACACACACCACACATACCTTGATCATCTCTCCAGCTCTTCCCAGGCAAACAAGAGGCACTGTCCCAGTCCAAGAACATATTCAGACCTGGCAAAAGCACTCAAGGAGGTTGTGACCTTGGGAGAGTTCTGGGAGGTACAAGGTGAACAATTGGGTCCAGCTTATATCCATTTGCTTTTTGGCACTGGTTTCAGGAACGTTCATGTTTTTGCTTTCTACCCCTGCCCCTTGTTTTTTTTAAGAGACACAAACATGCTTGACTGGTTGGATTTTTTTGTTTTTATGTGTCTATATAGGGTGACCCTGGACCAAAGGGGCCAAAAGGCGAGCCTTCTTTTGCCCAGGGAGTTTTTAAGGGAATGAAGGTAAGATATGTTCAAACAAGGGAGAAATGGAAGCATGCATAATACTTTCGCCAGCCTTCTCAAACCTGGCACCCTCCAGATATTTTGCACTACGACTGCGCTGACTGCGGCTGATGGGAGCTGTAGTTCAAAGCATCCTAAAGGCACCAGGGACTCAGCTATACAGCTGCAAATACAACGTTTTAAGTGTGTTGTAAAGTGTATTATACAAATGTGACACGAGATGGTGATGGTGAGCCATGAGAAATTTAATATATTTTTCAAAACTTTTCTTTTATTAAAAAAAAAAAACATTTTCACAATGTTTTTTTATATGTGTCTAGATTCCACCCAGGCTGAGGAAAGCTGATCTAAGACATTTCATTTTGTTGCTTGTGTTTTGGTTAGGGGGGCATTTTTCTGCAAGTGACTGCAATCAACTGTTTACAATTTTCATACCTGTTTGTATCGCACATGCATACAGGGCATAAATGAATAGAAATGTATATTTTATTTTTGACATTTAAAAATAATTTTGCCTCTATCTGAGGCTTAATCATGGATTTTTATTTCTGAATGTTTATCTGAGCCAGTAAGGTAGATGTTTCACTCAGTAATGTTGCATCTTAGCATGTAGGTAATAGTTAACCAGTTGTGATAATGGCAATAGTAATAGTAATAGTAGTAGTATCATCATCATCATCTGCATTAAAGCATTTTTTTGAATATTTAATTTTGGCTTCATCAAAGGCTATTGTTGTTGTTTAGGGAGAAAGAGGTCGTTCCGGATTGGATGGTGCAGTTGTAAGTTTGTTTTCCATACACTCTCATTTCTGATAAAAGCTTTGAATCTTGACAAGCAGCTCCTTAAGAGAACCAAAATGCATCTTTGTGTTATTTATGTTTGCTGTCCTGGGATTGTGCTGTTTATTTGAAATGCTGAATACAGATATCATCATCCCAAAGACCGTGAGCATTTCTGGATGGTGGGGGATCAATTCTCATGCTATGTCAGCTTTTATAGCTGCGCACCAAGTTCTAGTTGCTCATACCACATGTGGAGTACTGCCTGATGGCATGTGCTGAACTCCGCTTGCACTTATTTTTAGTGCACTGTTGTGATCCTTAGTTTTCTTCCTGGGACCACCCATGAAAGAGCATGCTAGAGATTCAAGCTCACCAAATTCTACTCACGCCATTGATCTGCAAATAACTGCTCCACAGTATGACAACAGCAGGTGGATCTGGTGTACACAATAGACTAGTACACACAGAACAATTTCAGCTTAAAGAACCATGGTTCATAATTAGGACAAGTGTCATGCACACTTGCTCCCTCCTTTCCTCACACATTGGCTTTGATGCTCCAGTTGTGGTTTCGTGTTCCATCCAATTACAGAATCAAATCACAGTTTCGCATTCTAGTTCATAAACTGAGATTAAACCACAGTTTCTCAGTTCATATGTAATGTGAAACTATTGTTTCCGCTATCCACAGTAGAAGCAGCCCAAGAGATGCATGAGGGAAGGGAGGAGTAACAGCAAACTGCATTGGCACTATTTCTGTTTTCAACATTTTAAAGATGAGATCACTATTTCTGAACCAGCAAAGCAGCTACCATAACAAATAAGTAGGAATAACCATTCCCTAAAATGGGAAGGATTATTCTCCATTAATTTGCCTGCATATGATTTTTTGTGCACAAGGGAATAATACATGCATATATGGCCCATTATTCTCTACCCAAAAAGCCTATGATATTGCAAGTTATATTCCCTAATGTTTCTTTTTCCAGGGACCTAAAGGATTCTCTGGCCCTACTGGTCCTATTGGCCCAGCTGGGCTACCTGGCTTTCCGGTAAGTCACTCTTTCTGTTTGCCCTCCTTGCCATTAATTATAATGTTTCCTGCTATAGTCATTTTGCTATATTCAAAATTTTTTTGGTCAGTTGTTCAGAGCTATATTTTTGCTACTATTGTTGGCAGCTTAAATTTTTAGGTTTTATCTTTATAGCAGTCCATAATGTTAAAATAGTTTCTTTGAGAAAACACACAAGTGCAGTTAATGAATGATCAATCGTGGAAATGAAGCCCCTCCCTCCTTTCCCCAGAGACAATGCAGCAATTCATCATTGAGGCCGAGATCCTAAGTGCACTTAACTAGAGTTTAGTTGTATTGCTGCTCTTTGAACCTGTGAATGGTTTTAGATTTTCTATGGAGCAGAGTAACCAAAGTGATGCCCTCCAGATGTTGTTGGACTCAGCTGTGCTTCAGTGGTTCTGCTCCTATCTCCAGGGCTGCTTTGGTGCCATGGAAGTTGCCCTGTGGTCATCCCGGAGAGCTCCGTCTCTTCCCCTAGGCTAAGATCTGTATGGCGTTACTGGGAGCTGTCATGAGGAGACTTGGAACGAAGTGGCATCAATATACAGATTACACCCATCTCTGTCTCACTGGTCCATCTGAATTGGGAAAGGTGGTTGAGGTGTTTGACTGCTTCATGGAGGTGGGGATGGGCTGAGTATGGGCCCAGTAAACTGAAGCTGAATCCTGAAAAGACAGAGGTATTAATGTGTCCCAGGTCCTCACTTTGCAGAGGTGATGAAACAGCCTATTCTGGACAGGGTTGCACTCCCATGGATGCAGCAGCTCTGCAGTTTGCGGTCGCTCCTGGATTGAACACTGTCACTGAGGTCTAGGAATACCTTTTTCCAGCTATGACTGGTTCACCAGTCTTATTGGGGAGGAGAAGCTTTGGCCATGGACACACACACCATTATTTAAAAGTTAGGGCAACATTTAGTGGCATGAGTGAGTGGGGAGGAAAGAGGTCATTTCACTTCCCACCAGAATTAGGGGAGAGATGTGTCATCTGATCTCACCCGTTCATTCTCTGTGCTTCTGTGCTTACATTTGCAGTATACTCTACAATAAACAACTGTTAATTTTAGGATAATAAGACAGACACCCACCCTTCATTTCTTTTTGTGCCTGTCTTTGCTGCTTCTTTTTCTGTTTTCATGCCCATTCCTTTAAAAAAATTGACATCCCAGCCAAGTGTAAATTCCTATATGTAATTTTTTTTGGGTTGTTTTTTTTTACATTTAGGGGCCACCAGGTCCACCTGGCCCCCCAGGCCCTGTGGTAAGTATGTTTGATTATTGCCTTGATTCTTGGATTTTAGACATTTCCATTCATTAGATAAGTAACGTTGTTGTTGTTTTTCCTTGCATCCTTTAAGCAACATCAAAGCTTTCGGATGAAATATGGTCGTCTAGCTTCAGGCATGCTTGGAGGAAACTATTACATATACTTATCTGGATCCATTTCAGCCTGGCTTCAGACCTGGGCATGGTACTGAAACTGCCTTGGTCATCCTGGTTGATGGCATTTGCTGGGAGAGAGATGCAGGAAATTCAACTTTGCTTGTTCTCCTTAATCTCTCAGGGACTTTTGACACTGTTGACATGGAGTCTCTGGCGGTACTGTGTTTCAGTAGTTCTGCTCCTTCATCCAGGGCCGTTTCCAGAAAGCAGTCAAAAGAAGCTACTGTTCGATGCCATGAGAACTTTTCTGTGGTGTCCTGTAGGTTCCATCTTCTCCCCATGCTATTTAAGATATATAGAAAGCCACTGGGAGCTGTTATCTTGAGTGTCAGCAATATGTGGGAGACACTCATCTCGAACTCTCTGTTCCATCTAAATCAGGAGAAGTCATGGAGGTGCTAAGCAGGTGTTTGGAGGCAGTGGGCCTGGATGTGGGCCAAGAAATTGAAACTGAACCCTGAAAAGGCAGAGGTGTTTTGTGTTCTAAGTCCTCAAGTCCAAGAGGTGTGAAGATGGCTTGTACCGTGGAAGGAGCAGGTTCATAGCTTGGAGGTGCTCCTGGATCCAGCATTGTCACTGGAGACCAAGTGGCCTCATTGGTTAGAAGTGTATATTTCTAGTTCTGGCTGGCTTGCCAGCTTTGCTCCTTATGGCCAGAAATGACTTTGCCACTGTAATCTATGCTCTGGTAGCTTTCAGATTGGATAATGGCAATGCTGCTCTTGAAGATGATTCAGAAACTTCAGCTGGTCCAATATGCAGCAGCCAGATTACTGGCTGGGGATGCCTTTGGGACTCCTATAACCCCTGTTTTGAAACAGCTATACTAGGGCCCCATCAGGTGTTAAGACCAGTAGAGGGGGCCCTCTTTGTAGTTCTACAGCTCCCAGAAGCTCAAGGGGTGGCAGCGCCGGACAGGGCATTCTCCATGGCAGCCCAAGCTGTGGAATTCCCTCTCCACAGAGGTGCATCTGACACCTTCACTCTACAGCTTTCAGTGAATGCTTGACCCTGACCTTTGACACCTGAGACATGTGTTTTCAGGACCCAATCAGTTCCTGTTTCTGCCATTTCCTTTAAATGGTTTTAGTTCTGAATTTTAAATCGTTATAATAACCCATCCTGCAACCTGCTGGTGAAGGGAGGTAATAAATAAATGTAATAACAAGAACACTGTGCATTAGTTATTTTAGGAGATTCTTGATTTGTGTTTTTTTCCTCATTTTTCTACAAATCTAAAACAGTTAATTTTTCATAATACATTGCTTATTTGGTTTTGGTTTTCAACAGGGTAACAGTGGCCTAGTTTTCCAAGGAGAAAAAGGAGCAAAGGCAAGTTCAGTTTATTTTGGCTTTGCCATGTGATGATATTTGGAAATGTGCTTAGGCATCCTGCTAATGGTTATACCAGCCATTTAATCCCCAGTTAGGAACCTCATTTGATTCATCAAAAGAAATGAGTTACTCAGGAGCAAATGTGTCAACAACCATAACCATTTCCAGTGGTTGGTCTTGAAGCCCTAGAGAGCTACTGCGAGTCAGATCAAATACTACTGGAATCAGGGGTGGAGGAAGGGGTGTGTGGTGGGTGCAGGCCTCCCCGGGTGTCACCATTGACAGGGGTGACAAAATGCCGGGTGGCACTCACTTCAGTGCCTGCAGCCATGCGTCTCTCCTGGGAGAGACACGGTGGCTTGGACGTGTGCAGGCTCTGCACTGCCCAAACGGTCAGCCCGCTGCTTTCTCCCCAGCTGTAGGGCAGCTGAGTGGGAGGAGGCAGGCGGACTCCGGAGGCCCCATGGTGCGCCCCGCCCCTATGACCTTCCAAGGAAAACCGAAATTGCCATTTACTCCAATTGAGTGCTAAAGGGTGGATGGAATTCCCCAGGGGGAAAGCAACAGCACCAGAGGAAATATGGATAAGCCCTGAGTCAAGAGTAGCTATCTATTCAACTCAGGCCCCATTATACATTTTAAACAGTTTCCCTCAATGTCTCTTCCAAAACTCTTAAGTCAAGCTTCATTTGACTGAAATTTGGTTTCTGTAGCAGCTGTTCTGGAGAGACTGACCCCATTGCTATCTTTCCCCCTGAATATGATGAATAGAAAGTCAGATCCAAAGTTGTGCTCCACTGTAATCCTCTTTCCTTGATGAAGCAGCCTTAAGAATACAGGGAAGGGCTGCTGCTGAGTGGCAGAGCAGCTGCTTTTAATGAAGGTCCTCATTTCAGTCCCCGGGCATCTGCAGGTCAGGGTTGGGGAAAGACCCTCTGCCTGATACCTTGGGCAGCTGCTGCCAGTCATTGTAGAAATACTGAGCTAGAGGGATCAAGGACCTGACTCATTATAAGGCAACTTCCTATGTTTGGTCAGCTGGGTTGAGCCAAGGGTTCAGTCTAGTCCAGCACCCTCTTCCTACAGTGGCCAACCAAATGCCTGTTGAGTGCAGAAGCTTTCCTTTGCTATCTTTCCCAGCAACTTGCAATTCAGGCTGCTATCCTGTACCCACGGGGCTCTTTACCAAACCAAATTTCGGGTGGACTTTTCTCACCTAGAATATCTACTAGTGTTCATAACCAACAGCACCCACTCAGCCCCTTCTAAGTTCCCCTTGCACTCAGCATGTTTTTTGACAACTGATGTGTGATTCCAGCTTCTGGGATTTTCAAGCTTTTTTTTCTTTTGGCTTTAAAACCCCTTGAATGTGCTTTACCCATGCAAGGCATACATTTAAATTGCCTCATGCCTCATGCATAATCTTTTCCCCCAATAGGGAGATGTTGGGCTTCCAGGGCCCGCTGGTCCTCCACCTTCTACAGGGATCCAGGAATTCATGGGATTCCCCAAAGGACAGCAAGGAGCTAAGGTTTGTCTTTAACTTTGGAATCTCCCATCCCATGTTTAGTGTGAAAATGGGAGAACCTACTGAATTAATCTTTTGGTAGATTGGTTCTCTGGCTTGGCCAGATGATGTTGATGCTTTGAGTTGTGGCAGAAGTCAGACCAAGCCAAGCCTGAAGGTTTTGTTATAGAAATTCTAAGGTCTCAAATATAGAATAAATGTTCATAATTGTACAAGGCAAACACACATACATAAGTAAAGTGTCTGAAATAGTAAGGAGAGCAATCCTGAAGCAATTTTGACTCTCCCAAATGGACCCCCAATATTTCTCTGCATGGAGAAAGGAAATGAGAAAAGCTTTCCAATTGTCTTGCACCTCCCTTCAAATACAGTCTGGCAAGTATCTGTTAAGCTGAGAAAACTATCAATATGTGTAAGAGATTCAGGAACTAAAGTATTTACCATCTCAAAGGAATAGCCAGGCTACCCAGAAAATACAATCAAGTAAGGCATTATCAGGTATCCTGGCAAACAGGAAAGAAGCAACACTCTCAAATTTCTGCTGGAGACCACCTCCTTCTTTGATGTATGTATGATGTTTTGGGGACCTAGTCTTGGGCTACAGGGTAGACAATTTCAAAAGTCTTTATAGGGGCTTGAACACCATTGTTCTGGGTCTCTCCAACCTCCTTGCAAGGAGGGGAGAGAACTCTGTTGCAACAGAAAATTTAAGACCTGCCTTGTGCATGCATTAATCAAAATGCAAACTCAGAAGAGATGGTCTATTTACCCTTTTCCACCTCTTGGTTCTTTATTGAACTGATGCACTGAGAAATCCTTGATTCAGCACTATTTCGGCACACTGTCTTGTGATAACTGGCAGGAATTTGCTTAGAGGTTAGAAGCATCCTTTTGACCTTTTGTTCCCCGGGGAAAAAGCCAAGATAACAATGTGTCTCATGCCCCTAAGGTGATTAAAAATGTTTATCAGCCTACTTTGAAATTAGTTATTCAAAGAGGGCAGAGACAATTGAGGCCAGTTATTGCGGATGCTCGATATTTATTCAACTCTGTGAATGATTAACTCACTTGGTCTGATTTCCAGAAGCCTTGATCAATGATTTCCAACACTGTTTTCCCACCACCACCAAGGTGACCTAAGCATTTTGGAACATTTTTTTCTGGTTGTTTGCTTGTTGCAGAGAACTTAAGCTTTCCCAGAAGAGGAAGCAGTCAAAAGGCTTCCCAATGTTTTAATCATTAGTTTGGGAGCGTTGACATACCACATGCTTCTATACAGAAACCCTCTGAATCGTGAAACTACAGTAACCCAGGTGGAAAATGTAATCTCTTAAGGAAGCAAATAAGGGCAGACAAATAGCAGCTTTCAGTTTTTATGATGCATGTTTCGCCAGTCATTATATTTTCAAGATGGGTTCATGTGTATTGCTAAAACACAAGATGAAGTGACTTGAGTATTTTACAGATTATCTGGGATTAAATTGGGCCGTCTCAGCTGATTTGGTTAGGCAAGATGGGGCTAGTTTTTTAGTTAATGCTAAACCAGAGCTAAATGTTATGGGCGCAAATCTAGGTTATCCTCAGGTTCATGTACTCCTTCTTTTTCCAGTGCCACAAGCAAGGAGTTTGGAACTTTTGCTTCCATTTTAGATTAATTACTGCTTGCCTGTCATCCACACCCACCAAACTGCTCTTAATGTTAGCAAGCCAACTTCAAAGGATCGTTTAAAATGCTGACTTGTTACAACAAACCATAAGATTAAACACAGTTTAGGGCAGTGTTTCCCAAATTTGGGTCTCCAGGCTGTTTCTGAACTACAACTCCTATCATCCCTGGCTAGCAGGACCAGTGGTCAGGGGATGATGGGAATTGTAGTCCAGAAACAGCTGGAGACCCAAGTTTGGGAAACACTGGATTAGGGTTTGAATGTTCTAAAATGGTTCCCATTTCCTTGGAATTGCCAGTATTTTCTATAAATCCTCTCGCGTCTTTTTTCAGGGTGTTCCTGGTCCTGAAGGCTTTCCTGGTCCTCCTGGGTTTCCTGGTCCTCCAGTAAGTTTGTTTATGCCATGGCACAAGAGTTTGCTATGTTTCCATTCCTCTAGTTCTTTTAATACAAAGGGCTTATAAAGAAGGCATAAAGCCATTGGGGAGGGGGGTGATCTGCGTTTATCCAGACGTTGTTGGACTCCCAACTCCCAACAGCCACAGCTGGCATGGCTTCTGGTCAAGAATGGTGTGAGTTGTAATCCAACAACATTTGGAGGTTTCAGATGTTTTATACAGTGGTATAAAATAAGTGAGGTGCAAGAGCCACTTCCCTACATTATCTCTTTGAAGTACTTTGAAGTGCATCTACATGGTGCAATCTCCTGTTGCTGCTCTCCAGCAGCTGAGCACTGACTTGCTAGTCTTCCCCTTCTCCCCACTTTCTTGGGTGGCCATGATCAAGTTCCACAGACATTAAAACTTAGTAAATCTGATTCCATATAATCTATAAGGACTAAATATTTTAGGAAATTTTGCAACCCCTTTACAGTCCAGTATAAATATTTTAGGAAAATTTACAGCCTCTTTAGCAGTCTAAGGTACACTAAGGAATAAATATTTTAGGAAAGTTTTGAAGCATGAGATAAATTATCTGAATTGCATCAGTGTTATGAGCTTTCCTACTTACTATCCCCAAAGACAAATATTCTTTTTGGCTTCTTGGGTTTGTGGTAGTAAACATGATCTATGTTTTGTTGAAGAAGGGAAATGCTCTTTTTTCACACATCCCATTTTTCAGACCAAAGAGTCATGCAGAATGCATGTGGGCATTCCATATGTTCAAGAGCTCTCTCCTTTGCTTGTATGAGCCACAGATAATGCCAGATATATGCATGGGACCCTTGCTGCATACTGTGATGCGGCTGTATGCTCAGCTGTGCTCCTGAAACATTAAGTAATGGAGCAGGAAGTCAATGATTTGCAAGGGTTTTGTATGACCAAGTTACCTGAGCCATAGCAGCACTGGTGAGAGAGGACAGCTGAAAGCTTTTCACCCTTTCTTGAAAAACTACAAGTCACAGCCATCTGGAAAGCCCTTTCATCTATTATTATTATTTCATCTGTTGTTATTATCTGACGTTATTACAGAGGCAGAGGAATCCTAACCCTGCTGATGAACAGGAGGGCAGAATGGAGCAGTGTCCAGGGAGGAAATTGGGAAGGAGATTTTGTTCTGTTTATCTCTTTGCCAGCTTCCCAACTGAGTAAAGCTGGGACCTCCATCACTGTAAAGCCCTCCTCTCCACCAGCAGAGACTATATGCCAACCCAAGCCAATATCATGGAGTGGAATGGAGTTCTACTCTTAGGGTCCTGTGATACATCTTTTTGTGTTTGCTTTTGGTGGTCGACTCCTCTTTCCTTTCCTCCCCAAAGTGCCTTATTGTTACCTTTTGGTTTTCCATTTTTTTGTATTTGGGCATGAAGAAATCCCAAGCCTCTTTGCTAAGCTACATGAAGCCTCCATTCAGGTTAGGAGGGAGAAGCTAGTTCTGTAGCTGGCTGATATTCTGTGAGGCTCTTTACCTAATATGAGGTGAACTGTGTAAGGTTCACACATATGCCAAGTGTTACTTAAGCCCTCTTCAATGTACAGAATTGTGACATAGACTTCGGAATTTGTTCAAACACAGTTTCCAGTTATATCCAAATAGGGAAACTGATTTAATCTCTGACTGCAAATCAGGGTATCTACAGGTATGAATTACAGATTTGAACTACAGGTATGAAACCAAATTGTTTCTATCTGTAACTTCAATGAAAATACCTGTGCCCCATTGTTTCTCAGATGGAGATCATTTGCCATCTATATCTTGGGCTTGCATTGTGTTTTTGGTTTGCATGCTGAGGTGTGGATTAATCCAAGCGTCTTTGGCCATTTCTCCCCCTTTCAGGGCTTTAGGATTTTCGGAGAAAAGGGAGAAAAGGGTGTACCTGGTTTGCCAGGGCCAAGGGTAAGTAACTTCACAAAATCCATCCTTTGCTGTTATGGAAGGTATCTTTGTGGGGGTGGAAGTGAGTGGTGTCACTGGGCTTAGCAGGCTTGGTCGGCACTAGGGGTCTTGTGGGGGGGGGGAGTGGGGTCCTGACTAGGCTGTCTTTGGTTCCACGCAACTCCTGCTTTCACTCCCCACCCCCTAGCAGCACTGTTGTCCCAGCTGTCAACTTGTGGCCTGCCTTGGCAGCAGTACTATAAAAGCTGCTCAGCTCCTGGCTGGTTCTAGTGCCAGCACCACTGGATAATCCTTCCCACAAGTGAGATTGGGAGTTTAGCAGCAGCAGTGCCATCTTGGAGACCAAGTGGTAAGGAGGAGCATTCCAGAGTGTGTGAGCCCTTGACAAAGCTATGGAAAGGGCCATGAATAAATGGTAGTTCACATGCTTTGCAAAAGGTTCAACCCCTGGCATCTGCACATAGTGCTGGGAGTGACAGCAGCCTGAAACCCTAGAGAGCTGCTGCCAGTCAGTGTTGACAGTAGGGAGCAGTAGGTTTGACTCTGAGGCAGCTTCCTGTGCATCTGTGTTCCTAAATGCCTCCACTACGCTAGGTGTTCATGGTGCTTAGGGTTCGTTTGCAGTGCGTTCACCATTAGTCATGTCTTTTATTACTTGGTTAGAAGTATATTTTAATACTTAATTGATTTCATATGTTTTTAAGCATTTTAGGCTGCAGCCTGAGCTCCACTTAATGCCAGGCTGCAAGGGATTCAGACTGAACAGTGGTAGGGTTGGGTGGTATATCAATATATTGTCCAAAACCAGTTTGAAGCCCATATTGTGATATCGGTTTCATAATTTTTGACCTGGCAATGTATTGTGAATCGTGGTGTGTGTGTGTGTGTGTACGTGTGCGCACACTATGAAAATATCACAATGTAGAGGAGACCATGAAGCCAGCCAATGCCTCTACATAGCTCTATCCTTATTTCAGACATCGTGATATAGCAGTATATTGCAATGTGTAGCTGGTGATATATCACAATGTTGAAAACCAGGTATCGCCCAGCCCTAAACAGTGGTATCCTTTTGTTCTTTTCTCCTCTCCTGATTAAGAGGGCCTCTCAACTGCTGCTGATCACAAGGGCAGATGGGAAGCCAGCTAGTGTTGTCCTTGCCAGTGGAGCCTGATAGAACACTCTCCCCTGGGATGGGGGGAGATGAGTTGGCATGCAGTCCACTGCATCCTGAGCTGGCCTCACAATCTGTGCTTGCCACCATTGGGCCTTGTTCGAAGGTGGCCCAGGGATCAGGCCCAATCTGCCTGCCCAACCCCCTGTAACCCCAAACTTTCAGGTACTGCTGCTGTGGGCGTCTGGGCTTCAGATTCAGGGGTGGCACCATTGCTCTACAGAGCCCCAGTGGTTGCCGCGGGGAGCCAAACCATTCCATTTAGATAAAGAATAAATGTCCAGTTGACCTGACTTATAACGCCAGCAGCAACTCACTCCATGTGTGTATTTTCCTTAAGAGTTAAAATAAATAAATAAATTCCAAAACAATACAAACATGCTCCCTTACGCTCCCTAAATAAAGCCTTTGGCTTGGATCCTAAGAAAAGTTAACTTTAGGAAGTTCAAGGAAGGACAGTTTCCTTCCCCCCTGCAGCTACTTCTGACCCCTGAAAAGCCCCGCCAGGAGGTCAGGGGCCCTTCTTGAAGACGCCAGGAGGGAGAAATTGATAGGAATCTCCTCTTTCAGTTAGCTTTTCTTAGGATTAAAACCTAGTTGTGGATTATTCCTTCCCCAACCCTACCCTAGGAAGCTGTTGTTTCTTCATGGTCCATGTGTTAACCTGGACATATTCAAAATGTAATCCATACCATAATTTCTACAGTTCTGTGAGTGGTTTTGTAAGTCTTGGAACAGTTTCAATTCACGATTTTGTAGGACGGCAAGTGGGGGAGGGGGTAATTCTCCTTTGGCCACCAAGAGTCATGTCCTGCCGGCAAATACCAAAAACACCACCTAAACTTGAGTGTGGCACAGGAACTTTATGTAGCTAGTCACTGGTGTGAATACATGCAGGTCACGCTATCCGAACACAGTGCATTTTCAGGAAATGGCTTGCTAGGTAAGTGTGAGTGTTCGCATAACGAGTCAACAATTTCCATTAATCCCTATGGGGAAATTTCTAATGCGTTCCTGACTGACTACTGAATTTTGATCTCAAAATGACGAGAAAGCCCAGGAAAACCCTTTGAACCCTTACAAAAGGCAAACAAGGAAGGAAAAAAATTCTCTCTTATTGTTTGATCTCTTCCCCTTCCTCCTCACTCCCACCATGATTTCTGGCAAAATGGCTGCCATGGACCACCAAAAAAGAAAAAAGGAAGGCTTATTTAAGGCTGCTTATTTGTTTATAGTACTGCACACAGATCTGGCTGTTTGGATATCTGCATCTGCAGTATGCATAGTGAGGTTTGGATACAAAGTCTTCATGTTTGGATAAGTGATTTTTTTTTGTATAATGAGCATTTGGATAGTGGGCTCTCCATGTAATAGTAAAAGTCAAACCAGAGTCAGGCAGTCTCTTGAGGCCTGCAGAAATATTCAATACTAACTTTTGCCTTCTTTCTTTTTAGGGAGATATGGGATTGAAGGGATTTGATGGAGGCCTAGGGAGACCGGTAGGTAGTGACTTCAAATCCCACCATGTGCCGTACTGGCAGCCACTGGCAAAATGGTCCTTTTTGGTGGTGGCCTCAAAGCTGTGGAATCAGCTTCCAAGTTCTATGCAGCACATCCCAGGACTTTGTGCCTTTAAGCAGGCAATGAAGACCTTCCTTTGCAGGCGGTTTTTTGGCTGTTGAGAATGATTTGGCCTGGATTTCCTGCTTCAAGTATGAGTTCAACTAGAAAACCTCAAGGAGCACACCACCACCAATCCTATGATTCTATGTTGTCTTTATGGTCAGCTCATTGTGTCAACCTGTGATTGTTGTAATGTCCTTTTGCAAAGTTACTGTTGTATTTGCACTTTCAATTACAAAAATAGTAAGCCACTCCTAGAATAAGAGTTAGAAAGCAAGCTATAAATTTCCAAATAAATACAGAATGAATGTATTTCTTTCCAAATGTGAATGTTGTTTCTCAAAGCTGCTTACAATCCAAGCACCTAATATATTACTAGTGGCAATAAAGGAGGCTTCTTTTTTCTGCCCCCTGTATCCTCTTCTTCAGTACTGTGTTGTTCTTGCGCATAAGCTAAGAGCTACAAGCTGCTGTTCTGCATGCCGCCATAGAAGTGGGTAGAAATGATCACAGTTTTCATTAATAATAATAAATAATAATAAATAATTTTCATGCAGGGCTTATCAGGTGAACCAGGATTTCCGGGACGGGATGGATCACCAGGAGGAAAGGTAATTTCCTGAACGGAAACAAGAACCACAAGTGCTGATGTTTAAGATATATGGAGCAAACAAAAGCATTTGAGCATCTAATACAGTAAGCCTGCAACTTATGCACATTTAACTTGTGCACATTCAGCTTTATATGCTTAGCTTTTTTTTTTTTTTAAGGAAAGCAGGTGGGCATCTGGGAAAAAGGATTTTGGTAGTCCCACCTACCATTGACTGTATTTTTGACTGTATGAGATTTTGGCTTTAGGCATGATCCCAGAATGTGAACCCCGTGTAAGTTGCATGCTCACTGTATACTTATAACAACAAATGCAGTTCTCTGTCAATCTATATGTAGCCAAAATGGCACCATCCATGCCCTAGGGGAGGTGAAGGTATCAGCATTGGGGCATGGAGCAGGGACCATGTTTTGAGAAATACCCCCACAAAAAAAGTTTTAAACCCACCTCCCAGGATAGAAACACAGTGAAATAAGGGTTGAGTGGCCCCAGAAACTGGGGACAGTGGGGTGGAATGGAGTATCCTGAAAAGGGGTGCCGCTAGCCAGTTGTAACATTGAATAGGAGCACTCCGTGCTGTAACTTTCTGTTGTCAGGTCTAACTTGCATAGGTCTGTGTTGATTTACAATCCAGCTCACAAAACAAATCTCAAATGCCAGAACAGCCATTGCAAGAAGAAACAGAATCTGTTTCAAAGAACTGTATTTGTAAAATATTTCAAATTCTGCTATTGGCAACTGTAATCATGTTGCATGTATGACATGCACGCATACACACATTTCATGTATACATATATATTGCAATTCATTTTCAGGGCGACTTTGGGGATGTTGGTCCACCAGGTCCTACAGTTACTGTTGATGGAGAAGGTGCCGTGGTCTCGGGTGCGTTTTTCTTCTTCATTCTCTTGCAAATGTTTTGATATACGATACGCCTGCATCTTGCACCCATCTAACTTGAGAACTTTCAACTATGTGCAGGCAAGGTGGGGATGCTGTTGTGAGAACTTGTGGGAAGCCAGGTTGTCCCGTGAGATCTCATGAGACCATCCCTACCGGTCCCAGAGCTGGCACGCTGAGCAGGCCTTGCCCAAGAAGCAAAGCTGAGTGTTTAATTGCTATTTTCCTGCTGGATAGCCCCAAGTGGATCTGGCACAGGAAAAGCTTTTAAACTCTGTACTTTCCTTTCTGGGCAAGGCCTGCTCAGTGTGCCAGCTCTAGTCTCTCCCTCCTTGTGGAAGGCAGGCTAGCTAGCTGCCAGGCAGGGCAAAGCATAGCACAATTTTGACTAAACATAAGGTTGCCAGGTTTCAAAAAGTAAAAAGCAGGGCACCCCAAAAGTTGGGGTACACAGCCACTGACACAGACATCCAACTTTTCATCAATGGTCCTCTGATGAGGCTAGATCACATGTTACAGTTCATTTTATACAGCAGTTAAACAGTTTGCACATTATAAAGCCCACTCATGTGTCTTCAGAACATTTTTTAAATTAGTTTTTATTGGGAGGTTTTGTGTTACAAAGCAAACAGATAAACAACAGCTAATGTGGGATTGAAAGGGAAGCAGTACAGCAATCACATGAAAGCCTCGAGTTGAAGCCTTAGGAAATGTGGCTGTCAGAAATCAAAACTTTTATTATTGAGCCCCACCATGGAGTTTACAAGGGCTAAACGTGACCTAAAGATGCAAGCTGTGTTCAGATGTGCTGGTGTCTATAGTTTCATCCTAACTTCAAATGAGTGAAGATTCCCCGCCCCCCTTCAGACTTCCTCACTCATTGTGAGTCAAGTCAATATATACAGAAATGTTAGGTAGGGATGGTGCCAGCATTTATTATTTGTGATCATCAAAAAAATTATATTCCGCTTGCTCAGAGGGGGAGAATGGGAAATTGGGAATTGTTTGTTTGCATGCATTTTTTTAAAAAGGAAAATAAAGTTGATTTAAAAGGCAACAACATCACTTAGTGTTGTGGTCTTGGCCATGATGAGTGAACATGGTGATTTTGGTGAGATGAATGCAGGATAGGTCTGAAGTCTTTTCCTGTTCCTTTTGTTTAATGACAGGACCTCCTGGAGAGCCTGGGACACGCGGAACCCCCGGCGCTAGAGGTGACCAAGGGTTCGATGGTTTACCAGGCCTTCCTGGCCAAGCAGGGTTTCCTGCACTTACTCCAGGTAATCCAGTTGAGGATCCTTGCCTTCAGATGCAGAATTCCAGTGGTATCTGGATTCTTTGCTTCCTCTTCTTTTAACTGAATAATCTGCATGGTAGCTCAAGGGAACAGAGTGGCTCCCCTGTGAATAAAGTTTGCAGAGTTTGGGACTTTTTAGTTTAGAAAGAGAAAGAGGGGATGTGATAGAAGTTTATAAAATTATGCTTGGTGTGGAGAAAGAGAAGTTTTCTCCCTCTCAACCCTAGAAATCATGGACATACAGTGAAGCTGAATAATGGGAGATTCAGAACAGATAAAGAAAATGACTTCTTCATTCAGCACATAGTTAAACTATGGAACTCAGTCCCACAGGAGGCAGCGATGGCCACCAACCTGGATGACGTTGGAAGAAGATTAGACAAATTCATGTTCACTTCTTTGTTCTGTATAGTTTAACTGCTCACAATCATAGACAAGCATTTTAAGAGATTTGCATTATGCGTTGTTTTAGTTTTGACTTTCAGGTGGTTTTAATCTGTTTGCATTTCATTTTGCTGTTAAGCAGCTTTGAGACATTTTCTTTCTGTATAAAGTGACTGACAACTGGAATAAACAACAGCAACAATCTTTTTAATGAGTATTTGTAAACTACAACTCTTTTTTTTAAAAAAAAAAGATTTATTGGGGTTGTACAATGAAACGTAATAAGATATGGAGCCAGTGATCAACACTGAATCAAATGAAGTCTCTGAAACACTTCACAAAACAGGAAATGTTTTTGGCATGCGGCAAAATATTAAAATTGAAGCAGCCTGTCTGATTTCAAGTGTTCTGTGGCACACCTGCTCCCATCCTGAAAAACTCCGTTTACATGGAAACAAAACGAATTTGTGATAACTGGGGGGCGGGGGTAGTCAAGAGGGCTTCTGCAGGTGATTGCAGTGATCTGGACTCTGTAGAAAGGATGGTATAGCTCCCTTCTTTCTTCTTATATTCCTCTTCTTCCACTGCTAACTCCTCCCATTAGCATTTCATCAGTTACAAAATACTGTGCAATAGAGGGAAGTTTCTTGCTCCTCTTTTTTTTTTACAGCAATTAAAAGAATAAAGATAGATATTAATAAGCAGGTAATTTTATAAAGTGTTAATGACTGGAAATGTGAAACAAATCTTGTCTGTCTTAGGTTCCCCGGGTCGTATGGGAATCCCAGGTGATCTGGGACCAAAAGGAGACGTAGGAGACCCAGGCAGAGAAACAATTGGGTTGCCTGGTCCACCAGGCAGAGATGGAGATCCAGGTTTGCCAGGTCCTCCTGGGTTACCTGGACCATCATGTAAGTACATTACGGTGCTCAGTTTTTGTACTGCATTGTGTAGTGGCTACAGAGTTGGACTAGGACAGGGGTCTGCAACCTTTAAGACAAAAAGAGCCACTTGGACCCGTTTCCGAAGGAAAAAAAAACTGGGAGCCGCAAAACCATTGCGACATTTAAAACAAATATATCTCCGGCGCCGCGATCTGACAGCGGGCAGGAAGGTGACGTCGGGACGGTGCGTGACTAATGCACGCACCGCCCCCATACGACGTCACAGCCAGTACAGCGCCTGCCACAGTGGGGAGTGTCGGGGCGCACAATGCGCCTCCTCCCCTCGCTAGTATCCGCCCCAGAGCCGCAGCAAAGGTGTAAAAGAGCCATATGCGGCTCCGGAGCCGCGGGTTGCAGACCCCTGGACTAGGACTTGGGAGTCCAGGGTCCTAGTCCCCACTCAGCTGTGAAGCTCACTGGGTAACCTTGGGCCAGCCACTGCCTCTTAGCCTAACCTACCTCACAGTGTTGCTGTGAGCATAAAATGGGTGAGGGGTAGAACCAAGTACATTGTATTGAACTCCTTGGGGGAAAGGTGTCAGATAAATATAAATGAAATGAAATCATATTCAGCATAAATGTACTCCCACTCCTCCCCATGCTGTGAAGAAAAAAGTGAAAATCCCACAGTGCTGGTGAAATGTTGCATATTCTGTCGTTCATGGCCTTGTGGTTTTCCACCCCACAAATTCACAGTGTTTTTATGTTTGTTTGTTTAAAAGTATTTCTAAACTGCTTAATATGTTTTTAAAAACCAAAGCCGTATAAAAACAAACATAACAGAAATTCTTGAGACAACAGTCTCAAGAAACAGTAATTTCCTAATCACATCTTCTAGTCCTGTGGGTCAAGGAAAGCCCAGGCAAAAATATAAATATTTACAGGGCGTCCGAAGCAACTGGTGGATGATGCTTCAAGTTTGGGAGGTGAAAGGGTATCTCATAGTACAGGGGCAGTGTTCAAAAATACTCTTTTGGTAGTCACTGCCCTGTGATATGGCGAAGGGTACAGTTTGATCAGTTAAATTTCTACAGATTATCCCAAGTGATCTTACAGGTCTATGCAGGGACAGGCAGTCTTTCGAGTAAGCTTGTTCTGAATTGTTTTATTCCAAATCTTCAGTTCCCATATTTACTCTGGGAGAGATCCTTGCTGGAGAACCCGGGGAGACAGGAACCCCAGGACAGAGAGGGCCACCAGGACTGTTCGGGGCAAAAGGCTACAAAGGTGAGCAGATTTTCCCTGGCCCTTGTGCATTTTCACCCAGATCTGAACATCGCATGGTCCTTTTGTTCATGGAACATGGTGACTGCAGGTGGGGTGGGATGAAGAGAAACAATGCATTTAGGAAATTTGGAGGAAGAGGCATAGCTTTTTGGTAGAATGTGTGCTTTATATACAAACACCCCAGGTTTAATCCTTGGCATCTCCAGGAAGGGCCTGGAAACACTTGTGTCTGAAACCCTGAAGAGCTGCTGCTGGTCATTGTAGACCATGGGCTGTATCCATTCTCTGTCTGCTAGTACAAGGGGTCTTGCACTAGCAGGTGTATGAGTTTTAGTGTTGCACAGCAGAAGACTCAAGAGCAGCAGCTGTGCTAGCGGAAGCTTTGTACAACAGCTTCTGCAATCTATGGTGCAACAAAGTTACCGTATTTTTTGCTCTATAAGACTCACTTTTTCCCTCCTAAAAAGTAAGGGGAAATGTGTGTGCATCTTATGGAGCGAATGCAGGCTGCGCAGCTATCCCAGAAGCCAGAACAGCAAGAGGGATTGCTGCTTTCACTGCGCAGCGATCCTTCCTGCTGTTCTGGCTTCTGAGATTCAGAATCCCCCCCCCCTTGTTTTCCTCCTTCAAAAACTAGGTGCGTCTTGTGGTCTGGTGCGTCTTATAGAGCGAAAAATACGGTACTAACAACATGGAATTCTCTTGCACAACATGTCCCACTAGTGGAAAACATTTAATCAGTTGGACAAGTATATTGCTAAATGGCTTTAACTTATCACTATGTTGGATAGAGGCCCAGATATGGGGAAGCTGTGACCCTCCATATATTTGCTAGACTAGAGCTCCCATCATCCCTGGCCACTGATCATGTTGGCTAGGGCTGATGAGAGCTGAAATCCAACAACTTTTGGAGGGCACTAGATTGGGGAAGGCTAGATGGACCAGTGGTATGACAGAATATCACTGTGAATTTGAAACTGTGGATGTTTGTGTGTTGTTTATAACTTCTGCAAACTTCTGGATCTTTGGAGACTCCAAATGATTGCATTAGATTGTCCCTTTAAATGCATCTCCAGAGAAGAGATGTGGCGCTTCGCGTGGAGAAGTTTTTATCACTGTCAACAGCTTTTCCCAGCCTTGCTAGGCAAAACTCCAACAATGGGAGGAATTAGACAGGGACCCTTAAAAGTGCAAAGCAGGGTCTATGTCAGAGAGCTTAAATGCCAATTAAGGTGAAAGAGGTGGGGCTTCATATGCATCAGGAAATGAAAATCATGGGGAAGTGGAAATAAGCCCTATTGAGCAAATATTGTCTTAATTCTACCATCATGCCAAACCATGGCTAGCAAAACATAACCATTGTTTGGTTTGTTCTCTGCTGACCACAGTTTCTTAATCAGCCAGCAAAGTAGAATCAGAAGATATGGTTTGAAGTCAGTTTGCAAACCCAGGTTTGTGCTAATCATGGTTTGAAGTGATGTCTGAATTGATATAAAGTTATGGTATTCACACTCCATCCAAGAAGGATTTTCACTTAGGAATTGGTGTGTTGAACAGATGTGAAGACAAAAGCAGACAAGTAGCTCTATAAATCGTGGCTTGTTTGGTGGATGTTGAGAGGCTCTAGTCATGGTTTGAGTTCTAAACTGGTTAAAGAACTGAACCATTGTTTCCCAGGTGAAGCTGGAGATTGTGCTTGTGATGGAGGGATCACACGAGCAGGCTTGAAAGGGGAGCCAGGTGCCCCTGGTCAGCCTGGAAGACCTGGTGAACCAGGCCCAAAAGGACCTTTGGGAGATCCAGGAGATGGTGCACAAGGGCCACCTGGTCAACCGGTAAGTAAATGTTCATCCTAAACATTCTCCATGCTTCCCACCCAGTCCTTTGTTACAGTTTCCTAAGAAGAAGCATCTGTATATCTCTTTGCTTGCTAACTATTTTTTCATTTGTTTGCATCCCAGGGTTTCTTTGGTCAGCCTGGTCTTCCAGGCATCAAAGGAGAGAAAGGAGAACCGTATCTGTCCTCAGGCAGAGGCACCAAGGGAGATCCAGGGAATGTCGGCCCCAGAGGGCCTTCAGGCGAATCTGGAGTTCCTGGTAGGGATGGCATACCTGGTTTGCCAGGTCGACCAGGCCCTCCAGTAAGTGTTTTTTCCATCTGCCTGGGCATTACAGCCCATTATTGTTACAACATGCTGTGTTTGTGATGTCAACAACATGCCATGCACCGTACAGAATACAGAATGGGTGAAGTCCCTGACAAGAAGTCTTTTCAAGGTTGGCAGAATCAACAGACCTGGGGAAAATATCTGAAGTGGCTTGGTGGGGGAGCCTTGCATGGAGGAAAGTCTCTGAAAAGCCCATATTTCTGGTTTTTGCAAGGGTAGCTATCAAAGCAACTGGATAGGCAATATGGTGATCAAATGCTGAACAGTTGTGGGCTGTAATTTTGACCACAGTTCATCTATATGTTGGTCTTAAAGACTTGTAGAAAAGGAAAATTCCTTGGTCTGAGTCATTCTCTTAGTCCAAGCAACTATGGAGGAATGTCAATGTAATATTCAGAAAGCCAGCATTCCTTCTAAAGTAGCCTACAGGAAAATGCAATCATCTTCATGGGTGATGGATGAGCTCTCTCAGATGTGGATAATATTGCTTGGAATAAACTAAACTACTTGCCAAAATAATTGGAAAATGGTTTTGCTGAATATGAGTTAGTTTGAATTAATCTGGAATCCATTATACACCCCGCTAAAGTTGTGATAGAGACCAGTCCCTACCACAGTGCCTACCTTTAAGAATTTTTCACCCTTTTAACAGTGATTTTGCATGCTCCCTTCTTCCTTCCTACCCACCCACCCACCTGGCTGCTCCTGGCAACAGAAGAACATGGGGAGGTGGGGGTTTCTCACTCCTCTCTCTGGCAAAGCATCATGTGAGGTATAAGTAGACCTAGGAAGCAAAGTTTTGCCAAGAGCTACTGCAAACGTCAGAGATCCATAAGACCACAAGGAGGATGAGAGTGTGGGGATTGGTTGGCTGTAAGGAAGGAGATGAATTATTCTCTAGTTCAGATTAGAAACCAAGCCAGATAACAATTTGAGGGGTTGCGGCAGTGGAAGACAGGAGTGCTTGGCATGCTCTGGTCCATGGAGTCACAAAGAGTCGGACACGACTAAATGGCTAAACAACAACAAGTTTTCGTCTTGTATTTAAATTATGAGCTGCAGTAAACTTGGTTTTTTTCCAGTCAAGAAATCCAATCTTCTCTTACTTGGAGATTTTTAAAAATCTATTTTTTTGTTTGTGTTTAGGGTGATGGTGGATTGGGCTTTCCAGGAGACAAAGGTTTTTCAGGGTTACCTGGTTTGAAGGGTCGGCGTGGAGAGAGTGGTCTTCCTGGAGTTGGTTTCCCAGGCCCAGCTGGAGTTCCTGGGCCTCCAGGTGACCCAGGAATTGACGGATATCCAGGGCAACCTGGTCCCCCAGGTGCTCCAGGTAAGTTATTTGGGGTTACACTTTGAAACAGTAAACAAAGCCCATGTGACATTTATTGCTGAATGCCAACCAAATTTCTAACTTCTCACCTTACAAGCAGATTTTGTACATATATGGTGGAAATGATGGAAGGCTAGTAGTTATTTGAGGATGGTGACCTCGATTGCAAATGAAATACTTGGGATAGGGTTGATAGAAGATTCATTGTTATGTCTTCTAAATAATGTAAACGATCATAGATATAAAAAAGTATTTAAAAAGTATATTCACAGGTGCTACTTCGGCAAGGATCTCCTTTGCACACCTGCAAAAGATAGCTGTAAAGCAAGTGGGGAGCCTTTCGCCCTTCAGGTGTTGCTGGATTACAACTCCCATCATACCTGGCCATTGGCCATCATTGCTAAGACTGATGGGAGATGTAGTTCAGCAACATCTGGAGGGCCTAAAGTTCTCCACATGTACTGTAAGCCCAAATAAGAAAGAAATAGGGAGCAAATGGCATTTGTTAAATGGACAAGAATGTTACTGTATAGAGAAATGACAAAAAGAAAAATCAGATGAGTAGAAGTTAGTTGTGCAGTGTGTGTGTGTGTGTGTGTGTGTGTGTGTGTGTGTGTGTGTGTGCAAACTGCTTTGCAAACAATGGCAGGGCAAAAGAGTGTGATAGCACAGAGGACAGTGTCACACGCCTCCTCACCATGGCCTGTAGAAAGAGGGCAAGTGTCAGAGGCCACTACTGCTCTCCCTTGGTAGGTGGGTCAGTGATTAGTACCAATGGGTCCTTGTCGGGTGCCAGGACTTTGGTCTTTTCCAAAAGGATGCTGAACCCTGATTCCAAGCCTAAGTGAGCCAAAACAGGTTTGAAAATGTTCCTGCTGTTGAGCAGTTTCTATGTTCATGTTTGAATCACTTTGGAAAGTAAAACGAAAAGATCCTCCCTATTCCTAGGTTCCAATGCCAGCTTTTCAGAACAATTTTAACAATTGTGATGTGTTCCTTCCTTTTCTTCTGCTGCTTTTGTTTTGTTTTTAATACAATTTCTAGCTTGTGCCTATTTTAACATTTTGTTTATGGAGAAATACATTTCATCTTGCAGCTTTTTTAAAAAAACTGTGTCAAGCAAAACAGGCTTTCGTATATTTCTCTGCCCAAACCACACACACCACTCAAAAAATATTACTTCCTATAATCACAAGGGTCTGAAGCTTTATTAATTTCCTCTCGACTTGATCGACTGCCTTTGTGGCCTGTTTGCAGTACCTGTGAATATAGGAGAATTATGGTTCAAAGGAAATGACTCTTCGACTTGCGGGTTATTCTTTTGGCTTTATGTTTTTATTTTTCTCCTGCCTTTGTTTTTAACCTCTCCTCCTTTGCTTAACCGGTATAGGTGATTGCTGCTGCGGTGAGGAGGTTGGTAATGAAGTCTTAGACGCTCAGGGAGGTGAGAGTGAGGCCAGTCATGAGACTTGTGATGGGAGAATTTTCTTCCTTTCCACTGAGGCACACAGAGACGCATGTTGCACAATATTTTGGGAGGGGGGCAGGGACACACTTGGTGGTTGCAGCAGGCTGATGGGGATACAGCCAATGGAGAGCTTGCTTTCATGTGCTTTTTCCCTGCCCCCAAATCACGTGTTCCCACGCTAACCCTCTGCTTCCTTGTGTCTAAGTGTTTCCACGTCTTTGCTTATTGCATGTGTTCCTCACAATGGCAATGGAACAAGTTGATATATATTTCTCTTTGGGGAAGGACCACAGCTTGATGCAGAGCACATGCTTTGTGAGCACGTTGGCATCTGCAGGGAGAGCTGTGAATGCCCCCTGTCTAAAATTTTTGAGAACTGCTGCCAGTCAGTGTACAAAGTACTAAGCAGCATGGAACAATAGTCAGACACTGTATAAGACAACTCCTTATGTTTCTGTACTTTGAGGGAAGAGCCATATCTCCATGATAGAGTACATACTTTCAGCGCTTTTTTCTGGGGGTACTCAGGGGTAAACATACTGGTATGATCCCCCGCCTAAAAAAATGTTAAAGTGTGGCAGTTACTGCAACAACTTCATGGTGAGTACTGGCACCTTAAAAAAAAGAAAGCACTGCATGTAGATGTTGAAGGTCCAAGAGAGCCAGTGTGGTGTAGTGGTTAAGAGCGGTAGTCACGTAATCTGGGAAACCGGGTTCACGTCTCCGCTCCTCCACATGCAGCTGCTGGGTGACCTTGGGCCAGTCACACTTCTGTGAAGTCTCTCAGCCCCACTCACCTCACAGAGTGTTTGTTGTGGGGGAGGAAGGGAAAGGAGAATGTTAGCCGCTTTGAGACTCCTGAAGGGGAGTGAAAGGCGGGATATCAAATCCAAACTCTTCTTCTTCTTCTTCTTCCAAGGTTCAATCTGCAATACCCCCTGTCTGCAATCACATTGTAGAATGAGCAGCGTTCAGCTAGATAAACAAATGGTCACGACAGTTTCATGGGTTCCTGTGTACCTCGGGATATTATTATTATTTCAATGGAGATTGAGAGGGACCTTGTGGTTGTTTTTCCTGATCAAGAATGTTTACTTGAATTTGCCCTTTATCTCAGTCGTCTTCTTCTTCTTCTTCTTCTTCTTCTTCCTCCTCCTCCTCCTCTTCCCCTTCCTCTTCCTCTTCTTCTTCCTCTTCTTCGCTGCTCTAGAGACAGCATCCTATATCCCAGACACTGGCTGCCTTGAGGCATTTTGTGGGGAAGATCCAGACTGCATATTTTAAACAAGCCCTGTTGTATCTGTTGTGCAAGGCAGATTTGTTTCTCAGATACTGAAAATCCTAAAACACTTTGCAGGAGCATTTGTATTTCTGTGAAACAGAGGGTGTTTCCACGTGGAATTAACCAGACAATTAACCAGTATGGTAAAGAGAATGTGGGGGCAAGGCCTAGGATCATTTGGTCCATCACATGGGGCCAGGAGTGGCGGATCTGTGGCCCTCCAAATGTGGCCGGACTCTTAGATTATGAGACTTGGAGTCCAGTATCACTTGGAGGGTATAATGGTTCCGCCATCCCTGGACTGGGCCATTATCTTTTGAACACATATCCTCCCCTTCTACTGTAAGCCTTAAGTATGAGCAAAAGTCAAAACAGGATTTAAAATAAAGTTAGAAAACATTATTCTCTGGTAGGTTTGGAAATGTTACTCTTGAGCGCTCTTTAATCAAGAGGATTCATGGACCTGTTCAACCATTATTGACCAAGTAACTTTTTGACACACATTTACCCCCCTTTAGGTATAACTTTGCCCTGTCTGATTCCTGGAGCATTTGGTCCACCTGGGCCTCCAGGATCCCCAGGATCTCCAGGTATGAAATATTATACACTCCTTGCCCTGTCTTGCTGTGAACCTCTCTGGTTCATTTTTCCTTCAACAATGTGAAAAATGAAATGCAACCATCCTTCAAAATGCACACTTCTCTGAATGTTGTGAAGCAGTTCTCCAGCCAAATCATGCTTTTTTAAAAAAAATAAATGTGTATATTAGGACAAAGTGTGTAGGAACATGCATATATTAGTGGGAAATAGCATGCAAAAAGCTTTTTATGAAGGAAAATCATATGCAAAATGTGTCTGTTAGGGGGAATGCGGGCAATTTTTTGTGAGAACATTTTGTGTGTGTGCCTAACTGATTTTGTTCCTCACCCATCTTCAGGCTCCAAGGGCAGAAAAGGTCTGCCAGGCATTCCAGGGCAGCCAGGATTAAATGGCTTTAAAGGGCCGCTAGGATCACCAGGGTTGGTAGGGCCTTCAGGACCACCAGGTAAGAGCCAAGGTTGGCATCTGACTTGAAATAAGTGGGCCTGATGGGAATGGTAGTCCAAAATAGGTGGGGCACCAGGTTTAGGGAAGGCTACTTTAACTGCTCATACTACCTCACATTCCTTACCCCCCCCTTTCATTTTGCAATTTTCACAACAGCCCTGTAAGGTGGGTCTGTTTTAATTGCCTCACACTCTTGCAAGTTAGACTACAGCCAGATTGCCTAAAGGCATCTTGCGAGTTCATGATAGAGGCAAGGATTGACCACAGGAATTTCTGATTCATAGCACAGGGCCAAAAGGGAAGTCGTGGTTCTATCATCATGTGTTAGTCCTGTTTTTGGGCAGTTTCCACTGACTGACTGCAGGGATAGTTTTGCATTATTCTCATTTTAATCTTCAATTATTTTTCTTATTTTAATTCTTATTCAGACTGTAACATAAAATACATTACATCTTTGCTCTTGTTTTTATTTGAGGCTTCTCTGGCATTCGTGGAGAGCCAGGGCCACAAGGATCCCCAGGACCTGACGGGACGAATGGATTGCCTGGAAATCCAGGCTCCCCTGGTTTGCCAGGGCCAAGGGGGCTGCCTGGTGAAGTGTTTGGTGCTGAAAGCGGAGCTCCAGGGCAACCTGGTCTGCCAGGATTGGCAGGAGATAAAGGCATCCTCGGGGAACCTGGCCTTCCAGGTCCGAAAGGTTAGTTCTGCTGCTAGAGTTGGCTGCTGGTCTGAGAGAGCCCATGATGCAGCCATGATGCCTAAGGTAAGCAGATCTAGTTCTGCTCAGTGCCTGGATAAGAGATCTGCCTGGGAACCCAAGTAAAATAAGATGAAAATTTGGGGTCTGGCACTTTCTGGTTTTTCTAATACAGTGGTACCTCGGGTTACATTACCTTCGGGTAACGTAACTTTCGGGTTGCAAACACGGCAAACCTGGAAGTGTATACTTCCCAGTTTTGGTGCGCGCGCATGCGCATAAGTGCCCTGTGCACTGTGCGCATGCGCAGAAGTGCTCTATCGCGCCGCACAGGTACGTAGAAATGGCACCTCTTGTTGTGGATTTTTCGGGTTGCACACAGACCCCTGGAACGAATTAAGTTTGTCAACCATACAGGGGGTGGAGAACCTCTGGCCCGTAGCCATACTAGGCTTGCCAGGGCTCTCCATTTAGCCAAGCCATGCCCATCTGCCATATTTATTGTCCTTTGAATGTAGGAGTCATACTGCATTTCCTTGAATTTTGCAACATGCTTTTCACATCTCAGCCCATGGATCTGAAACAGCCGTTTCAAGGGGCCAACCACTTCTCTCTTTTCAGGTGCAGATGGAAGGCCAGGTCTGTCAGGTGCGAAAGGCGGACGTGGGGAACCAGGCCTTCTGGGCATTGACGGACCACGAGGACCTCCAGGACCTGGAGGCCCTTTTGGCATTAAAGGAAAGCCAGGTCCAATGGGAGCAGTCGGCTTCCCAGGATCACGAGGTAGGTTGTGTATCAAATGGGAATAACGGGTGCTACCTTCATGGGCAAAAATGGGGTTGCATCCGACTATCTTCTACACAGAGTCGGCCTAAGTTAGTCGTGCCCATGAATTCCAATGGGTCTGCTCTCAGCAAGACTGACACTGGATTCTGTAGCCCCCTTTCTTTGCTTTCATACAACTTGGTAGGATTATAGTGATGGGCCTATAAACCTGTGATGCAATGCCCATATTCTTGGGGAGCCTTGAGTGTTGTCGGTCCTGTTCCAAGCAGCCTGGGTGTTCTGAGCCAAAGCAAAATGTTCAGGTTTGCACCAGCAGAGCAAGACAAGGCAAAAATAGGGCAGGGTCTAAGTTCTGACAAGGTAAGTTAATGGTTTCAGGTACAGTGGCACCCTGGACATCTCCAGACATTGTTCAGCTGGAGACTACATAACAACATAGTCCGAATGTCATTCCAGCACCAGTCAACCTCAGTCACCTTATTTAAAGAGGTCCAGTCCTTCACAGGCACTAGTTTATAGAGCTGCAGTTCCCAGGGTGTTTTTAGCAATCAATACCTCTTCCCAGGGAACTCTTGAGAAGTGTCGCTCACTGAGTGGGCTCTCCTAAACAACTTACAGCATCCTTAACATACTGTAGTTCCCTGAATTCCTTGGGAGAAGCCGTGACAGTTAAAGTAGTATAATAGTGTTCTAAGTTCATGCTGCTGTTGTGGCCTATGTGTGTGGAGAATGTTCTCATGGGTTTGTGGCCCAGAGGCTCAAAACTTCATCTGCAAAGTGGCAGGGCAGGGTGGCTCCTCAACATTTTGTAGCTATAAAAGCAGCTCACCTGTACTTACACCTGTGCATTGGTCGCTCCCAGTGAACCATAGTTACAGGTAAGCACCACCATTTTCTGAGTCATTCATTTCATTCATGGCCCTTGTGCTTTCTCCCTCTTTATATGTTTTTGTCTGTTTTTCCTCACCATGTTTCTCTTCCATTTACCACCAACCCCTCCATTTCTGACGTCACTCTGTATTGCTTTCTGGGGTTCTCCACATAGGCTGTCAAGGTGAGAGAAAATGCACTGTAGCATAAAAGCTCCTGGACTAACAGCTATCTAGCTTTTAATGCTACAAGACTTGCATTGACTGTAGGTGACACCCCTTATTTTAATCATAGAGAGAGAAAAATCAATAACAGCCACAAAACATTGTACTTCGTATGCTCAGATATTGCAACCAACCCAACCTGGACAAGGCTTTTGTGTTCTGGGAATCTCCAACATGGACTTCAGTTTCAATGCGGTCCCTCTTCCCCTTCCTCCGCTACCTCCATCCATATAATATAAAACATATTTCACTGTTTGTTTTAAAGAGGAAAAAAATCAGGATGTGAATTTTAAGTGCTGCAATTAGAATCTTGCAAAGCTTGTTAGCCGGGTTTCCCCCCCCCCCCCAACTTTAGATGCTACTTTCCCCAGAAACTACCTGATATTTTTTTAAATTAAAAAAAAAAATGCATTTGAGCATTCCTTTTCCCATGCTTCAACCCTTCACTATGGTGGACCAAACCACAAAATATTTTTAAAAATTCAAAATTTACAGGCAGAAGCAAGCTGAGCAAAGGGTTCAGAGGCTAAATTGGCTAAATTCAGCCCGGCTGATGCCATTACTCTGACCTCCCCTGGGAATGACCACGGATTTAACAGGTTTGGGAAATAACGTCTGGAATGCAGAATGATGGAAGGCGATGGTGGAAAATGCACCTTGCATCATTGGACCTCTTTTTAGCAACACACATTCTTTGGTTCAGCACAAAGGTGGGGGTAGCGAATGGAATCTGATGTTCCAACTTGTGGCCTGGTTATTTACAAGTACGACTGAGACGCTTCCCGAACCTTGGCTGATAAATCCTAAATTAACCCAACCATAAGGGGTTTCGCTATTGGCAGTTGTGTAGTGGTGTAGACAGTAACCTTCCTAGGCCTTTTAATTGTTAGATAACTAATGCTTATTATTTATTTATTTTTGCATTTCTAAACCCGTGCCTATTAGAAAGGCTGCATGATTTTGGGGTTTCATCCTCTTGTATGCAATGCGACGCTTAGCGCAGAGGCGGGTTGAAAGAGGGGAGAGAAAGAGAGGCTGTGAAATTAAGAGTCCCTACTTGTCTCGATTCAGGAATTCCTGGAGAAAAAGGCAGAAGTGGTGATCCGGGGGCACCAGGCCCCATTGGTATGAAGGGCTTCCCTGGTCTTGTTGGTCTCCCAGGACGTCCTGGTGAACTAGGCTTACCCGGGGCACTTGGCCCTCCAGGTGCAGATGGAAATCCAGGTTTTCCTGGATTAAAAGGTAACAAGTGTCGATATTCAATCTGCGTAGCCATGTATTGTAAGGACAATAATTTTGTATCACAGCACTTTTTTTAGTTGGAACATCACACTGTTGCCAATCTGGCACTGGCACCCTCCAAATATTTTGGACACACTATGTTGTCGAAGGCTGCCTTTGTAGGTAGAATGTTGGACATGGGTGTAGAAGATTCAGGTGGTGGTGTTAAATGGTGGGTTTGCAATTACAAAAACAACAAAATAGTATAAAGGCAACAACATATAATACCATACCACATCAATAACATAGGAACAGCCACAGGAAGCAGTATTGAAAGATTGTCTCACCCCATATATTCCCAACTGATCACTGTGCTCCGCAGGCGAAGGCCTAATGCAGATACCATCTTATCAGGAGATTTGTTCCACACAGAGTAGGAATTGGGCCTTTGGTGTAGGGTTTTTAAAAAATTATTATTAAGGGCAGTGTTTTCTTTTAAAAAAATGTTTAGGTGTACTCTTATTTTTCTACTCATATTGAAATACTACCCCTCAATGAGGCCAAATTTAGATTCACAAAATGTTTAGGGGTATGCGTACCCCTGTGTCCCCCCAGAAAGGAAGCACTGATTAAGGGCTATGCAAGAAAGGAAGGAAGGGGTAGAAGACTTTTGATATGTGAGGGCTAAGTATTTGCCAATGTGGCAACATATTCTCCTATCAACCTTGGAGGATAGGTTCAGCCAGAGGGCTCAGGTAAGGTGCGTCTGCCCGCAATATTATGTGACAGAAAGGTCTAGGCCCTTTCTGTCACAGAAAGGGCTATTTCCAAAAGCTTAATTTCCACTAGCCTTCAATTGGCCTAGGATGTGTGTGTCAGGACTAGGTGGACTTTGCCTCACTCCGATTCCAGAGTGGACTTTCCTAATCCAATCCGTTCAGACCACAACCAAGATCAAATCAATGAACCACTTCAGAATCCTCATTCTGGTGGATTCTGTTACAAGAGTCCAGGGGTTTAACTGTGTTTAAACATTGGCTTTCCAGTAGATTTTGTTTAAAAATTGTTTTCCATTTCCCTGGAAATGGGACAGAATGGACTTAGTCCTATCTTCTCTGACAACTGGGAAGGACTGGACTAAAATGAGTTTGCTTGTCCTTAGTCAGGACCTACTGGTGGGAGGCTAGATGGGTCACAACAGCACCACCACAGCCATACAAATATATGGTAAAACAATAGGGAGCAGGTCCCCACATGCATGTTTGGGCTAGACTTGAGTCCTGGATCTGAAAAGGTGAAAGACTGATACAGTAGACCAGTGGTTTCCAAATAGCTAAGTACTGTGGACCCTTGTTTTTCAAAAGCCAAGCCATGAAAATTTTGATACCTCTGTGGTAGTTTTTGTTATGTGAATGGTGCCACAGACCTCCTGGGTGAGTTATGCAGGTCCGCAGACCAGCAATTGGAAACCATTGCAGCAGACCACTTTCCAATTTCTCTGTGTGTAACAAATTCAATTTGCTGTTTGATGCTAGGAGAAAAGGGCTTTGCAGGTGTCATCGGTTTCCCTGGAATGCTAGGCTTACCCGGAATCCCAGGGGTGAATGGGCCAAAAGGAGCTTCTGGATTACCAGGAAGAGACGGAAATATTGGGTTTCCTGGACTCGATGGTCTAAAAGGTAAGGCTGGCAATTTGGGATTGGGCCAAGCTTCACCTGGATGGGCAAAGCCAGACCCATACCAGCTGTTTTGGGCGCCCAATTCAAGATGCTTGTGTTAGTGATTAAAGCCTTCAATGCCTTAGGCCCCAAATATCTAAAATATGACCTCTTTCCCTAAAGACATTCTCAGTTCCCCCTCCCTCAGAGTGGTGTCCCAGGATAGGGCATTCTCTCTTCAACCCCTAGGTTGTGAAATTCCCTCCCCACAGAGCTATGTCTGGCACCTTCACTATACAGATTTCATTTGCTGTAAATCCCACCTCTACCCTGTTCTTTGATATATCTTTAGGACTCATTCACATTAATTGATGGTTTTCAATGTTGTGGTTTTTTAATTGTTGCGACCTACACAGGGACCTTAGGGTAAATTTGTGTGGCTGGGAGGTGTCTTTATCATTTCACATCATGTCTCTCTTTTCACTTCTTCAGGAGACAGAGGTGACCGTGGTCCTCCAGGACCTCCTGTCCTTAGACCTCTAGAACAGGAGCTTGCATTCAAAGGAAGCAAAGGAGAGCCTGGTTTTGCTGGGAATGCAGGGTTTACAGGACCTAGAGGTACTTGTGGGAGTTCACATAATACCATCCGGTTTCCACTGTTGTCCATAACCAATCGTTCACCTAACAGCCTAGAATGATGTCACTAACCCCTTTTAGAGAAACGCCAAACCACACCACATCATACGGCGGGAGGGCATTCCACAGGGCGGGTGCCACTACTGAGAAGGCCCTCTGCCTAGTGGACCCGCTCCCAGTGGACAAATTTTATGATATTTGGAATTCAATTGCATAAGTACCATAGTAAGTTAATATCTGGTTAACTACAATAACAATTCCCCCTCTTTTTTTAGTAATGTACACAATATCTTTTTTATTGTTGTTGTGTTTTGTTTTCTACATGGGTACTGTTCCTTGTTTCTTCTTCTTTTTGTGTGTGTCTTATCGTACTCTGCGCACTTGTACTTCTGTACCTTTATTTTTCAATAAAGAATAAAAAATCAAAATATTTACACAAATTTATGTAGATATCTGAAGGCAGCCCTTTAATGGGGAGATTTTAATATCTGATATTTCCTTGTGTTACTTTATATTCTGTTGGAAGCTGTCCAGAGTGATGCAAATAAATTATTATTATTATTATTATTATTATTATTATTATTAGGTACATGGGGCGCTGCTTCACCAACATCAGCCAGTCCTCAGCCAGCCATTCTTACTTAACAATCAACCCAGGAGGTGGCAGCACTACCCATCTGCCTGCTCTTCCTTAGTCACAGGGCTCATCCACACTTCACCTTTTGCCCCATGTTTTCTAGACACAGGTCTGTGCTTTGAAGCTCCGTGTCCAAGTGCTTTCCCTTTTTTCATAGAATCCTAGAATTGTAGAGTTGGAAGGGGTCATGAGGGTCATCTAGTCCAACCCCCTGCAATGCAGGGAATATTTTTGCCCAACGTAGGGTTTGAACCCATAGCCCTGAGATTAAGAGTCTCATGCTCTACCAGGGCTTTCTCCCCCCCCCCCCCATTTTGTCCCGCTGCTTTCCACAGGAAACCCACCCACTCTATTTTTTATTTTATTTATTATTAATAATTTATTTACAACATAATCCATAACAGCTCATACATACATACATACAAACAAACAAACCCATCACCATTGACAATTTAGTTATCAGAATTAAATTCCTATCCCCTTACATAAAGAAAACATAACATAAAAATAAAATATTTCCTTTATCCTGTAAATGGCCTCCTTATTTACTTCTTGTATACTGTTTCTTTTATATGTGATTATTACATTTTTTCCTAGTTATGACTTTAAAAACCACAGTCTCCTGTAGAAATTAATCAAAACAAGTCCAGGTATATATTTTAGGGCATTGTTTGCTAAAGTATTCTCTGCATTTCCCCCATTCTTTTTGAAATTCTTGTCTGGGTTATCCCCTAATTGTCTCTGTTAATCTGGCCAGTTCAGTATAATCTAATAATTTATCCTGCCATTCCGTTTTTGTTGGCACAAGTTCTTTTTTCCAATTTATGGCAATTAAGATCCTCCCCGCACCTGTGGCATAAAGGAATATTTTCCAATCTTCTTTTGCTATACCTGTGTCTGTTATTCCTAATAGGAAAGCTTCTGTATTTTTCACAAAGTTATATTTGAACATTTTTTTTAAATTCATCATATACTATGATGCGGTAAAGCAGAAGGGACACTTCTACATATCTGGTGGACTTGTGAAAAAAATCAAAAGCTTCTGGTATATAGTATAGTGTATGAGGAAACCCACTCTTTAACGCTGACTTGGAACAAACGGCAATTCGGATTTTTACGCAGATAGCCGTTTGCTCTAATTCAGTGGTAAAAAATGGTTTTTCGCATGGAAAGCACCGGGCCAAGAAAAGGAAGGAAAGAAAGGCACTTGGACACAGAACTTTAAAGCAAGCATCCCCAAACTTGGCCCTGTATACGTTTTGGGACTACAATTCCCAACATCCCTGACCACTGGTCAAGTTAGCTAGGAATAATGGAGGTTGTTGAGATGGTTGGACAGTGTTCTCGAAGCTACCAACATGAGTCTGACCAAACTGCGGGAGGCAGTGGAGGACAGGAGTGCCTGGCATGCTCTGGTCCGTGGGGTCATGAAGAGTCGGACACGACTGAATGACTAAACAACAACAAGTCCCAAAACATGGAGGGCCGAGTTTGGGGGTTCCTGCTTTAAAGCATGGATGACCTGTGCCTAGAAACATGGCACAAAAGGAAGTCTGGATCAGCCTTCAATGTTGTCCTTGTTGTCCATCAGGAAGAAGGAAGAGGGCAAAACTGGGAAAACTAGACTGAGTTGGCTACGGCTTTATGGGCTCTAGCTCCACCTACTGTTGGACTCCCTGTCTTCCTCCCTACGAGCCACCACAGATCATAACAACTTTGCTTTGCTTTCCTGTAGGGAACAAGGGACTCCCTGGTCCCCGTGGACAGCCAGGACCCCCAGGAATAGCTGGGCTTCCAGGCAGAGAGAAAGGACCTCCTGGAGACTCAGGTCTCCCTGGAACATCTGGTTCTCCTGGCTTCCCAGGACAGAAGGGAGCCTCTGGCATCCTAGGTTTTCCAGGAATGCCCGGAGGAAATGTAAGTATGCCTGTTTCTGGGGACTTATGCTGGATTCCTTTTGACTGCTTTAAAGCACATTCAAAACAAATTCTTTGCCTCAGAGAGTTCTGGGAAGTATGGCTTGCTGGAGATTGTAACTCTGTGATGGGGTGAACTACAGTGCCCAGAATTATATGAGGGAAAGAATGTGTTTTGAGTGTGCTTTAAAGTTACAGTGTATACAGCAGAGTACTACTGTCCTGCTCTGAATGGAAGCAGGTCATGTACATCATTTCACCATGTAAACATTAGGTCTGGCTTTTGTGGATGCCTACAGGCTTCCACTGTTTTGTGGGAGGGGTTAAAGTGCATACTAGAAATTTAGGTTTGTGCAGTTAAACTGGATTAAAGTGCTCTGTCACCTGGGCACAACAAATCCACTCTAATAAGCACACAGGGACTTTTTTTACTTAGCAAAGAGATGGGGAAATGCCCTGAAAAGCATGGGATGAACGAATAATTAGCAGGAAGACGTATAAACAGAACAAATGCTCAATAAAAACTGTGTGGGATAAATTGCAGTACAGTGGTACCTTGGTTCTCGAACAGCTTAGTTGTCAAACAAATCAGCTCCCAAACCCGGAAGTAAGTGTTCAGATTTGCGAACGTTTTTTGGAAGCCGAACCTCCATTAATGCATGAAGGGGTTAGGATCACAGAGTAAGCTGTTGGTGCTAGAGTTGACTAAGTCATGCCCCCTCACCTCTGGTAAAGAAGGGAGTGAAGCTTCTTTGCTCACTCTCAGTCTACCATGTGAAAATCGCAAGGATTGGAGGTCTGGACCTGAGGCTCCAGGCACAGACCACATGTTTAGAAAAGTTTTCTACTGTATTTTGTAACAAGATTTCTGCCTGAGTTTTTCCTGCTGCTGTATGGAAAGGCACATGAATCTGACCTTTGATGTGTTTGTAAACTTACTAAACTGTGTGGTCTGTTCACTGCAAGGGGGTAGAAAGGGAAGCACTTTAAACAACTCAGGACAATATATTTAAAAGGTTTAAGCAGCCTAAATTCCCACACTTTATTGCTGCATGTGACTTTTTAAAAACCACTTTTACTGAAAAATCTTGTTGCCCTGCATTTCGGATTTAGGGATCCAGTGAATTCTTTTAACCAAATACATTTGTATCATAATCCTGGCAAAACAGACATAGTCTAACCTCCTCATAAGCTTTGAGCAAACACATAAAGATGAATACTCAGTGAGGTTGTCTGGAGGAGTCCTCTGTCTTTCTGAACCCTTTGTGAACACGGACTTGGGTGTGGGCTAGACCTTTCACAAGGACCAGTTCCATGTGGACATCACCAGGGAATGACTGTCAGAAGCTGTGCATAGCAATGGGCGCTGCTGTTTCGTAGTGGTGAACATTGTGAGGCCATACATTTCTCTCTGCCTTGCTGATGTAATTTTATCTATAATACCTTTTACTAGCTTTAATGTTAATGTATCCTGCTCTGGAATATGTTATTCTGTGAAAGGTGAATTATAAATAAAGTGATTTCTTTCACCAGGGTGATGAGGGTTTGATGGGGCCATCTGGATTCCCAGGGAATACGGGATTGCGTGGTTCAAAGGGTAAGTCACTGATCTGATATTTTCAGGTACCATTTCCAACGGGGAAACTACAAAGGGGCCACAGCAGGAGATAGTGCTAATGGGGAACGTAAAGTTGTGTGTTGTGTGCATTGGTGCAGATGTGCTAGAATGGGACGAGTAGTTAAGTATTGTATGATTTATGTAGATGTATACATTTGAGTATACATCAAATGAGGGACGCGGGTGGCGCTGTAGGTTAAACCTCAGAGCCTAGGACTTGCCGGTCAGAAGGTCGGCGGTTCGAATCCCGTTGCTCGGTCCCTGCTCCTGCCAACCTAGCAGTTCGAAAGCATGCAGTGTAAGTAGATAAATAGGTACCACTTCGGCGGGAAGGTAAACGGCGTTTCCGTGCGCTGCTCTGGTTCGCCAGAAGCGGCTTAGTCATGCTGGCCACATGACCCAGAAGCTGTACGCCAGCTCCCTTGGCCAATAAAGCGGATGAGTGCCGCAACCCCAGAGTCAGTCACGACTGGACCTAATGGTCAGGGGTCCCTTTACCTTTACCTTATACATTTGAGTAATCAGAATTTGAGTGTGATGTTGGTGTTAGTGGTTGGGGGGGGGGGGAGTATTGTATATTGTGAGTCAGGATGTGCCTTGGTAAGAGGGAGGCTGAGGAAAGGAGGGAGCCCTTGATCCTGAAGACATTTTGCAAAATGTGCTGCTATCTTTTTGGTTTTTGCAGGATCTTATTTTTTTATTGTAGTCTTTTACAGATAACTCACAAGTTAATGTGCTTTTAACTTATGCACATTCAGTTTTATACTCGTGGCAAAAAGATTTTTTTTTAAGAAAATTGAAAAGGGACAAAAAGCAGACAGGCATCTAGGGGGAGAAAACTCTGGCACCCCATCCACCACTGCACCCAGGATGTTTTGACTACATGTGATTTTAGCTTTATGCGCTACGCCTGGAACATAACCCCTGGATAAGTGTTGTATAATATGTAGTTCTTCAGTTTTATTGTTTTGTGTGTGTGTGTGTGTGTGTGTGTGTGTGTGCGCGCGCGCATGTATGCACACTAGAGAAAGAGAGAGAAGGAATTGGTAATTTTGTAAAAACTGCTTGAAAGTGTACATATGTTAAGTGTTATAAATATATGTTAAATAAATGAAAGTAATTTTGTTTTTTTAACCATCTTTGGTGCTCCTAGTAACAGGCAGCATTTAAAGCGAAAGAAATGTCATTGCTCTGCTCTCATAACACTTGAACCCTTGGCCGCTTAATGAAATTGATTGGCAGGTTCAAGACTAGGAACACACCACATAATTAATTTACGTGGTTCAGTGCCACTCTGCTGTAAGAATGACCAATAGATTGTGATATATAGATTGCTGCCTCGTGTGGTGAGCCACTGAACTGCAAAGTGTCAGCTTCTCCAGGATGTGACTTCATGAACTGAAACTGACCCCCAACCATTAAGTCCAGCCATTGGATCCTCTCTGACAGGAGGGAGTATATAAGGGTTTCCTGTTCCACTTGAGCTTTGTTCAAGTGAAATGGCCTTCCTAAGCTCTGGTGTGCTTCTGTATCCTTGGTGGTGCATCATTCCTAACTCTCTGAGAGTTGCAGCTTACATGGGAACTTCTGGAGACATAATAGTGGTGGTGGTTGTTCCCCTATTCCAGGTGACCGAGGAGAATCATTTGGAATCCCAGGTGGTGTAGGACCCAAAGGAAAACAAGGGGACCCTGGACTTCCAGGTATACAACTGGTGGTGATCTTTGAAAGGTTTCTGAAAGGAAAAGCTTCTGGGTTATCTTGTTAAAATATTGATTAAGGCTTCATACTCCTTTAGTTTTAAAATAAAAGTAGGTAGTCACATTATTCACAATTTTTCAGATTGCCACTGTCAGGATGGGGCTATATTGGACATTCTCTATCTGCTACCACAAGGGCTCTTGCACTAGCTGACATGTGGGTGTTAATGCTGCACAACAGAGGAATCCAACACAACAGTTGCAATCACAGATATTTGTTGCATAATAGATGATACAATCTATTGCACAACAAAGTTACTAGCAGCCTGATAATACATTCTCAGGTGCAACAACACTCTACTAGTGCGAAATATATCTCCAGTGGAACAATTATATACACTAAGTGACTTTAACTTAGCACTGCTGAGCTGTTTCTGATGGCATACACCATGTGTTTTGGATGTAGATACATGCTTGGGGAGGGGCAGAGCTCAGTGACGTATTTCGCATGTGAAACATCCCAGGCTGAGTCCTTGGCAATTCCAGCTTAAAATTTAGTGAGTTGGGAAAGATACAGGATGATTGGTGGTGGGCCAGTGGTCAAATGGGCCAGTGCATCAAACATCTAAAACAATGACAAGACTTCCTGTGTGATCTTTTGAGGTGCAAGAGGACTTGATGGACCAAAGGGTGAGCCAGGATTCCCAGGAAGCGTTGGGATAAAAGGAAATAAAGGTGCACCGGGGGACTTTGGCCAAGATGGACCACCAGGTATCTATGCTCTTTTGCGGGTAGTTAACCAGACAGTCCATGTTTCCTGTAAGATGAATATTCAGTTCAACAAATGCATGGGAAAGCTGCCTTCTTGTCCTCCCCTCCAAGACTTTATATTAGCAAGTGGGGTTTAGTGGTTGCAACAGGGGTTGCCACCCTTAGCACCAACAAGGCCTCTGGGTGCCTTGGTCATGAGATGGTGAGAGTGGTTACTTTTTACATCCTTACATACTATAGAGGTGAAGGAGGAAGTTGGAAGCGTGACCTCACTAGATGACCCTGGGATAGGCACTTCCATCCACTGAGTTTTGCTGAAAGTAGACCCACTGAAATTAATAAACCCAACTTAGTCATTTCCATTAATTTTCATGGTCTCCTCTGAGTATGACTAATGTTGGATACAACCCAGTGTTGACAATGCTCAGCTAGGCTGACCAATGGTCCATTGGTAGGAAGCAATTTCCTGCATTCCTCCTGCACTTGTTTTCTTAAAAATTCATCTGAGTTCAATGTACACATGCTCATAGCCTCTGAGAGTTCAAACTTTGCTGTGAAGGTATATGGGTTACAGTAACTGTCTGCTGTTGTGCTGTTGAAGCTTTTTCCTGCTATTGTTGGGGGGACTGATTTGCGTATTTTTCATGAATTGCCTGGGTTTCTACATAAATGTAAAAAATGGGTTTTATTTTTTATGTTTCGTTTTGCTTATGCTCTCAGGGTTACTTGGGTTCTTTTTGCACAGCAAGAGATCTCACAAGTTAAATAGATAATAATAATGTGTCATGCATTTTAAGGCTGTGTCTTAATCTGTTGATTCTTCCTCTCCCCCCGCCCATGTCCAGGTTTCCCTGGAGTTGGGATTTCAAGGGGCAACCCAGGTTTTCCAGGCATTCCTGGGCAGCGTGGCCCTCCAGGACTTACAGGGCGTCCTGGCATTGCAGGGTTAAAAGGTATGACTTTATTTTCTTAAATTACCCAAAATGTTGGTAGGGAGGGGGATCTGGAAAGACAAAGGTTGAACCATTAATCACCCTGAGAGCAGACTGACTGAAGTCAACAGGCTTCGATCCATTGTTCATTTCAGCGAGTCCGGTATCAGGGACATTTCGGAAGGGAGGCATGTGCAGGGAATTTCCCACCAAGCCAGTAACAGTCAATAGCTAACTGTGGAGTCAGGGCACCATCATTGGTACTGTGCAAGCATGTGGTGACTAGCTTGACCTCCCTCTGACTAAGTCACTGCTTCATACTAAGGTGGAGGGCAGTGAGGTTGGCGTGGTGCAAATGCTCTGGCAGGAGCACCAGATAGGTTCTGCTAGGACATTTGCACTATGCTGACCTCTCCAGAGCTTTGCCCCTCTCTATCCTACTTTACAGCAGCAGCTCAGCTGGAGGGAGGAGGGTGAACAGCCCCACCCCATTATGTTATCTTTGCTGCTGCTATGATGGTGAGTCAGTACAGAGCCTTTTCGGCAGTGGCCTCAAGATAAAGGAATAGGGTAGGACAGTTCTACTTCCTCACACCGGGTTTTTAGACTTCATTTGTTGAATTAAATTTATACAGCTGGCCATCAGTGCATCAAAGAATATTTCCTAGGTGGCTTATAAGCATAACAGTATTTTAAAAAAACATACAGTATATAATAATTAAAATCAACATTAAACTGTGAAACTTTTTGTAAACTGCTTTGAGGTTTGTTTGTTTTTTACAATCAAATGGTACATAATTTTTATGACTTAATAAAAATAAATAAAATTAAAGATGGGGGAACCTTTCTTGATCATGATACTATCAGGGCAGACATATTAGGTCCCACTTTCAGTACTATTTACACCTGCAAATATTTTGCTGTGGACACACTGCTTTATTTCTAGTCAGTATATATCCTGTAACTTGGTGCTAAAATCCTGTGACTTTTTATACCACAAATGTTCTGGCTTATTTTCCTGCTTTTGTTGTTCTGTAGCTGTGGCTCTCACTTTTTTTCTCTGAGCCACACTTTCAGGGGGGGGGGGAATTTTGCTTGCAGCATACCAAAAAAATTTATTGTTAAGAAATACATTGGGAAACAAAAAGAAACACAGAACGCAACTACTTTGCAATATGATCATGGAACATCCAGAAAATATAAAACAGTGCAGCTGCATAATATAATAATTAAAATCAACATGAATCATTCCCAAACTATAATATTGATTGTCCTTGAATCTTCCTGCTACACTTGCATAGCATGCCACACCCTTTGAGATCACTGCTCCACAGCACTGTAGAGAGCAACAATGTGGTAGCCCTGGGGAAGAATTGCAGAACAAACCGAAGCAGAACCAATCCCTCACTAATGCACTATTCTTGTGTCAAGAACATGTAGTAGAATATGCTCACAATAAAATGCCTGTCTGAAAGCGCCCTCCATTTGTATCTTTAAAGGTGACTATAAGCCTTGCTATAGGTCCACTGGCTCACAAGGCAGGGCAAATAAATCTTCGAATAAATAAACCAATTTTCCTCCAGTGTCTCAGTTGCTTCCTGTTACTCAATTCAGTGTTTTCCAAATATCTCCTCAGGATTCCCCGGCTCTCCAGGCTTGACTGGCTTAAATGGTTTACCAGGCACAAAGGGCTCACCTGGAACACCAGGTAAATAAATTGAAACAGACTAGGAAGACGCCTAATGACGTGGGCACCTGCTCCATCTTTTGGTAGTTATCTCCAAGACCACCTGTGGACCTTGAGGTCCAGGAATGGGGAACCTCAGGGCTGCCAAATGTGACCCTCCATGTCTCTCTCTGGCTCTTGAAACCCTTCCCACATTCCTCCTTGGCCCATCATTTCACCCTCACTTGAGTGCTTTTGTCTGGCTGCAATGTGTCCTGAGACTGGGGCAATTTGTCTTGCTTGTTTGGGTAGGGAAGGGAGAGGGGAGTGAGTGTGTATGTGTTCACCTGCAGAAACCGCTGACTTCTGTGTGTGTGTGATGTAGCCTGGTGCACAAAGGTAAAGGTCGTGTTTTTTGCCTTGCCCACTTTTGACTCTGGCCCCAACCACTGCTGTCATGTGTCCCCCCGCCCCCGCCCCCCCAAAGGTTGCCTGTGAAGGGATGTGGCCACTTCAAATCCTTTGACAGCCGATTCCTAAAGGAGCCTTTGCTATCTCCGCAACCTATACCCAAATCCCTAAATATCACAGCGATGAGATTAAGGTATACTTTTCTTTAGCCCTCTCGGAAATTCCATTCTCTGCAACAATTTTTGTGGTCTGTTTAAATTTCCTTGCACTGCCAACATTCTCAGCTAAGTGCCAGAGCAGGATACTGTGCCCCCAGCAGAGGAGGGGAGAAGTGTTGTGTGACCCATTGCGGGGGCGGGGGTTCTTTGATGGCGTTTAATGGGCTGCTTTGACCTGCTTTTCATCCTCCCACTCCTTGTTTAGGTCTGAGTGAAATTGGACTTCCAGGGCCTGCAGGAATGCCAGGTGCCAAAGGAGAACAAGGCGTTCCCGGTTTTCAAATTGGACCCCCAGGCTTGCCTGGACAGAAGGGACCTGCAGGAGACTTGGGTAAATAACAGCAACCGCAAAGAGATCATAAACAGCAGCTGAAAGAGACCATGAGTTAGAAGAGGAGTGTTGAGAGCTGGTGCAGCAGAATGGTTAAGATACTGGGCTATGGACTGGGAAGTCCCTGGTTCATATTTCACCTCTGCCATGAACTCGGAAGCTGGCCTAACACAAACCTCTCTCAGTCCCCCCCCCCCCACTACAACTGCAGTGCAGTTATCATTGTAAGGCTGGGGTGGGAACTTGTACGTCTCCTAGATGTTGATCACTCTCCCATCGGCCTAAAATAGCATGGCCAAGGATTGGGAGCAATGGGAACTATGATCCAACACCTGATTTGTATACAGGTTCCCATCCCTCTTGTAAGAGTTACAAAAGTGTTATGTTCACACACACAGTGCTTTTTTTCTAAAATGTTTAGGGGTACTCTCATTTTCCTACTCATACTGCCACTCAATGAGGCCAAACTTACATTCACAAAATGTTTAGGGGTATGCGTACCCCTGCATCCTCCCAGAAAAAAGCACATTATATATAGAAGAGAGAGTGTGTGTATGTGTGGAGACCATGGTGACAAATATTTCTGCCTTAAAGCAATGGGATAAAAATAAAACAACTTAATTTAATCATCCAAAAACAATAGCTAAGCTTGTTGTGATAATAAATGACATTGCACGTTAAACTCCATGCCACATGCTCCACTTCTGATTGAATATCTGATACGTATTTTATATAATAAATGATTTCTTAAGGATGTTACCATGCCACAGTTTGCGTGGCTGCCAACCGGTGGTGCTATGTGCTACAGCATGACAACAAACAGGGCTCTTGGAGCTGCTGAGCCATAGCTGCAGCATTGGAGGGTGATGGAGAGTGAACGAGAGACTCTGGCAGGTGACTGAGACCAGTAAAGGAGTGGCTGGGTAGCCCAGGCCAGCTGGTGGAGCAGGCCAGCAAGTGGAGGTTTGGCCAGGGTAGTGGTAGCTTTGGCAAGGAGGGAGGGGGAGCGGTGGTTTAGGCGAGGGGATGGTGTTGGTGAGCAAAGTGAGCTGGATCTCGCAGCCCCTAGTTCATATTCTTCTAGTTAATCTTTGTCCATGTCACTTTAGGTCGTCCTGGAGCTATGGGTCCTCCTGGTTTGCAAGGGCCTCCAGGCATCTCTCTTCCATCAAAAATTCCTGGGAGACCCGGTGATGCTGGACTTCCTGGAGAAGATGGTAGACCAGGTATGGAGTTGGGAATCAGACCGCTTGGCTTTAGAAATTAAACTGGAAGGAGAGAGACACATTAATCAAGCACCAGCGAAGCCCTGACAGGAGAATCTGCCAGAATGTGTGGTGGAATCCTTCAGTTCAGGAATACAACCTCCCAAAAGCTGGATCCAAAGGCTTTAAGTTCTATAATCAGCATAATGTACGCAGATTAGGTTGAATAATGACATTGCATGCATTTAACCTGCTGAATGCATATGCTGTTTAATGCATTTACTGCAGAATGCATTGAACTACTATAGCAAAAGTTTTGTGTTAATGTGCTTGAACGAACCAAGTCAGTTCAAGGCAGCAAACAAAATTGCAAGCATAAGTATACAATAATATGTTTAAAAATAAAAGCATTTCTTATTTTGAAATATATTATTGTACATTTATGCTTGTAATTTCATTACTTAAAAAAATCCAATGCATTAGATATAATTCAGACAATATAAAAGCCTTTTCCAAAGTTACATCAATAAAGCAGTAGTATAAATACCAGTTTTAAAAAACCACTTAATCATACTTCATTACTAGACTATTGCTGCTGATTAAGGATTGTCTGCAGCTGAGCCCAACTCAGAGCAGACCTGCTGAAATGAATGGGCCTAAGTTTGTCATCTCCATTCAGTTCAGCAGGTCTGCTCTGAGTACGACCAGCAGTGGATGCAACCCTAAGATTAAAAATGCAAACTCTTCTTTAGGTACAAGAACAAGGGTTTTTTTTTTGGGGGGGGGGGTAACAAGTGCACAAAATATTAATTGATATTCAGATCCTCCTACCATCCTACGTATTAAAGGGCTATCTTTCCCCTGTGGTTATAAGGGTGATAAAAATGTCATTCTAAAAAATCCTACAACCATATTAGAGGTTGTAAGCTTGGATTCTACTTGCAAGGGTCTCCTCTCAGTTATACAATAACCTGCACCCTTTTGACAACAGTCTGTAGTGATGCCATATTGATGCTGCAGTGTTTATGTTGGCTTGGATGTGGTCTGGTGAGATGTGCAGAGCCTGGGGGAACCCCAAGGCTGAAGACCAACATCTGAGCTACCTTTGCTTGTTCCTGTTTGCCCCAGGCTTCCCAGGTCCCCCTGGGCCACGTGGACCACCAGGCCCGGCCTCCAACCAAGGTGTTACTGGTGACCCAGGCCTCCCTGGTCATCCTGGACTAAAAGGTTTCAAAGGTGACATGGGCTCCCCTGGGTTGGGCGGAGTCCCGGGAGCATCAGGATTCAAAGGTACAGAGTTACATTCATTAATATGATTATTATTTACATTATTTTTACAGCTTTCTCCTTCTAGTCATTCTTAAGCCCAAGTTAAGCTGTGATGGTCAGTAAATGGAAAAGGATATTGTGGTGGTGGTGGTGGTGGTGTTTTATATGGTGCCCATGTGACTGGGTTGCTTCAACTACTCTGTGTAGCTCCCAACAAAATGTGTGTGTGTAAGAAACTTTGAAAAATAGAAGTAGGGAACTTAATCCAACTTAATTCCCTTACACTCCATGGGCCAACCTGTCCAGGAATCTTATGTAGGGCAGGTAGGGAATATAAATAAATAAATGAACAGTGACAAGTGAGTGAGACGTCCCATTTATAAATCACCTGATGCCATAATGTCATTGGATGATTGACAGCGATCAAAGTTTGAAGGGCCTCCCTGTAACTGATTGATCAGCTCCACTGGGGTTCCCTGTCATGGTTTGTCCTGCAATGTCAGGTGGCTGTGAGTTTGTGGAGGGGATGGCTTAGCAGACCAAACTGGCACCAGGGCCAGTTTCCCACCACTGGGGTAAAGGCAGATGCTTTTAAGACGTTCACAGTGTTAACAGGCCCAGTCCAGTTCTGCTTTCGCCCCAAATAAGTGAAAAGTTCTGCAGCATAAGTCAGTAGGAAGTTAGGTAGATCCTTCCATCTCTTGAGTTCGATGTTAAATAGGACAGCGGAGCTGAGAGAAATGCTCTCTATATTCGTCTTTTACAGCAAAAGCTGACACTGCCAGGACAGAGCTTCTCTGCAAAAGAGCAGTTCTGCCTAGGATAATATGTGTATAAAATGTTGAATTTCCATATGAAATTGGGGGGGGGCATGCAGCTGGACTTTGCATATGGCTGTGGTTGAGCTCTCTCAAAGTGACTGAGTGTCCAATCTTGGAGAGCTAACATGGTGAGGTGGTAGACCAGGACCTAGGAGACTGGAATTCATATCCCCATTTAGCTTCAACTTGGGACAGTGACTCCAGATTTGAGCTCCAGAAATGAGCTCCTGGGGCAGGGTGATGCTAACCTCAAAGGAGATGCAAGCATTTGAAGCCCCTATGATTTTTCTCTGGGTCTTCCTTTTTTCTTTTATTTTTTTCCTTCACTGTGCAGTTGCCAAAGTTGCAGTTCAAGCTGGAAGATCAGAATGAAACTTCTGCAACTGCTAGTGTGTGGGAAATTACTTCCACCATCTCAGCTACTTTTTTTTTAAGGATCAGATTTTGTCCAGGGATAATGTTTTTAAGATGTAGGCAAAAAAATTATAAGATTGATAAAGGAATAAAAGTACATATCATAATCCTTAATATATAATGTTTGTGGGAGAGCTAGCACAATTAACTATATCATTCAGAATTTACCTGTGCTACATGTATCCTAACTGGAGAGGAAATGTAGGCACCTGAATTTGATTTCGAAGCTTGAATAGTCTTCCACATAAGAAATAAACAGACACCTTGTTGCTGTCATATCTTTTAAAGAAAATGTGGATTCCATGTTTGCTTCACCAGCTAAGTAAATTATTATGTAATCCCAGTCTCTGATGTTTTTTTTTAATTAATCCACTGCTGTTTTGATGGTTTTTTTATTTACCTTCTCTTCAGGATAAGTAAGAGGAGAAGAATTTTTTTAATAATATGTGCTCCATTTGCATATACAGTGGTACCTCGGTTTATGAACTTAATCCGTTCCGGAAGCCCGTTCTTAAACCAAAGCTGTTCTTAAACTGAGGCACGCTTTCCCTAATGAGGCCTCCCGCCGCCTATGCCCTTCCACCATTCGGCTTCTGTTCATAGACCAAGTTAAAGTTCACTAACCAGAACATTACTTCCGGTTTTGTGGAGTTCTCATACCTAATAGTTCATAAACAGGGTTGTTCTTAAACCGAGGTACCTCTGTATTCAGCAAGTTCTGCAGTGTTTGCTTGTCGAAGACATTTGTATCCTGGTTTCTCACCCCATTGATGTCAAAGGTGATATATGAAAATAGGTTCTTAAATTTTGCTTCAGTGAACACAGCAGTGGTAATCAGAAAGAGACCAGAATCAGACCAAAAATAAAATAAATTGGAAAGATTGTTTAAATCAAAGGACAGGCATAATGAAAATATAAAAGCATGCAGATTTGCCCTAGAAAAGCCTTGAGCAACAGTATAAACTGATATACAGTGGTACCTCAGGTTACATATGCTTCAGGTTACAGATGCTTCAGGTTACAGACTCCGCTAACCCAGAAATATTACCTCGGGTTAAGAACTTTGCTTCAGGATGAGGACAGAAATTGTGCTCCGGTGGCGCGGCGCCAGCAGGAGCCCCCATTAGCTAAAGTGGTGCTTCAGGTGCCTCCGGAACGAATTAAGTACTTAACCCGAGGTACCACTGTACCAGTTTCCTCAGCCTGGGGCTGGGGCTTTCAGCTACAATTCCCACCAATTCCCTGACTGATGATGATGGGAGTTGTAGTCTTAAAACATCTGGAGGGCACCAGATTGCGGAAAGCTGCTTAATGCTATTCTAAAACAAAATAGCCTGGTTTTCTCTTACTAATGTGCTCATGTGATTGCCAGTATCAGTTTCTGTGGTCTGGTTGCAGAAGCAAGACTATACCTCTTGTATCTTCTCAGGCTTCAGAGGTGACCCAGGTTTAATGGGAATGCCAGGTAAAGATGGTCCTCCAGGAGATGCCGGTTTCCCTGGGCCAAAAGGTGAAGCAGGCCGTCGAGGTAAGCGCCAAGCAGCTTCATGGGAAATGCACTTGACCTTGGGAAAGGAACAAAACATAGCGTGATAAGAGAATGTTATAGATTCTCTGTTATGCTGCCTGTTACATGATTAGCCAAAAATAAGATTTTGGTTTGAAGTAGTTAGGACCTCTTACTGAGTTTTCAGAATTTTGTTTAGTTTAGCTCCTCTCATCCGATCAAGATAAATATGTCACTTACAGGAAGGACCAAAAGGTTGTGGTGCGGAATGCTCCTGTTCAGGGTTACAGCCAGGCAGCCATGCCCTTTTCCAGGATACTCCATTCCATTCCCCCGCAAAATAATAATAAATAAATAAAATTCTTTGTTCCCCCCCCCAGCCCTTTTAAGGCATGTTTTTTTCATGAATATATTTTTGGCACTTCTATAAACCTTTGAGTTCCCTCGATCCTGATTATACCTCCCTCTTGTGAGCAGATGTTGCTATTTTTGGCTGTGTGAAGATCAGCAGAGAAAGACTTGGCTATTGGCATAGAACAGAACATCTGTATTTGTTCTTGTGGCTTTCAAAATTCAGTAAAGATTTGCCCATTTCAGTTTCTGTTTCCTCTTGCTGTGATCCGATTTCACTGCTATTCTTTATACTAGCTGACAGAAACCTTGTTCTTTCCATCATGTCCGAATGATTCTTGGGAGGTGCAATATTTGGATATTTTATTTGTAATTTGCGTTATATTTAAGCTTCATTTTGAATACCTATAACAGAAGTGGGGGACCTTTTTGCTTCACGGGGCCAGATCCCTACCAGGATTGATCTTGTAAGCCAAAATTTGATCGGTGTGTGGGGCCTGACCATATGCGAAATTCCCTTGGGCATTTCCCGCTTGGGAACCACACTGCAAGAGAGGAAGATTAGAACATATGAGCAAACACACATCTAATGTCTCTCCCCACCCCCTCAATTTGACTGAAGCTAAAGGGGTGGGGTGGGACGCGGGTGGCACTGTGGGTTAAACCACAGAGCCTAGGACTTGCCGATCAGAAGGTCGGCGGTTCGAATCCCCACGATGGTGTGAGCTCCCATTGCTCGGTCCCTGCTCCTGCCAACCTAGCAGTTCGAAAGCACGTCAAAGTGCAAGTAGATAAATAGTTACCGCTCCGGCGGGAAGGTAAACAGCGTTTCCATGTGCTGCTCTGGTTCGCCAGAAGCAGCTTAGCCATGCTGGCCACATGACCCGGAAACTGTATGCCGGCTCCCTCTGCCAATAAAGCGAGATGAGTGCCGCAACGCCAGAGTCGGTCACAACTGGACCTAATGGTCAGGGGTCCCTTAAAGGGGTGGGGTGGGGAATGGTTGCAAAGAGAGGACAAGGTGAATCTCCCAAGAAAGGGAGTTCCAAAGTTATGCATCTTCTCCATATTATTATTCCTGTTTCTCTTGAGCATCCCAGTTGTACAGTCTTATCTACTGATGGTAAAGGGGAGGACGACTAGGGTTGTGATGTGATATATTTTCTCACCGCCATCTGTTGATAATCAAGGCAGGTCATTCTCCTATCCATCATGTGCAGGGTTTCCTGGTCTTCAAGGGGCTCCTGGTCTTGTGCAGAAAGTTGAAGAAGTCAAAGTTGCTCCAGGCTTAATTGGTCTGCCAGGAATTGATGGCATCCCTGGTTTGAATGGAGATACTGGGTTCCAAGGCCTGACTGGAGCACAAGGTAAAGCACGCACCTTACGTGGATGCCTTCAGTATAAGGCAGTTTCCTGTGTCCTTATTTTAGGAGCATATAAGTGGCCTCAGCAGAGTATATTCTCAGATTCACAACCTACCCTTCCACTTGACTCCTTATTTTACTTTTTTCTTATCTCTTCCCTCTAAGCCACTCTCTCCCAAGTAAAAAGACTGAGTAATTAATCACAGTTGTGTTTATTTGGTCTATGGATCATAAACATCAAATGCAATATTGGGTTACTGAGTCAACACACACACACACACCAACAACAACAACATACATATGGTGTATTTTAAAATGGGTGTATAGCAAAATCCATCAGAAATAAATAAAAAAAGTTTAAAATGCAGACAATTTTGACTTGGCCCACCTCTTCTCTCTAATAAGTGTGACCTAGTTTCGAAAGCTACAGCATAGGAACTTGGCTTTATTTTCTGTGGTTTGGAATCTGCCATTTAAGTGGAGGCATAAAGTTCATACGATTTCCCCATGTGTTGGGAAAGGGCTGGGGAGAAAACCTACATCCAGAACTCACTTTTAAACCTGTGTTGGTTTCGCACAAATGTTCCATGTCTAGATGTCACTTTTGCTTCTGCCCAGCAAGGATGTTCATAAAGTGGGCATTTTAGAAGTCCTGCGTATTATTATGCTAAGCTGCATTGAATGGAAAGGCTGGGGCAGCAGTGGGGAACCTGTGGCTATCCAGATGCTGTTGGAGTGCATTTCCCATCATCCCTAGCAATTGGCTATGCTAGCTGGGGGCTGATGGGAGTTGGAGTCATAGGTTCCCCAACTCTGGGTTACGATAAGCTGGCCCTACTCATCTGCTCCTGCCAACCTAGCAGTTCGAAAGCACGTCAAAGTGCAAGTAGATAAATAGGTACCATTCCGGCGGGAAGGTAAATGGCATTTCTGTGTGCTGCTCTGGTTTTGCCAGAAGCTGCTTAGTCATGCTGGCCACATGACCTGGAAGCTGTACGCCGGCTCCCTCGGCCAATAAAGCGAGATGAGCGCCGCAACCCCAGAGTCGGCCACGACTGGACCTAATGGTCAGGGATCCCTTTACCTTTTTACTCATCATGACATAGATCTCTTGTTTTGACTGAAGACAGGGGTATGAGAAGGGAAAAAAAACTTAACAAGCTATTTATGTATATATATAACAGGCCCCAAAGGGATGGCAGGTAGACCGGGCCAGATGGGAGTCAATGGTTTGCCAGGGTCACCTGGTGTAGTTGGAGATCCAGGAACTCCAGGAAGTACAGGGCCACCAGGATTTGAAGGTAAATGCTTTTTACATTGTCTCTTTAGTGTCTAGGGCGGTGAAGAGAAATCTGTGACCCTCCAGCCTATGGGACTACAATATCCATCATTTATTATTATGATTTATTAAATTTCCATATCACCATTCTTTGAAGGATCACAAAAATGCCTAACATAGTAACAAACAAAAGAATAACTTCCCCCCTCCCACAGTTATAAAAGCCATAGATGGTTTAATTAGGGCTGGGAGAAGAGAAATATTTTTGCCTGGCACCCAAAGATGTATAATGAAGGCACCAGGTGAGCCTCCCGGGGGAGGGCATTCCACAAAAGGGAGCCACTGCAGAAAAGGCCCATTCTCATGCTGCCACCCTCCGGACCTCTCATGGAGGAAGGATGCATGCAAAGAAGGGCCTCTGGTGATTATTGCAGGGTCTGATATGGGAAGAGCTGGTCCTTGAGGTATTGCAGTCCTGAGACATGAAAACCTTCAGAGGTCAAAACCAGCACTTTGAATTGGGTCCAGAAACTAATTGGCAGCCAGTGCAGTTGGTCCAGGATTGGCATTATGCTCAAGCTGCCTTGCCCCAGTGAGCATTCTTGATCACTGGCCATGCTGGCTAGAGTCTAACAACATCTGGAGAGGCATAGCTATGTGGAAAGAGGAGGTTGGCACACAGCGAAAGCTTTTAAAACTAATGCTCATAGTTGTGCAGGAGAACTTGTTGGGGTGCGGTAGTCTGGGGAAAGGAGGATTCCAGTGCATTCATGCTGCAGTTCTGAAAACAGCTGTGGGGGCCAAAGGCAGAGCTAAATGCTCTGGCACCTGGAGCAGCACGCATACTGTGCACCCAGGGCGGGGCTAGCCGCCCACAGGGGCAGGGCAAGCGTCCCAGGGTGGCGGGGTGGTGATGTCACCCCCCTTCAGGGATGACACCCGGGTGGGCCACACCACTACACACCCCTTTCTCTGCCAGTGGTGGAGGCATGTATGTATAACTAACCAAAGAAGAAGAAAATGCAATGCTGCACGTAAGCATTAGGTGTAACATGTATTTGTTTATTTGTAAACCACAGTTTCATAAAAATAAAAGATGGTGTACACCATACAATCTTACAATAAAAACATCTGTAAATTCTAGGCAGGGTGGGGGGGATTCACACTGCAGAAGCCCTGTGTGAATAACACTGTTTTTAGGAGACACCCCCTGCAAAAAAAAGGGCAAGAATGGTTCCTGCTGAACTTGTACCAGCAGGGAGTTCCACAGGGCAAGGTCTACCAAACTGAAACTCTGGTCCCTTGTAAAGGCTGGCTGAAACTCACGGGCATTGGGAACCACTATAGTGCCCATCAGAGCATCTCTGATGTAGTTTGGCCCTCAAAATTATTATCTTGGCACTAGTTGAGTAGGTGAGAAGGAAGAGGAGTTCCTCATCCATGACAGCCTCAATCTTGCTGGCACTACGTCACTCATGGCCAGGATCCAACCTCTCTCTTTTTCTCCCCAGGAATGTCTGGGAAGCCTGGTCCTGCCGGTTTACCTGGCATGCCAGGCCGCAGCGTTGGGGTCGGCTACACGTTGGTGAAGCACAGCCAGTCGGAGCAGATCCCGCCGTGCCCTGTAGGGATGAACAAGCTCTGGGAAGGGTACAGTTTGCTGTATGTGGAGGGCCAGGAGAAGGCTCACAACCAGGACCTTGGTAAGCAGGCAAATATTGATTGTTTGTTTATTCAGAAGCCAAAAGGCTCCCAGAATGTCTTACATGCAATCCACTAAAACAAAGCAGTCACTGCCTGCAGGCTTACAATCTAGAAAAACCATGACACACAATGGGAAAGGGACAGGGAGGGAAGAGGGGAAAATCAAACTCAGACACCAATTCCTAAAACAGTTGTTTTTGTAATGAGCAGCTGGCACAGTTCAGGGGTAGGAGCTGCTTGATGGAGCTGGGCTTTTGGCAAAAATGATGGAATGGGCCCTGCTTCCCATCTTTCCCACTGGTGGTATGGCCACAGGTGGAGGAAGAGGAGTGTGTGGGGAGCGCATCGCCTCCGTCAGTGTGGTCCTGGTAGGGTGCCATCATGGCTGTTGTCCCCCCCCCCTTGCGCTGGGCGCCATGCCCCTGTAAGCGGCATGCCCCGCCCCCAGGACACACACCATGTCCCTGCAGGAGGCACACCACACCCTTTTGGGCAGCGCATCATGCCCCCAGGATGCACGCCAGCCCCCCCACCTGTTCTCCGCCCCCCGGTGCCGGAGCATGAAGCTCCGCCACTGGGTACAACTGCCCTCAGGTGACCCTTGAGGTAGAAGAGGCCTGTTACTTACCTGTCCTTGCTTTTGGGGGTGTTCAGAGGGTGAAAGCAAAGTCATTAATTGGTAGCCAATTCAGTTCCATAACTGATGTTATATGTTCAGATTTTCCTTCCGCTAGTCATCAACAAACAGAATCACATGCATAAAAGGGCACATGACTAAACTAAACAATATATTGATTATAAGACGTAGCTCAACTTACTAAGATAGACAAAATAGTGTTACTATTGCAAAGTGTACACCTCAGCAAGGCTTACAAAGAAGCATTTGACACAAAAGTTGCTATTGTTTCGAAAAATGTGCTGAACAGCCGATGACAAGTTTCCAGATAAGGTCCTATTTCGAAAATCTTCCTCAGATGAAAACAATTAATAAACATTGGCATATTCCTATCCCTGAAACATGTTATACCTTGCAAGTGTAATGATACTTGTCTGCTGCTTAGAGCATTTCATTGCAACAAATATTTTGTCTATCTTATTGCAAACTTAATACAATCAATATTCTGATTCGTTTACAGTCATGTGCCCTTCAGCAGTGTGTGAGTGTGTGTGTGTGTGTGTGTGTGTGTGTGTGTGGTTTGAATTCAATAAACAGGACATCTGAATGAGCCTGACGCTCTGAGTTGACTGCCATGCTTTTTCTCTTGCCTCTCCCCTGTAGGTTTTGCCGGCTCCTGCCTGCCTCGCTTCAGCACGATGCCTTTCATTTACTGCAACATTAATGAGGTCTGCTACTATGCCAGCCGCAATGACAAATCCTACTGGCTCTCCACCACAGCTCCCATCCCTATGATGCCCGTCAGCAGCTTCCAGATCTCTCAGTACATCAGCCGCTGCTCAGTATGCGAAGCTCCTTCCCAGGCTGTGGCTGTTCACAGTCAGGACATCACCATCCCTCAGTGCCCAGAAGGCTGGCGTAGCCTCTGGATTGGATATTCCTTCCTCATGGTAAGAGTCCCTTGCTTTGTACGCAGAAGGCACTCAGTTGAGTCCCTGGCAGAATCTCCACTTAAAAAGTGGTCTCTCTCTGCCTGGGGCCATGGAAAGCTGCTGCCAGGCAGCGTAGACAAGGGTAGGCTAGATCGATTTGCAAGAAACTGATCTTTCACTGTGGCAGTAGAAACACCCCACCCACTTGGGAACTTCTTGCCTATGGACACCAGGCAGGCACCTTCACTGTACAGTGGTACCTCGGGTTAAGAACTTAATTCGTTCCAGAGGTCCGTTCTTAACCTGAAACTGTTCTTAACCTGAAGCACCACTTTAGCTAATGGGGCCTCCCGCTGCTGCTGTACGATTTCTGTTCTCATCCTGAAGCAAAGTTCTTAACTCAAGGTACTATTTCTGGATTAGCGGAGTCCGTAACCTGAAGCGTCTGTAACCCAAGGTACCACTGTACTCTTTTCAGGCCAGTTTATAGCACATTTGTTTAGGTAAGCCTATGCAGACATTTAGAATGTTGGCATGTGTTTTTAAATCAGATTTTTAGCTCATCGGTGATTTTAATTAATTAATTTGTTGAATGTTTCAAAGAGTTGTTTTTAACGGATGGTTTTATTGTTTCATTCTTTCGGCAAAGTGCTTTGATGTTTTACTGCAACCAGGTGGCATATGAATCTCAGGAAATAAAAAACCCCAGCAACAACAGATGAACAAATTATGAAACTGGAGAGTAAGGTCACATCTGCACCAACCACTTAAAGCACTATTAAAACTGACCTCACAAAGCTGCAATGCTCAGCACAGTTCCCAGGATTCCCCAGGGTTGTAAAAGTGGCATAATAGTGCTTTAAATGGTTGGTGCGGATGTGACCTAAATATGTGAGTGCCTGCATTCATATAAGTTTGTGTATATGTGTGACTGAGCGTATGTACACATGAATGTATATAAGGGGTTCAGCTGGTGCTTGTGTTGGCCCAGGGAGGCAGGGTAGAGGATGAGTAAAGACCCTCCATCCCTTTGTTTCCCCCTTTCCTTCCCTGCAAATTGTAGCTACCACCTGCCCTGCAAGTCCCTGCTCCTGGTTCCATGGACATGAGACCTACAGGTTGGGTGGAAGCTGAGAGCAAAAGGAAGAACTGAACATCTCTTTCTCTTCTTGGCCTTCTCCGTCTGCTGCAAGATACCATAAATACATAAGAGGGGGACTTACCCTGAGTCAGACCATTTGCCCATCTAGTTCAGTATTGTCAACATTGACTGGCATTGGCTCTCTGGGATTTCAGTCAGTGAGTCTCTTCCCAGCCCTAACGGGAGATGTCAGGGATTGAACCTGAGACCTTCTTCATGCAAAGGAAATGCTTTGCCACTGATCTGTGGTCCTCCCTCGTGGTATGATTTTGTTTTCTGCAGCAACCAGAACTGTGAGCGTTTTGTTCATCTCTACCAATCCCTGCTGTGGGAGTTTCTTTAACGAAACTGTTTTCTTATAGCACACTGCAGCTGGAGCTGAAGGTGGCGGCCAGTCTCTCGTCTCCCCCGGCTCTTGCCTGGAAGACTTCCGTGCCACCCCTTTCATCGAATGTAATGGTGCCCGAGGGACCTGCCACTACTTCTCAAACAAGTACAGCTTTTGGCTGACGACGGTTGAGCAGAGCCAGCAGTTTGCCGACTTTACCATCTCCGAGACTCTGAAGGCAGGCCAGCTCCGGACACGAGTTGGTCGATGCCAAGTCTGCATGAAGAACTTGTAGCAAAGGCCAGAACTGGTCAGAGCCAACATAAGGGACTTGAGGTCTTGCAGTGCTGGAGACTGTGGGATGTGCAATCTTCCCCGGCTGCAGTAATGGCATTGAAATCACTTCGAAAACCTCTGGGGCCCCCTTGTCTATATTACAGAACATGGTGCTATATTTCTCTCTTCTTCTGTTCAAGGCTACCTCAGGAGGCCTTTCTCTGGTTTTCCAGGTGCCACTTCCTGCCCTCTCTTTGACATACTAAACAGATTTTTATAGGACCTGTTGAATTTTGGAGAACGTTCTCCTCTTCAGAGCTTTGGCCATTCCTGGCGGCTTCTCATGCTGTTATGGATTAAAAAAAGCTTCAACAAATGCCATAGATGTTGACTGTAACAGCCATAGTCAGGCCTCTTAGTGGTTTATTTTAGAAGCAAACCCCCACCCCAGCTTGTCAGAGCTTGGTCCCATCAATGTGATTTTGCTCACCACAGGTGAGCAGGCACATGACTACATAAATACACAATATCATATTTGAAGCAACTATAAATAATTGTTCTGTCCAGGTTCCTGGAGCAGAGGGTCATAAGTGGTGCCTGGCACGTTATTCAACAAATGAACTTGTAAAATGAGTGCCTGCTTCAAACATGATAGGGAAAGCACAAGTGTGCTCTTACTGTAACATGAGGATCGGGTCTGAGGCTTATGAAACAATGAAAAGGTACCTGTGACATAGGCAGAATCAAGTTTATAAAAGACAAGCTCCAAATGTCTTACAGATCAATTATTGTATCTGAAATGATAAATTTAAACTAGTCATTGAAACCACTAAATCAGTTAAAAAATGGAAGGATTTGTCATTATGTTGCAGCTATACATTCAGGTGCTTTAGCAATTAGCCAGCATTTTTAAAATATGCATTTGGTGGAGAAATTTGTGATGGGCACACTTTTGACACACTATCCTTCCCTGTGTAATGTTTACATATAAAAGTTTAGGAAATATTTCTCAGCATTCCCCTGCTATTTGATGTGCTACAAAGAGGTGAGGCAGCTGAAGCAAAAATAAGTGTTTTCACACCTACATCTCATTTAGAGCATCATCTTTTGCAAATCAGAGTAACGAAATTTACAGGCCCTGTTCAGACATTACTTATATCTGCTTCTTAAGCTGAGACATGCACACTGTTTGCTCATGCATGTACCTCCCTCCCTCCCCACTCCCTCCTTCCCCACTCCCTCCTTCCTTCCTTCCTTCCTTCTCAGTGTGCTGCAGTTGATTACTTCCTGTATCAATTAACCATAGTTTTCTGTTGCCTCCAAAGCAGGACCACTATTTTTACAAACCTGGATCTGAACCCAACTTCACACCATGGTTTCAGACTCTCTTTTCCAGCTTTTGTAAACATAGCAGGAAACTGTAGTTAATTATCAAAGGAAACCTTCAAATGTGGTGCATCTAGGAAGGGGAGGGCAGTGCAAAGACATACCACGAAGTCAGAAGTTGCATGCATAACTCAGTTTAGTAAGCAGAGAATATTATATCCAAACTGGGCAATAATGGATTCTGGATGAATATACCAAAGAGGCAGGTGTATTGAGTAGTTTCCTGTGCTGTATTACTTAGAACTGTAAAAAGCCTTTGCAAAATCAAAGCACTCTAGTGGTACTACATTGTACAGATTTTTTGGTTGGCACATGCAGGCAGGCACATGCACTGAAACAACTGCAGGAGGCTGTTCCAGTGCAGGAGGTACAGTGCATGGTGATATCTGCAAAGTTAAAACAGCCTGAGACTGCATTGTACTGTTACTGATCCTTTCCAGGCTGCCTCTGAATGCACTGGAAAGCCCAGTAGAGAGGGGGGAAAGCCAGCAACAATGTTGGGCTGTCATGCAATTTCCAGTGTTGCTGGCCTGCCTCTGTTGTCTGTTGGGGTGGCAGCTATGCTGGGAGTTCTGAGCTTGGCTTCATTGAGCAAAAAAACATTTCCTGTTTCCCACCTGGCTTGCCTCCCCATCAGTAGGGAGACAGGGCAGTGGCAGGTGATAATATACTTGCAGTCTCAGGCTTGGCACCACTTACCACTGCCCCACAACCAGCTGCCTCTCCCTCTCAGCCCTAGGTTGTGGAGGTCAGAGTATGGGACAGGTTGTTGTAGCAGAAACAGCACAGACTGCAGGTGCCTGTAGGAGCAGAGAAGCAACTTCTAGCATGGCTCCAAGAATCACCTTTGCATGGGAACAATTGTGCAGAATTGTGTGCATGTGTGCAGCAAATTTCTGCAAAATGAGGACCTTTTTAAATGTTTCCTGCTGGTTTAATTAAGCATATAATATCGTATAGCCTGCACTTAATGTCACATTCTTCAGCTATCTGCTCTGCATGTGCTTTGAGCTCTGCCATGGATTCACTGGATCCAGGTTGACTCACTTCCTAATCTGCTTTAATGGTCTCTGCCATGCATTTGCAGCAGTTATAGGAAGCCTCTGGCCATTTTGTAAAATATGTCTTCTCATTGCATAATGTCTTAATATTTTCCTGTAGGTGTTTATGCAAAGTTCCTTGCTTTCTGCTTGTGACACAGGAATAGCCTAGGCTGTGTTGGATTAATCTGTGATAGTCTACTATATGTGGATGGTATTTCGTGGTCATAGGGGACTTAAAAACATGTGCAATAGTTATGCCTCTAAGATGAACAAACCGTTTGTTTTTCATTTATTTTTTAGGGTGCTCTATTTTTACTGAGTTTTACACTATAAACAGAATAGCCGGTTATCTTGAAGACCATTTTCAGATGTTTTAAAACCCATGTACCAATCTTTATGGGATGACATCACACTATATCCCGGGTCTCTATGAACCCCTGATCATATCAGGCAGGCTGCTGGTGGTGCATATAAAGATTCACTTTGTCTAAAAGCTCAACCTCCCTTACACTTGACAGCGCTCAAAATCAATCATGATTCTGTACCATTTGCAATAGGAATGCATGCTTGAGCAGGTCATTGGGGGTTAATGACTTCTGTATTCACTGGTGCTTTATGGGTCTTGAGTGAAAACGTCCATTTTTCTTTGTGGAATCTAAAGACATATGTGTGAAATTTCATGGTTTTCTCCAATTCTTGTGCTGTACTGTACATAAAATGAGAAAATTTATATACTGGTTACTCAACAGGTTTGCAACTGTTAGAGCACATTTACAGATTTTTGCCTTTCAGAGGTAGCCTTGAAACTGCTGGTGCCAAAGTGATATACACTATAAAACAATTTAGTTTTACACTTAACTTTGAGTAGATGTTAGATTAACCTTTTCTACTGCTTAAGCCATGGCGGGTTCTCTTTTGTTTCAACTGGGGGAGAAGTGTGATTATTTTTGTAATTCACTGTCAAAAGCATCTTTAGGGCACAGACTGTATTTTCCATTGTTAATTTTATCGAAAAAGCCATAAAACACAAATATGCCAATTTTGTGAGTTATGCTGTTTTTCCTTATGCAGTTGAATGAACACTGTCCCTTTCTCTTCACCACTCCCCAACTTCTCAGTAAATTTCAGAGTTTTTCTGAACAGGATGCCAGTTTTGGTGCAAGACATAAATCTAATGGAGCTTTATTCAACAGTTGAGTGTTCAAATCAATCAGTTTGCAGTTGTATCACCAGAGAGATCACTAGGGGACTTTTGCTACCTACCCTCCAGATTAGCAGCAGGTGTTGTTTCCTTACAAAAGTACCAAAGGGCAGCTTTCTCTCACATGGAACCACACAATGATTTTTTTATATGGGACACACCACCCTCTAGCAGATTCACACTCCCTGATTGCACAGGTGATGGTTTCAGGAGGTAAATATTTACAATTGTAACTCAGCACCAATTCATTAGGTCTTGTTGCATAACAAGAGGCCAAACATATGTGAAGAAACAGCATACTTGCTTTTCAATGCACAAATGTGTAGTTCTCATCAGATTTCATTTGCAAAGGCAAAGTAGATGCTTAGACCCATATGGAATATTAAGATGCTCATAATGGTTGCCCAAAGCATTGTTTTTACACAAGCAGCTAACCTAACAAGCAAAGTGCTAATGATTATGGCACCAAGGAGAAATAAATGTGCTACGTGCAGCAAAAGTAACCTTTAGGGGGGAAACCTCAAGTTGCAAATAAAACTGCATTTCTAGGATCGCAGGACTATAAAAGTTACACCATCCATGCCTGACCATGTCAAAGTAGTAACAAAGGGGAAGAGACAATAGTTTTCATTTTGCCAGAGAACTTCCTTGGGTGGTTAGAAAGGTCCCAAACAACTCACAAAATCTAGCATTTAATTTATTAAATGTTTAAGAAATTTCTTAGATGCACATGTAAAGTGCTCTTACAGAGGAGAGAAAACTGTAAATATTATAAAATAAATACAATTACAGTTTGAAACAAATTACTTTTTTTTACTCAAAAACCAAAGTAGAAAGTTTCCATAATGATTTAAACCTAAGGTCAAGGTGAAATATGTCATGAAAATTACAGAGGAGGAGGAACATAGCAAGGGAGCAGGCGGCTCCTGGCACTCTCCAACCTTCACTTCCTTTCCAGGAGTGCAAGTGGGGAGAGGCTAGGAGGCTGGAGGGTTGCCCTCCAGGTCCCCCATTCATTTATTTAACTCCTAGAAACAGGAGGACAATTGCAAAATTTGTATCTATTAGACAGTTCCTTTCATAGAAACATTTAGGTCTGTTTATTTTTGAAGTGTGGTTGCAGAAATGTATTTAAACAAAACCATTGGGTCTTTTTTCCCTGATGCGGTTGATCTTATAAAAACATTTATTCCTATGAAACAGTCCTGGTGAAGAAACAAGAGGTAAACACACACCTTTACCTCTACATCATGCTTTCAGTGTGAACAGAACTCTTGCATTATACTACACTGAGTAATAATAGCCATCCAGATATCAATGCCTTCAAGGCAGTTCCCAGCAATATAGAAGTCTTTACTTCAATATCATCATTGCCTTCATCCCCCAAAAGTTCATTTTCCTCAGGCAAGATACATTCTTAAAAAACTGTGGGGTTGGGGGGTTGGGGCAAGGGGTATGTCCACTTGCACTTCTGGGAAGTTCTTTTCAAAACTGTTGTCCTCAGTTCCAGTTACTGGTCATTTCTTGTGCTCTGTTCACTGTTTATATGCAGGCACTTTTGGGCGAGAAAAGGCTGCCGTGGTCTTAGTCAATTCATATGCTACACATGGGCACACACAAGGTCAACTGAAGCTTCCTTCAGACGCTCAGGATCTCAAACTCTTCTTCCGATTCAAATAGTTTGTCAGTGGACTCAATGAGCTCTGTGGGAAATGGAAAAAACAACTTATTATCAAGAGCATGCACCTCTGGCTTTTGTGCAGAAATTTACAAACTTTACCATGGCAAGCCTCCCTAATTAAAAAACAAACAAACACTAAAATGTCAAACTTTTCCAAATGTAACAAAGATAAGGAAGCTTAGCTATTTATTGCAACTGTCTAAGTTTCAAGAAAGGAGATGATAGATTAAGATTTGTTTTTAAAACCGTTCTCCTTTAACTTTTGCCCCATGGAATATGTGGGAATGACAGTCTTCCCTTCTTCTTCAGAGATATGTTGGGCACAATCCAAAGTTCTTAGCATGTAAGCTTAAGGCTCAGTTTTAAAGCAAACTTTTCTGTACCTTCAGCAAGGATTCATTTTAAAAAACTGCCTTTGTGTCACATAAATTTCTGTGGGTCTCTTTCCTGCAGTCTACAACCTGCAAAGTGCAACTTGCTGTTCCTTAAAGAGCAAGCTTTGTTCTTGTTGTTGTGCCTTTCACCACATTTAGAGACTTTTATGACCTTCTACTTACATCCAAATCAGCATTAGTGCAATCCTTTTTTCTGCTTTTCCCCACTGATGCAAGACACTTGATTTACCACATCTCCCTTTTAAATCCCCTGTTCCAGAGCTTAGGAACTCCATTTGACATGAAGACCAGTTGCACCCCACCCCACCCCACTCCACAATCCTGCCTTCAATCTGCAAGGTCTGCATCAGTCTCATTTGCTGCTACTGTTTCACAGGGAATTCCAGTTCCAAATGGATCCCATCTGTTGGGAGACAGAGATAACTCCTCTCAAGCAGCACTGTGCTTTATATGTATTTACTTAAGATTTTGAGTGCTTCTACCACAGCTAGAACTGGGTGCACCAATTTCCTAGGATGGGCTGAATCTTCAGAGTACTTTGGAAAAGATTCCAGTGCCATTGTGATTTAAACAAACCACAAAATGTCTTGCTGACATTACTGGGATCCATCACATAACCACCAATCCATAGGACCAATTTCTATGTGGCTCTCACTACAAGATAACCAGAAAAGTCACAGCATAACAAAAGGAAAAAAGATTCCATTCCCAGGGATGACAAATTAGTGTGTGTTAATCTAGTGAAAACCTTGGCTGAGCACACAGCTTCATACATCATGAAATTGACTTCAGAAAGAGAACAGCAGTGGGAGGAAAGGATGACAACAAAAGTCTGCAGTACCTTCAAAGTCTAACAGTGCCATAAGCTTCTTTAGGCTACAAATCCCACTCTAGTTCACAAAACTTTATGTCACAACAAAACTGCTAAGTCTTTAAGATGCCACTGCTGTGTTGCAACATATGGAAATGGCTACAGCCTCCGGGAAGAAAAGTGGGGAAGGGTTAGATAGGAACATTTGTTACTTCACAAACCAAGATTCTATCTCACTCTCTGTATCCATATATATATATATATATATATATATATATATATATATATATATTTGCTGGGGTGGGGTGGGGGGAGAAGTTAAACACAATTCTGTACCTGCTCCAGTTGTGGTTACTTCTGGCTTTGTAGGAGGTATGAAAGGGGGCCAGTGCGGTGGATGCTTTTGAACCAACTCAAACATTCGCAGACTCTGTTGCTTAAGTATTTCCTGGGGAGAATAATATTTCATTTTTAAATGTGTGCTGCAATAACAAAACCAGAAAACATAGCTGAATTATACGGGAAGTAGCAGACAGTTTGTGCTCTTGTGCTACAGAATCATCACCATCACTTGTGCAGTCCTTTAGGTAGTCACTTCTTAGTCTAATGATCAATGCTCACACTTTAATGCTTTCATGACTGAAATATCTGTGAGCGTTCTTGCAACATCACAAAAGCACAGCTGGAGCTTTTTTAGCTGAGCAAAACTCAGGCAGCAGATAATGTTCACCTTGGTTTTATTTTTCTGCAAAGCCACACATTAAGTCCTATGACTGCAAGGAGAACTTATTCAAGGAAAGGCTTAGTAAGGAACATAGGAATCTGCCCTATACGGCATCAGACCGTTGGTCCATCCAGCTCAGTAACATCTACGCTGACTAGCAGAAGCTATCCAGGATTTCAGAGTTCTCTTCCATACAGATCACACTTAATATTCCTAAATTATTGGACCTTTGTCTGATCCAACAAGGTGCTTACATTGTATCTTGAACTATTTATTTTTTTACTTCCAAAGCCAAGCAGTGTGGTCTGCCACAGTCTCACACTCAAATACCATTGGGTTGCTTTTCAACAAGTACCAGGGCAGTGAGAAGATCCCATAAGTAACAGGCACCTGTACACTAATAATGTGTCTCATTCACAAACCAGGGCTGGCAGATGAAGACATGACACAGGAGCACACACACTTTAGGTATCAGATCAGAATGTAACCTGGGCAATAGATCCAAATATACTTTGGGCCCTGGCTGACCTCTCCACGCAAACTGCAGGGGCACATGCTGGCTCACACCATCCATTTTCCTATGCCACCACTGCAGCCAATTAGCAAATCAGTACAAAGAAATGTGTTGCTGAGCAGAGAGGGCCACAATGGGGAGTAATTTAAAACAGCCTCTCCTTGGTTATATTATTCCATGCATCTCACCCCACCTAATGTACCTAGAGGTTCATTTTAAAGGGGAACTTATGCCAGTTAAAAAGCTTCCTAATGCTTACCTTTTGCACAAGGCTACACCAGTTATCAAAGTCCTTTTCTTCTCTACAAAAGAATCCCTGTGAAGGTACAGGAATATTTTAAGTGAGATATAATTTGGGGGCAAAAAGTACCCAGTCAGAAGTCTGGTGTGGGGAAGAGCAAGATCCAGCTGTCCAAATATTACTTTTCAGGGCATCTTGAATGAACATTATAATAATTCCCCCATGATTGGTCATGCAAGTCCCTCGTCAATAGTCAGAAGTGGTACAAAACAAACACAGAGAACAAGGCCACAAATGGCATTAACACGTAAGGCTAAATTAACCAGTATACAAAATATTGGGCAGTTTAGATATGTAACCAAACCAGGGGGCCTTGACATAAGGTAAAGTTAGCTGCCTGTGCATGATAGGGTGGGACAGCATTCGTGTTCCAATTGTGATGACAAGAGACAAAAGTGGGGGGTATGGACCAGAGGGGTGCAAGGCTGCAGGTCAGGGTGACAGACATCCACTCCTGCCAACACCTACTAAAGCTACAGAGGGATCGAGATTCATTATCTTCATCCGATGTGGTGCTTGCTGGCAATGGAAGCTATGGTCATCTACAGCACCATTTTCTTCAGAATCTACAAAAATCTGTGTGGTGTGAGGGTCCAAGTAGATCAACTCATTTCCTGTGCGGGTAAAACAAGAGCAGTTTGTCAGAAATGGGTAGAACTGAAAGCCATTCAGTCTTGCACTCTGTATGGACATTAACAGTAGGTGAGGTAGGGCAGACGAGACAGTGGACTGAGAAGAAAAATAAAAAGAAGCTGCCAAATGTAGGAAGCAGAGGCTTAGAAATATAGGAAGCTTCCCCATTGATCCAGCTATCCCAGTATTGCTGTCAGTGATGGGCAGTGGCTCTCCAGGATCCCCAAACAAGAGTCTATTCAAGCCCTAACTGTAGAGGCCAGATATTGAATCTGGGACCTTTTTACACACAAATTTGTGCTCTACCATTAAGCCGCAGAAGAGATACACAATAATGAAAAGGAGGGAACAATGCAGTGCAGGGGGCAGCAAGAGACCTTTGGTGTCTGTGAACAAAAGGGGTGCTGATGTTAACATCAGTAGAAAGGCAAAGAGGTAGTAGTGCTGGGGAGGCAGGGAGACCAAGGACCAGAAGGGGAGATGGGATGAGTCAGGGCGACTGAAGGAAATGGAACTAAGCTCAAACATAAGAAACTGAAGGAAGGAGAGGTGAAGGAACCTAAAGGAATGAGGGCAGAGAAGAGATGGAGCAGAGAAAATAAGTAGCCAAAGATGAGCTGGGGGAAGACTTGCATAGGACAGGAAAGGTTGCAAACTGCTTGGAGGAAGGGTCTTAAAAGAGTATGTGGGCTGGAGAAGCCAAAGCAGTGCTTTGGGGAAGGACTAGATTTCATACAGTGATTTGAACTGATCAAACCATCTGCTCTCATACTCCCAACACTGCAACTTGTCAGCACAATGATATCTGGATAAAACTTAATAACCTTAATAGTTTATCCCCATTAAGACAGGCACCTGCTGTTCATTAAGCACAAACTCAAAAGGCTCTCACGTAGACTAGAGGAGAGCAATCTGTATTTTCAACTTCACTCTCCAAACTGGGAATTAGCAACATGTCCACTGTGATCACCACCCAATCCTACCCATGTTTTGATGTCCCATGCTGTGAGAGGGCATGTCTTGTGGCAAGCTTTGTGAATAGAGGAAATGCTTTCCCTAACCTTTCTCTGACGAAGTGTGTATTACACACGAAAGCTCATACCATGAAAGCTTATATTTAGTTGATCTTAAAGGTGCCACTGGAATTATTTAAAAAGATTTTTTCATCTTTCATCTTATTATTTATTATAACTATGACAGATCAACACGGCTATCCACCTGAATCTTTCTCTGGTATATTAAAGAATGTTGTGGGCCTTTTTGCCTGATCTGCTTGCCTTTGCCTCCAGGCTGAGCCTGGAGTGTCCTTATGTACACTTACAGCACAATACTACTGAGTGCTCTCAAAAGCACGGTCTTGTAGAGATGCTTGATCAGTTTTTTGTCATCTTGACTCTAGGAGAATAACAGCAACAAACTGGAAAACCCTTAGCTTTGATAATTTTGTCTTTAACCATTTCCACATCCCCTGGGGACAGACTGGGAATGAGCTCCTCCCCACCAAGTTTTCATTGTGGAGAAAAGTGAACAACTGAATACCCAAATGTGTGGTTTTTAACCCTTCTTTAAATAGAAATTAACTTTCCAGAATAAGGGGAAAATCCACATACAAATAGTGATGTTTTGGTCATTCACTTCTCCCCAAAGAGAAAGGAGTAAGAGAACAAAGAAGTGAGGTAGGGAGTATACTAGAGACCCAATCTAATATTCCTCCTGGGGACATGGGAGGAGTTAGCATTCAAAAAGGCCTGCTAACCACCTTTTCATAGAGTAACTCTATTTAAAAGTCCTACTGATCAATGGATGCATTTATCTATCAAGAACTAAACTATCCATGCCATTAGCCATAACTACTAACAGATATGGGATACCATTATCTTGAACTTTTCCTAAGAAAGGACTGTGTGTGTGTGTGTATATACCGTATTTTTCGCCCCATAAGACGCACTTTTTCCCCTCCAAAAATGAAGGGGAAATGTGCCTGCGTCTTATGGGGCGAATGCAGGCTTTCGCTGAAGCCTGGAGAGCGAGGGGGATCGGTGCGCACCGACCCCTCTCGCTCTCCAGGCTTCAGGAAGCTCTGCGCAACCCTCGGGAGACCGGCTCCGAGGGTTGCGCAGAGCTGCCTGCAGTCCCGGGACCAGCGCAGCTCTGCCCGGCCACCGGGAGCCGGGGGAGAAGCTCCGTCCCGCTCCCGGTGGCCGTGCAGAGCTGCCTGCGGTCCTGGGACCAGCGCAGCTCTGCGCTGCCACCGGGAGCCGGGGGAGAAGCTCCGCCCCGCTCCCGGTGGCCGTGCAGAGCTGCCTGCGGTCCTGGGACCAGCGCAGCTCTGCGCTGCCATCCGGAGCGGGGCGCTAAGCTCCGCCCCGCTCCTGGTGGCCGTGCAGAGCTGCCTGCGGTTCTGGGACCAGCGCAGCTCTGCCCGGCCACCGGGAGCCGGGGGAGAAGCTCCGCCCCGCTCCCGGTGGCCGTGCAGAGCTGCCTGCGGTCCTGGGAACAGCGCAGCTCTGCGCCGCCATCCCGAGCGGGGCGCTAAGTCCCGCCCCGCTCTGGATGGCGGCACAGAGCTGCCTGCCGTCCCGGGACTGCAGGCAGGTCTGCGCCGCCATCCGGAGCGGGGCGCTAAGTCCTGCCCCGCTCGGGATGGCGGCGCAGAGCTGCCTGCCCTCCCGGGACTGGTGCACTTCTCCCCATCGCCAGCCCCACAAGCTCGGGGGACAGCGGGGAGGCAGAGCGTGCCTTCCCACTGTTCCCCGACCTGGTTCTTCCAGCCCCGCACCGGGGGGGGGGGAATAATTTTTTTTCTTTATTTCCCCCCCAAAAAACTAGGTGCGTCTTATGGGCCGGAGCGTCTTATGGGGCGCAAAATACGGTACATGCATGCAGAGGGAAGATTTCATGCATCGTTTCATATTATATATTCTAATGTATTTACAAATTAAATAGGAGAACACACAAGGAACGGGCAGTGGAGGGAAGAGGTAGAGGATGGAGAAAGGGCCAGTTTTTTTGTACTGTTTGTGAAAATTTGATAAAAGTAATTAAAGGTTTTGAGTCAGGCTGATCATTGATTGTTGGTATTTTTCCTGAATAGCGGTTGGTGGTTCTTGTCCTCATCCAGAGAGACAAAGGGTGAAACCTCCCTGTGGCCCCAGTCTCCTAGCTAGTGACAGAAGCCTGATCACACAACTTCTTTGGCTCTTCAGCCTCAAAGCAAAGTACTGAGTATACGATGCATTATAAAGCAGTACGGAGTATCTTTTATATGCTCTCTTATTGCAGCTGGCTGTTAGGCCCACCTGCATTACTTAGCAAATTCAGCTTTAAAATAATCCTTCAGAAGCAAATATATTTATTTGGCACTCCACTTATTTTTCCTTACCTAAGAATCCTATAAAGTAGTAGGCATTGTTTGGTTTTCCTCCTAAAGCTCCCAAAGATTGTGGCATCTTAAAACACTCCTACAGATTGAAAGAAGATGAAGAAGAGATTTATTACATTTATATGCCACCTTTCTTCCATGATGGAACTGAAGGCAGCATATACAGAATCCCCAGGCCTAAACAGACCCAGACCTCTTTACCTTGAGCAAAGCTGTTTCATCGTGCTCCTTCAGACCATGCATATGTTTGCGCACTAGTTATTAAAGTACCTGCAACTGCTCAAAACATTTCCAAACACTCCTATTAAGCTGACCAAATCAATCACTATAAGACAGCCGTACCTTAAAAGCATCAACATAAACCGGATTGATGTGGTTTATCCCCAAGCGAAGAGGTACAATCAGCAGCAGAGGCTTCCAACCACAGCAGATCCCCATAGGGCTCTTGTTTCGGCTGAGCACACTCCTGTGTGACAGGGAGCTGCAGTGGGTACTGGAACAGTTCTGGGATGGAAACCGGCACATCTTCTCTGGGAAATAAGAGACAATAAAACCTAATTGTCCATTCACTTGAGTTTAACTGTTCACTTTAATGGAGGGAGCCATTCCTGTGTGCACACATCTTATACTTATCTATGAAGTGAATACTCAGTTCAGTGTCCCCAAATACTTGTGGGTTACAGCAAAGACATGCCTTACAGAAGGAACCAGTAGTTAAGAAGAAATTTGTGGTGATTCTGTCTGCCCAACTAGAATAAGCAGGGAAAAGCTAGCTGTAAGTTTTAGAGCTCAGGTAAAGAAGCAAACCCTGAGTTTTCTAAAGAAACTGATTACAAAATAGCAATCAAACCGTTCAGCGGATGCATTGTGACACGTTGCATGGTGATTCTCATGTGGTATGGCTGAGACTGAAACTAGTCCTCTTTTAGCTGACAATCTGTGTCCAAGCATGCTTGTACTGATCTTCATATTTTCCAAGGAATAAAAATCAGACTGGAGCTAAATCCCAGTTCAGTTTAAGGCCTGGGTGAATCAGAAATTCTGTTAAACAGCTGGTACTTATAACTTACTGATATCTTCAATCACAACTGTGTTGTCCATAGACACATAAACGGCTAAGGAATTCCATTCATCAAATAGTGCAAGTTTCCTGGGGTGGGGAAACAGACAGTAGTAAGTCCAAATTCCATGCCACTCAGAGGCCAACACTCTGCCTTCAATATGACTGGAAGACTCTTAAATAAATAAGATGTTCTATCTTTTCAGGAAGAGGTTCTAGTTATTCCCTTTTGTACATCTTGCCACTTGTCTGACCAATTTTTATATTATGCTTACTGATACTTCTAGGAGAGGTCATTTTACAAATATATGGATAATGTTGTACACCAGTGTAGTGGGATTGTCTGTGAGTGTTCAATCCCAGGCTTTAGTGGGAACTGGCAACAGCCAGCAAGGGAAGATTTGCCTCCATCAGGAGCTGAGTGAGTTCCCGTTGCTTAGCCACACTCCCTTGCCACAGAATACATCACTGGGCTCTAGCACTTAGTAGGCTGATGCCAAAGGTCAACAATAGGGAAGATTATGGCAGGATTAGGATTAGGGCAGGAAATGCCACCTAAATAATTCAGGTACCATAGGGGCACAATGATTGACACAAGACTTGAATGTGATTTTCATTATAAATATCTGTTGTAAGCTACTTTCAAGAGCCTCTCAGGGATATAAGGATTACAAATATAATAAATAAATGTTGTTAGGAAAAGGTCTGCACAAAACCATTAAGAAAGTTATGGAGAACATTTGATCCCCCAGAAGTTGCTGAACTACAATTCCCATCAAGCATGCTCAATGGCCATGGATGACAAAAGTTGTGGTTCAGCAGCATCTGGAGGACCACACCTGCTTTAAAGGAGGAAAAGAAAAACAGAAGATATTTTTTTATTGTTGCAGGTGCTAATCTGGATCCCTGATTTCTGAGATTCAAATTATTAAGGTTCTGCTTGTTTTTATTGAAAATGTTCTGAAGATGCAGATTGCTATGCTAAATTAATACAAGAGACTGCCAGCTTAACATAATTTTTATCTCTCTATCTGCCAATATTCAGTTGCCACTACTAACCTTCCCCAAGTATGTGCATAGTTCAATCTTCTGTTAACTGCTTATGCAGAAGAGATACATTGCTTTTCCAGCTTAATGTTACTTAAAAATAGGATTTTTACATCAGGTTTGGAATTTCAGGCTGTTCTTAATCAACAGGTCCCCATGCTTTTAAAGCTGCAATTTAAATTTTAGCGCTTCGAGTAATGACAGATAAATTCTATAACATGGGAACAATACGTATCTCAGAATACTGAGCTGCTTCAAAATCTAACCAGAGATCACAACAGTAAGTTGTGATGATAACTAGAAACTTTGTCCTAGAGGGGTTTTGCCTTCCCTGTTCTATCATATGGATCAATTCTGCAAGTTGTTGCTTGATTCATGCAAGAGATAGTCTGGTGATTAGGAGTGCATAGCCTATGGAGGACAGCTGAAGTCATGCAATGGTTGGTGAACTGGACTCAGGGGACTTGGCTTTAAATCTCTACTATGCCATGTAGCTCTATGAGTGACCATTGGGCAAGTCACTATCTCTCAGTCTAACCTGCCTCAGAAAAATATTCTGGATAAAATTGATAACTATGTGCTGTGCTGGAAAAAGGGCATCAGAGGCTCCACTTGTTCATCCCACAGTGAATACAGTGGTGCCCCGCAAGACGAAATTAATTTGTTCCGCAATTTTTGCCGTCTAGCGAATTTTTCGTCTTGCGAAGCACGGTTTAAACGGTTTAACAAAGTCGCAAGATGTTTTCGTCTTGCGAAGCAAGCCCATAGGGGAATTCATCTTGCGAGGCAAATCGCGAACAAAAAAACCTTTCGTCTAGCGAGTTTTTTGTCTTGCGAGGCATTCGTCTTGCGGGGCACCACTGTATATGCTATCATCTGCCAACAAGGACCTTCTACCATCTGCCTGGGGCAACAAGTCTGTCTCCATGCAAAGACTAAATGGACACAAAACTGAAAATAGTAGGAAACTCTGTTGTTGACTGTTATTCACCATTATTTTTTTTAAAAAATACAAAGTAGGATTGCTGTGTGAAATAGCTGGACAGCAATTTGGTTCAGGACTCAATCACGGTTGATTGCAGGTGTTAATGTAACAAAGCCAGGAAGCTTGTGCATAAAAGTTCATGCCACAATGATCATCACCACCACCACCACCATCATTATCTCCAGGGAGAACCTTCATGTTATGAAAGTGCAGCAGAGTTTCAATGTTAAATGAGTGGAACTAAACTGTCTTTCCATTCCATCTAAATTCCCCACAAGATATACATGCTTGCTTGCTTACTTGAGCACTTGGGCAACAGTATTTGGTCCAAACCATTCCCCAATAGACTTCCCTTCACCAACACCCATCTGTGCTGTGTAGATTAGAAACAGAAACAGACACACAGAAAAATAAGAAGCATCAGTCTGTCGAATGGCACATTCTTTTAGGCTGCATTGCACACATTCCAAAGCCATTAGAAATTGGGACTACCTTCACACAAATGAGATGGAAACTTGTTCTGTATCAAGGATCACACTGGAATGTTATCACAAGACTAAGAACCTCAGCTAAATATTTTAAGCTTGATTTAAGCCGAGCAGCAATGCTATAGTGTCTGAACCCAGACCACTAGCAGTAAGCCAAAAAGAAGCCAAGAACAAACCTTCAGAGTTCAGAACACATGACAAGCCATAATATGACTTATTTGAGTCACATGAGAGGGAACTATACAGCAAGGGAGAGGCATGTTCCTGATTAAAACATGCATAAAGACAAATTGTGGTTTAGTGGACTGGTCCATATGTCTCAATGAATCTCACATTTCAGAATCATGCCTTTTACCTGGGAGCTCTCATGACACAAATGATTTGGGAACCTGTATTCTAAATTACAGCCTCATCACCCAATTATTATTATTTCTATATTTGTGTGTGCACACACAAAAATGTATTCTCTTTTGCGCTGCTATGCTTTTGAGCAAGATTTGCAAACTTTATAGCATTTGAAGGCATACATGCATTTTTCACACTAAAATTATGCTAACAGAAGTTTAAGTACACTAAAAGTTTGGAAAACAAGAGTGGAAGAAATAATTCTCAAAGCCAACTCTTACCCATTTGATGGATAGAATAACAGCAGTCTTTTCTGTCCAGGAAACAGCGTAAGATTTTGTGATATTCTTCAGGTTGCCTTTTGTGTTTCTCCCAATGCCAGTCTTAGAGAGAAAGTTATTCTAGATTTTAAATATCCTATCATAATCTTGAAAAGTAGTGTTCAATGGCAGTAGGTGATACATGTATACCTTTGGTTATGATAGCTACAGTAATTTTCTAAATTATTGGCTACAAATCAGGGTTGCATACATAATAATAATAATAATAATAATAATAATAATAATAATAATAATAATAATTTATTTGTGCCCCACCCTCCCTGGCTGGTGCCAGGCTCAGAGCGGCTAACATCATATAAATAACACAGTATACATAAAAACAGGCATCAATTAATTAAAATACATCATACAATTAATTCAGACAAATTAAAATACTTACTACTAAAAAAAGAATTACAATTGCACAACCAGGTAACATAATTTCTGAACCAGAAAAACTGATTTTAAAATATAACTAGGAAAGCTGTACATAATAGCATATTTTCTCTTTGCAAAACTTATTCTAGTCTTTCTAGAATCAACTAGATGAGGCACTGAAGCCCCACCCCAAACAATATAAAACATATTCAGATACCCCTCACCCACACTCATTTCTCATTCCTACAACCACGACCATTCTGGGAATCTACCGGTGAAAGACCACACTCACCCCTCCCCAAGTGTCGACAGATCAGAGCCTGCGCCAACATCATCTGTCCGCATCGCAGCATACAGCCCCAGCCAGCATCTGAGGAAGGGCCGGTGCCACCTGGGGTCAAGAATACCACATTTATGAATTTACCAAAAGAAACAACATAGAATGCTTCCCTTCCTTGGATTTTTCTCTTCACATAAAAGAAAAATGCTTAGTACCCACAATAGTTTGCTACTGGAATAATTCTTAGCATGATGAAAATGCAGTGGAGGACCGAGTGAAGTGCATTCACCAACAAGTAGGCTTTAACCTAAGCTGTGGATCATAAATCCAAAATTCTGGAAGAATGTTGTGATAGTTTGATTAATGCCATCCGGCCTTACCCAATCTCGTGACCTCAATATGCTTTGGATTAAAACTCCCTATCAAGCCCAGCCTGCATAATGACCATGCTGGCTGGGGCTGATGGGAATCTTAGTCTAAAACATATGGAGAGCACTGAGTTGGGAAATGTAAGAGTATAGACCCACACCCAACTCATAGCATATGATCACTGAGAGCCACAAAGGAGAGGGTAGAAGATCAAGAAGGTCTTTGAAAGTCTGGTGGCAGTTCAGATGGCCCCCCTAATTTTAAGAACAAAACAAAGGGAAGGGGAAGAACCCACACATCTCAGAAAGCATACCTACCAATTGGTGAAAATTTTCTTCTGTAGGTAAACCAAAGACGAGCACTTATATCCAAAAGAAGCTTAGATTTTTCTAGAATTAAAAAAGCATTACAAATAGGGAGTTCAGATTACAAATTTACACAAATTCAGTAGTTGTGATTGCTGCTGCACTGCTGAACATGAACAACTTAAGAGAGGATCAAGGATCTATATATATTAAAGTAGCCCCCTTTCATAGAAAAGTCTGCACTTCCTTCTTAACTTCCCTTTTTGTATTCCAAAGACGTCAATATTTGGAGCAGTTGCTTCCACAGTTCACTGCAGAAGTGCAGATCTCTCAAACTCCATGTTATATCAGTCATTTGACTCCATGTTTAACAGAGTTCCATTATTCTTTCCCCTACTTTATTTCTCTCATTCCACAATCTTGAGCAATCCTGATAAGAGGGTCTTTAAATCTCTTTCCATCTGTCCTTGTTCAGCACATGATCACCCCAAGCTGTTTTTTCACCCAAGAAAGTGTCACAATACCATTCCCTTTCTCAAGAGTCAAGACCACCCTATCAAATAAAGATTGTTTGGCCATAATCATCCAATTGCTAGAAATAACACAAGTCACATGTGAAAAACCTGACAAAAAAGTATATTGTGTCCCCTAAATGTCATTTTGGTTTACAGCATTAGCACCCTGGGCATTGTAGATAGCAGATTTATTTTCCAAGATTTCTACTCTCTACACAGATTAATACAGTGGAGCACAATACAAAGTGAGCAACATGAGGTGCTTAAACTAAGCATCCACAAAAGCTTTGTGGACCTTAGAAACACAGCTTCCTTCCATTCCTACCTGTTTTAAGATGGTGCTGCCTTCCTAAGATCCAGACAGGCTCATCTGTTTCAGGAAGCTCTTCTACATAGTCTACTAAAATAAAAATTAGGTTTTCATATTTTTTGAAAAATAAACACACATGTAGAACATTTATTCCCTTGTTTCCCCTGTAATTTTAGTACCTGTTCAGTTCTTTCCTAACTAATGAACCTCTTACCACACCGTCACACTTTGTTTACCCTTTCGGACATTGGAATTTAGACCTCTTACTTTTAGCCAGACTATAGCCTTTGCCATTTGCACTGCAATACTGCTGCCAGAACTGAAACCAGATCCTATGTGGTAAGAGCTGAGCATTAAACATGATGATCTATGATTTGCAAATTTCTTATTTTGGCTGATGTAAAAGGTGCATGAGATAGATTTGTATGTTTTAATTTTCACATGTATGCTGTGATCATATCAGCTGAGAAAGGGTCCCAATACGCAACAGCTTAGCAATACGAAAGTAGGTTGAGTCCCTGCCTTTAGGACTAAGGTTTTTTTTAAAGTGTCTATTACTATAGCAATGGCAGATAAAAAGTTAGTCATAGTATCAGGACAAGGAACAAAGGCATTGCAGAACTGAGACCACAAATAAACAAAGAACTTGGGTGTCAGGAGAGGAAAATAAGCTTATTTTTAAAGAAATGTTCCATTTCACAAAATAGTCCTTTCACGTGAAAAAAATCCTCATTGACCTGATATGCATTTTCAAAATTCCTTATTTTTTGTTGAAAAGAAAGACATTTTCCTATACATGCTGTTTACAAAATTGATCTTTAAAATGTGGGGGACTGTCCTACAATAATGCTTCCATTTCTTCACTATGATGTGAAACAACATATTCTTGGGGTTACCACACTAAGCGGGGAAAGTAGAATCATGTCTTCTTTTATGAAGGAGCGTCTCCACCCCCATCATTCTACCCAGACACTGAGGTCCAGCACCGAGGGCCTTCTGGCAGTTCTCTCACTGCAAGAAGCAAAGTTATAGGCAAGCAGGCAGAGGACCTTCTCGGCAGTGACGCCCGCCCTGTGGAACGCCCTCCCATCAGCTGACAAATAAATAAGCAACTATCTGGCATTTAGATGACATCTGAAGGCAGTCCTGTTTAGGAAAGTTTTTAATGAATGATGTTTTAATGTATTTTTAATCTCTTGCTGAAAGCCACCCAGAGTGGCTGGGGAAATCCAGCCAGGTGGGCGGGGTATAAGTAATAAATTATTAGCATTATTATTATTAATATACTCAATCCAGTACACATGGGGTACTGAATCTGTATTCCTTAAGATGTTGTTGCACTCCAACCCCCACCAACCCTAGGCAAAACAGACAATATCCAAAAATGATGGGAGTTGGAATCCAACAGCATCTGAGGGGCCACAGGTTCCTCATCAATGTAAAATAGAATCTTAAACAACAATAGTAAGACCACGTTTTTCTGTGTTACATGTAAAACATTAAAAGAATGCTTGAGATTCAGAACCTTTAACTATAGTCTTGCCCAGATGTTACTTTTCCAGACAACTAAGTACTAAAACTACATAAGAATGTGAGGAAGATTGTTTCTTACTAAGGAGGCTTTGGGGTAGGACCCTCTGTTGGTAGACCACATGTTTGATATGCAGAATGTCCCAAGTTCAATCCATGGCAGCAAATGGATTGTGTGACAAGTTACTGAAAGACCCCACTCTCCCCAAGATCCTGATGAGTCACTACCAGCCACTACCACTACCAAACAATATTGGACAAGATGGATAAATAATCTGAGCTGTAAACAGGCATCTTCCTATCTAGAGCTGGATTGAGTTTCCACCTCTACCATGGTTGGATGTGAACTGTTCATTGTCTAGAAATCAAGAGTTATTTCGTGTGTAAAATGCAAGTAAAAGTGACCACCCTATAGAACTGTTGTACACACCCAAAGAAGGGACGCAGGTGGCGCTGTGGATTAAACCACAGAGCCTAGGACTTGCCGATCAGAAGGTCGGCGGTTCGAATCCCTGCGACGGGGTGAGCTCCCGTTGCTCAGTCCCTGCTCCTGCCAACCTAGCAGTTCGAAAGCACGTCAAAGTGCAAATAGATAAATAGGTACCGCTCCGGCGGGAAGGTAAACGGCGTTTCTGTGTGCTGCTCTGGTTCGCCAGAAGCGGCTTAGTCATGCTGGCCACATGACCTGGAAGCTGTACGCTGGCTCCCTCAGCCAATAAAGTGAGATGAGCGCCTCAACTCCAGAGTCGGTCACGACTGGACCTAATGGTCAAGGGTCCCTTTACCTTTACACACCCAAAGACAAAAACTGAGCTTACTCTTAACACTGGCTTAGATTTTGGCCAATCAAATATAAAACTATGTTCATTTAAGAGGGACGTAATAAGGATTTTACTGTGAAAGTCGAACTGCTAAAAGCTTATCTAATAATACTGGTTGATAGACAACTCAGCAATAGACTGCACTCAATTATTTCAATTGATTTTCTCCAAGTATGAGTAATGTTGTATATATCCCAATATATTTAGTTTTAGTGAAGACAGAGTTCTGGTTCTGCATCACATTGCTTTTTCCCCTTTTTGCATACTTTTAAAAAATGTAACTTGCATTCTTTTTTATTATGACAATAAGTCTCAACGAAAAGCAGCACATAACATCATATTGAAATTACTGCTACTACTAACCACAACTTCAAATAGAACAAACTATACTAAAATAAGAAAAGAATGAGATGTAACACTAAATTGTTGCTGTGAGCTCCTTTAAACAAGCAATAACAAGTCACAGCCAAAAGCAGTACTGTATGTAACACCATACTGAAAGTACTGCTACTACTATCTACAACCTCAACTAGAACGAACTGTACTAAAACAGAAAAGAATAAGATGTAACACTAAATTGCTGCTGTGAGCTCCTTCAAACAAGCAAGTGTAATGTTTAAAAGGTCAAAGCAGCCTAATGTCAGCAATTCTGCAGTTCATGGTATGGTTTAAAAGGCAGGCTTCTGTGTCTTTCATTTTCAGCAACTTCCTTTGCTAAGCTTAGTGTCATGAAATACTAATACAAGCAAAAGAAGTATGTGTGTGTGGTGATGTGATTCTTAAAAACCTGATTCAGCTCTTAGTAACATCAAGGATTCTCATTCTTGTTAATTCTGAGGGATAATCTACTTAAAGTGGATATATCAAGTGATGAAAAGGTGTGATAAAAATATTTGAGAAGATAAAACATAGTTTGTTGACGTATAGTGAAAATCTCAGGTTTCAATAATTACTTTTTGAGTAAAACAAAAACGAGAGGGGGTTGACACAGAGCTTGCAATTAATAACTTGATTAGTTATAACTTGGAAGATGCAGGATACAAATGAGGAAAAATAAGCAAATAAATAAAGCAAAAATTAACCAGACATTTTAATTGACTTTTCCTATGCATAAAAATATGCTGCAGCGCAGACTGATCATTCACCAATGCCATAAAGGCAGGCATGAACTAACCTTTGATACTTTAATTTCCCACGTAAAAGCATCTGCATGACACTCTTTGCATGCACTGCCCGAGTCCTGTTTATTTTTCCAAAAGGAACTGGAAATTTTTAACCATTTAGGTTTCAAACTTAAGACTGTGCAGTTATTTTAATACAAAGTCTACTGTGACATTTAAAAGAAAACTAGATTTTCTGAATTCATTGTTTCACGTTTGAAACTCTGGCAAGGTTTGGCTTCTCTCATTTCCAAGTCCTTACTAAAAGGATAGCCCTTTTTAAAAGTTTGGAAATAAAAATAAGAGTCAGAGTGAGTTTTTGACAGATATAAAAGTTTTGTATGTCTTGTCTGCATTATGTGTCATGCTGTAACATTTCTGTCTCCAGTTGTAGGCAAGCAACTTTGCTTTCACTGCAAAACTAGGTTAAAACAAAGCAAACTTTGTTTGAATTTATGCTTCCCCATTTAGTCATAGATCTTACAAATTTGGCAAGTCACCATCTCTTAACTTAAACAATTTCTGAGTTGCTGTGACCATAAAATTAAAACAAACCACCTCAAAATCCTAGAATAGGGCTAATACATATAGAAATCAACTGAACAGAATCATTTGCACTACAAGTTATGCAGAACTATGATGTTTTCTTTTGTAAGGTAAGAGTTGTGACAATGCTGTAACATGCAAAAAGACTGTTGTATAGGGACACCACTGGAATATGTTAGTAACCAACCCCACTCTACACTATCTAAGCCTCAGGATTTGCAAATGGACTCAGCAGCTCAAGTACTAGACACGGTGGGGAAACTAGAGTTAATTTCCCACAATTATACGTACTTAACGCTTCAGGCACAGAAACCACAAAGAGGCTTGCAGCCAGGAACATGAAGGTTGGTTAGAATGACATCAGCATGGCAAGGAGGTGGCTGAGGAGCCTAGATGTGGGAGCCTTAAGGCTTACAAAAGTAACTCTACAGCTCTTTTTACTGGACATAGATTACTGCAGGAATAAGTGGTGGAAAGCAGCCTCAACTTGTCTTTTGGAGTTGGACCCTTGCCTTCTAATTTGCAAGTTCATTTGCAACTTCATACAGAACTTATTCAACTAGACATATGTCAGCTCATGTACCTACACATATAGTCGGTTGTTATTACATGGGCTGGGGAAAATAACACAGTTTGTGATGGTGGGTCAATACCACTGATCACTTTTCGAAAGATTCAAGATAAATGGTAAAAAGAATGCTTTGTTATGCTTGCATTTTGGGCTGGTGATCATAAAAAATTCTAACTCATTTTAATAGCAGTAAACAACACTGCAGTCCTTTGTCACTGGAGGCTCAAGTGGCCTCAGTGGCACATGGCACCTTTCACTAGTCAAGGCTGCTGTAACAAAATGAGCCTGGCCAATCATCCACATTCTAGTAAACTCCAGATTAGATTCCTGCAATGTATAATATATGCGTCTGCCCCTGGGGATTGCTCATAAACTTTGCTTAGGTTGCAGCCCTAACTGCACTTACCTGGAAATCAGCCCCATTGAATTCAACAGGATTTACTTCTAAGTAGACATGGTTAGGATTGTGTTGTTATTCCAGAAAGCAGGTGGTGGTCTTTTAAGTGGGGCACTCTTGGAGGGAACAAATTATGTAGATCTGTTCCAGTTTGGGTTTCGGCCTAGTCCAGGAACACAGCAAACCTTATCTCCATGATGCTTTTGATACAATTGATGGTTCCCAAAAAAGAAGGTTCTGACTACAGTGATCAATGCATTGGTAATCTCAAGACTGGTTTAATTTGAAGTACCCTGTGCAGGATTGCCTTTAAAAGAAAGTTTGGGAGCTGCAACTACTGCACAATGAGGCAGCAGCTGAATGGGGCAGCCTACCATGTTTCAATATTTTAATGTTATATTTTAATTTTGTTTTTAAGTTGTATTCATTCAACTTGTTTTTATTATTGCTTGTTAGCCACCCTGAGCCTGGCCTTGGCTGGGGAGGGTGGGGTATAAATAAAAATTGTTGTTGTTGTTGTTGTTGTTGTTACCATGACCATATTTAATCAATCAGGAAGGAGCTGTACTTGCTGTCAATTTGTTACCAAGACAAATTTAAGGTACTCTTGCAGATATATTAAGCCCTCTATAACTTGGGATATCTGAGGAAATGCTGCTACCATACAGATGTGCCTATCTGTAAAGATATCAAAGGAGGCTCTCTTATTGGTACCACTATTAGCTGCAACAACCCAAGGTAGGATATTTCTGTGGTGGCATGCACTCAATGGAATTCCTTCCCCTCCAATAAAAGGAAGGTATCGACTATTGTAAGTTCTTGCTGCTAACTAGGAGATTGAGCTACAACTCAGAAAGTCATTAGTTCAAATTGCACCTCTGTCATGGACTCATTAGCAAGAAGGCTTAGCAAGCCTCTCTCTCTCTCTCATCCTCATAGGAGAAACCTTGCTGGTTTGTTGTACTGACTGACACAATGTGAAGCACACTGAATGTTCAAAAATATATTATGATTTTGTCAGTAGCATCAGATGCTGTAGGGAATCATCTCCTTTCACACACACTTCAATCTTGTCATGCCCCTCAGCTATGAGCTTAAACAGCAGCACACAGGGAAAAGGGCCAGTGAAACCAATTGTAATTTAGGGTGAGGAGCCCTACCATCTTTCCATACTCTGTCAAAACCAGAAGATCAGTTATTCTTACAACAGAGTAAGGTCAGCTGTACATCTTGTTCCGGTTTGCTTTTCTTCCCCTCACCCACCATTGCTATTGGTTTTTTATTTTTTTGTTTTTGGCTCTAATACTTCGTTTTAATAGAAAAGCAGGATATAAATATGGAATACAAAACAATGTATCAAATTAGCTTAAAAATACCAGAATCACGATACTGAGGGTTACAGACACCAAAATAAATATGTATGTTGGACATGCACACATTGAAAATTACATATACACAATTCTGAAAATTACAGACACAAAATTTTGACAAAATATCCATCCTATTTATTAATAAAAATACCTAAAGCTTCAACCCTATGCACACACAAACATAGGCATACATCCCATTGATGAGTCTACTCCAAGTAGGACTCCCGAGTGGATAGAATCCACACATATAAGCAAACCAGACCGACCGACCGACCCAGTTTTAAGTACACCCCCCCCCCGCATGATGCCGAGCAATCTCATATAGTGAACATGCTGATGTTTATGAATCACATCCAATATTACCCCTACTCAAACTGAAGCTAACGGGCACGGAATAACTCGAGTTTATTTATTTCAGTGTATCTACTCTCGATTAAGACTTAGTTGGACACAACCCGCACATACAGATATAGATAGATATAAAGAAGCACAGGCAAACAGCACCAGTTTTCAGTTTTTCCTTCTTTATATGTGATTCCCAAGCAAGCAGCGAACATGTTGCGTTTGTGCACCCTGAGCTGCATCAAATCTCTACTCAAGAGTAGACTCATTGAAGCTAATGGGCGCGGGCTAATTTAGGCTCATTAATTCCAGTGGGTCTACTCTGAGCTGGGCTTAACACGGTATAAACAAGCAGGCGGACTTAACGGTCAGGCAGGGGAGGGGGGAGATCTGGGCTTCACAGGCACAAATAGGGGGTGGGAAAGGGTCGCTTCTACCCCTCTCACACGCGCCCTCCCCCGCCAGCCCCTCACCGGACTCCATCCTTCGCCTTCAGCAACCAGCGCCTCCGCCGCCACCATCCTCTCCTCCTCCTCCTCCCTCCTTCGCCCTCTTGCCGTTGCCGAGAGCCTCTCGCTGCTCCGCCCCTCAGAAAACAACACCGCCGCCACGACAGCCGCCGCGGAGCACGCCGGGAGCTGCAGTCCAGCGGCCTCGTCGGCCAAGCCGGAGTCCTTTACTCTCCCTTCCCACCTCCCAGTACTACAACTCCCGTCGGCCCTCCTTGCAGAGTCGCCTCGCCGCGGCCGCCCACTGCGCGTGCGCAGCTGCTCACAAAAAAAACCCACAAGAAACCCCGCACGCCTCTGAACCCTGGGAGTTGAGAGAGTGCGGAGGAGGAGGAGACGGCGGAGGGGGCGGAGAGAGAGCGAGGATTGGCTGTCTGTCCCCGAAGCCTCTCTGCGGATTGGCTGCAGAAGGAGGAGAGGGAGTTTCCGCCCACTTGGCTTTGAAGGCAGAGTGTGTGCGTTGTGGTGGGGGAAGGAGAGGGCCCGGTTTCGGGCTGTTGGCTTCCAGGATGGAGGGCGGGTCTGTGTCCAACGTGGAGGTTTGTAACTTGGCTTACACGGGGCGGCTGGAGGAGCTGAAGGAGCGGCTGAGCGCCAACCGGAGCTTGGCGGAGCGCGCGGACCAGGTTGGCATGGCAACCGGAGGGGGGCGTGGTTAATTGTCTGTGAGTCGGGGGGGCTGTCAGGGCTCCACTTCTGAGGCAGTGTGGTGTAGTGGTTAAAGTGCCTGACTGGAAACCCAGAGACCTGGGTTCGGCAGATCCCCACTTGGCTGTGAGGCTTTCACTGGGCGGGCCTCCCCTCTTTCTCAGCTTGGTCTACCTCACAGGGTCGCTGTGAAGCTGAAAAGGGGAGGGAGAAACCAACGCAGGGCGTCTTTTGAGTTCCTTGAAATAAAAGTTTGGCAGAGATCCGCACTGGTTGCCGATCTGCCCCCGGGACAGGTTCAAGGCGTTACTGTTAACATATAACAACTTGGGACCAGTTTACCCACGATATCGCCTTACCCCGCATGTTCCCACTGTACCGCATAATTGATATTAGTGCAGGCGCCACATAAATACCCTTTCAGCATTTGTAGCTACAGTACTCAGTCGTTTAGTTAGTGTGGCATTGCCTACACTTTGGAAGTCTCTGCCTATTGAGCTCAAGCAGGTGCCTTCACTGTACTCTTTTCAGTGTCTGCTAAAAGCATCCTTGTTCAGACAAAACTTCACAGATGCTTAGAAAGTTGAGCTAATTCTAATCTGTTCTAGTATTTTAAATTTTTGTATGTTTTGAAGTTGTGGATTTTACTTGATTTTAGTGCTTTAGCGTTTGCTTTGAGGTTTTAATAATCAAGCGAAGTATAAAATTTATGAATTTAATAATAATAATAATAATAATAATAATAATAATATAAAGGCCTTAAACCTAGCCATGTTATTCTATGCCATCGAGGGTGCTTTACTGTTTTTTCTGTGTTTTGTATTTTGTATATGTTTTCAAGTCCTTGAAAAGTGCACCAACCACCCTGGTAATTTCACATGTGGAATAGTAGAGAAATTCCAACAAATAAATAGTCAAGCTGGGGCCAGCAACACAATGTTTTAGTGCAGCATGCTCCTGTTCAGGGTACCAGCCAGTTCAGCACCCTGACTTTGATGATGCTCCATTACATTCCCATCATTGGTGTACTGTATTCTAGTTTTCTCTCCCAACAGCTAGCCAGTATTCTGTGGCCACTGAGCATGCTTAGTCCTCACTGGCTATTTTGAGGGGTTCGTACCCTGATTGTGTTCCTGGCCCTCCCCCACCAATATATACATATATATATTTGAGATAGTTATATATTGCTTTTCAGAAGAACCTCACAAAGTTTTTCACAAGACCATATGTTGCTGTTTTATAATAAAACAGAAAGATGAAAGGGAGGAGCTTTTTAAAATCTAGTTTTTCACATACACATTCTTTATTACAGCCCAAAGACTCACAAAACAGTTTTAAAAGTGCAATAAATCTAGTTTTTGTATTCTTGCAAACTTTGGGGTCTCCTCAAGCTCCCTGATTCATCCCTTTTTTTCCTTAGAAGGTGCTGTTTTGCCTACATAAAGATCAGCTATCAGGGAATGAGTTTCGAATTATAATATAGCAGGGATAGGAAACCTTTATCATTTAAGATGTTGTTGCACTCAAACTGCTATCCTGTCTGATTATTGGCCATGTTGGCTAAGACGGATGGGAAATTTAGTCTCATGGCACCTGGAGGTTGCCCAATCCTGATATAAATGGCATAGATAAATACAGTTCCTAACATTAAAGAATAGCAGGGTTTATTTCTGCTCAGGAAGCACATAGACACATATGTCTGTGATTCCGAAACTCTTCCCCCTAACTCTTACTAGAGGGGAGAAAGGGTGCTCTGTTTACTAATTCAGTTGAGAGTGGGATACAGTACATACCTGGCAGATGTTTAAATCAGTAAGATTGCCAGATGCCAGGGTTTCAGCTTCTTAAAAGAAGAAGAATGACACCTTAAAAAACAGGCAGCTGATTTATTATGATGTGGGTGTTTTTGGACTTCAGCCCACTTCAGTAGATGCATAAAGGGTTTTTTCCTCAGGTGGCAGAAGGAAAGTGTACCAATTAGGAGAGTGAAAATATATCTGCCAATGGAAAATAGCACACTACGCACCTGAAGACACACCATGCACTCTGAAAGCTTATTTCACAATATGTTTGTTTATTTTTAAAGGCATCACAAAGTTATTTGTCCATAGCTGCAAAAAGAATAAACACAGCTGCACCTCTAGAAGTAGCATGGGGGTGGTGTTAAATTTCAGGGTGAAAATTCCAAAAATCAATGTTGCATCATGCTGCACTTAAATGCATTTTTTAAATATAATGACATACCTGAGATCACATTCCCAGTAACTATGAAGACTTTGCTACATGAATCCTGACCACCCATTGGGGTGGGGGCAGTTTGAATGCTCTTCTAAATGCCTGGGGCACTGTCTGGAGAATGAAATGGCCTCTGGAACATACAAATTGACCATTATTGTTCTTACTGTTAAATGACTTGCTGCTTGTATAAAGGAGTATCTATCCTTTTTGGTTTTCATCATTCTAGTTCGTTCTGAATGTTCTGTTAATGCGTCTTTCTAAATAAGGCCACAAAAGTTACTAGTCTGCAAATTATCATAATCATAATCATAATAATTGTGGCCTGCTGGGAGCTGACAGAAGAAGAATGGAGAGCTTTGTAACTCCTTCAGCAATCTGCCGCCTGTCTGTACTGGGTGTAATGCTCTGTCCTTTCTCCTCCAGCCTCCCATGCCTTCATGCAGTTCCCTCTTGCTTGTGGATACTTGATGTGTTCTTAAATACAAGGTTGTACTAATGCTTATTTGTGTTTTGTGTTTTAGGATAACAGGACAGCCCTACACTGGGCATGTTCAGCTGGGCATGCAGACATTGTCGACTTTTTACTAAGTCTGGGAGTGCATGTTAATGACAAAGATGATGTAAGTTCTGGACTTATTTTTCAGAAAGTGCTTAGGCAGGATCTTGCATGTATAGTTCAGAGGTATATAGTTCAGAGATGGGAACCTCCATCCCACAGGCCAGAGGTTCCAGCTTTGCCCACAAGGCCATTTTACCCAGGCCACTCACCTGACCGTTAGCTGACATCCCTAGAAACATCAGCTGATGGGTAGGAGAACAGGAGTTAAATTTTGCATTAGCTGTGTGCCCTCTTCCCAGGGAACAGGATTGCACAGCCAAGTTAGCAGGATTTTATGAGCAGATTTAAAGCCCTTTGCAAAAGTGCTGTTTGCTCAGCTCAAACTGCCCACTCACTTAATGGACGAAGATGAGATGCTTTAATCAACACTTATGCAAGGCACTTTAAAGCAGCTCCATGTTCTCATTTCATGATAAAACCCCAGCGCTAAGCAGGTTGTTATTATTATCTTTCATTTCATTTCTATACTGCTTTATATTTTAGGGGGGGGGGGGAGCTAAAAGCACTTTACAACACATTAAAACATCAAATAAAACAATCCAGTGTAAAACATTACTAAAGAAAGTCAGATATAAAATATGCATTCAAAGCAACATAATTAACAGGAGACTAAACTGTTATCTTAAACATTCCAATAGAAAGCATTACTTCAAGGAAGTCAGGTATAAAATTCACATTTAAAAAGCATAATTAACAAAAGAATAAAATATTATATTAAGCATAGAACATGTCTGCTGCTGTTGCTGCCAGTTTTGCCAAAGCTGGTTCATGGCTAGTGGTGACTGTGGAAATTCAGGCGATGTCCTGTCTCTGCACTAAGAGACAGCCAGGATGGTCTCAGTGGTTCACACACACCACATCCCCTTAGTCTGGCTATGTGAGAAAGTTCCCTGCAGGGAGCTTTCTCAGACACCCTACCCAGCTGCTTGACTGCACATGCAGCAGGCAACAAGGTGCTGCTAACAGGAGAGTTTCTTCCCCTTTGGACAGAAATTAAAAACTTGCCTTTAGCACTTTGCTGCCTTCCCAGATGCTTCAAAGTCCTGACTTCATCATTTGTGACATTAAGTGATTGGTGGGTCATGCCCTCCTCTCAGACTAGGCCTGCAAGGCAAATCTTAATTAGGAACTGGTCTATGAAGCTAAGAAGATTCCCCACTGCTGATATAGTTCCTAATGCTGCTGGAGTTGCTACCAGCTACTCTCATGTGTTAAAGAAGAATTAGTGATACACAGAGGTGGGATGTGTGCTGGTTTGTTATCTTTGGCTGCTGTTCTCAACATGAGATGAGGGTTGTTGTTTTTTAATGGGATTCTGGGGCCCTTTTGAGCTGGCACTGCCCTTGTGTGAGGTAAATTTCTGAGCCCCTTCTCCTCAGTTTAAAAGTTCTCATGTGAAATTGAAATGAAGACTGTATGGCTTCCAAAAAGAACTTTTAGAATTGGTGAACCATTCAGCCTTCGGCTACACCTGAAGGAAGGCATAGTTTCTTCTCTTCACTGCTGAAGAAGGCAGGCTGAGCTGGTTTGAAAAGAAAGCTGCAGCATTATCATGACTTATTCTCTGATCCAAAGTCACATAATGTCGCTGTATAGCTGTGGAAGGCCCAATACAGTGGTACCCCGGGTTACATACGCGTCAGGTTACAGACTCCGCTAACCCAGAAATACTATCTTGGGTTAAGAACTTTGCTTCAGGATGAGAACAGAAATCGTGCAGCGGCGGCGCAGCAGCAGCAGGAGGCCCCATTAGCTAAAGTGGTGCTTCAGGTTAAGAACAGTTTCGGGTTAAGAACGGACCTCCAGAACGAATTAAGTACGTAACCAGAGGTACCGCTGTATAAGAGGCTCAGAAATAAAGTGATGTTCCAGAAAGAGCTAATTTGTGGAGGTGGGTGGCAGCCAGAGGTAGGGAGCCTGGTCCTTTCTTTATTGGCTATTTAATACCATGTGATATCAGTTGTATAAATGTTGCATGGTGGGTGGCCATATTCCATTTTAATGACCAAAGCAGGTAAACTATTGAGTAAGTTCTTACAGAAGTTGAGCAAGTTATTTTATGGAAGAGATGGGGAACCTGTAGCCTTCCAGATGTTTAGGACTCCAGCCCCAAGCAGCATAGCCAATGATCAGCTGTAGTCCAACAGCATCTGGATGTACAGGTGTGCCCCATCCCTGTTTTACAGTATTTTCATAAGGGATAATTTTTGTTGAAACCTTGCTATGGTTCTGTAGTATTGGATTTTCTTCCTAACAGAGCTTGAAAGTTTGGTTGTACAATGTCTTAACGGTCCCTGGTGACTAAAAACCATGAGCCAGCAAGTCTTCTGTTTAGAGAGGAAACTGAGCACTCCCTATAAGCCAACCCTAGCTTCCATGTTATCACCGATGCAGAGGTCTGGGGTACTTTCCTCACGACAGAAGTCTTTCTGCCTGCCCTGCTTCTGTGAATTGTAAAGCTTATAGTATTCTATGCCTTGTTTTCTTTTCACTCCTCAGGCGGGCTGGAGTCCTCTGCATATTGCTGCATCTGCTGGCCGAGATGAAATTGTGAAAACTCTCATTAGGAAAGGTGCTCAGGTGAATGCTGTCAATCAGAATGGCTGCACGCCTCTGCATTATGCAGCATCCAAAAATAGGCAGGAGGTAAGATTTCACCTGCTTCCTCACCTTCTCATTGCTCAGCACAAAGCAGCCTGTTTGGTAACCTTTGTCTTTCCCTACTCATAGATTGCACTAATGCTGTTGGAGAACAGCGCTAATCCAGATGCAAAAGATCACTTGGCATCTACTCCACTACACAGAGCAGCATCCAAAGGAAACCTGAAAATGATACAAATTCTTTTGAAGTACAAAGCTTCTGCCAATCTACAGGATTCAGAGGGAAACACAGCTCTGTAAGAACTAATGTATTTGTGGTAGATTTTGCCCTAGTTTGTTTGAACCATACTTTTCAAGTTCATTGATATTAATACTTCTTTACTTAGCACAAACTATTCTCTAATGCTGTGAGTTTTCATCTAACAGGTTCAGTAACTTTTTTTTTTTACAATGCAAACTGAGCTTCTTGGGATTCTACAAGAGAGGCTGTATTCTAAGATGTATGGTGCAGAAACATCCACGCCATAGCTTTCAACCGTCCCTTATTTGGCAGGAAACTCCCTTATCCCAGCGCTGTTTCCCGCTGCTATCCCGGACTGATGATGTCCCTTAAATTTCCCGGGTTTCATGCTCGCCCGGCTCGGGAGGGAAGCAGCAGCTTGGGGTCCTCCGCCTCAAGAGAGAGAGCGCACGAGCTGCCGCGTCTCCATATCTCCCTTTTCCCTCTCAGGGGCGCGTCATGTGGAAATGGGCAGTGGCGGGCGGGCGGGCAGGCAGCCCTTCTCTTGCGAGACTTCCGCCGCGCTGCCAGGGGAAGCTGGAGGCGGCAGCGGCAGCAGCTGAGGAGGCGGCCTGAGGGAGGAGGAAGAGGAGGGGATGGGGAGGGATGCAGAAGGGCAGAGCTTCAGCGGCTGCCATGGCGCCGCAACCGCCTCATGCCGGGCTTGCAGGCAGCATGGGCGAGAGTCTCCCTCCCTCCCTCTCTCTCGGGTGGGGAAGGGCTGATGGAACTCCTCACACCAGGACAACAGCAGCCCGGATGTGCTGCTTGGCATACCCTCCAACCAGTGCAGCATCTTAATGTAGTGATTTCCCCCTCTGCATCCCTTTGCCGGGTTGCTGCACTGTGGGAACCACTGCTTGAGGCTTTATTTGGCTGCTGGTTGACTAAAATCCCTTATTTTTGCTGCTGATCCCTTATTTTCGAGGCTCCTGGTCCTTTATTTTCAAATCTGTAAGTTGACAGCTATGATCCAAACAGATTTACACAGCCTAATCCCAAACATAAATCCCACTAAATTCAGTCCCATTGATTCCTTAGTAAATGCGTGTGGGATTGTAGTGAGGAACCTGGTGTTAGGTATGTTTATTTAAGATACGAATCCTACCAAGCTACTTAACTTCCAAGTAAGTGCACCCTGTTGCAGTTCTGGCCTTGGTTGAGATTTTGCATCAAATTATGATTTTGAGTAACAGTAGTTTGAAATCAAACCATTGCTTGTATGTCCAGGTGAACAACAGGTTAACTGTGAGTTAAAGCTGTTTATGACTATAATCCTAACCCCATTCACCTGGGTTTACACTGTCGGTTGCTTTTGTTTTCTGTCACGAGTTTCATGACATCCTCTTAACCGCAGTAGCATCTAGAGGTGGAACACTTGCTGTAACTATCATGTCAATTCAGATATTGTGCCAAACTATAGTGAATGGTGGTTCAGCATGATCTTGGTTTAGCATAGTGTCTGAATTGAGCCTTAAACACCTTGATGTAAATGATGGGATTTCACAGGGAGACAGGGGTTAGTTCAGGCCTTCTTTTAAAATAGGTGGGACCTACAAAGAAATACAGGAACATTAGGCTGACAGCTCATTACTGCCTTGACATGTGTCTCTAGCATAGTTGGTAATTTTTCATCTTATTTACAGCCATTTGGCCTGTGATGAAGAGAGAGCGGATGAAGCTAAACTACTAGTGTCTCACGGAGCAAGCATATACATTGAGAACAAAGAAGACAAGACCCCACTGCAAGTTGCAAAAGGTGGCCTGGGTTCCATACTAAGGAGGCTAGTTGAAGGCTAGCTCTGTCAGTCAAATTGAATTCCATTCTTCATGAAAGTACTGAAGACTTTTCACTGTCTTTAGGTTGGCTTTAACAGTCACAACTTGAATTTTTATTGTACTGGATCAATTACACTTCTCTACATTTTCCATGGCCAAACAAAACTTTATAATTTTTTGTTGCTAAGTTTATTGTTGCTTTAAAAAAATCTAAAGCCCTGCTTTTCCTATAGAAAGAATCTATCTTTCCATACAGGTTCTAACGATCTTTTTAAATACATTTGCTTGTAAAGGAACAGTATTCAATATTTCTTCAAGGCAGTTCTTGTTAACTAAGTTTATTACTCAGTTCAAGTGTCATCATGGTTGTGCGAAATAAAATTTGGGGAGGGAGAATGAGGACTGTGTAAAAGTTGTTTGCTTTGTTGTATGTCTCCTTGGAATTCTTATTTACAGAAACCAGTTGGTTCAACCTTATACCCAGTACAGGGAGAGTGTTATAGGAATGGAGCATTGTGGGAAGGCAGTGGGCTTAATTCAGCTAAAGCGATTATAGACATAGTAAGGCTGTAAACAAAAATAGTCAAGTGCTGTGGCATCTTAACAGATTAAAAGGGTTACTGTGCCATGAACTTGTGTAGACAACTGTCAATCTCAGTAGGCTGCTTCTTAAACAAAATATGTTTGTTTAAAATGTTGCTAAGTAACAGCTATAAAGACAACAAATAAATCCCAATTTTTGCAGTAAGAACATTTGGCCAAGTTGGATTTCTTTCTCCTCTTCCTCTTCTCCCTTCCCAAGGGTGGTGTTGAGCTGTGTGGCTTAATGCAAATAGCTTTATACAACTGGAGTGATTTCTTATGCCCTAAGCTACTTATAATAAAATATTACTTGCTCCTTAGATCAGTTCAGTTCAGTCCTTCATAAGGTGCACGAAAAGTCTTCCAATGTCATAGAACCTGTGGGAAAAGGCTGCTGCTTTTGGTGTAATAGACACACCTAGTGTACTCCTACAGAAATCTTAAGCTACAGGGACACCAATTATTACCAAAAAGTTTCATATTCTGATAGTATTGGTTGATGGACTGTTCTGTAACTATCATGTGAATCTAAGTTAATTTTTTCTCTGGTGGCACATGCCATGACTGCTCTTAGTTCCAAGGCTGATAAAATGCAAAGTTGTTTTTTGCTCACTGTTTCATAACTATTAGTATTATATAATGTACTACATTGCTAATAGGACTGAGGCATTTCAGAGCACACATTTTGCATTCAGAAGGCCCCAGGTTCAGTTCCTAGTATCTCCGGTGTTTTAATTTTTTCATGCATAAGGTACTTTGAAAGACCTCTGCCTTTAACACTGGAGAACTGGTGCCTGTGGAAGAGTTAGCAACATGTATGGATATAGAACACAGCAGTAGGGGATTTGTAAGCCTGTGAAAGAGCACTGCACTTGGACACTGCTGTTTCTTTTATCTCTGCCCCTTCCCTCTTTGGCTGTACTCCAGGCCATAAGCCTTACCCTTTGATTGCTGGGCCCACCAGACACATGGACCCTTGGAGGTGGGTTTTCATGTTGCAAATTGGGGTTTCCGTGCTTGAGCAGTTAGAGACCACTCCCGTAGAAAGTCCTCTGCTAAATGGATAAATAGCCTGACCTTGCATAAGGCTGCTTCCTGTGTTCTGTTATAGGTTGCCTTTTCCTATACCTTTTTTAAGTTATGCAGCTGGAGCTTGCATATATCACTTTTTCTCATAAGCCCTGGTCTCATCATTGCTCCCAGTATTTTGGAGTCACGAACAGCAGCATTGCATCAATAGACTTTCAAGTAATTTTGTAGAGAGAACCCACCCACACCCACCCCATGCATGTGGAGCTTTGGCATTTGGTTGTCTGATGTGTTTCTTTCATTATAAAAGAAATGTAGAGTTGTAGATTTCAACAAAAGTTTATTATGTTTTGGAGTAACAAAAGAATCACTGCAGTTTTCTCACCCCTCATCCTGTTACACATGTAGAATTGGAAAGGGACCCCAAGGGTCATCTAGTCCAACCCTCTGCAATGCAGGAATCTTTTGCCCAACATGGGGCTCAAACCCACAACCCTGATAGAAAGAGTAACCCTACATCACTGATCACAGTTGAGTGGGAGAGCAAATGTGTATTACTCATTGGTAACAAATATATTCTATAAAAGCAAGTAACAGGAAAAATACAGATTTGTTTGAGTATAGAGACTGCAGTACAAGACAGAAGGAAAATTAAACTAAACAGCTAAATACTTCATCCAAAAATTATATTCATGTTATAAAAGGAAAAAGACATCCTGTCATCTTGACTATTAAGCATCCCAGTGAAGATACAGATGTTAAAAGTTTTTTTAAAAGGTAAAGGGACCCCTGACCATTAGGTCCAGTCGTGACCGACTCTGGGGTTGCGGCGCTCATCTTGCTTTATTGGCCGAGGGAGCCAGCGTACAGCTTCCGGGCCATGTGGCCAGCATGACAAAGCCGCTTCTGGCGAACCAGAGCAGCACACAGAAACGCCGTTTACCTTCCCGCCGGAGCGGTACCTATTTATCTACTTGCACTTTGACGTGCTTTCGAACTGCTAGGTTGGCAGCAGCAGGGACCGAGCAACGGGAGCTCACCCCATCATGGGGATTCGAACCACCAACCTTCTGATTGGCAAGTCCTAGGCTCTGTGGTTTAACCCACAGCGCCACCCGCATCCCTCAAAAGTTTACATGGGTGCAAATTGAACACCATAATTTTATCAGACAGCCCAAGCTAGATGTTCCACGGTGTTAAACTCTATCCAATATTTAGAAACCATATCAGCAATCTTTACCTTGCCTATTTATCATCACTTGGCAGGGGCGGGGTAGATATAAAACTGGGGCGGGATTGATGCAGGCAAATTCAGCGGTGACATTAAGTTTAGATACCCTTAACTTGAAACAAGTCCTCATTGTCCTCCAGCATTTCCTCTAAAGGACATTTGGTTGAGAGCTATGATACAAAATGAAACCTTAGCAGTTTTAAATGGGAACAAAGAAATATACATGAATGCATGGGTACACAGGGTGTAAATGCTGTAGTCCAATATACTCTTACAGCAAGAGAGAACTGCCTGGAGAAGTATACATGATAATACTTGTCAATGCATAACTTTCCATGAGGATGTTTTTCTCAGAGAAGCTGTTGCATAGGAGGATGTTTCTGAAGTTCCCTCTGATTGGAAGAGGAGGCTCAATGAGCTGCTTTTAGGAAAGTTGGGACTGAGAAGGCCCATTGCAAGACAGAGCTGGATGCAAGCTGCTTTTGATCATCCCCATAGTAAGTGCAGTTATTATGTAGGATGAAAAATGTAGTTTGGCAGATAGAGTTATTCTAAGTAATAACTTAAGCTGTGAGCAGTGGAAGAGCTACAGTTGTTTTAGAGCCTAAAACATCTCATCCCATTTAATAAGGAAAATATGAAAGAATAATGTATCGGCACAGTATTGTAAGTGCTATAAAAATATGATTTTTACATATATCTTAAAAGTAGGGGTTGCCAACCTTAAGCCATGGGTACACTTGCATTCTTAAGTGTGTGCTATGGGCTCCAGACTCTGGGCACTTCAGTAGAATTAATCTGAGCCTGGAAAGTACTATAGAGATGATTGAAGGAGTGGAGAAGAGGGCTGCTCTTCCAACTTCCTCCTTCAGCTCTGTGTACTTTTCCAAGGGGAGGGGGGAAAGGTGGCCACCCTGAGCACCTCATAACCAAGAAGACAGTGAAGGGGAGAGGTCAGAGGTTTTGTGGGTACCAAGGCAAGACCTCAAGAGCATAGGTGCAACGTTTGCGATACGTTTGCTAAAGGAATAGTGCCTGCCTTTCTTTAGCTGTTTGAAAGCATGGGGTCTCTAACTCCTTAAAGACCTGTGCTCCAATTCTGAAACCTACACACCAGTTGAAAAGATGACCAGTACTGCTAACCTGCTGGAGGAGAAGGGGGTGGCGAGGTGAGATAGATACTGTGCAGCAGTGTGCATGCAGGCCAGGGGACAAAGCTGTCATGCATGGTTCTGGGTCCTGGATGTTCATATACAGCCAAGGGAGTCACACGCTGAGCAGCCTTTTGTGCATGTAGGCCCTGATCCAAAAGGGGACCTGCATGTAGAATCCCTTGCTGCACTGGGGGAAGTGGTTAAAATGGTTGTGCTTTTTATAACTTTGTTTCTGGACAAGTTGCTGTTGGGTTCCCTTAACGTTGTGAGGAAAATTTAGGCAACTGGTTGGCGCTCCATTTCTTGTGTCGCATTCTCAGGCATGGCAGCAACCTCAGGCTCCTCTGGGGTGCTGTATTCACTGGTCTCATTGGATTCTTTGCTTGGTGGAACAGCTGCCACTGGGGCACTTTCTTGGCTGGGCACAGCAGCGTAGGCAACATTCAGTGGTTCTTTATGAGCCACAGTCCTGCAAGACAACAAAGTAAGAGCATTAGTATTCAGAAATTTCATGCAAAACAGAGAAGGTACCTTTGGGTTTTGTTTTTTATTTGGTTGTTGGTTTTGTTATGATTTTATGTATTTGATATTTTATGTGAACTGCCCTGAGACCTTCGGGTGTAGGGCAGTATAGCAATTAAATAAATAATAGTAGTAGTAGAAGCAGTAGCCAAATCAATTAAAGCACAGGTGTCTCTAGGAATAGTTCTCCCTTTTCCTTTATTCCCCAACCCCATCACATTTTTCAGATGGTTCATGGTTTTGAAGATAACAACTCAACAAGCTGCACAGCTACAATGGCTATAAGAAGACACAATTATAGGGTTGAGTCCAACACAGTGCTAAGTTATAGTACCTTGGTGTATACTGCAAGTGAAATGTTTTGCTTCAGCAGAATGTTGTAGTGCAACAGAATGCAAAAGCTGATTGCAAAGCCTATTGTGCAATGAAGTCACCAGCAACCTGTTGTACAATAAGTTTCTGCTAGCCCAGCTGTTGTGCTGGATTTCTCTGTTGCACAGCATTAGAACTCACCTGTCTATTCGCAGAAGAGCCCTTGTTCTAGCAGACAGACGGCGGATATAGCCCATCATGTCTGAAGCAAACTTAGAGCAATGCCCTACCTACCCCATGCAGGCAGCAACTACAGCGGGTGGCGCTGTGGTCTAAACCACTGAGCCTCTTGGGCTCGCTGATTGGAATCCACAGAGTTTGCTCCCGTTGTTCTGTCCCATCTTCTGCAAACCTAGCAGTTCGAAAGATGCCAGGGCAAGTAGATAAATAGGTTCTGCTGTGGTGGGAAGGTAAACGGCATTTCTGTGCGCTCTGGCTTCCATCACGATGTTCCATTGCACCAGAAGCGGTTTAGTCCTGCTGGCCACATGACCCGGAAAGTTGTCTGTGGACAAACGCTGGCTCCCTCATCATGAAGTGAGATGAGCGCCGCAACCCCATAGTCGTCTTTGACTGGACTTAACTGTCCAGGGGTCTTTTACCTTTACCTTTTTTTACAGCAGGTGTGAGGAACCCTTTTCAGCCTGAGGGACACATACCCTCATGGGCAATGTTCCAGGGAAGTTGTGTGCCCATGGTGGGTGGGGCCAGAATAACAGTGGGTGGAGCAGTTGTTATGACTCTTTTTGAACCTTTGTATAGTGGGCTTCATACCAACCACAAATATGTCAGGTTTCTGTACACATATCTGCAAGCAGGAACCATTACTACAGTTCAAATAAATATTTCAGCCAGGGAAAAGAACTGGAGAAGAGCATGGAGCGGAGCCTATGGGAATGGAGCGTGGCCAGTGGGGAGCCACAAGGGCCAGACAGAGAAACCTGGAGAGCTGCAAAGCTGAGCCCCCAAAGCTGAGGTTCCCCACGCCCAACTTACTGCATTTCACTGATTGCAGCTTTCTCTTTTTTCTTCTTTTCTTTCTCCTTTGTGGCTACAACCCAAACAATTACACCAATCAGAGCAGCTGCCAGAATTGCTGCAATTAATGCTCCAACAATAATGCCACCTTCTGAATCTGAAAGAATAGGGAAGCCAACTCATTTAATATATGGAATGAACTTGACAGATTAGAACCAATGCACACTGAGAAGCCGATGCTCGCCTTCTTCAGGTGTGCTCCCTGCAAAGCGAGAAAGGTGGTGCTGTTGGGGCAGTAGGCCCTGATCTTGGGACCCCAGCAGATGCCCCACCTCACCACCTTCTGGCACTGGCCCCTCAACAGGAAGGTTAGGAGAACATATTTAACCTTCCCTGCTGTTTATGACTAGCTAGCTGGAACACAGCCTGGAATTTTGTTGGTGTTGGGATGGTTCCTTTTTATTATTATTCTTTTGCAACTGAACGTTTTGAGTAGGTTAACAAAAGCTGGAAATGATTCTGACTCCACATTTCCTTTCAGGTCAGCAGCAATTGATGTTCTTTCAGCAGCTCAGCAGAGAGAAACAGTGTCACCAGTGGCAGCTCAAGGTTTTGGAGGGCCCCTGGGCAACCCTCCACGGCCCCCTCCCGCCCTCAGCAAGCCTGCCTGTTCAGTGCAGCAGGTTCAGGAGGCTTTTGTCAGTGGGATTTGCATTCTTGGCAGATGCCTGAGTTTGCCATCCCTGGCTGTAGCACCACATCTTTTAAATGTGTCTTTTCCTGTGTCTGTTCTGTTGTTCTTGAAACCATGCAAAGCACCTGTTCAGCTCAGGTCTTGTGTCAGCCCCAGACATCCTGGAGCAGCTAATATCTGGGAATTTCACTGAATAGCTATTCCAAATATAAAGAATGAAAAGGTTGACATAACTATAGCAAACTTACGTTTTGTAGTGAGGTCGATATGGCAGGTGCTGTTTCCAAGAGAGTTAATAGCTGTGCAACGGTAGTAGCCTTCTTCAAACTTTGTCAGGTTTCCTATTACCAAGCGACCACTTTGAGGAACTGTAACAAAACAAGAGAGAAGTTGAGGTTTAATTTGTTTACCTAAGACATTTATACATTCCCACCCCTACCCCCTTCAGTCAAAAAGGCTGCTAGAGCAGCTTACAGAAATCATTAATAAGAAGGTCCCTGCCCTCAGCTGCACAACCTCAGGTGCACAAGAGGCATGATGCACAAAGGAAAGGGAAGAAGCGGGGAAAGTAAGTTCAAGGTGGGGTCAGCTGCCTGTCAATCAACTGATGTCCTGATGACATCCAGTGACTGATAGGTGAGTGGTCCTGCCCACCTGTCAAAATCAGCACGGGCTGTGGGTTGGGAGAAAAGGGTCTGCAGGGAATTTGTTGGTGAAGAACCACCATGCAGTACCGAACTCTGTGCTTACCAGATCTCCACTCAATACAGCTCTCTGCAGGAGTCTGATTTGCCAATGCATTCCCCCACAGGGAATGCACTGACAAAGAAGGACTCAGCAGGATTGAAGTGTGCCTCTGTGCCTATCAGCTGGTGTCACCCAGTGATTCCAGATGACAGGTGGGAGTGATTTTAAGGGAAAGAGATTTGTTTGGATGGCTGTCCAGTCCCTAAGAAGGGAGAGCATGAGGGGCCCTGCAGTGGCCCACTGGGAGTTAGCTTCTGGACAACAGACAGAGGAGGCATGAAAGGAACCGCAGCTCAGTTTTCCCCACTAGAGGGAGATGTTTTGTTTTGTTTTTATATTATAGCCATTCTTTCTAAATTTGCATCTATGCATATAAATCAGCATGTGCACATCCTATGCAAACCGGTGCCCTCTCTTCTTCTTTTTGGTTTTCTTCCTTTTGGGGTGAACTGTGGGTGGCCACCCTATTCATGTCAGCTGTCTCATAAGGTGTCTCATAGCTCAGTGGTAGAGCACCTGCATTGTATGCATAAGGGCACTTGTTCAGTCCCCAGCACCTCCAGGTGGGGCAGGGAATTATCCGCTGTCTGAAATCCTAGAGACCCACTGCCGGTCAGTGTAGGCAGCACTAATCTAGGCTGGCCAACAGGACTGACTCAGTATCCTATGACAGATTGCATAAGAGGAAGGACCCTCTCTACCAGACTGGATGGAATGCTCTTGACTAGAGGCAGTTTTTGAAGTTTCCATGCTTGCCAAAGGGATTTAAAGATTTGTTATTTAGAAGAGAGGGAGCAGCACTTTCCCTTGTGAATGAGGCACTGGATAATATTTTGTGGGCTTCAACTTCAGGAAGGTAAAATGTTAAGCAAGAGTGCCTAGCTGTTGAAGCAGGTGAATAGTGGGACTCTTCTGCATAAAGGGGTGACAGCTGTCCTTCTGCTGAGGTTTTCAAGCAAAGGCTGGACACTGACTATAATCAGGGTTACTTTCAGTGTAGAATAAAGGTAAAGGACCACTGACAGTTAAGTCGAGTCATGAACGACTCTGGAGTTGCGGCGCTCATCTAGCTTTACTGGCCGAGGGAGCCGGCGTACAGCTTCCAGGTCATGTGGCCAGCATGACTAAGCTGCTTCTGGCGAAACCAGAGCAGCACACAGAAATGCCGTTTCCCACTGGGGTAGTACCTATTTATCTACTTGCACTGAGTGCTTTCAAACTGCTAGGTTGGCAGGAGCTGGGACCGAGCAACAGAAGCTCACCCCATCGCAGGAATTCGAACCGCCGACCTTCCGATTGGCAAGCCCTAGGCTCAGTGGTTTAAACCACAGCGCCACCCTGCTTTATTCATCCCAGATGACCCAAAGCTTCTAGCTACTCAAGAGTTCGGGCAACCACCAGTATTTTTCAGGTGTCCTCTTTAAGCCACCACATCAGGCTTTGCATATTGCCTAAATCAGGGATGGGGAACATGTGGTCCTCCAGATGTGCTTGGAATCTAGCCCAAATCAACCCTGCTTAGCATGACCCAATGATGGCAGCTGAAATCCTACGACATCTAGAGCAGTGTTTCCCAAACGTTTTTGGGCAACGGCACACCTGTTTACTGAAAAAAAATCTCGCGGCACACCACCATTAAAGCCCCGCCCCGTGACGTCAGCGCGCAGCGTCACGCCGGGAGGGACGCACAAAAGTGAAAGTTTTTTCCCTCGGCAGCTCCTCTCAGCTGCGCTCAATCCGCCTCAGAGCGCAGGAGCGATGCCTCTCTCTGGCTCTCCCTCCGCGCAGGCTGAAGGAGGGAGGGAGGGGCGCGTGTGACCCGTCTCTGCTGGGAGACCAAACCCAGCGAGGCAGAGTCGCGCGGAGGCGCCCAGGCAGCGCTGCCGGCTGCGAGGAGGAGCGCCAGGCAGCAGCAGGAGCCGCGGCCTCTCCTCGCCGCCGCCGCCCCGCCTCTCGCCGCCCGACTCGCCCGCCTCCCTCCAGGCATCTCGCGGCACACCAGCCGATGTCTCACGGCACACTCGTGTGCCGCGGAACACCGGTTGGGAAACACTGATCTAGAGGCTATAGTTCTCCCATTTCTGATGCTCAGAGCCAGCCCACCCCTAAGGCAGGGTGAGGCAGTCACCTCAGGCAACGGAAGGAACAGAGGCTCTGCCACTGGTGATGAAGTGGCACCAGCTTCCAGTGAGATCTCTCTAAAATCTCACAAGATATTGCAATGCATGCCAGATCTCAATGGAAACTGTTGCTGTTGCTTTGCAGGCACTGCTGCACAACCAAGTTAAGAGGGCCAGTCCTGCCAACATAACTTAATACACAGATACTACTTACTGTAGTTCCCTGTCACTTGTACGGCTGAATCTCCTGATACTCTGTGCCAGAGGTATATAGGATCAGGCATCCCCGTTTCAGAAAAGCAGAAAAGGGTGATGGCGTGGCCAATTTCAGCCTCCTTATCTTGAACAAAGCCGCAGTGAGGCTTGGAGGGGGGGACTAGAAAACAACAGCAGAAAAGGCAGATCAGTGAAGTTCTCCCTGAAATCTGTGGCATCGTTATAAATACGATCTGTCCCAGTTATTCTAGAACTATCAGCGAGAAGTAAAACTTTATTTAAAATAAAATAAAATCACTTATTAGATGTTTTATAAGTTTTACATCACCAAAACATTTAGGATTAAAATAAATTAATTCAGCAGTACGAAAGAAAAACACAGGACTTATATATATATATATATATATATATATATATATATATATATATATATATAATATATATATATAAAATATATATCATATATATGCATATAACAGCATTTCCCCCAAAAAAACTACTTTAGCACTTGTGCGGTAATATAGATTTATTTGCATATATGGAGCTGGTAGGGCAGGAGGCAGGAAGCCCAAGCAATAGGAGGAGCCAGAGCCAGTGACAGGCAGGGCCAACTAAGTCTAGTTTTGTCCCCATCTTCCTCCTTGATGGGTTCTGCAAGAGCAACACTGAGACTGAGAGGCTGTAATGAAGAAGTTAGACAGATGCCAAGGATTGGCTAAGACTGAGATTGGTGGGGCAGTGCCCCATTTGCCCTGAGAAACCACCCTCCACTGCTTCAGGGGGCTACTATCACCCCCACCTTTTAGGATGGGGTTTTAGGGGGGTCACTAAAGATTTTTATATTATTTCTGCAAACCTTTGTTCCTTCAAGTCAGCTGACATTTCTTCCCCATTTAGGTGGTGCTGTTTTGCCTAACATAATGGCTGGCACTCAAGAGAACTGAGTTCCTTTGTAAGAATATATAACAATAATGATAAGGCACTTCTCTGTAAAAAAATATCCCAAGCCGTTTATGATGAAAGTCACCCAGTAAAAACACTTTAAAAGACTCACATAAACTGACAGTGTAGCAACAATCAAGAGTCAGCAGAGCAGGTTTTAAAAATTCAGGGGGGGGGGAGATGCATGTGAAAGAGCCATGGATCACCCATTAGAACCATGTTGTTCTAACATGTTGACTGTGCCTCTTGCAGCCAAAAGATTGCCTAGAAAATAATGTGGCCCCCAGGCTTTAAATCAGCTTCCATCAGCCCCAGCTAGCATGGCCAATGCAGGGGTGCTGGGAGTTGTAGTTCAGCAACATCTGCAGGGCCACAGGTTTCAGTTTCAGTTCATTACAGCAGACAACAGACATGGAGCCAAAACAAGGTAATTGACAAACAAGTGAGAGGTAACAACATGCTTGATAAAATCCCAAGGTTTGCAGAACTACAAGGTGTTAGCAGACCTTGCCGTTTGGATGAATTGTATTGGAATAAGGACTTAAAATTTCTGGAGTTCAAAGGCTTTACTCATGCAGGAGCTATTTACAGAATACGTGGAGATAAGAGAGAGAATGTGACAGACATATTGCTGGGAGAGAGCAGCAAACAAAATGGCTCAGCTTTTAAAGGTGAAGTTAACTTACACAAAACAAAGATTACAAGCAAGTGTTAGTTAGGTTGCTATCCAAACAGTGCCCTCTTGTGGTTTAAAGTAACACATGCATTAACCAGAAACTCAAAGAATTACCGGTAAACATCATTCTTTGAGCAACCATAGGAGGAACTCACCTGCCCCTGCCTCCAAAATAGTCCAACAAAAACTAGACATGCTATACACCTAGAATGCTATATATCAGCTGGAAAAGAAATATGAAAACCAGGGGACTGGAATGCCAGGGAACAACTGGCTGAAGCCCTGATCAGGAGTTTTCCAGTTAGGATCTGTTAACGCTGAGTCTGAAATTCAACATAGTGTACAAAATCAACAGGGATGGTACATAGAAGAAGAAGAAATAAATAAATACCTAGTACGCTGACAGACATTGTTTTTTCACCCTGGGTATTTGGGTTTTCAGGGTTGAAAACTTCACAGGTATAAATACCAGAATCCGATGCCTGCATGTTTAAGATGGTTATTGATGCATTTCCTAGTCCGGTGGCGGCTCGAATGCGACCATGAAACTGTCCATAAGAATTCGAAATGGATCCCTGCCGATAATAAATCTGTAGCACAAAATTTAAAGTCAATCACAGTCATAGTAATGAAATAAGACATTTGTATTTTCTGTTTTTTATAAAATATTTACTTCCAGTATCTCTATGTTATCTTTCAATAGAGTAAAACAGTTGTAAATTCAAGTAAACAGAGTAAAACTAGAGTCATGTTTTTGAGCTCCACATGATCACAGCACATATTTTAGGGTTGCCATATTTCAAAAAGTGAAACTCCGGACGCAAAAGTTGTTGAGCTTTTGTTGCTGAGCTATGTCATTGACACAGGACTTTTCCATAATTCTGGCATCGAGTTGCCGATTGCCAGTGTCACATTGATCAGTATAGCTGCTTTGCAAAACGTCATGAAAAATAAAGTGAGTTTTCTGCCTCTCTGCTGCCAGCAAAATGGACCAATAATTTCTACTAGTTTAAGTTATAATGATCAATCCCTGTCACCCAGCAGCAAAATCATTCTATTTACTTTACAGATCAGCTTGATTGTATTCAAAGAAACACTCATGCAAATGGATGCTGGATTGGCTATTGCTTATCATCAATGTTATCTAGACACTGCAGTTGACTGAAAGCAGGCTGCACCCTAAAACTACCAAGGGCTGTTGGTTACTGCAATCAGGAACACCCCCCCCAAAAAAAAGGGTCACACAACTGAAAGCTGTTGCTTGTGGCTGTTATATGCAACATTGCATCTCCTTCCCAACTAAAAGGAATGAAATGGAAAAATTTAAAAGTCACAGGGGACTAGAAAATGGTATAAGGGTGCCCCCAGAATGTCACTCTGCAGGAATGATTCAATCTCACACCAAAACTTTTAGATGTGAGCATTTAGAGTACTGTATTTTTCACCCTATAGGACACACTTTTTCCCCTCCAAAAATGAAGGGGAAATGTGTGTGCGTCGTATGGGGTGAATACAGGCTTTCGCTGAAGCCTGGAGAGCCCCACCGCCAGCCCCGCAAGCTCGGGGGACAGCGGGGAGGCGCAGCGCACCATCCCGCTGTCTCCCGACGTGATTTGGAGGCTGACGGCAGGGAGACGCGTGCTTCTCCTCGCCGCCAGCCCCACAAGCTCGGGGGACAGCGGGGAGGCGCAGCGCACCCAGGCTTAGCTTCGCACAGCTCTCCGCAAGCTGTGGGAGCCCGGCGCTGGGCTCCCACGCTTGCGGAGAGCTGCATGTTCTGGGGGCTGGGGAAGCTCAGGCTTCCCCAGCCCCGCGCCTGGGGGGGGGGGAATAATTTTTTCCACTTTATTTCCCCCCCCCCCAAAAAAAAATTAGGTGCGTCCTATGGGCCGGTGCGTCCTATAGGGCGAAAAATACAGTAGATTAAAAAGCTTTGTCTAGCACACTCACAATATTTTTAAGTGTGTGTGTTGCAGTTTGGAAATTGATGGGAAAATGCACTGAAATGTGTGGGGTGAACGAAAATCAAATCAGCACAAATGGTCATTGTCATATAACCTACTTACAAACAATTCTGAACAAATGCTCAGGAAAGACCAGATATAATCTTACCTCTGCATAAGATTTGGGCAAGCCAATCAGGGCAAATGCTCACTAAACGGGGTAATCTGGAAAAGCCCTAGCTGAAATGAAACTATGTGAATAATTTTAGGGTAATTGGCCACCAAAGGCCTTATTTTCTTCTAAAACCAAAGGTTTTAACTCCTGGAAGAAGAATTGTTTATTATGGCCCTCAGATCAATTAACATTCAGTGCAAAAAGAAAAGATACAACAAGTACAATTAAAATGCAGATACATTTTTTCCCCTCTCAAGAAGCCAGCAGAAAACTCTCTCCTGATCTGCACTGAGGCCGGAATTTTTTTTGCGACCCTCTCAGCAGGGCTGGCCCAAGACACCTTGGTACCTGAGGTGAACCACAAAATAGTGCCACCACCCTGTCAGGGAAGAAAGTATGAGGGAAGATCTACATCAGGAACAAGGGGAGGGGGGAGATAAAGATCTACAATGGGATCTGCTGCTCTTGTGCCTCCTGCCTCCTGAGATGGTCACCTCACCTTGCCTCTCAGTGATAAAAGAGAACACATTCCTTAAAAGCAAAACAATACCAAATTTCTGGGAGAGAGATTCACAGAAAAGTTATCAATAAAGAAATAATATAAAGGCTTGACACCTACACAGAGAACTCAACATGGTCAAAATCTGACCATCAGCTAATTCTGCCAGCAACTCTACTCTTTCCTGAGAGATATATGGAATGCATTTCCACTGTAAGTATGTATTTCCTCTGTACAAAAACAATATAAAAAGAGCCTGCTGATCAGAACAAGGGCTCATCCGGTCCAGCACTCTGTCCTCATGGTGGCCAACCAGATGTCCAGGGGAAGCCCACAAACAGAACCTAACTACAACACGGTGATACCTAGCAACTGGTAATCAGAGACTAACTGCCTCCAACATGGAGGTAGGGTATAGCTGTCATGGGTATAGCTGCCTCCAACATGGAGGTAGGGTATAGCCAACCTCTCCTGCAAAGAGAAGTGTACTGGTAATGTCAAAGTTCAGGAGCTCACCATGGCAGCTCCTGTAGCCACAGTCCACAACCCCGATCCACACTATGCCTGATGTAAATTTTGGAGGTCCCTTGGCACCCCCAGGTACAATAAGTCTACCTCAGCATTGACATTACCACCTGCTCCTCCTAATCATCTTTTCTACCAACTGTCTGCATGCCAGGTAGAGGAGTAGCAAGCAAGCAGTCGGGAGCATCTACTGCTCCCTCTCTGGCCCTCCATCCAAGCCAGAGATAGATGAACAAATAGGTTGCAACAGGAAAGAGAAGGGGCAGGTCCAGTGGGTCAGCTGCACATGCATTACCTATGAATCCCTTGCGCACATAAATATACACCCCCAAAGCAGCAATGCACAACATCATTAAGTTTCAGCTGAAGGTATTAAATATAAATAAACAAGAGATTACAAACAAATACCACATATGCTGGTAATATGACCAAGGGCAGCCCTAAACATAATAAATTGCAATAAGCCAAACAGACCAGAAATCCTTAGCGGTAGAGTCCTACACTGATGGCACTTCTAAGGAGACAAATCCATTCCTTGGTCTTCCCTGGTAGAACCATGGTTATCATAACCTGCCCTGAAACCCAAAGAGCTACCTCTGTTATTATCTATTATGATTGCTCCACAGTTTCCTTGAAGGATCAGGGAAGCCATGAGAAGACATCACTATGGCTTTGAACAAGGGTGGGGAACATGTGACCCTCCAGATGTTGTTTGACCTATCAGCTACAGGCAGCATAGACAGTGGTCAGGGATGATGGGAGCTATAATCTAACAAGAACAGGAGAAATAAAAAAATTCCTTCCAGTAGCACCTTAAAGACCAACTAAGTTAGTTCTTGGTATGAGCTTTCGTGTGCATGCACACTTCTTCAGATACATGCATGCACACTTCTTCAGATACATGCATGCACACGAAAGCTCATACCAAGAACTAACTTAGTTGGTCTTTAAGGTGCTACTGGAAGGAATTTTTTTATTTTGACTATGGCAGACCAACACGGCTACCTATCTGTAACAAGAACAGGGGAGACACAGGATTCTAGAAGAAACCAGTAGCTACAGAAGAAGGCACTAGCCCTTTTAATTATCCATCCAGGGGTGAGGGGTGAAGCCCAGGCTATAAAATTTGGCACTTGCACCAGGACACTGTTGAGAGAACTCGTATGTTCTGCCTCAGCTGCAGGATCACTAGCTATGGTTACAAAACCCACTCGTAAAGCCTTCTCCAATGTGCTGATCCTGCTTTGCCTAAACTTCCTGTCTGGTTGGACCATTGGGACTACTGACCTCCTGCTTGCATGGTCCATCACCTATACACCCATCATGGTTACTAGAACATGGATACCTATTGCAAGGTTATATCTGTCCAAACATGGTCATAGTTGGTGAATCTCCTGAAGCTGAAGAAAGACACTCTTTGCTACCAAGGACACCTGATGCTCAAGTGACAATTCTGGATCCAAGAGCATCCCCAAGCTATGAGCCTACCTCTTTAGGAGGTGTGCAATTCCATCAATGGCAAATTGAACACCACAAAATTGTACAGATGAACCACCCACCAACAAAACTAAACAAAAAAACCCAACCACCAACAGTGTTTTGTTAACCACCCACCAACAGTGCCCCATCTTTTCTGGATTGAGTTTCTTAGTCCTCCACCAGTCTGCTACCATGCCCAGGCACCAGTTCAGAACATCGACTGCCTCTCTTGGATTAGATGATTAAAATATATAGAAGTGAGTTTGGATTATTTCCCTTTTTAGCATCTGCCAAATCTGCCAATTTCAGTTTCTCAGTCTTAAATTCAGTTCTCTACATTTCTGCAGTAGTTCACTCCCTACCTCCCCCCCCCAAAAAAAATCCTCATGAGAAATCACCAGCATTTTAATGACATTTTTCCTAATATACATATTTTTGTAAGCAGTTACCCTGAATGCATGCTTGTTCGTAATTTTCACTAATATATGCATTTATATACCCAGTTGCCCCAATATACACATTTTTGTACATATTGCTTGGTTGCCGAACCACATCACAAAATTTGGAGAAGTCCGAATTTCAAAGGATAGCTGAGTCCTTGACTGCAGATTGTTCTGGAATTAAGTACATTAATATTCAAATCCCAACTGAACTAATTATCAACTGAGGAACTTTGATTCCATCACATGAGGACTTGCTGTGACAAAATGAAGATTAATCCTGGGTATCACCGTGTCTTAAAACTGTGTGAGGAAGAAGGTTAGAGCTTATATTTGAGAAAACCTAACTCCAGAAACCTGCAAAGAGGATATAGAAGAACATAAATAACAATGCTAGATATCAAAGTAATATGTTATAATGAGCAGCCATTGGAAAACTCAGTGAAATGAAAAATATAATGAAAAATATAATGAAAAATAAAAACATTTCCTTAGAAAGCTAAAGTTTAAATATGTGCATATTACCTCTCATGTGTTATGGAGCAGAAAACTGGACCATGACACAGAGAAACATGAACAGCTTAAGAACAACACAACATGCCATGGAGCATGCAGTTTTAAGAATATCATTCAAATACAGAAAAACTAATAACAGAGATCAAAAGTTACAAATATAGTGGAAAAGGACGCGGTTAAAATGGACATGCAGAATCGGTGGCAAGAGGTGACTCAGGCTGCTGGAACAAAGCAGTGTTAGTATGGAGACGCTGCAATTGCAAAAGACCAAGGGGACGATGTGAATGATGATGGGTGGTTGAACTAAGAGCAGGGATTATGTGGATGCAAGAAGCAAATAGCAGAAAGTGATGGGGAGAACTTGAAGAGGTGCAGATCCAAAGACGGACTTGAGATGCTGTAGAAGAAGAAGTTTGCCTTACCTTATTAAGCCAGCTACACCTTCCCCGTGCATCTGTTAGGTACACCATCATTTGACAATGATCGATGGTCTTTTCATCAATAAGGTGGCACGGGGAAAGCTGCATTTGAGTAGAAATGGGCTGAGAGATGAGTTGTGACTTTGAGTTTTCATACAAAACACAGAGCACTCTTTCAGTGGAGGCAGCTCTAAACGAGTTGGAGGGATACTGACATAAGAGGGATTTGCCAGGTTTATGGGTTCAGCCCTGGGACTGGAGTTTTGGAGTCCATTCTCGAAGGGCCGGAGTGTTGGGCATTTTTCAGCCTGAAAGCCACATTATCTCATGGGGGCTGCTTGTCAGCGATAGGTGGGCCCAGAGGCAAAACTGGGAGGAGCAACAGGTGTGATGTTTACCTTTGGACAGCGAAAGCCAGAGGTTTCTACATGTGACCACCACCTACCCACACCTGTCTCTCTATCTATCCAGGAAAGCAAAGTACATTATTACAGTTCAAGAACATATTCCAGCCAGGCAAAAACACACAAGAAGGGCACCGAACAGGGCAATTGCTGGGTGGAAGGTAACGTTTAGGACTGATGCTCCCCATCCCTATTCTTGAAATATCAGAAGCTGCCTTATACTAGGTCAGATGGTCAGACCACTGTATACCACCTGACTAGCTGTGGCTCTCCAGGGTTCCATGCATGGGAGATTCCCAGTCCTACCTGGCAATGCTAGGGATTGACCCTGGGACTTCTTGAATGCAAAGCCGATGCTCTGCCTACTGACCTACAGCCCTTCCTCTGTGTGTTTCATTATCATTAAGAGGGAGGGGACAAGTCCAAGTATGAAGGCATTCATAATTTCTAAAGCATCAGATAGACATGGAAGCTTGTTAGCTTAACCTGGGATCTTCTCCCAAAGGAAGTAACCAATCATGTTGGAAAGAAAGGTTTCATAATATGCCATCTAAATTAGGGAGGTTACAGGTTTGATGTCATGGATCATAGCGGGATTATAGTATTGCAGAGGAACATATGAAGCTCCTTATGCCAAGTGGGGCTATTGGTCCATCTAGCTCTGTGCTTCCCATACTTTTGGGGCCACCACCATCCTGGTTCCATAAGATCATCAACAATGCCCCTACCCTACAAGTAGCATTATTCAGAATAGTGGTTTGCATGGCTCACTAAGAAAGATAATAACACAATAAAAATTCAACACAGTAGCAGTAATAGTCATAAAGGACAAATTAAGTGTTCAGTTAAATTAATACATTCACATTACATTCCTTTTTGATTAAATATTTTCATGGCACAGTCAATAAACATTGAACTGTAGCTATACCATTTGAAGATGTCAGCATCAACATAAGCTATATTCAGTTTTTTTTAAAAAAATACACTTTTTAATAGCTGTAGTTCCCCAGGAAAACTAACTTACAGGCACAAGTGTGTGTGTGTGTGTGTGTGTGTGTGTGTGTGTGTGATTGATTGATGCACACACAAATAAATATATACTCTGATCTAATATTGTAGTTGAAAAAGAATGCACAGCAAAGAATACTGCATGAAAAATATTTTTAGGCATTTTTACTCATGAAAGCATAAGGGTGAAGGAAATTATAGTAAAATAGTTATAGATAACTACTTAACAAACATTCACAAACATCACCTAGTGCAGATGTACAGAAGCTAATTTAAAAGAAAATCAGTAGCTATTGCCAATAATTAGCTTTCTTGTTACTTGTGACATTTCAGAAGCGTAAATACAAACAAACATTACCAAAGTAAATAGCTTTGAAAGAGATAAAAACAGTAAAATTTAAATACAAAGCTAGAGAGGGGTTTTGTACTAAGTTCTAGCCTGGTCATAAATAGGTGATCAATGTGCGCATAGGGGCCCATGTTCCTATCACCCCCTTGGCTCTTAGTGTCCTGCCAGGTAATCCCAGGACCCAGGTAATCCCAACCCCACTTTGGGAACCACTGATCTAACTTATTACCTTCTCGTTCTCTATGGAGATTCTAACTCATTGTTGTCTAGGCCAGGGGTCTGCAACCCACGGCTCCAGAGTCGCATGTGGCTCTTTTACACCTTTGCTGCAGCTCCGGGGCAGATACTAGCGAGGGGAGGAGGCGCATTGTGCGCCCCGACACTCCCCACTGTGGCGGGCACTGTACTGGCTGTGACGTCGCATGGGGGCGGTGCGTGTGTTAGTCACGCACCGTCCCGATGTCACCTTCCCGCCCACTGTCAGATCGGAGGGCAGCGGCGCACATGTTTGCGGCTCCCAGTGTTTTTTTCCTTCGGAAACGGGTCCAAGTGGCTCTTTTTGTCTTAAAGGTTGCAGACCCCTGGTCTAGGCTGACTGGAAACTGCTATTCAGTACTTGAAACAAGGTTGTTGTTTTAACTAGCTCTCTCTGGAGTTGCCTGGGATTGAACTTGGAACTTCCTGCATGCAACATACCTACTCAACCTCTGAGCTGAAGCCCTTCCATCTAAACCTCAGGAGAGCAAGTTTAAATCACAGGACTGCCTCATATTACAACCTTTGGATGTTAGCCTTGGCATTTCATAGCAGAACTATTTTAAAATGCTATTGCAAAACACACTCAGCATTTTGAAAGAGAAAATCTTGCATCAAATAGGTTGTTCCCCTCCCCAACCCAATAATGGTTGTTCCATTATTTCCAGTGGAAAATAGAGACAGGAATCCCACCAAATGACACCACAACAATCCTATTCCCCTACCCTGTTTTTTCACCATATTTGTGGGTATCTGTAGTTCCATCTCCTGACCCCTTGCCTATCAGAGTTTTGTATATGGGGCTCCATCCCATGACATCAGAAGATCCTGCCCCCTGGTTCACAAAGGCATAAGTCCCTGTGCACAGATTCAAAGTCTTCCAGAGTATTGTTTTCTGTGTCTGGCCTGATTCTGTGGCGGACCATGGCGAAAATTATCAGGCTGTGCTCACAGGGTGATCATATTAAACTATTGGGTTGTATATTGGGTTGAACAGACCCTGTTGCTCCTTGAATAGAAGTACACAACCTGAAGGCATAGGAGAGCACAAGGGAGATGAGTGGTTGCCTTGGACTAGCATATGGAATTCTGTTGGTTGATAACTAACCGCACAATCCTAGGCATGTCTTCTGAGAATTGAGCACCTCTGAGTTCAATGGGGTTTACTTCCAGGGAAGTGTGTGCAGGATTCCAACCAGAATGTGGTAAGAACCAGTAGCCAGTAAAGTGAGATACAGGGAAGCAGCCAACAGGACCGTTCCCCAATCCAACAAGTTTGCAGCCACTGTCCTCAAGTCAGAGCAGCTTCAAGTATTTTATTTAAGGGTATATTTAAGGGTGGAATTAAAAAAAAAGGCATGTAAAATGACAGATCCCTGCTGTGAACCAAGATTCGCTGCTGTGTCACATGGGCTAGCAAGCAGGGTGGGGCAGAGCTGTTTACCCTGGCTTCCTAGCACAGAGGTTGCTCCTTGTCACCGAGATGAAAAGGGAGGGAAGGTCAATGTGATGTGGGCCTGCACCACCCCACCTTCCCTGCTGCCCCACCCTTCTCCCTCTTGGTTACCAGAGCAACCCAGGTTGGGAGGCCACAAAAGCAATGCCTATCCCCACCCCACCCCGTTCCACCCCAATGGCTACTACTGGTCGCATGTGAAATGCTTCCTTCATCTTGTGGCTGCCAGGATGAAGAAAAATAGGGGTTTTCCTCAAGGCAGTTAAAGGATTAATCCCTGTTCGAAGTTTATGTCTCCTTCTGCTGTCCCAAGGACGTACCCACTTCCAGGGAAACTTAATTATTGAGTAGAGCAGTTTGATCTTATCCTCTGGTGGTCAGAAGTGACAGGAGGGTGCCAGCACTTAGCTGACCTCCTGGCAGCAGGGTTACTGCTACTCACTGGTGGGAGGGAGATAGTTGGGAGGTTTGTATTAGGCAAAAGCACCAATGGAGCCATATGGTGCCCCTGCCAGTGTGTTTGCACCACATTGAACTCCATGTCACCTTGCCCTGCCCATTCTCCCTCCCAGTAAGGGGCATGACTCCACTACTGTGAGGTCAAAACGATTTTTAAAGAAATATTTGGGCCTTCCTTAGAATAACTTAAAACTGCATCAAAAACAGCAATTGGCATTCAAAGGTATTGGTAGCAGGTGATACATAACTAAATACATGGCTATATAGATATATTTCTTAAAGCTTCTTACTATTGGACGGTTCTTCGAATTGTGATTGTAGAAGGTCCACTGAATGAACAAACCAGATATAGACATCTCCGTTCTGTATGTGCAAAGAAGAGTGACATTCGCACCAACGGTTGTGTTCACAGCAGTTTGTGGCATAGTCACAATCACACAGCTCACAGGTCCTGTGGAAAGCAAGGCCAAGAAGGTCAATCAAAGGCTGTGAGAAGCAAAGGAATTAATACACTGTTCCCATATGTTCCTATATGTTCCCTCCATTGCACCATGATCAAAGGTCCTATCCAGGTTTGCCAAGTGAAGTGCTACATGTGGGTTGGGGCTTTTCAGCTGTGGCATCAACTTTACAGAATGCCCTGGTCTCTGGAAAGGTTGGAGCAGGGCTGTAGCTCAGGGGAAGGGCACCTGTTCTGCATGCAGAAAGTCCTAGATTCAACTCCTGACACCTCCAGAAAGGCTGGGGAGGTTCCCCAGTCTGAAACCCTGGAGAGCTGCTGCCAGTCAGTGTAAACGATGCACTGAGCTAGGCCTGACTCAGTTTTGAATGCTTGACTCTTTGCGCGTCGAGGTCCCCAGGGCCACCCCAAATAACTCACACATCACACCAAAATTTTAGTTTAAGGTTTTGGCATAATTTTGGCCACAACTTTATTAAAATACAAACATGTGAGTGGTTGCTTAGGCATTGGTTGCGACTAGCTGCCCCCACCGTGGGGGACAGTCTGACATTCCGCACGCCTGCGAAAGTCAGAAAAGGGGAATACACTTGGGGGTAGCGACAGAGCAGGGAACCTGCCCTCAGCCCACCCCAAATGCAGCCAGGAGCTCTTGCAGTGGCCCAAGCTCCCTTGACAGGGTGGACAAGCAATAGTTAGCCCCCGATTCCTTTAACAGAATCCCTTGCATCAGCAGCATTAGAGGGGCAGGCACAGCCAATCCATGCCCCTCAACCAAACAAACCATAAACCAATGCCTAACCGCAACCTTACAAGTTGTGACGATTTGCTACGCAGTAGGCAAAAAACCAACTGGCCCAGCCAATCTGCCAGATGGACAAAATTCCTACCAGGCCCCTGCCTCAAGAGCAGACGACCCCATGACAGGCATAGCAAGGTCAAGCGAACAACCCTAATTCTAGGGAGGGAGGGACGGGCAATCCGATGCACAGGCGAAAAGAGGAAGCCCTAGCCTCGTGCAAAGAGTTTTAGGATTTCTGCCTGTCAACCAACAAATGGCAACATTAACTTCTTCCCAACAACAAGGGAAGCCCAATTGGATCAGTGGCCAACGATCAATTAGCCCGCCACACAACTTTGGAGTGTCCTGGCGGCCCCAACCGCAACACACGCTCTCTATGAAGGAGAACACGGTTTCTAAATTTGCCCCATCAAGTTAAAGCATGGCTTTTCGGGGTAGCTTTTGGAAGTCCATCAGGCTGCGGATTCCTAACTCCGTTGCTTTGGTAGTTTGCAAGACTCGTCTTCCGCAGTTATTTTATGTTGGAACAAAGATTCTTGTGACTAACAATTAAAGACTAACCATTTTATTATGGCATTACAAGAATAAGTTTGTTAGTCTTTTTATAAGAACTTTGTTCTTTTTGCTGCAATACAGCTACTCTTCTAGAGTTTTTCTCCTTTGTATTCTGCTGGGCATTTTTATTATGTTTTGAGGTGGTGCCATTTTGGCAGAATAGGTGCAAGAAGGCCATATGGAATTTGAAACTGATTTCCACCCAATCTGAACCTAAAGAACACTGGCATATATAAATAGAAGAAATAATAAAATTCCTCCAGGTCTGGAGGATACTTATTGTTCACAAATGAAAGGGACTTGATTTTGGCTAAGCATTTTATATTGTTTATTTATTTCAGTCACTTTCCACAGGCACAGATTGGAGTGGTTTTGCCTTTGCCATGCCACTTTGCCCTAGAAAACCCACACTTTTGTGGGAAATCGGCAGTCTGCAGAAAACCCTATTGCCATTTAGCACAATACTGCAGGTGTTCCCAGAGAAAAGCAGCATGGCAAACAGAAGTGTAAATGAGGCCTTAGTTGGATATAACCCACAGTATAAAGGTAAAGGACCCCTGACCATGAGGTCCAGTCATGGCCGACTCTGAGATGGGGTTGCGGCGCTCATCTTGCTTTATTGGCCAAGGGAGCTGGCGTACAGCTTCGAGGTCATGTGGCCAGCATGACTAAGCCACTTCTGGCGAAACCAGAGCAGTGCACGGAAACGCCGTTTACCTTCCTGCCGGAGCGGTACCTATTTATCTACTTGCACTTTGACGTGCTTTCGAACTGCTAGGTTGGCAGGAGCAGGGACCGAGCAACGGGAGCTCACCCCATCACGGGGATTCGAACCGCCAACCTTCTGATTGGCAAGTCCTAGGCTCTGTGGTTTAACCCACAGCACCACCCACATTATATTTAAGTCTAAAAAGGCATGGGCATTCATGAGACCTTGCGCCAGCCTAGTGTAAATGTTTCACCTTATAACAATTGACTGGTGTCGTATCACGAACTACTTTTGAAACTCATTTTTCTATGAGACATACAGTACAGGTTCTTTGGATCCAGATTTAAGGTTAGTAATTAGGTAGTTCAGTCTTCCATGTGTATTAACTCAGAAATAGGGATGGAGGAGGAATTCAGTTCAGCAGGCCAGGATTTTCAAATTCACACTTTCAAATGCAAACTGAAACACAGTGATCCTTCAAAAGTAACACATACCTGAATTTTGCAGTGCAGCTCCCCCAACCAAACATGCTTACAAAAACTGCATATATTAGAGGAAATTGTGCATAAAAATGAAGAAATTGGTGGAAATAATATACATAAAGGAATGTTTGGTGGAAATTGTGTACATTAATCAAAACTGCATATAAAAATATCTATATACTGAATACAGATAGGTAGCCGTGTTGGTCTGCCATAGTCAAAATAAAAAAAATCCTTCCAGTAGCACCTTAAAGACCAACTAAGTTAGTTCTTGGTATGAGCTTTCATGTGCATGCACACGAAAGCTCATACCAAGAACTAACTTAGTTGGTCTTTAAGGTGCTACTGGAAGGATTTTTTTTATTTTGACTATATACTGAATGAATAAATTCACACTAAAGTGCTGGTGAATTTTCACAAGCATCTTTAAAAATATCAAATTGCTGTAAAATGTGGCTTAGTGGTCAAATCTGACGTAATGGTCAAATTGCTGTAATATGTGGAAAACTGCATTTAAGATGAGAAAAATTAGAAACTGAGAACTGAAACTGACAGATCTCTCCATCCCTACTCACAAATCCCACTGCATTAAATGGATCTTACTCCCACGTACTCCAACACCCTCTGAATTAGTAATCTCCGAGTTTTAGAGATACTTTCCAACAGTTTAGAAAAAAATCACACAGTTATCAATGTATAAGAAGTCTTTAAGCTGTGGAAAAATTATTTTTCCTTTAGCTCTATCCCAAAATATATATTGCCTGTGTTGACCACAGCCCAAAAAAGATAAGCCCTTTCATTCTTGTTTAATTTCAACTGCTATATTGCATGAGTCTTACCTGTGATTGCTGCTAGAATTACAAGTATCTTCAGCATGGTTGCTGGTGTCTTCACAGGCCCAGAGAGAAAGCGACGCGATGCTGTTGCATGAAACAGCAAATCCCAACTGAGGACTTAAAAAAACATGCTCTAAGTTTCATTTTATCAGGTAGAGGTATTGGTAAGTCAATAAAACTTTTTTGTTTTTCAACTTTATCAGATTCATAAGACTGTTCTCAGGGTAGCTAGCTGTATGATTTGTTTAGCTGAAATCATTTCATTGGGTGTGTGCTGTTGGGATATGTGTTAATAATAAACCCAACAATTCTGTAGTGCACACAGGGCGAGATTTTACCATCATTATTCATGATGAGAAACCATTTCTGTGGCTACTGTACAGAATTGTAGTTGCGTTTCACTTGAGATGCAAGCTTCTAACTGATTACACAGATTCCAACAGAAGAAATAGTCTATGGGCCAAGAAGGGTGGTCATTACCATCTGGAGTGAATAAATGAGCTAGGCTCTCATTGGGAGATAAAAACACACAACCTTAGTTATGTATAAAATAGCAAAAAACAAAAACAAAACAAACCCACATAATATACAGTTTGGAGCTATACCTTTTGCCTAATTTGGACCCCAGAGGTCTCAAATTCACTGGAAAACATCCATAATGTATTAAAATAATTTGGGGGAGCATAATTGAAAAGACACAAACAGACAGTGCAAAACCAGTAAGTCCGGCCCAGGGGAAATACATTCTGCCCCCCACCCCAGAGTTTCATTTCCCAGTCTTTAGATACTATGTATTTTGGCTGGGGTTTTCTTTTTTACAAAGAAAACATAATTAAGGTGGTTTTTGGTGAAAGCTATTCATTACAGATGGCCAACATGGCTGATAATTCTACTATGATCATATACTATCAAAACAAGGGTACCTTGTTTATTTACTCCAGATGGTAAAAACCACCCCTTTCTAGAGCCCTGAACCCCAGATCGATATAGCTGCTGGCTGATGTAACCCCAAACCATGGGCTAGAAGTATGTGAATGAGCCTACCATCCTCTCAAATTTGCATCCTCCCATCCTCATGTATGGCCAGAAGGTGGAGCTTTTGCCTTTCATTTGAGTTAACGGCAGTTTGACATTTCACCTGAACCAGGGATTGCTGTTTAATACCAACAATCCAAGGGTTGTGTAGATGCAGAACCTTTTTCAGCCAGAAAGCCAAATCCCCTTCTGGGCAACCTTCTGGGGGCCAGAGGTAAATACAAATTTTACCATTGAATAGTAGGCTAGTTTTCACGCTGGCCTCCTATTCCCCCAATCAGGCAAGCAAGAGTCATTATTAGATTTCAAGGACATATTCCAGCCAGGAACAGACATTCTCAAGCACTGTGGGAAACAAAGCCAGTGAGGTTTATGGTCTGGGGAAAGATGGTGTGAGTGGGGAGGGGACAAAGTCTGCAGAGATTCCCAAGGATCAGAAATAGAGGCCTAGAGGACAGCATTTAGCCATCAGTTCTGATGTTCTCTGCTACTAATGCAGTACAAAAACCATGATTTACAGTTATGTCTGAGCAGAGCTTTGTGTCTCACCAATACCTATTCTTGAAAAACAAACAAATGGGGGGTGGGGGGACGACCTATCCAGTTTAGTAATTGAGATCTGGTTATGCCAAACATCTTCCAACATTTTGTAACTGGCTATGCCCCTGCACTGCTGTTTTGTGGTCTAATAAGTGGGCCCTGGAGTTAGAAAGTTTGAGGACCCAAATGGATGGGGGCATGGGGGGGGGGGGAGAGAGGAATGTCAGATGGAGAAGTCTGAGGCAGAAATAAATAGCCAAAAATATGCAGATACTTTGACTATTTATTTCTCCCTCAGACTTCTCCACATACTTCTTAAAGGCACTGTATTTTAGTCATTGCAGTGAAGCCTTAAATGAAAGTTGAATCAGGGAACGCTTGCAGTCTAGATTGTGTGAGGGGAGTGAAATTTTAAAACATTCACTTGTGATGCAGTTATACAGTGCCTCTAGAAATAAGGTATTTTCACCATTTCTTTGGCAAGTTACTTAAGACAGCATTAGGAAATCTGCCTGAGCTGCTAGGTAGCTTAGATATAAGGAAGCAACTCCTGATTTAAATGATCTAACTAGATTTACCACATTTTCAATGTAATGCTATGGTTGCTTACACAAAAATAAGACCCACTGTTTTTAATGGGCCTTTCTTCCTAGTTAGTGCATTCATGATTGTAGCATAACTCAGGTGGTAGGATCCACAGGGGTAACAGGTCTGGCCTACAAGGAATGCATCACCTGCTGCTCCTGCCACTGCTGCAATAGCAGCAACAGCTGCAGTACACTTCTTTGAGGCTGGATTTGGTGCCTTCTTGGTAGCTGCCCCCCCCCCCCGCCACTGCCGCCAATTCCACCTCTACAACAGCCTCTTGGTGAATAGGAGACATTGCTGGTCTCCTCCAACCCCTAAGGAAGAAATGGCAGGAGCTGCCGTCTGGGGTCTCCTGGGGTCTGTGCCCAACAGCATGATTCAGAGTGCCCCCTGCCCTGTGGACTTAGATTCAGCTGTCAGGTAAGGTGGATTTCATTCTTCCCCTTGTCCCTGATGTAGAGCTTCACTCGTCCCTTCCTCTCTAGTGGGGAGATGCCATTTCATGCCCTCCAACATTTCTCCAATTAAAATAAAAAGGTAAAGGTACCCTTGCCCGTACGGGCCAGTCTTGACAGACTCTGGGGTTGTGCGCCCATCTCACTCAAGAGACCGGGGGCCAGCGCTGTCCGGAGACACTTCCGGGTCACGTGGCCAGCGTGACAAAGCTGCATCTGGCGAGCCAGCGCAGCACACGGAAACGCCGTTTACCTTCCCGCCAGTAAGTGGTCCCTATTTATCTAGGGACATTCTATTCTACATCAGGAAGCTTCTGATATACCTCTGTCACCTTGAGCCAATTAAAACCTCTCCGCCTGACCTACCTCACAGGATTGCTGTAGAGGAAAAAATGTGTGAGGTAATGGATCGTGTACAACACCTTCCACAGACAAAGGGAATGAAATTAAAATTTTTGCTATAAGCTGCCTTGAATCCCTGCCAGGGGAAAAGTGGGATATACTACTAGTAGGAACAACACCAACAACGGAAACTGAGAATGATCAGGAACATACCAGAGAATAAATCCTATTGAACTCAGTGAGTCTTACTTCTCAGTAAATGTCAGCGTCACGATTTCCTTTATTTAGTGCAGGCATTTTATTTTCAGTATCTACACACATACGCCCCCTCCCTCATGCCACTTTAAATTGTTTTCTGAAACATGGAGGGAAGGAAAAAGAAAAACAGGGACATTCTAGGATCAAATCAGAAACCAAGATGGTTTCTGTAATTCCTGTCCCTGGAAAATTGGGACACTTGGAGGGCATGCTATTTTGCGGTTCGTCTCAGGTGCCAAAATATATTGCGCCAATTGCACACTCCTGTACATAACTATGTAAGTCCCACTGAGTTCAACGAAGCTTACTCTCTGTTAAGTTTGCAGGCTGCAGCCCAAGTTAAATCATTGCTCATTATCTTCTTTACCAATAATCTAAGCATGTCTACATTCATGCTTATAAAGGAGAATACATAAATTTACTGTAAAACATGAAAATATGATACATTTGTTTCTATGTAATATTTTTGATTTTAGCTTAGTGAATTCAAACATTAAGGCTGCAGTCTAAACTTCACTTTCAATAAGACTTCCACAGAATTCAACACCTCTCTATTCAATAGAAGCTAGCTCTGAGTAGGTCTGGTTAGGATTATGCAGTAAAATCTCTACCCTGGTTTTCTGGTCTTCATAGAGTTGGTGGGAAGGAAGGAATTAAGGTTGGAAAGGAGCTGATATTTGCCTCACAACCCTCAGCCAAACAGAAGTTATGAGGTCTGCCTAATGGGGAATACGTTCCCCCCTTCCAAACCCTAGGTCTCTCTTGAAATAATGCTGTGTCATCAACAGACTCAAATAATTATTTTCTGAAACAGACTCTCTACCAGCCAAGGCTTTCTCCAGCTGTTAGTGCAAGGTATTAACAAGGAACATTAGCTGGTGCCTGCAATATACATTTGAGAATATGCAGCTGGTGGCATGGAAACACTATCTCAAGATAGGCTGGAAAATTAGCTTCAGTACCAGGCACTGCATGTTAATACATGAGTCAACACCAAACAAACGGAAAAGGCCAGTACTTAGTCACCTACATTTATACACTAAATGCAAATACAGTGAGCCTTCTGGAGAAGTAGAAAAGCATGGGCACTCTCACCCAGGAGAAAACTAAGGCCCTTAATCCACATCCAGACACTGCTAGTTCTAATCAGAGTAGGCCCATGGAAATTGTTAGGCATGACTATTCAGTCCATTAATTTCAATTAAGTCTGTTCTGAGTTGAACTTAATTGGGTTCAACCCATGGCATTTCACAGACAAGCCAGTTGCAACATGTGTTTGCAGCCACCTTAATAAATTAATTCACTTGTTCCGTTGTTACTTCCCACAATGTCTTGAAGTTACTTACAAAAACAAACAAATACAATACATACCCCACATAAATATTATCTTTCAGTTTTAATGGCAGACTCAACGCTAATAATACAGGGGGGAGGCATTAAAAGAGGATTAGATAAATTTATGGCGGATAACTTGTTTTAAGTTATTTTTTAAGACTGCTTTTAATGCCATAACCCTCCCTGGGACCCTAGCGTGAAGAGCAGCAATAAAGAAAGAAAGAAAGAAAGAAAGAAAGAAAGAAAGAAAGAAAGAAAGAAAGAGCCAGTGGTTACTAACCCTGATGAATACGGTCTGTCTCCACTATCACATGAGGGGTGCTTCTGAGGACCAGAGGCTGGAAAGAAACCACAGGAGCCAAGAGTGCAGTTGTGCTGCAGTTTGGCTTGTGGATTTCACTCAGCGTCTGTTTGTCCCTTAAATGAACAGGATGCTGCACTCTTTTTTGTTCTTACGTATAGTGTTTTTCTTCTTCTTGATAACCTTGCACAGTACTGTAACTATTTCATGGTTTGTAGACTAAATAAACTGACCCTGACAATACATATCTATGGAACAATTGTGACATGCTAAAAGTGTTCATCCGCAAAAGTTGATTATGAAACAAGGGCAGAGTATAGTTTGCAAACGTCACGGTTCCTCCAAGCACACAGATGCTCCAATGTTTATCAGATAGCCTTGCTTTGGGCCTGTTTCATTCAGCGCTTATCACTTGAGTTTGCTAACAAGGATGAGCGGCAGGATTCAAAGGCTGGTGTGCAGCAGCTGCTGGAGAGCAACTGCAATCGTGCTCTGCTCTGGGCTTTACAAAGGCTTCTCATGGGTCACTGTGACAAACAGGTTGCTTTTTTCTGACTCAGCAAAGCTCTTTTTATGTTCTCAAGAATGGCAAACAGGTGTAGTGTGTCTGCTCAGGAGTATTTCTGCTCAGGACTCCAGCCAGCCTGGAACAGGAACTCTACTACTGTTTGGGGGCACACAGATTCTTCCCTTTGCTCCACTCTCCTGCAAGCATTTATCTATATCCTATGCACCACAAACAAACATGAAACTGAATATATTTTACATTCCAATATGACATTTAGCATATATCTTGCCTATCATCATTATAATAAAGGTTGCAACCCATGTAGAGCTAAGTATTGGTACAATTGTTCTGTTGGTGAAAGTTTTTTTTGCCTGTGGAATGTGGTTGCCCAAGGGAATTAATAAAGAGTTTCCTCAATTGCAGCTGTTGCATTGGATTTCTCTGTTGTGCAACATTAAAACTTACCTGTCTGCTAGTTTAAGGACCAGTGAACAGAGTACATAGCCCTTGACTGCAGTAAGAAGGAACAAATTGCACGCACCCACCCACACCACATATGGAAAGAAAGAAAGAAAGAAAGAAAGAAAGAAAGAAAGAAAGAAAGAAAGAGAATTATATATATATCCCTTGGGGAGTGTGTTGGTGTGGAATTATGTCTTCTTTTGGAAGTGAAATGTGAAATAGTTATTTGTCTGCTGCCCATGAGTAGGAGTTACATATGAATGGGCCTTTCAGCATAGTCAAGACTGACTCAGAGTCTGCTAACAGGAGTTTCTGTTGTCCTGGCCCTTCCCATTTTCCTTCCTATCTTTAGATAAGGGCCCACTTGCAAATGTGTGTAAGGTTCATTGTTGGAGAATTGAACTCCCAGTTAAAAAGCACTTGAGCCAAAGAGCATAGGTACAGAATAGGTGGTGACAAGAGAAGAGGGCATGGGAGTTGCCCACCTCATTCCAGTGCTTCTCACCTTCCTCACATAAATTTCCCCAAGGAAACCTTGAGAAGTTGTTTAAAGGTGCTGGTGGGGTAAACCACCATTCCTGGCATTGTCTGTTGGAAGCCTTGTGCTTTAAATGCACAGTGTGAATGTGACCCAAGTGTTATTGTTCCCACAAATATGTGATAAGGTTCTGTTACTGAGAGCCCGTGTGAGGTGCAGTGGTTAAACCAGTAAGTTCTAGGTTCAATACCTACTTAAGCCATGAAACTCACTGATTGACCTTGGACCTCTTTCTCAGCCTGAAAAACCTTACGGGGTTGTTGTTGTGAGAGTAAAATGGGGTGGGAGAGAAACCATGTATGCTGACCTTGAAGTCCTTGAAGGAAGCAAGAGTTATAAATGATATAAATAAAATGATCAAATTCTGAGCAAATGTTCCACTATTAAGCATGAAATCCATACTTAATAGCTTAACATTTACTCAGAAACATGTCCATCTTACGGCCAAAACAGGAATTGCTCAGCAGATGTGTGTAGAAGTATCATAGAAGTGTCACAGAATTACAGAAGGGATAATGAGGACCATGTAGTTCAACGCCCTGCAATGCAGGATTCTTTTGCCCAATACGGCCTAGGACCCTTGTACCTATGGGACCGCCTCTCCTAGTACGCCCCACGGAGGACCTTACGGTCTGCAAATAATAACATCTTGGAGGCCCCGGGCCTCAAGGAGATTAGACTGGCCTCAACCAGGGCCAAGGCCTTTTGGGCTGTGGCCCCAGCCTGGTGGAATGCTCTGTCACAAGAGACCATGGCCCTGCTGGATCCGACATCTTTCCGCAGGGCCTGCAAGACGGAACTGTTCCAACAGGCCTTTGGCCAGGGTCCAGTCTGACTCCCCCTCTCTCCTTATAAGAATTTACATGAAGGTGGCCCCCCAACTTTTCTCACAGGCTCATATAAGATCAGTATAAACAGTTAGGCTGGGTGAGCATTTAAGGCTCCCATCCCTCATTTGTGGGTTGCCATCTGATTAGATTTCACTTTGATTTGATTCTGATTTGATTTTAGGATGTATTTTAATTGATTGCTTGGTTTTATGGTAATATGTTATATATTTGATGTTAGCCGCTCTAAGCCCGGTTTGGCGAGGGAGGGCAGGGTAGAAATAAAAGTTATTATTATTATTATTACTATTATTATTATTACAATTATTAAAGCCATGACCCTGAGATTAAGAGCCTTATGCTCTACCAACTGAGCAGACTCTGTCAGACTCCCAACTTTTTTCTTTAATGAAAAGCAGTCATAGAAGGCTCTCTCTAAGGAAATTAAAATGGCCAGGAAAAGTGGTCCGTCCCTTTCCTTGCTAACTATTTTCTGCTCAGAATTGGCCCCTTCCCCTTCATGCCCATGAGTACAGGTGGCAACCATTTTAGGCGCATCCACCTGATGTACAACCACTGACGCAAAGGTCCTTTTGGACCCGGGAGAGGGAGGAATGGGGGCGGAACAGGGCAGGGCAGAACAGGGTCAAGCAGGCTTCTGCACGCTCCGCCAATGTGTACTGGGTCAAGAATGGAACCCCTGCACAAAATGCCTGCCGCCTGTAGATATTGCTTTCTCTATCTTGAACAGGAATTGCAGACACATACGAAATAGGGTTCTAGGCTTTGTTATACAGATAGCACTGACATACCGCGGGGGGTTGAGTATTTCAGCACGGCATCTGCTGTGTCCCCGTCCGATCTAGAAGAACAAGACATGAAAAACGAGAATTCTCTATGGCTGCATGTGAACTTACTGGATTTTCTGTGCAAATTGTAAATAGCAGAAGGCCTTGGGTCCCTGGCAAAAGGCCTGACACCATTCTGTGGAGCTGGCCTTGCAAGATAGCCTCTGGAATTGGCCTTGCAGATCCTCCAGGTGTCTTGAAGGACATATTGAAGATACATCTTCCCTTTGGAAATGGCGGCTAATTAACTGAAGTTCATTGTGGGTGGGCTCTCTGCAGCACTTCATACAGCTGAACTATCAACACTATGCCTGTAGCTTCTACAAGATTGCAAATGAGCCACAAAGAGTAGTGTTAAATGTTCGGAAAAAGTCAGAATCCCAAGTCAGTACAAATTCCTCAGCTAAATTTATTCAACATTTGTCAGTGACAACAGCTCACTCATAGGAGCACACGAACCAAACTGACTGGACAACACAATAATAAACCCAAGCATGAACTGACCGTTGACAGTTGAAAGTACATGCACTTACTTGCCATTAGAATGTTTGTCTACCAACGCTTATACGATTGGTTAGTACGTGCCTTGTAACATAAACTGTGTTAAACCCAACACATAACAACTAGATTAGAAGGAATAAACTTTATTTAGCAGTGCGCAACTACCTGGTGAGATCTCCTGAACTTCCTTTCTGTTAAGTTGTGGGTGAACATATCAGACGACACAGTGATTTCGCCAAAGCAACTCTTTATTTGTAAGCTGGAACAGAACTGAACTGAACAGCAAACAGCTCAGCCGGCCTGCTTTTATAGGCAGCTGGCTGTCAACATTGTAGCAACAACAGCCCAGGGTTTCCCGCCTAAAGTAATTGACGTGGACCTGAGTGAAAACTATATACATGATACTCCTGGTGGCCAGGGTGAGAACTTCAATACATAACACTTTCCTTGCTGGTGTCACCCAGAACTGATTCTGCCCACCCCTACCAGCACCACATTTCTAAATCACTTGAGATCCTGCTAACATCTCAAGGCCCAGCTCATTATATTGCCTAATACAATGGCCTTTCCTCTCTGAGAGGGGAAAGCCCCTTCTCTGCTCATTGGGTTTGTCTCTGCAGCAAAACCACAATTTTGAACTCCATCCAGAAGGCAAGATTAGCTCTAAGTTTGATGGGGCCCACAGCAAAGCACCCCCTTGGTGGACTTTTTCTTTACTCATGGTCTTACCTGGCAGGAGTAGCAATGGTGGGCAGCAGCCTCAGTGCTCTGGCGCAGCTGCCATTTTAAATTCCCATATTGCCAAGGATGCAATATCATGCTGGGGCATTGGAGACAATTAATAACAGTGACTCAAATACCTTCACTGGAGGGCTGCAATTTCGATTGCCACAGAGAGGAGGTGTCGTGGGAGACTAAAATGGCAGGTTAAGCTCCATGGAAACAGGCTGTCCTGCAGCTACAAGCACATGGGCCCCATCTTTACCATACATTTAAAGCAGTGTAATACCACTTTTGGGACGTGGGTGGCGCTGTGGGTTAAACCACAGAGCCTAGGACTTGCCGATAAGAAGGTCGGCAGTTCAAATCCCCGTGACGGGTGAGCTCCCGTTGTTTGCTCCCAGCTCCTGCCAAACTAGCAGTTCAAAAGCACAAAGTGCAAGTAGATAAATAGGTGCCGCTCTGGCAGGAAGGTAAACAGCTTTTCTGTGTGCTGCTCTGGTTCGCCAGAACCATGCTGGCCACATGACCCAGAAGCTGTACGCCGGCTCCCTTGGCCAGTAAAGCGAGATGAACGCCGCAACCCCAGAGTCGTCCGCGACTGGACCTAAAGGTCAGGGGTCCCTTTACCTGTCATACCACTTTTACAGTCACAGCTTCCCTCTAAAAATCCTGGGACTGTAGTTTGTTAAGGGTGCTGAAAGTTTTTAGGAGATTCCTATTCCCTTCACAGAACTACGATTTCCAGAGTATTTTATCAACCTGTTTCTGTTCCCATGAAACTCAGAGAACTGTAGCTATGATAAGGCTGGGGTGGGAGAAGACAGGCTGAGTAACATATACAGTGGTACCTCGGGTTACATACGCTTCAGGTTACAAACTCCGCTAACCCAGAAATAGTACCTCGGGTTAAGAACAAAAATCATGCTCTGGCAGTGCGGCAGCAGCAGGAAGCCCCATTAGCTAAAGTGGTGCTCCAGGTTAAGAACAGTTTCAGGTTAAGAACAGACTTCCGGAACGAATTAAGTACTTAACCCGAGGTACCACTGTACTGATGTTATCACTGCTGCCCACGAGCATCCACTGTCGAGAGTGGTTGCTTCACTTTGTCTAATGGGCGAACAGGCCCTGGCGGTTATTTATACTTGCGCAACATTCAGTCGACCCCTTCCCTCAGAAGTCCTCAGTGGGGACCACTAATTGCCAGCAAAGGAAGGCAGGCCTTGTCATGGATTTGAGATCCTCAGTGGGCAGCACCAAGGAAAATGGGGGGGGGGGAATCTACCCAAATAAACCTGGTGCAGTGTTACTTATGATTATGTGTGTAAATCTTACTGAATGTGGTTGCAATGTCAAATCTTTTGTAAGCTGTTTGGGAACCTCTTTGGACTAATGTTGTAGGATAAAATAATTCTACATTCATTCATTCTTTTTTTTAAAAAAAATGCTGATATAGTGCAACATAATGAAAAAGATCAAAACATTATACAACAAATATATGTGTGTGATCTATATATTACACTGTAAATACATTATATAAATAAAAATATAAAATTTGTTTCTTTTCCTCTTTCTACAGTTACAATACTTGTGGACTCACTTCATTTGAGGAACTGCTAGCATTGAACTATTTATTTATATATATATATATATATATTTTTATATATATATATATACAGACATACATATATGTGTGTGTGTGTATGTGTATTTATATACATACATACATACATACATACATACATACATACATACCCCTCCTTTTCCCCTAACGAGGCTCTAGGCAGCTTACATCTAAAAATGGGAATCTCTAAAAAAGAGAGAGAAAAATAATAATTAAAAAACAATCAAACATTGTTAGCAGTAAAGCTATATATGTGCATAAAATCTGTTTAAAACACACCAGTAATTACAAGAAAAACAACATGACACCAGCCCTTTAATTAAAAGCAGTCTGTTGGAACAGGAAAGTATTCACTTGCCAGTGGAAGGACAGCAAGGAGGGAGCCAGTCCGGCTTCTCTAGGGAGGGAGTTCCAAAATCTGGGAGCAGCCACCAGGAAGGCCCTGTCCCGTGTCTGCACCAAGCACCTGTGATAGTGGCAGGATCAAATATCTCAAACCCTTGGCAGGTTCGTATAAAGGAACCTAAGTTCCACAGCTTGGACCTAAGCTGTGTAGAGATTTTTGGTGATAGCCAGCACATTGTGTCCTGAAACAGACCAGTAGCCAGGCAAGCTGTTGTAGCAAGGGAACTGTCTGCTCCCTATAACCAGCTCCGGTTAACAATCTAGAACTAGGCGGAGATAATTCATTTGTCTTAAGTAATCTGGTGCAAAAGATGGGGGCTCATTGTACATAAAGACATTTATGTGAGTGGTGGTTCCAATAGACTTTGATGGGAGCAAGTGACTAATGGATGACCATTGTTCCAGATGAGCAGTGCTATTTTCCTAGAGAAAGAGGTGCTGGAATGGACCGTGAAAAACCTCCCTCATTCTCTTAGAATGGCAAGACGCCCAACTGAGAGGTGCCACAACTGAATTCCGGCTCAAAAAAAGCCCCACAGATGAGTTAATCTCATATTTTAAAAAAAATACAATGTTTTCAGAGAATCCCTCTACTGAGAATGGCTGCCTGCCTCCAGATTCAGTAGGAAACTCTGCCTGGTTCATTTCTGAAGACAACCGCTAGAGAGCGCCATTGATATACATATTTTGTTGCCTTTTCCCATATGACTGCTTTTCTCCCCACACCCCTTTCCTTTCTTCAATGCCTTCCTTTGCTTTTCATTTACTATCATGCAAACATCAGGAGCCTTTTTGAAATGGGATTGTGAATGGATTTGTGAGTGGAATGAGTGCTTAATAGTCAGTCAAACTCTACGAGAAAATGCCTGTGGTGTTCTTTTCAAGCGTCACTTACAGAGAGAATTGAGGCATGCAACTCTTAACATTTGCAATTTTGGGGTGATACCATTGCAACATGTCTCCTCTCATGGCTAGTCCCTGCCACCATCTTCCCTGGCTCTGTGGTTTCTGTCCCTCATGACTACTCCATTCCTGCTTCCCCCCACTGCTTCCCTTCCCTGTACAGACACACATGTGAATCCCCCCTGGGCCTCTGACTTTTCCTGTCTCATTCTCTATGCCCAGTGCTGGTGCCCATTCATTGAGGGGCCATCTTTCCTGTAGTCAGCACAGAAGAGGTGGGGGACTTCAGCTGACAACGTGGACAACTAACAAGAAAGGAATTGGGGTTGTGTATGCGCCATTAACTTTAAAGAGTATTACATTTCTCAAAGAATCATAGGGGTAGCTTACCCCTCACAGAGCTATCAGTTGCCAGCACTCCTAAGTGCATAGCTGTCAACTGTCCCTTATTTGGCAAGAAAGTCCTTTATCCCAGCGCTGTGTCTCGCTGCTATCCCTTATTGATGATGTCCCTTAAATTTCCCGGGTTTCAAAGGAAGCAGCTCCTCTCCCTTCCTCCCTGCCAGCCAAGGAGGAGGGAGGCTCCAATTGTGTTGCTTGACTGTGTTGCTCACCCAATAAGGAGTCTAAGAACGACTGGGTGGTGGAGCTTGCATGCCTCGTGCCGATAAAATCGGTCACATTGCCTGGGGACTCGCCTTTGCTCAGCGCTTCCCAGCGGAGAGGTGACGGTGGTTTTCCTTGCTGCATCCCCTTTGCTGGGTTGCTGTGCTGTGGGAACCACCACTTGAGGCTTCGTTTGGCTGTTGGCTGGGCTTTCTGCCTTTGGCTCGGAGGAGCTCAGAAGTTGAACATACCTGTGCTTGGAAAATCCCTTATTTTGGCAGCTGGTCCCTTATTTTCAAGGCTGCTGGTCCCTTATTTTCAAATCTGTAAGTTGACAGCTATGAAATTGTGGTTACCAGGATGCTTTGGGGAAAGCTGTGTGCTTTAAATTTGCTTTAAATGTACGGTGTGTACACAGGCTGGGACAGCTTCCTCAAGTTTAGACTTTGAATCCCACTCCAGTGTGCTGTGGGGTAAAGAATTGGAGAGTTTGATAGGCAACTCAGTAGGACTTTGTGACCACCATACAGATGGATAAGGCAAGGTCCTACATTCTATGAAGAAGTCCAGAGGTATAATGTTCAACACTGTCAGTTAAAAGAATCTCAGCAGGAGTAGAAAATGGTTAGGAAAGACAATGCTGTAAATAATGGGGACCAGAGGGAGGACTGCTGAGGAAATAGCATCTTCTCTCCTTCCCATGACCCTCTTGAGTTTCAGAGCAGAAGTGAGATTCGAACCCATGTCTTTGTGGCTCATCATAGCTCGCACACTCAGTCCTTAAATTGTGCTGTGGCTCTTTCCTCTAAAAGATGACAGCAGTTGATCCTGACTCCTAAAGGAATCACCTTGCCAGACCCAGCAAGCATAATTCAGTGAAAGGACCCTTACAAACTGATTGGTGGTGGTGGATTCTGAGTGACAAAATCAGTCATGGTTTTATTTTACTTTTTTGTCAGCAATGTAGGTGAGAGAGCAAAATTTTGGCAACTCAAGTGGGCAGGAGGGAATTGACCCAGATTTTTCTCCAACTTCACCTGAGCTGAATCTTCTTTCTGCCTCTTTCCCCTCAGCTGCCTTGTCAACTTGTGACATCTCAGGGAGTCCATAGCCAGTGGCAACAGCAGATACCAGGGACATGCATACTATAAAACTGGGATATTTGCACTCCTGTGTAGTTAACACTTTTCAAAAAGGCAGATGTATTCAGAAATACTTTTATTAAGAAATAAAGCTGGCTTGCTGAAGCCCCTCTTCATTATTTTCATGCGTGGTCTCAGGAGAAACCTTGCCAGCTCCAGACATCCCTGAATGGAAAACACAGGTGGCAGTGTGATGGGGATAGCCACATTTCGGCAGTGTAAACCAGGCACCTCCATTAGCTTCTGCCTGGCAATGACACCCCAGACTTCTGAAGGCAGCCCTGTTTGGGGAAGTTTTTAATGTTTAATGCTCTATTGTGTTTTTAATATTCAGTTGGGAGCCACCCAGAGTGGCTGGGGAAATCCAGCCAGATGGGTGGGGTATGTATGTATAAATAAATAAATAAATAAATATTATTCAGTCAGCCTACATCCACTGGCTTCCAATCCTGAGTATTCACTGGTTCACTCATTCACCATGTGCCTGGGGGCCAGTCTCCACGCCCTCCCTCCTGAGTGTATTGTTCCCAGTCATGCCACATCTGGAAGGCCACATACGTCTCACCCCTGAACACACAATTTGCCTCAAACACATTCAAAAACTTCCCATTCACACATAGAGATGCATTAACTCATCAGGCATTCTCCATTCACACCCCAGCTTCAACCCACAAATACTACACAGCTCTTGTCAGCAGGCTTCAGAAGGTGAATTTCAACTAGCTCACATCCAGAACTATCAGCCTGCTTCAGTCTTGTGGTATCTAAGGTAAAGGTAAAGGGACCCCTGACCGTTAGGTCCAGTCATGGCCAACTCTGGGGTTGCGGCGCTCATCTCGCTTTATTGCCCGAGGGAGCCGGTGTGCAGCTTCCGGGTCATGTGGCCAGCATGACTAAGCCGCTTCTGGCGAACCAGAGCAGCGCACGGAAACGCCGTTTACCTTCCCGCCGGAGCGGTACCTATTTATCTACTTGCACTTTGACGTGCTTTCGAACTACTAGCATCCAAATACGAACTTCACTGGCTTTCACACATCAACTGCTGCTTCTGCCAGGTCCATTGCCAGGTATCAGCCAGTTTCCATCCGTAGATATAAGTTTCCAAAGACATTAAAGCTTTTCTTAATGCAACAAGATAACAGCTACCAAAAATACAAATGAAATAAGTAGCATACAAAACCTTTCTTTTAAAAATTTTATTTTATTTTGACAAAGTAATACTCATATATAAATAAGAGTAAAAATGTGCACCCCACCACCAAGACCATTCCATTGTAACTATCCAGCACCCTAAATTTCAACACCCCTTGCGTTGGTTTGACCCCTTTCCATTTTAACAGTACAGTCATACCTTGGTTTTCGAACAGAATGCGTTCCTGAAGTCCGTTCAACTTCTGAAACATTCAGAAACCAAGGCCTGACTTCTGTGGCTTCCAATTGGAAGCCGCAGAAGCCGCGCTGGACATTCAGCTTCCGAGGCAAAGTTCACAAACCGGAATACCTACTTCTGGGTTTGTGGCATTCAAGTTCCAAGTTGTTCATGAACTAAGCTGTTCGAAAACCAAGGTACGACTGTACAAATTCTACGAACACCCTCCATATCTCCTCAAAATCATTTTTCCTGCATATTCCCCGTCTTACTTTTATGGCACATGTTAATTTATCATTAATAGCTAAATCCCACACCTCTTTATACAATTCTTCCATTTTATATTCTGCTTGCCCCTTCTACTTCCTAGCTATAATAATTTGTGGAGCTGTCAATAAATTTGTGAGCAAGTTCTTCATAGCCCGCGAACCTTCCACCCCTTCATAAATAATGCTACCTCTGGACTTTTGGTCAGCTTTAACCAAGTGATTTCTGTTATCTCCTTAAACACATTTTGCCAGAAAAATTGTACATATTTACACTCCCACCACATGTGAACATAATTCCCGGTTTCCTGGTATCCCCTCCAACATAACACTGAATATTCCTTGTTTATTTGATTTAATCTGACTGGTGTTAAATACCACCTCCAAACTAATTTATAATAATTTTATTTTATTCTTATAGACAACATTTTCAACGTACAATTCTCCCATATTTCCCCCCAGTGTTGACTATCTATATGCCCTGCCAGAGTACTTTCTTAAAGGTAACTCATTATTATTATTATTATTATTATTAAAAATTTCAATGTGAAATTATAATAAAAATTACAAACATTGAATCCAAAATAATACTATATAAACAAGAAAGAAAAACAGAACACAAAAAAGAAACAAAAAACAAAAGAAAAAGCACACACCTACAGATAAAACCATATCTTCATTCAAATCTAGTCATTACATACATATACACATATTGACTTCCTTCCTTTGTTCTAAGACCTCAAAAATTTTACTCTTTTTAAATTGTTGTGTCTAATGTAGATTACTTCTATCTTTATACTTTTTTACACCATTTTTCTTTTTCTTTAACCCTGAAAAACATCATTCATTACATACCGATATGTTTACTCCAGAACAATGTTTTTTCATATACTCTTTAGCACATCCCCATTCTTTTAATAATTTCTGGTCCTATTGTCCCCTTATGAATGCTGTGAGTCTTGCCAGATTTATATATTCACAAAATTTAATTTGCCATTCTTTCATTGATGGAATTTTTCTCCCTTTCCAATTTTTTGCTATAAGCATCCTGGCAGCTGTTGTTGCATAAAGGAATACTTTCCTTTGATTGTCAGGAATAACGTTTGTGATTACAGTGGTGCCCCGCAAGACGAATGCCTCGCAAGACGGAAAACCCGCTAGACGAAATGGTTTTCCGTTTTTGAGCTGCTTCGCAAGACGATTTCCCCTATGGGCTTGCTTTGCAAGACGAAAACGTCTTGCAAGTGTTCCGATTTTTTTTCGCTTTCCCCCCCTTTTTCTAAGCCGCTAAGCCGCTAATAGGGTTGCTTCACAAGACGAAAAAACCGCTAGACGAAGAGACTCACGGAATGGATTAATTTCGTCTTGCGAGGCACCACTGTATACCTAAAAGGAATGCCTCCGTTTTTTTACTGAAAGATATTTTAAACTACTTTTTGATTCCTTCATATATTTCATTCCAAAATTGTTAAAGGTAACTCTTATCACCCACAGAAGGTAGTAACGCCTACCAATCTCTCCCACCCCACCCTGGCTCTTTCCTTTCTTGCCCATCTTCCAGCTATGGATATCAACCAAACTTTAAGGTGCAACCAGCATGTTAATTTGCGTTCTTCCTGTGGCTGGCTGGTGCAACAGCTGTGACAGGATGCCACCCGCTTCTTTCTGATCCTCCTCTCAACATGGATGGTCCTGCGCATGTTGCAGGATGGCTTTCAGTGCCAGCAAGTTCTCTTGCACTGTTGAGATGATCTGGCTGGCCAGCAAGAGGAATCCATAGTGGCTGGTTTCTCTTAGTTTGAGGTCCTGCCTTGGTCTTAAGTCAGGGGTGTGTGGTGTGTTAGGGTAGGGGTAGTACATTGTGGGTGGAACACATGGTGTTCCTTCTGCAGTAGTTTGTCCACCCCACCTTTGGTCCCCACCCTGCACTCAGCTCTCACCTCTGGCTCCTAGAAGCTGTCAGCATGCAACAGCAGCCACACCCTGGGAATGGCTTCTACTGGCTGGCTAAACCTGGTGAGGGTAGCTGATGGCTTTTAAACTCTTAGTGAGTTAGGAACTTCCCTTGCATGTGAAGAGTGGCTATGATCAATAGGCTGGCACTGTTTTGGTTTCTATGAATAGTTAACTTCACTGACACCATGTTTTTTATTGCCGACTTGCCCCTGACTCCAGATCCTGACAGCCAAGGAGGAGATAGTCCAAACAGAACAGGCCCTGATGTTGTTTCGCATCCTGGTTCTGACCCTCATTGGTGGATGGAGTACTCAAACACCCAACTTGGTTTTTGCCAAAGGTTGAAGCGATACATAATCCAGGCAGGGGGGTACCTATGGATTGGTTAGGTTGGCCCCTGCCAAGGGTGCAGGCCCATGGGGGCACAAAAATCGCACCTCTCCACTCTGGCTAGGAGTGGCTAGGAGCTTCCAAAAGGTAACAAAATGCAAACTCCTTGTGTTTCTTGTCCATGGTCTCTCCTGGCTTTGATACAGCTCCTTGCCAAGAGGGAAAGGGGGCACTCATACACCTCCTTGCCATGTATGCCTGGTGATAAGCATTCAAGTTAGCAGGTGTACCAGCAGTCTAAGTTCAGGGCTAGGCACAAGCTAAGACATTGTCCCAATACTTGCCATCCTCTACTGTCATACCCTTTGAGAACCACTGAGCTAAGACATTGTCCCAACACTTGACACCTTCCAAAGTTCTGCTCTTGAAAAGTAGGGCAGGCACAGTTATCCACAAGATTAGTGTCCCAAGCCACAGGGTTGGGCAAGCAGACAGGCACTCCTCTGAATCACCTGGGTGTGCTGAGTCTGTTCATGTAGGTGCAGTCAGCTCCATGTTCTTGGAAACAGGTGGAGTCAACAGGGCCAGCTCACTGTCCAATCAATTCCTATGCACCTCCTGGGGTGGTAAAGGGAGGCTCTTTGCTGTGGGGAGTTGTGTCTGTCTGCTATAATATGGCACTCAGGGTGTCCAGTGGCACAGAGGTGGGCTTCTAACCTTATAATCCACTCAGCCTCTCCCCTGGATCTGGATTGGCCCCCCTCACATGTGCTGCCCCCCAAAGATCCAGTTTCCCCAGTTCTATGTTACCATCCCACGCCTCTATGTTACCATACCACCCCTCTGACCAATCTTACCAAGATGTCTCCACAGGACTCATGACACTGCCCTCTCTCCCTCCCTTCTTCCTTCCCACAAAGCTGATGGTCTCATTCTCCCCACAGGCCCCAATGCTATCTTTGCCTCCTTTCTCACAATCCTTGCACACTGTAGGTTGGTCATTCTAAGTCCAAATAAATCCCAAAGTTGCCAGTGTTGCAGATAGCTCTAGAGGGGTCAGTCAGCTTAACCAAATCATATGAGAAACTGTTGGGTATGTTTACCTCAAAGAAGAGAATATGAAAGGGAGAGATGATAGCCATCTTCAAATATCTGAAGTACTGTCATTGTGTGTGTGTGTGTGTGTGTGTGCGCGCGCGCACACACACACACACACACACACACAGTGGTACCTCGGGTTACAGATGCTTCAGATTACAGACGCTTCAGGTTACAGACTCCGCTAACCCAGAAATAGTACCTCGAGTTAAGAACTTTGCTTCAGGATGAGAACAGAAATCGCGGTGCGGCAGCAGCGGGAGGCCCCATTAGCTAAAGTGGTACCTCAGGTTAAGAACAGTTTCAGGTTAAGAACGGACCTCTGGAACGAATTAAGTTCTTAACCCGAGGCACCACTGTGTGTGAGAACACCCTCCTCTAGGGCAACTGAGGGCAGCAATCTAGTTTAAGGAGAGCTTGACAGAACTGAGGCGCACATAACTGTGATCTCTTATGGAAAACAATGGTTGAGAGCTTCTGGGGGAACAGCTGAAGTACTGCATCTTCAGGCCCACCTCTTGAATTGGCTGCGTGAGGTATTCCTTTGCAGTAGTGAGAGGGGAAGAGTCAGAGAGGCTTCTTGGGTCCCCTTTAGCTGTAGACAAGAGCCGCCTGCACCCCTCGTCTCAGCCACTCAGAGCGAAAACATTCATCACTTCCTGTCTCGGCAACAACAGTGTCAAGAAAAAAACCAAGGCTGGATATCATTCCATGGCGCCAAGAATCGGAGGAAGAAGAAGAGGGAGGAGAAAGGGAGGCTTCCTCTCGGCCAGCCAGCCGCCATCCTGTGACATTGGACGGCCTTGGACTTCTGAAGCACACAGGGTGGGTTCCCACACCTTCCCACGCCCCCCACATCTTTTGCTCCATGTTGTTTGCCAGTGGCCAGTGTGTGTGCGAGAGCGCATAGTGTTATCTTTTCTTCCCTCTTCCTTTATTTCCCCTTCACAGACATTCCCCTTTGCTCCAGCCATGCGGAAGGATACGGCACAATAATTAAAGTACAGCCCTCACATGCATCATGATTTGGATCAAACGGTTGTTGGAGGGTATGCACCTGGAGGCATTATTCCCGCTTCCAGATAAGCCATTGTTTAGAACAGGAATGAGAAGCCTGTGGTTACAACTCCCATTTCCCTTGTCCTGACCATTGCCCATGTTGGCTGGGACTGAAAGGGCATTGGAGTCCAACAATGTATGGAGGGCTACAAGTTTCCCAGGCTTAGAGTCTGAATGGGAAACAAGATATGCAAAGTTAATAACCTAATAAGAGACATGTTGGATCAGAGCAAAGTGGGGCCCTCTAGTCCATCATCCTGTCCCCCCACTATGATGCCCATGGGAAACATACAAGCATGACCTTAATGCAACAGTGTTCTCCACACTTGGGAATCCCAGTGATTGTTATTTAGTGGCAATCCACCTCCAGCATTGCAAGCAGTAGGCAGGCATCATGGCTAGTTGCCCATGATAACCTTATCCTCCATTGATTTGTCTATATCTCCTTTAAAGACATACACATTGCAGGCCATCATCACCTCTTGTGGGAGCAAATACCACAGAATAACTATGCACTATGAAGAAGTACTTCTCTTTTTTCCATCCTGAAGCTTCCAACATTTAGCTTCACTGGATGGCCTTGTAGGCTTCTAGTTTTATGAGAGAGGAAGAAAAATATATCTCTGTATACTTTCTTCAAGCTACACATAATTTTGTACATTTCTATCATGCTCTGCCCCTTAACTCACCCTTATTCTAAACTATAAAGTCCCCAGCATTGTAACCATTTCTCACAGGGTCATTGTTCTAGCCCCTTGGTCATTTTTCTGCCTTTTCTGCACCTTCTGCAGTTCTGCAATACCCAAGTTGCTGAGTGGTAAGATGTATTGGGGTTTCAGCATGTCCCTTGGGTTTGATTTCCTTGGAATTAAGATAATTGGAAGGAGCATGAGATGGACGGCTCACAGCATTTAACACTTCAGTAGACCTAGATCCTCCAGTGGGTTTCTCCAACACTTCAGTGGGTTTCTCCAACTCAGAGATAACAAGTCAGGACTCTGGGTCTCTTTCATGCCCAGTTACAAAACTGACTTTTTGTTCTCTTGCACATAGAGACACTTTGATGACATCACCTTCAGCAAGGGCGGGGGAAGACATCTTCCTTCCACAAGAACTTTAGCTCCATACTTTCTGTGGCAACACATAACCTGTCCTTGGCTACCTTTATTTTAGTTTTGCAACACCTGGAGTCAGCCAGACTACGTTTGTCCACAGGTGAAGGACAAAGGATGCCCCACTTTTCTTGCCTATTCATAAAGGTAGCGACTGAGCCAATAACCATCACTTAACACAGGACATGACCTGGCAAGATTTTACTAAATTAGTTTCTATGCTCTTGCAAATTGTGGGTCAAAGGTCACATCCAAACCATATATTTAAAGCATTTGCTCCACCCCCACCCCCGGAATCCTGGTAACTGTGGTTTGTTAAGGATGAAGTTGTAGCTCTGTGAAGAGTAAACTACAGTTCCCAGGATTCTTTGGGAGAAAGCCATGTGCTTTAAATGTGTGCTAAGTGTGGTTTAAATGTATGGCACAGGTGTGAGAGCTCATTCAGACTCACCCCAAACTTCACCTGTCAAATCCTGTATTAGTATTCTGGGCTGTTCTGTAATGCTGTGTTGCAATTCATTCCTAGCTGCTCTCGGGGAAAAGACACTTGCTTAGAATGCAACATTCATCTGACTCAGCAAGGATGCTGTAATTATGTTTTAATTCAGCTGCCCTTTGTCCTTGCAATGAGTACCACTCAGGTTCTGATGACAAGCGTGCGACCAAAGCAGACTTTCCAATGTTCTTAACTCACTCTTCGCAGGGCCTTCACCTTTCTGAAACACACAAACACAGCATTCTGGCTCCTCTGCTACCACTAGAGAATGACTGGGAGATTGAAGATGCCTGCTTACTCAATTGCACTGGGAATACACCCCGTATTGTCAGCCTAGCTGAGTGGCAGAGATTTTAAAACATGACATGCATGTTCTTTTTGATTCCTAGAATGCTGCAAGGTAGTGGTGGGGTTTCATAGAACTGCCTTATATTTCTGGAAGTCAGTCACTTTCTCCATTAGATCTTAAAAGAAAAGAAAATATGTGGAGGCAGGCAGTTCACTTAGCAGTGAAGAGACAAAAGGGCCTGCCAAAATTCTCCTTCATTTTCATTCCTCCCCCCCTCCACACTGGTAAGCTGGAGAATATTTAGTCTGTAGGAGGAAATGGAGTTGTGGGTGTCAGAGACAGCTGGAACATGTATCGTGTGTGCTGTTCTTCCCTCTCCTCCCCCCTTCCCAAATATAGCACACTGTTGTTTTCCTTGCTGTGAGAATATTGCAGAAGCATGTTAGCATTTTGCTGAATAAATGTGGCACGTGGCCACTGCAGGAGCATGAAATCCCTGCTTTCCCATGGCTTGTCATCTTTTGCAGCTCCCTCGGCCTGTATCAAAGGATTCTATATATTTTTCCTTTGCTCCCTTTTTCTTTACTTTGCTTTTATTATTGTTGCATCACCCACAAAAAAACACACACTGTTGATGACAAAAATAGTCATTTTTTTTTATTTGTTTACTTTTGCTGATCGGCATTGAAAATTGTTTGAACCTACATGGCTTGCCTGAGTCATTTTTCCTGCCAAGAGGAAAGATTCAGATAGCATCACCCATTATAAGGCTGCCTGCACACCATACAGTGGAAACACATTTCTGTTCCCCAAATAATCATGGAAACCAGTTTGTTCATGTTATTGGGAACTGTGGCTCTGTGGGGAGGGTAAACTACAGTTCCCAGGATTCTTTTTGGGGGTATGCATGTGTACTTTAAATGTGCTTTAAGTTTATGATGCATACACAGTTTTATTTCAATACTGGTGGTGAGGCAGAATCCTTCACCATTCCTGAAAGCAGCAGAGCAGAACAGCGCAGAGCAGAACAGCATAGGGCAGTGGTTCTTCGAGGGTGTGATGCGCCACACTGATGTGGCAGGAGAGAATGGCAAGTGTGGCAGGAAGATTCTAGGACAATCAAATAAACATTTAAACATTTCAGTGTAGCATAGTATAGTACAGCACAGTACAGTATCAAAATATGTTTTTATTTTTGGAAAATGGATAGATAGCTTTTCAAAATGAGAAAAAGAACATCAACAGATAGTGAGGACAATCCTAGTTGTATTCCAGAATTCCCTTTCGAACGGAGTACTGGAGAAGACTCGTCTAACTCTACACTAGTAGCAGGCCCAAGCAAACCTTCCAAAAAGAAAAAGAAAATTTGGTGTGGCAAGATCAAGTTTTTATTCTGAGAGAAAAATGTTTGAGAACCACTGGATGAGGGAATTCAAGGGGAGTGGTAGAGCGGGGAAATGCTGCTACCCTCTGGCACCTGCCACCTGAGGCAGATGCCTTACTCTGATTAATGGTAGGGCTGGCCATGAAAATGTACTTTTATTGCATGTGTACACCTCAGCCGTGGACACCCCCATTCCAGTCAAATTCCTGGAGGAGGGCCAGTCACCCAGGATATCAGGCTTCCTTAGCCTCTCTTTCAAACTCTGAAATGCAAACCCTTGTGAGTTTCCCTGCACTTGTTAGTTCCAGATTACCCAGCAGCCCCAGTAAGAGGCTGCTGATAGGCTGGTCAATAGCTTATATCTGAAACATAGGAAGCTGTTTTATCCTGAGTCAAACCATTGGTCCATCTTGCTCAGTATTGTCTGCACTGACTGATAGATGCTCTCCGGTGCTTCAGGCAGGGGACCTTCCCAGTTCTACCTGTAGATGTCAGAGGTGGAACCCAGGACTTTCGCCTTGCAAAACAGGTGCTCTACCACTGAGCTATGGCTCCTTTCCCCAAACCATTTGGCTGCCCCTGTTTCTCAGAACAATTTTGTGTTTTCTTCCTTTGTTTCTACTTCTCACCACCTTGCCCCGTTTCCTTATCCTGGCCAGTCCTGCCTGTTTGTCTGCTTGCCTGTCCTGGATTCCCCTGGTTCTGAGCCTGCCCAAACCAACCTCCAACCTCTTAGGCTCCTGATCATGCTGTACTGTTCACAACCTAGCAAGCCCATGACACATAGGTCAACCTGCTTTAAAAAGCCAGGGGCAAGGGATGTGCCATTTTAAGGCAGGGCTGTCAAACACTAATGAGTTCAAGGATCACACTCCCTGCTGTCTGGGCTGGGCCATGGGCAGAGGTCCAAAGTGAGCCAGTAATCAGTACCTGAGTGTCAGAGCCACAGGACAGCTGAGGAAGCAGGGTCAAGAAGATGCTAGTTGGATATTAGGGCTGAAGAGAGCAAATCAAGACCTGTGGTTAATCCAGGAGGCAGGACTGAGGAGTGATCCAGACGTTAAGATGAAAGGTTAACCAAAGATACAGGGACATAGCAGAGCTCAGCAAGACTCTGCTACTCATGCAAGACTTAACTGGAACATAAATCCCTTTGTACTCCTTCCTTTCAAGGAGGATGAAGTAACCTGCCTAGATAGTTAGAGTACCGTAGTGGTGGTTGAGGCTGGTAGGGTGGATTTCAGGGAGACCAACAGTAGGTGGAGCCAGAGTCACTGATACACAGAACAGACTAACTCTAGTGCAAATGGCCCCTTGAAATTTACCACCCTGTTTGTGTGCAGAGATATTGTGGAGGCTATCTATTAGCAGTGGCTGTTTGGATAGCCTTCACAATATCTCTGCACACAAACGGGGTGGTGAATTTCAAGGGGCCATTTGTACACTAGATTTTGACTCCCCCACCAGCAATTGTTTGGTTTGGGTTGGCCGCTGTCATGACTGTGGAGGTGAATTTTCCTTTGTAAGGGGATGAGGCCAAGGACTTGCTCAGAAGAAGAATTCTACCCAAGGACTAACCTCAGAACCACTTTCACAAGACAAGCCCATGATGCAAGGGTACCTCTGGCCTGTGGATGTTAGACAGCTGTCCTCTGACTCAGAAAAACCTATTTTCAGAAGAATCAGTCTCCCCCAGTATTATCATCCCTGCTCAGGCTTTTTCTATGACAATGTCAGGTCGTTGTTGTGGGAGATCAGCAGCCAAACCTAACAAATGCATATTATTGCTAATTAGTGTGAGAAGGGGTTAACACTGCAGAGCTGTATTGCTGATAGGCAGATACTAAGACCATAGATGTTCAAGGCTCTTTGTTATATCATTTCCCCTTGTCTCCTGGAGAGTACTTCTGGTCCCTCCACTTCCTTTGACCATCATTGGATGTGGACAGGCCTCTACTTGCTCCAGCTTTAGGCACATATCTGAAGCTGGTAATACTGTAATAAGGATTTTGGGCAGGAATTAGAACACGATTGCCTAGGGTTGAACCACTGGTTTTGTTTAGTATCCTTCTAGAGAATTTAAATCAGGCATAGGCAGTCGGCCCTTCAGATGTTTTGGGACGACAACTCCCATCATCCCTGAGCACTGGTCCTATTCGCTAGTGATGATGAGAGTTGTAGTCCCAAAATATCTGGAGGGCCAAGTTTGCCGATACCTGATTTAGATGCTTGCTCACTGTTTTGTGACATTTTGGTCAGTCCTAATAAATGTACTGCCTCTCTTGTGATGTTTGGCTTCCCCACTCTTCTACCGCCCCATGATGAACATGGCTATCTACTATTTTTCTATTCTTGTGAGGGGTTTTTCAGGGTGTGTGTATATGTGTTGCTGGAGTCTAATGGAAGATCCCATTGTTGAATTAGCCAGGCAAGAGCCACTATGGCCCTAGGTATGAGTTGTTATTATAAGAAAGGAAGTTGTTCTGTGCCAGAGGGCAAATGGGTGGGCTTCCACCATACCTGGCTAGTAGTGAGAAGGACAACAGCCCGGGCAAGTGCTGAGAGTTTGTGTGTGTAAGCTGGGCTAGAAGCAGGCAGTTGGCAGAAGCCTGAGAGTGACAGCCATGCTTGATGTCTGCTTGAATCCAAGGCTGTGACTGTGGGAGAAGCAATACCTTCTGGGGTGTTAATGCTGTGAGTCTCTCCATCTTTGGCTTAGGTTGTATACATATTTGTAAATAAAACATCTATCATTTGATAAATGAGGAGTACATCAGCTCCTGGTCAAAAACTGTGGTGTATAAGGCCTCTTCAATAGGTCTTTCACCATATTTTCTTACCCACCTGGGGTATGATACTGCCCTCAAAACCGTGAAACAGAGGTTATGGGATATTGCCTTAGTGATTTAATCTCGCTCACATGTGACCTGTGGCCGATCTGTGTCAGGAATCCAAAACCTCATTCCAAGGAAACCAAACCCTGGGTAAACTCCTGGATCCCTTGGAAAATCATTCTGCTTGGAGATTGGGGTGGAGTACAACACAATGTTGCCCATTTCCAGTACCCTGTGCCAGAAGCAGGCAGGAGACAGATGGCATTTTGGGGGTCAGGTTTTGGTGGCTCACGCTTTTCCTGCTTGCAGAGATAATGGGACTAAGTGAATCTCAGTCTTACCAGTGTGCTACATTTTATAATCTTCAGCAAAAGGATTTCTTTAGGCAGATTTGCATAGATACGTTACAGACGATACCTGTCACATTTCAAGTCGGGGCCTTTGAAGCCACTGTAAAGTTTTCTAAATATGCACTTGGCAATTGAAGGTAGCAGTTCATGCATATAAAGGAGTGATTCTGCAATAAATTGGCTAGCCTTTAGGGCAGGGGTAGGCAACCTAAGGCCTGGGAGCCAGATGCGGCCCAATCGCCTAGACAATCTGGCCCGCAGACGGTCCGGGAATCAGCATGTTTTTACATAAGTAGAATGTGTCCTTTTATTCAAAATGCATCTCTGAGTTATTTGTGGGGCATAGGAATTCATTCATTTCTTTTTTCAAAATATAGCCTGGCCCACCACATGCTCTGAGGGACGGTGGACTGGCCCACAGCTGAAAAAGGTTGCTGACCCCTGCTTTAGGGTGCCATCAGCCTCTTTCTGTGTGTGCATGCAATGGCACAATTTGTTTTACCCTAACAGATAAAGAGACCTCCACAGTCCAATGCTAAGCAACACTGGTGACTGGTCCTCATTGCGACTGGTATGGTGGAAGGCAGGGAGCCCAACAGGAGGTGCAGCAGGAGCCAACAATGGAAGAGCCAACTATTTTAGCTTTGTTCCCTCTTATCTCTGTTGAGTTCTACAAGGGCAACACTGGCACCAAGGAGAAGGAAGCTGATAGCCAGTGCCACATTTGGACTGATTTTAGGTAGGAAAGTGGGCAGCTGGGGGTTAGCTGAGGGAAGACCAAAGTGAGTGGGGGCAGGGCCCCATTGGCCCTGATGAATCAGCCTCCAAAGTTAGCCATCACAACTCAATAAGATTTCAAAGGGGCTTACTCCCATGTAAACATGTTCCAGAGGGACAGTTCACCTCTGCTTCCTTAGGAGTAATGTCTGGCTGTTTGCGAACCCTGTGTTGTGAACGGTGGTCATTGTGACTATTTTCCATGCATTTTAAGCTTGAAAACAGTGATACCAGTGTTTCCCAAACTTGGGTCTTCAGCTGTTTTTGGACTACAGTTCCCATCATCACTGACCCCTGGTCCTGCTAGTTAGGAATGAAGAAACAACAGTTTGGGAAACCCCCACATCCCTCAGAGTACAGTACAACCGTGTAATATGCACCTGCCAACCTAAAACAACACTTAATGCATCTGAGAAAGTGCTGGATTCTAGTCCATGAAAGGTCACGCCAGAATATACCTGTTCATCTTGGAATAGTGTGGAATTCTAGACGTGTTTCCTTAGAAGTAAGTTGCCTCTAATGCAATGGGACAAACTCACAGGTGCTGGCAATATATTTTTGATTACAACTCCCATCAGTGGGAGCCAGTGTGGTGTAGTCTCCGCTCCTCCACATGCAGCTGCTGGGTGACCTTGGGATGGTCACACTTCTCTGAAGTCTCTCAGCCCCCTTCACTTCACAGAGTGTTTGTTGTGGGGGAGGAAGGGAAAGGAGAATGGTAGCTGCTTTGAGACTCCTTTGGGTAGTGATAAAGCGGCATAACAGATCCAAACTCCCCTTCTTCATCACCATCAGCCCCAGCCAGCACATCTGTATGATGCAGAGGCTGGTGGGAGTTGTAGTCTTAAACATCTGGAGGGCACCAGACTGGGGAAGGCATGGGTATACTATAAATTCCTATTATATTTTTATTACTACTGTATTTAAAAAGCCAAAGAGTAAAGATTTCAGGCTGCACATTTACATAGGCTTACAAAGGGGGTTTTTATCTATATTTTGATAATTTTATCTAAAGCTCGTCTAATACTCACCGCAGACCTGCTGAAATTAATGGGCCTACAGCTGTCTTCTGCCCTCAAAAGAACGCTGCATGCTGTAGATTACCCATCATAAGTGGTACTGATCCCAGCAACTATTAACAAATTACAGTGCCTATAATTTTTAGGGAGGGATGGAAGTGCTTCCAATGTGCATTAAAGACATAGTCTGTTTGCAGCTATTTGTTAATTTCAGTGGGTCTCCTCTGAGTAGGACTAGCATTGGATCCAACCCATTATGCCTCCACATTTTTAATTCTATTGATTTTATTGGTATTTTATGTATTGATTTTATTAAATTTGTGAAAAAATAAATTAGCATTTGATGCATATTTTATGTAAAAGGCTTAGAGTTTGTTCTTTAAGTTGGCAGTGGGGACAGATAAAGTGGCACAGAAATTTTGTTAAACAACCAGTACACTGTCCTTGCTTGGAGGTTTTTATGCAGAAATTGGATGGCCATCTGCTATAGAGGCTTTAGTTGAGATTCCTGCAGTGGACTAGATGACTCTTAAGGGTCCTTCGAATTTTATGATTTTATGAAATGATTTGCAGTGAGGATTTCTCACTCTCAGCTGTTTAACAAAATTCTAGCCCACCCACTCAACCCTAAATTATAATATTACAATGAAGAAAAGCTGTGGTTGGGATAATTTGGTATCTTTGGGGATAAATTGATATAGCTTTTGAAACTGATTTATTTTACTTTCCTGTGTAGTGGAAGGACAGTAAGCCCCCTTCTGCTCTGGTGTTCAAAAGGCAAATCCCCTGGCTCCGGATTTTCTTATGCGAAGCACTATCTTCTTTTGCAGTCGGACGCGGTTGGCGGACCCCGGGGTTCTAGAAACAGAAGTGGGTGGTGGGGAGGAGGGGCACAAAGTAGACCCTTTCCACGCTGCCGCAACTGCCTGCCCGCACGTGTGCTCCAAATTTATGCGAGCAAAGCAGAAGCTTGGGGGAATGAGGCAGGCAGACCCTTCTCTGGAGTGACAGAGAGGGAGCGATAAAGAAAGAAAATTAAGAGCCTGCAAAGCGGCTCCACTGGCTGGACTTGTCAGTTTGCACGGAAAAGCCAGGCAGTGCATTGCGGCGGAGAGCCAGAGAGAGGGAGCGAAGGCGGGGTGGGGGTTTGTAGCGGCCTCTTGCCCACCCTTTTTTGCACGTGCTTGTTTTTGTTGATGGGGCTCAGCCCGGCCCCGGCATCACGTGCCTCCTCGACGGCCCTCATTGTGTCGGGATCCGCCTGTGTGTATGTGTGTGTGTGTGTGTGTCACTGATCAATGTCATGACTTCCTCCTTGGGCTGAGCAAGCGGCTGCGTCGGGGAGGACCCGGTGGAAGGAAGCCGACTGCGTTGATCTCGTCGCCCCCAACTCCTCCACCTCCACATATACACGCTCTCTCGCTCCCTCTCTCTCTCATACACACACACAACTTGCCCGGCTGCACCAGCTTCCTCGGCATTCCTCTGCAGCCTCGCGTCGCCGCCGCCGCCACCACCCTCGTTGCTCCGCGCATCGCACCAAGCCTCCTGGGCTCCCCCCGGCGGGACGGCGGGGGGCGAAGAAGATGAGCGCAGGGCACGTCGTGTGCACGGGCTGGCTCATCAAATCGCCCCCTGAGAAGAAGCTCAAGAGATACGTGAGTAACAATAACAATAATAATGAAAATAAGCCCTGTTTCTGCACGCCCGCCCGCGCGTCCCCTGCTGCTCCTTTCCTTGCAAGGTTTTCTCTTTTGCTTTAACAGCGGAAAGCTAGGGTGGGCTCATCGTTCCTTTGCCGTGCAACTCCTGCCTGCTCGCTTTCCAACTGCGGCGAGCTGGTGCGGGGTGTAAACTCCTACGACTGGGGGGGGCAGCCCGATCCTAAAGCTGTGTCTGCTAGGAAGCAAGCCCTGCTTGAATTGAGCGGGGCTTGCTGCCAAGGTGAGTTAGGGTTAGGATTGCAGCCTTCAAGTGACAACGCCGAAATGCGCATCGGCGAAGCCGGGCTCTCGTTTAGGCTCCCATCGGCATTATGTTGCATGGGCTGATGGTGCTATTCGTAGACGTGTGTGTGTTTCTGTGTGTTTGATACAAATACAACTGTCGGCCCCCACCCCCTTCAGTGCTTGGGTGATGGTGGTTGTTATGCAACCTGTAGTTTGTTTTCAAACCCCAAAAACCTAACAAACCACATTTTCTGTTTCAGTTAATGTGTGTGCCTGTTTTGCAACCGACATTCAGATGCATCTTGTTTGACTTTGGGTGACTTGCAAATAACTTCTTGCTCTCCCTATTGGGGGACACGCACACATAGTTGCATCCCAAGAAGTGGCGTAAAGATGCGGCAGTCTTGCAGCTGCTTCGTGTGTGTGTGTGTGATCAGATCCTGATCGCAGCTGGACCGAATTCATTTGCATGAACCCTTAGTGTCTTTCGTAGTTGGTGTTACGAGGGCAGGGTGGAGGCGGCGGGGAGAAGGATGAAGGAGTTGCCTGCTTCGGCTAGAAAGTTCAGAAGGTTCCGGGGCTCAGGACCAACTCCGTGTGTTGCAAGGAACCGTTATTTTGCAACCCACCCAGAAACTTGCTCTCGCGGGGCCCCCCTCTGACAGTGTGCGTTGTTTTTAAAAGCCCATTGCAAGCTCTCAGCTCAGGATTTGAAAGAACGCCGTAACAGTTAAATAACATCATCAATTTTCAAATGTTTGTGTGTTGGCCTGCCTAAAACAGCTGCAGCCGTTTTGGTGGTCCGTGGACTCACCTCGCAGCCTCGGCCGCTTAGAATCCTCTCCCTTAACTACCCAGCCCAGCCGGTCTCGCTTTCCCTTCGTCTCAGCCCTGCCGCCTCCCTCCTCCTCCTCCCGGTTAGTCCGGTCTGTCTTCATTGACGCTATAAATCTGCTGGGCGGAGAGATCCCTCACACCCGCGCGGCTTCTTTTCCTTCTTAGTTTATACAGTGCCCTGCAAGTGCCCGGCGAGAGTACTTAGCAGACTTGGGACTGGAGGCACAGTGACTCCGGAATGCAACCAGCAAAACACATTTCCTGATCCTGTGCGTCCCCTTTGTTGCTGTCCGGTTTGTTGACTGATCGGGAATGAATGCACTTAAGCGCCCCATGCCTCCCGAGGAGGGAGAGATGCCACCTCTTAATGCAGTTCTGGCAGGCTGGCATCACTTCTTCTCTATTTCCTTACGTTTTCCTAAACTGCTGGTCCTCCTCGCCCTTGAAAGGCATCAGATCTCCCCTCCCTCTGCCCAAACCTGGAAAATGAAAGCAAAAATCATTGCATGGGTGGACTCTTAAAAGGTTTCTTTCTTTCTAAGCATCCTTTCCCCCCCACATGCACTGGGCTCTATTCTTTTTCTTTGCTAAATTCCCTTCCCCCCCTCCCATAACTTTAAATAACCATTGCAGCCAGTCTCCAGGGTGCTGCATATAAATAGCAAATTTGTAGTATCTTTGGATTTTATTTCATTGCTGACATTGACATCTGTGGGCCTGTTTTGGGATATGAAAAGCACAGACAGCTCTTATACAGCAGCATACAGATCTATATAGATATAGATAAGCATACCTATAATACATATAAATTTCCTAGCTGCTGTTGTTAGTAGCTCTTGAGAGCGGAACAGCCTGGGTCACTTGCACGCCTATGTAAGTTTGCAGTTAGGTTCCACTGGTTGCAACTACTGTACACCATACATTTAAAGCACCCTTAGGATTTCCCTCAGGGAATCCTAAGGAACTGCAGTTTACTCTTCACAGAGCAACAGTTCCCAGAACCCTTAAGGAACCATAGTTCTCACGGTTCTTTGAAGGAAGCCATGTGCTTGAAATGCGTTTTTAAATGTACTTAAAATGTATGGTATGAATATGGGCCTTACTGCCTGTACATCCAGATCTATCTTCTGCACCACACCACACAAGCTGCATCAAAAGTACAGCAGGTTTGTTGCCTTATCACACAATCTTACCCTTTGTGTATTCAATTCATGTGTCCCTAAACAGTCTGTAGGAGCATGTTGAACTGATTCATCAAGCTGATGGGAGTTGCCTGAAACATCTGCAGAGCTGCTTCTTCTTCTTTGGCGCTCACTCGTAGCCGAGTAAGATTGCCTTCCATAAACACGGTTTTAACAATGAGTCCCTAAGTGACTGTGGAGGACAATTCTGGATCCACACGTCCTTCCACAGTGGGGACATTGGATTCTGGGCGGTAGTTGATCACGGTATGGATTTGCCACACGTGCCTTCCTCTTAGCACGTTTCTACCTTGCGTCCTGAGTTTGAGTGTCTTCAAAGCCCATGACACCTTTGATAAAGGCTGTTATCCAACTGGAGCGCTCACAGGCCAGCGTTTCCCAGTTGTCAGTGTTTATACTACATTGGGGAACTCATAATTAATCTGTCCCTTTTGTGGGGAACTCATAATTAATCTGTCCCTTTTGTGTGGTTCAGGGGGATAGTTCACCTGAATACTGTAGTGCTCTGCCAAAATATTGCATGCCATTTCCCCACAACCTTTTCTTTTTTTTTTAGGTGTGGGGGGGGGAGGGAAAGTGAAGATGCCTCCGAAAAAGGGAAGGGAATTTCTAAGGATTTGTTGAGGTCGGTGGGTTGCAATTATCTTACAAGCTTAGGGCAGTGGCGAAGGGGATCTTGCCTTCTCTTCAGACAAACACTTTATAAATCACTGTTTTTTGCAGGTGGGTCTAAGCTTTGAAAGTTTGGCTGCACTTTGGGAACATTTCAGGTGCTCAAAAGGCATTCTCACTTCTCGCAGTGAGAGAACTGCCAGGAGGCCCTCAGAGCTGGACCTCAGTGTCTGGGCAGAACGATGCGGGTGGAGACTTCAGGCCTGAGGCTTTAAAGCTCAGCACCAACACAATTGACTCTGCCTGTTATTGGTTCTGGCATCACCTACTATTGACCACTCTGCCTTCTCCCCTACCATTCCTTATGGGCACCAGCCCCTACTGGTTAAGAGGCTAGTCTTTAAACAGGGGAATCTGATTCCTCCTCAGCCAGCGTGGAAACACGCAGTACTAGCCTCTTAGCAGACCAGTTTTTTTATTAAAAAAACCTTGTATCATGCAGGCTAGTGGAGGAGTGGCAGAACAATCCATCCTGCCAGTGTTCTGCATTTCTCCTTCGGTCATGGAAGTGGGGGAGCCTCTTACTCTACAGCCAACACGAGCCACAGGATGGTAGGGGAAGGATGGTGCAATCCCTCTTCTGACATCCTGCTTGTTCACCTGTATGAAATTCCTTGTCATTTATGGTGACCAGGCAAGCTACCTAAATTCAAGGCTCTTGGGTGGTATTATTTTCCAATGGTCTTTAGTTAGATTTCTCTAGGGCAAACAGAAGCTAGTCTAGGAATTGTGTATTTATTTCTTACGCATTTTTCATTGCATTTGTATCTCACATTTTTCACCAAGGACCTCAAGGTGGCACACATGGTTCTCCCCCTCCTCGTTTAATCCCTGCAACAGCCCTGTGAGGTAGGTTAGGTGGAGAGGGGTGACTGGTCAAAGGTCACCCAGTGAGCTTCATAGCCAAGAAGGGATTTGGCCTCTCAGGTCCTAGTCCACCACACAAACCACTACACCATGCGTATCCTCAATAAGTGATTGGTTGGCTATTTTGATACCTATTCCTGCATATATTTCATCTCATTCCTATGACTTTGAGCTTATACTTGTGGAATACATTTGACTCGAGCAGCATTTCTCCCAGCTCACTTTAGAATGTAAAAAGGGGCATATGGTTCATGTGCTGATGTATATGCACTTGTGGCTACCTTCTAGCAACAGTCATTGGAGGACATTCTCAGTGGCTTCCGTGAAAGCAGAAATGTTTCTGAGATAAGAGGATTACTAAATTATTACTCTGTAGCGAAAGTGAAGTCACTGCCTCGGACAGTACTTCTAGTCTGCAAGTTACAAACAGAAGCAGAATTTAGGTTCACATCCACGGTTATATCCAGCTAAGTACAACTTGGAGTAGACCCACTGAAATTAATGGGGCTAGGTGTGTCTTGCCCATTAATTTCCAGTGGGCCTTCTCAGACTAAGCTGGATACAACATCTATGCAAACAAGAATTTTGGTGCTAGAACATTTATTATTTCACTGAGGTTAAGGTTGTCAACAACTACCAGCCATGATGGCTATGCACTGCCTCCAAGACAGGAGACACCAGTGTTTCTGAATACTAGTTGCTGCAAACCAGAGGAGGGGAGAGTGATCTTGTGCCCAGGTCCTGCTTGTGCGTTTCCCACGGATATCTGTTTGGCCACAGTGAGATCAGGATGCTGGGCTAGAAAGGCCATCGGTCTGATCCATCAGGCCTTTACTTAGGTTCTTATTTTCAGTCGCTGCACATCCAAACAGGCTGATGGTTGTAGCAATTCGTTTCTAAGAATCTTTGCACAAAGACAGCTAGCTTGGAAAATGAAGGATGCACACACAGGATTGCTCACGTGTAACTCTTGATGAAACAGATCCTAGTCCAGCAGGCCAGTGTAGCTGGAGTGTCCCAGTGCTGATGTGAGTTGTGGTGATGACTGAAATGATGATTCACACATATCTTTTGGATGCAAAATTACTAGTAAGACAGTTGAGCTCGGTACAGGCTGGTTCACTTCTGTGCTATTAATATGTTAATGGTATTGCAGGTTTTGCTGATAATGAATGTGAAGGGCTTTGAACACTTAGGTAAAGTAATGTCACTCCTCCTAATAGTGAACTTGCTCAGTGTTTCTGTGCAGACAGGATTAGAGCCAAAACGGGGCTGTTGACAAACAGTATTCTCAAGGTATGCATGAATACAATACAAAAGAAAATAATTAAAAGGAGGCCAAACAAAGCCTCCAAACAAGTAATATGTACCGTATATACTCGTGTATAAGCCAACCCGAATATAAGCCAAGGCACCTAATTTTACCACAAAAAACTGGGAAAACTTATTGACACGAGTATAAGCCGGTTCACCACACCACAAACCTCCTGGTGGGCCAGAGTACGTGTGTGTGTGCGCATGTGCGCACACGGCAGAGAGGGGTTCTCTCTCCCCCCAGCAGAAAGGGCTGTTTTGGGCTGCTCGTTCCCTGATGACAGTGGCAGAGGTGGAGGAGGAAGGAGCAGCCCAAAAGGGCTTTTTTCAGGCTGCTTGTTCCTGCTCTTTTGACAGCGGCAAAGGCGGAGGAGGAGGAAGGAGCAGCCCGAAAAGGCTGCTTTCGGGCTGCTCGTTCCTCCTCGGCCGCCGGCAACAGCCTCTGCCGCTGGAAATGCGCTTGGGTGGGACCCTCACTCGAGCATAAGCCGAGGGGGCTTTTTCAGCATTAAAAATGTGCTGAAAAAGTCGGCTTATACATGAGTATATGCAGTACATAGTTTTCAGGAGCTATGAGATGTTGAGCGCTGGTTGAAAAAAAACCAAAAACTAGGAAATTGGCGAGGTGTATGCGGGGGAGAATGAATTGAGCCGCTACCAACAGGAGTATGGACCTGTGCCCTTCTAGATGTTGTTTGACTCCAATTCCCTTCAGCCTAGCAGGGCTGATGGTTGTTGTAGTCCAACAACATCTGGAGGGCTTCAAGTTTCACACTGCTTCTCTACAGCTGTATAGAGACCCGGAGGAAGGCATGGTGGCATGAACAGGAGCGCACATCCCTGTTAAGAGGTAAGACTATATTGTAATATGTTGGAGATCCCCCTTACTGTATTTTTCCGTGTATAAGACTAGGTTTTTTTCCTAAAAAATGATGTCAAAAATTAGGGGGCGTCTTATACACTGATACATCTCCCCCCCATTTTCTTAAATCTGAATCCCCCCAAATAGGGAGCGTCTTATACATGGGAGCGTCTTATAGACGGAAAAATACAGTATATAAATAAGCCTGTTAATGTTATTTACGTTGATGATGAAACAGTTCTTTCCCCTGCTTTTCTTGGAACTGAACTTAAGCGAGCCGAACTCTAGCTATTAGAAAAATAGAAAACACCTGAGAGAAATCTATGAATTTTGATTTCAGTGTGGGGTATTACTGATTCATATATGGGGTATCTAAGGATCAATTCCTCGCTGCAATAATACTATCAGATTCTTTACATGTATGTTGTTGTTTATTTCTTTCAATGGATTTGTAACCCGCCGTTCCTCCCAGGGCAGTTAACATACATATTATTTATGTGTCTTTGGTACTTGGTACACAAGAGTAGCATAATTTATTAACTGGACACACATGTACCAAATCGCGGCTATATGAAGGGTAAGTATTAGGCCCTGACCCGAAAATATTTTCCCCTCCCAGCAATATATGCCATTCATAAATCATACAGTTTTATAGCAATTCCCAAGTACAAAATGGAAGTCTACGAAGAGGTTTTATTGTGAAAGTTGTGATCTTTTCACTTCATTCATGGAGCTCTTTTGAGCGTTTGTGAAATCTTGTAAAATACTTTTTAAGTCATGCAAAATTGTTTATGCTTAAAAGGATGTTCCAGACATGAATTTATCTTTTGCTTGATTGAAGGAATTGGCCCATACTAGTTTTTCAGTTCTGGGGTGAGTGAAGTCTTATCTACTCCATTCAGGACTTTCCAGTCTTACAGTTACAAGACTTCCCCCACCCCTTCAAAAAGGCATGTATACACATTAAGCACACGGCGACACAACAATACTTCAGTTATAAAACAAATTGGCATGGCACTCATGAAACTGGACAAGATTTGTCTACTACCTTGTCAGTTTCATTGAGCAGTGATTCCCTAGTGAAAGAAAATAAATGAAACTTTTAAACAGTCAATGTTGCTTGTTTGTTCTCCACAAAAGCAACATATTCTTACTTGTCCATTGTGTATCTCTCAGGGAGTTTCTCTAATTCTGGGGGCTTGTGCTTGTAAACATACAACAGAGTAGCTGGCATCTCTCTGTACTGTCTTGATGACAGGCTCCTGTCACACCTTCAGATATAACAGCATTCACTGGGAGACAACAATAATGAATTGGTGGCAGGGCAGACTTTTCTTTGTAAAAGATGGTTGAATGAATCTGCTTCTCCGTACAGGAAGACCTGCGATCTGAAGTGCTGCTGTTGTCCATGCAACTTTCTCATCCCAGAATGCAAATGGGAGGTTGCCAGTTTGAAAGCACTCCCATTAAAATCTCCCTGAACATGTTAAAATTCCCATGCTCATAGAAAACTATCAGGTCACACTTTTGTATGCATGGGGGGGGAAATGAAATCAGGGAACTTTTTGACAAGCTGTCCCCACATGATTCTGAGGTGGTACTGAGAGTAGTATAGGAGGACTGTTCTATGTGCCAACATGCATATTTGAATCCACTGGAGTCCGCTGTATAGGTTACAGCAGCAGTTGCAAAAGCAGAAGTTCAGGTCACTTGATCCTCTTCTGCTTTCTGTGCTTCTGTAATGTGCTAATCGGTTCTCATTTCTAACTGGCCGCTAGAGAACATCTAGTCCTAAAAGTAAACAAGGAGGTCAGGAAAACACCCTCAAAACCTGCACCGGCTTGTGCTCTTCATGAGGAGGCTGGAGTACCATGAGCATTTAGGGAAATCAGGCCTGAAATCACCTTGAGGAATCTTCTCTTGTCTCAGTTTATGTGTATCGCCACATTCACAACTTAACTCTTCATTTGCTTTAAATGTCATGTCTCCCCTTTCAGCTAGTATAGGAGAAGACGTTTTCTCCTCCTAATTAGGAACATACAAAGGGACTATAGAAGCTGCCTCACGTGTGGGCCGGCCATTGGTCCATCTCACTCAGCATTGTCTACACTGATTGGATTTCAGTCGGAGTCTCTCCTAGCCCGGCCTGGAAATGCCAGTGATAGAACCTGGGACCTTCTGTATGGAAAGCAGATGCTTTCCATTAACAGCTTGAAACTCCCCTCAGCCCTAGCCAGTGGGAGCTATAGTACAGCAACATTCAGGCACCAGGTTGACTGTCTCTACGCTACCGTTTCCCTCACTAGTCTGCCTCTGTTCTCCAATGAAACTGATAAGCTGTTTGGGAAAAGCTTTGTCAGTTTTATTGATTCCCTTATCAGCTTTCTTGCTTACCGGTAGTTAAAAGTATTACCGCAGCTCCCCGTATTTAAGCTCTTACTTGGTAGGCATTGGCAATAAGGAATTCATTGCAGGAGAGTGGATGGTCTGGTGAAAGAGGGATGGGGGGGCTCTGCCCCTCCTCTACACCCATCTTAGAAATTAAGAGGGTTGACGAAGCCTTTTGGGACCCACAGAGAGCCCAAACAGTAGGTGGTTCTGGTTCTAGTGAGATGCAGAGCAAACTAATTCTGGTTTGTCTCCATTCTCTTCTCTGCTGAGTTATGCAAGGGGCACCACTGAGACCGAGGAGGAAACTGATAAGCAATGTTACCTGCCTGGACTGGTTGTAAGTAAGAAGGCAGGCCAGGTAGGAAGGCTCAGGGCAGACTGCGGTTGGTGGGGCAGTGCCCTGCCCCAAGTACCCTAACAGATCAGCCTCTACTGGCTGACAGAGGGAAGCCCCCTCCTCCTTGAGATCCAGCATACGTTGGGCGGCTGGAAGAAGGATGGTGCTCTCCTTCCTCTGCTTGTAATATTTATTTCCAGCCTAGTAACTCTTATGTACTTATTCACAAGGCTGCATTACTGTTTGCACAGGGGCTAAGTGTGCATACAAGCCTCCTTCTGAATGAGGAACAACAACAAAGGACCATCAGCTGAGCAGCAGTGGCGGGCAGCAGAGATAAGGGGTGGCTGGATCAAGTTTTACAGGGTTGGTGAAATATCCTTCATCCTAATGCTGAAGCTTAGATGTTATGGGAGAACCACACTTTCTTTGTGATGCTAGTGCTGGGGCAGAAGGAGTGTGTGTAAATGTGCTTAACCCTTCTCCTTTCCACAATTTCTTCCTTTCAAATGAAACCCAGGCAGTTAAAACCAAAAGAAACTGGTTTAAATCAAAATTATTTTAAATATTGTTTACCCAGAAAAAACTCTTCGCACTTTGCGCATATTTACATGCAGGAAAATACTGATGAGATCAAACTTTAAAAACAAGCAGTCATACAATATATATATATGTATGTATAAATATAAAATAAAATCAGGAGTTTTTAAACAAATATACATAATTGAAAATGAGCCTCTTAAGGGAAAATGGGTGTTGGGTCACTTTACAGGGGGAAATTAGCACCAAGAAGGGAAAACATACCTGCACCTGCACATTCCCCATCATCTCTGTATCTGCAGGGTTGGAACCATGCATTTTCCAACATAATGTCTCGTTCAGCCCTTCGGATGAGAGGAACTGTGGATTAGGCTCTCCTTTTGGCTACGTGCTGGCTCAGGCTAGTTGGAGAGTTAGTTGGGTTGAATGACCCAGATGCTACCTTTAGTTATTTTACATCTCAAGACGGTTCTGTAGTGTTTATTCATCTGAGATGACATTTCTTTCTTTTTTTAATGGGAAAAATATTTGTGTAAAGAACATTGCTGTTCTTGGCATCTTGAGTGCAAAAATGTTCAGCAAAGTCATTTCCCTTGGACAATTAATTTGGGTGGTGCTGCAACAGACCTGAAGCCCCTGTTTAATCTTTCACAATATGTTTTCTGCTTTCAGGAATACCAGATTAGTGGTCCCTGTTCGGGGGGTGGGGGTGGCTACTGGCTTTGAATATCTGACACCTTAGGAAGAACTATAGCTGCTACAGCCACTATACATAGAAGCTGAAACAAAGGGAGTGCATGTTGGCATATTAATAATCAGTCTAATAATGCTATCAAATATTAAAAGGAAAACTGTTGATGGGCTGCCAAAATGAAACTGATGGAAGAGTGTAATGCCACTTTAAATAGTTATTGCGGTCCACCTAAAATTAGGCACCTTCTGCTTGGGAACTTCAGATCTTGTAAAGTGATTTGTAAAAAGCAGACTAGCACTTGTTATATGATTACACAGCTAAGGTTAGGATTAAGTGTGGAGTGAGGAATCGCCTCTAGCCTCATCCCCTCTCAGGAAGCCCTGGAAATGCTCTGTTGTTTAGTTGTTCTGATGAAACGGGGTTCAAATCCTGACATGCTGAAACTCCAGCTTCCCATCTGTAGAAATAGGGTGGAAATAACTGACCACACAAGATTGTTAATGAGGAAAACTGTACAGTCCTTTGCTTATAAAAAGCGCCTTGAGAATCTCTGCTGTAAGGAAATTGCCTTTCATATCTTGTGATTCCTAAAGTAAACTCTATATGTGGCAAACAATATAAATTGTGTGAATGACCCATATTTCATTGCTCATGTCTTACATAAACTCCTCTGGATTAGATGAGGTTATAAACAAACCCAGTCTAGAATCACAATTAGTGTAAACTGTGGACTCTACGCTGCTCATAAGGCAGCTGTTTGGGCATTTGAAAGAAACTGTTGCAAATTCTAGAGTTTACAGATGGAGGAGTTTACAACTCTGAAAATCTGTTACCAGGATGACAGCAATGGTAAATGCTAATCAACAGTTCATGGGGTTGCAACCTCTTTTTCCCACAGTCACAAAATCTGCTGACAAATCTGATAAATAACCCTACTTCATCATCAGAAAAGCTCCTAAGAGCTTGGGACATCTCCAGGGTCCTTTGATAGTTCCTTCTAGGACTTAGAGCTGCCTCTCATCCAGGTGGTGGTGGAGGTGACTATTCCCAAGGATCTCTAGAAGACAGGTGATGATGATTAAATCAGTTTAAAGCTATAGTGAGGCATGGAGATGGAGAAGATGTGGCCCTCTAGATGTTGGTCAGCAACTCCCATTGTCCTTGAGCAATGGCCAGGAGTCCAACAACACCTGGAGGGCCACAGGTTCCACTTCCCTGGTGTAGTGGACTGTGCATTGTTTCCATGGAAATTAATGGTTTAAACCCTACAGCAAGGTTGTAAAGGATAGCTTTTATTTATCTATTTAAGAATTTATAAACCGCTTTACATTGGAACAACCAAGCGATGTATAAATATTTTGTATTTCCTTTAAATGGCATGACTCAGAACAGTTTTTATTTGAGTTTAGCAAAACCAGCACACACTCTTCACCATTTTGAACTGAAAGAGGATCCAGGACAAATTTGTCTTGCTTTGAAGGGGATTAATTTTACCCTTGACTTACAAAGGCACTTAAGGGAACAGCTGCTATTTCTCTTTCTTCTTTGAGAGAACTAGGTTATCACACCACACGTTCTGCACAACACCTCCCTCCAAATAATTGGCCACTTCCACATCCAACTTCTTTGAAATTCATTTATTATGAATTCCGAGCTGTAAATAGATAAAAGTGAACCAGCAGGGAGTTGTGGTTTTCTTTGCTTCTGGTTATGAATCCCCCCTTTTTTGCATTCAGTTGCATCCTAAATCTCCAAGATGAATTAGACAACCAGATAAGGTCTTTGCCAGATATAAGGAATATGAACTAATGACATCCTGCTTTTTGTTTACTCATCTCAGAGCACCAAAGTTAGTAGGACTGCACCAAGACAGCATCCTGAGTTGCATGGCTGTGTATCAGCTTCTGAACGTACCTAGGCCAGGACTGCATTCAGAAAGCACTCTCTTCTGCTTTCCTGACGTTTACTCTCCTGATATTTTTATTTTATTTTATGTGACCTTTCACATGACATAAAAAACCGCTTATGAAAAAAACTTGCAGAATCTAAAGGAAACTTAATACTGATTTCTGTGTTAATTGTTTCCAGAAAATAAATCTGTTTGCACGCCTATTCCGGAATATTGGGCAAAATTTGGGGCAGTGTCCTTGCATATACTTCCCCCCCTGCAGTTTTCATTGGTGAATCATGGGGGAACAGACACACACATTCTCATAGAGGGTGGGAGGGTATGGTGCATGTCCAATTATGTCTGCTGTTGTAACACACCACAGCCACTGGCATGTATGCAATTTAGTGCAACGTGACAGTAAAGCAATCAGGTAATGCAGTGTAAAAAGAACGTCAGAAACTGGGAACAGAAACACAAGCATTGTAACTATTTCTTTACTTACTTACTGCCCTTCATCATAAGATCTCAGCGAGGTTTTTCCTAAAATGGGTATTTTTGGATGTGGGGTGTCAAATCCTGCCCAACACTATCCATTGACCCTGAAAGCTGAGAAGATACTGTCAGTTCTACTTGGAGGGGATTTGTACAAATCCAGGGTTTCCTCAGGCCTATTGATACCTTCCTGTTGTGCATGGGTGATGCAGCTTCAGCTGCATTAGTATAATAGTGGAAAATAATACATGATTATTTTAAAATAAAAATGCTGCTTTGAAAAGCAGCAAGTGAACTGGTGTATCTTGAACGGGAAAGGGGTTGTTGTTGGGTTTTGTTTTGTTTTTTTGGTCCAGAGGGTAAGAATGCTGATTGAGGCATTGTACTTTCAGCTTCTGAGAACATATGATTGAGCGCTCCACTAATTAGTCAGCGAATACCAGAGATGAAATTTAGGGAATTTCTTCCAAAGTATGTTCACTGACCTGCCGGTTAATGATGGAGTTATTCAAGCCCAGTTGCTTAACTTTTCAGAGGAGAACTGTTGTGTCATCACAATGCTCTGGTTCCATTCTTTCCCCCCTTTTCCTTTTCAGGAATCAAAACTTGAGGATAGAGCAATAGGTGAATTAAAACAACAAACAACCGTGCATACAGTTTGATGGCACCTTTCAGCATCCTTGCTGGGTTTTCTGGAAACTCTTGTCACACAAATGGGAATAATGACTAAATACTGGGCTTGATCTAAGTTAGTTGAATTTGGGTACCATGGGACAAGTTAGTCATGATTTAAGTCCCATTGATTTCATGACTTAAGTCATGAAGAGCTTGTTTCAATGATTTCAGCGGGAACCACCTGAAACCGGTTTAGTCTGGATCCAGCTCCAGGATGGCCAATTGTGTATTTCCAAAATAAGAGAAAATGTGCCCCCACCACCTAAAACAAAGAGTACAACTTTGCATAAAATTTGTATGTACATATGCAAATTTAGAAATAGTTACTGCAGTTTGAACTGAAATACAATACCAGAGTAGGAAAGATTATGACAAGGGGATCTGTTTGCCTACTCCATCTGCTATCCAGATACTGTGCATTGCTAGTTTCAAGACTCCTGCTCTCCCTTGTTACAGTTCTTTTAACTTTAGACTACACAGGTCTTCACACAAGAGGACCTCTTCACATAGAGAACTGTCCTCTGTAAAGCAGGGCCCATGGCCACCCTATCTAACTCACAGAGACTTTCTGAACCCCACATTGTGATGGGGCTGTTTATTCCCATCTGTTTCCCTTATGCAGTAGCTATGCATGTAAACTGGGTCTTCGGCTGTGAGTTCAGATCTTACCTCAACCCATATCCTTGATGCCTTTCTATAGAATGGTGCCAATCAAAACAGCATTTGCAAGAGGTACCTACTTAGGGAGGAAAGGTGAGGTGAGGATTGTAAAGCACATTACACATTTATTTTTTTAGAGATGCTTGTTCAAAGATCAAAACAGAAGTCTCCAAAGTAAGTAGTTTCTATTCATGTTGTTTATCCTTCCCTCAAAACATAGTCTTAAGTTTAAGTGTAGATGCTTGGATTAAAACTTTAAATTCTTGTTTGGGCATTTGGACCTTTGTCATGACAACTGGAGTGCTGTTGTTTAGGATGCTAGCCATCTGTGCCCTATTACAAGTTACCATTCCAGTATTCCTCTCATTGTTTTTGTCCTGCAACAGTCAGCCAGAATGCTGAATCATTGTTGAACTGTTTTGCCCACTCCAGGTTTCCCCCGTTTCCCCCCTACTTATGCAGTATTTGGGGGTTTTATTGGCCCCGACTACTTTCCTCTGGAAGGTTGACCATGTCCAAATCTTGCCCTTGGGTTTTAGGATGTTTCTCATGCCTGACATACATATAGAAACCTGAAGACTGAACTAGAAAAATCTTGGATGAAATTAAGACATTCCTGTCCTCTTTTTCCTCAGGTCTGATCACGAAACTCTAGATTTTAGGAGCAGCATATTTAGCAACTGTAGTTTTAAAGATGCTTTCTTATAAAGTTACTATTTCATTCATGGATAATAAACAAATGCTGAATAATATTGCTGGAGCTATCCTTTGGTCCTGCAGTATGCTTATTGTTATTGTTACAAGGATTTAAATCTCTTATCTGAAAGTAAAATTATTTTGAAAATAGAAAGCACTTCATGTATAATGCAAGTATATTGACATGTGCATTATACACCCACTTTTGATATTTACTAGTTCATTTCTTTGTTTTGGCTATTAAGGCATGGATATTACTGGGAAATAAATCAATATGGTTTCTTTGTTTAGATGGCGGCAGAAAAGAAGTCATGCTGTTAATACGCACAGGTTGCCAGTTTATTTCTCTGTTGGATTTGTTCTCTGCATTAGTTCCCCAGGATTTGAGAAGGAAAAAGACTGTAGCTCAGAGGCAGGGCACCCTCTTTGCAAGCAGAAGGGACCAGGTTCAATCCGCTCCATCTACCGTTGGTGTGTGGGTATGTGGGTGTGTGCTAGTAAAATCTCTTGTCTGAAACCCTGGAGAACTACTGCTTGTATTTGTTGAGTAGCTGTGGAGAACCTTGAAGTTAAAAGGTCATTTCCCTGCTTTTATGGTAACGTTTTCAGGGTAGGATGAGTTATGGACTGGGCACTGCTTCCCATCTCTCCTCCTTGTTGTAAGTGAAGGAAAGAAGGTCTAACAAAGCATATTTGGAGAGAAAAAAAAATTCCCTGGCATACATCCACACTATACATTTAAAGCATTATGCCACTTTAAAGAGTCATGGCTTTCTCTAAAGAAGGGTGTAGTTAGTTAAGGGTGCTCAGAGTTGTTAGGAGACCCCCTCCCCAATACACAGAGCCACAGTCACCCAAATGGTTAACAATCAATTCTTCTTCCCAGAGAACCCCAGGCATTGCAGTTCTGTGAGGGGAATAGGGGTCTTCTAATAACTCGCAGCACTTTTTACAGTTCCCAGCATTCTTTGGGGCTGACCTGGCTCTTAAACCGTAGTTTAAGTAGTTATTTATGTGTATAGTGCGTATGTGGCCTATGTAAGGGTGTAAATACTTTACCTTCCGCTGTATAAATTTATATGTGTATATATGTACATATAATCTCATGCAACCCCCACCCCCCGGGGCGGGAAGCACTTGGATCAAAGTATCAGTAAGGCCAGACACTCTGAAAGCAGTCAAGTGAATAATAATCTCTAAACTATCTTGTGGCTTTTTATTTTCTAGTAAATCAGATAGAACGGGTGGAAACATTTCCAAGTATTTTGTGTTTGTGAGTTGTCTATCATGTCAGTCTATTAGCTGGCTAAAAAGTGAGGGACAAAAAACGGTCAAATCCCCATTTTGAAAGATGTGAGTGCCTCAGACTTTGAAATTAATGACTCACAAGTAGCTTTCCCTGTTTAACTTCCTATTTTTGAAAGAAACAACACAGCCACACACACAACCACAGTCTTTTAATATACCCTGACTATATTGTCACCAAAACTGGATGATGATCAAAGTGAAAACCTTTTATGTGGTAAAATTCAAAGCAGAAGACTGCGGTAGTGATTATTCCAGCGTGAAGCTTTATACTGTAAAACATTCTCAAAGTAGAATCACGAGGAATGCAGGAACGTAGTGCATCGTGTGGAGAAAGAGGTTAGAGATATTTTCTCTCTCTCTCCCTTTTTCTCATAACACTAGCACTTCTGGACCTTTAATGAAGCTGAATACTGAAAGGTTCAGTCCAGACAAAACCAAGTATTTCTTTATGCAGTACATAGCTAGATGTGTGGTATTAGCTGTCGCTGGATGGCCATCAGCTGTAAAAGACAATTACAATCCATTGAGGGATCAGACTTTTGACGGCTCCTATCCACTATAAGTTTGCTCTTCCTCCACTGTTTAAGGTAATGTGTCTCTGAATATCAGTTGCTGGGAGGAGTCAGAAGTGGGGACAATTGCTGTTGTACTCAGGCCTGCTTGCAGGATTCCCAGAGGCATTTGGGTCAGCCTTGTGGAAATCAAGATTCTGGACCAAATGAGCCTTTGACCTGATTCCACAGGGCTCTTCCTATGTCCCTAACAAGAGTTTGTTTCTGCCCAGTTCAGCTGTGATTGTCAATTTAAAGAGCAAGCTGGTTACAAAGTGTGGGGGGTGGGGGAGAATCTCAGGGGCTGATGCAGTTTTGGGGGTCCCTTAGGCTTGGGGGACGCTTAGGCATTTCCCTGCATAGGCTCACCTCCTGTCACTGCAGTCTGTTCACTTGTCCAATCTGTATTAGCTCTTGAATGTTCAGAGAGGACTGGTAAGCTAGTAGTAATGGTGCAAAGGAGAAGAGCAGGACCAGGGGGCTCTGGGGGTTGCAGTGCTCCCCCATGGGGGCCTCAACAGCTGCCCAACAATGCCTGCCCTGACATCAGCCCTGGGAATGCTCTCAATCAATACATTTAAAATAGATTTTTACCATATCCGGGTCATAAAAGTCTCTCATTCTGTTCCGTGCCACTGTACAGATCAGCTCTGTCATCTCTGACAATATTGATCATCCACTCAGAAAGTGAGTAGTTCAGCTTCCCTCCTCCAGTCCTCCCTCAGCCTGACATGATCAGCACTGTCAGAGAGCTGCTGTTATTGATCAGTGATCTGTGCATATTGCAGGTGCCCTACAGCTGAGACCCATCCCTCGGTGATTCAAGATACAAGGGGCCTTCCCTCAATTGCAGGCTGCTTGGAAAAATCATTGTGCAAATCCTTGTTTCTGTGCATGGATCCCTGTTCCTGGACCAGGGCCAAATAATAGTAGGCAACAATTACTTTACACTATGGGAGGCTCCAAAAGCATCTCAACCTTTGCTTAATCTTCTCTCAGGAGGAGCTAGAGTCATTTAAGATACTTACATTCAGATTTACTAAAAATATAACTAAATGAGTTGTTTCACTTTCTTATAACAGGTGAAATCTAGCCACATATTAAAACTGCTTTGAAAATGCTTTTTTGAAAAATGTTTTAAAAAATGCTTTGAATTTTCCATAAGACTCACCATCACTATCTAGTGTCACATTGTATATTGTACTTAAGACACACATAAAACATTTTATTTGCAGCTGTATAGCCGAGTCTGCTGTCTTTCCCCCAAGTTAATCTTCAAAACCATCCAAGTTAGGCTACAAGCTTCATTCATGGCCCTTGGTGTGTCTTTGGATCTGTGGCTGAACACAGGAAATGGCTCATCCATTATTAAGTATTCATATTGATTTTAACTGTATTTGTGTTGATTCATTTATTTCTTGTGTTGTTTGTGTTGTATTGCAATTTGAATTCCATAAGAAATTAAAGAAATAACAAAATACATTTAAAAATAATGCAGCATCAAGCACAGCACGTTACAATTGCTACAACAGGCACAAAAATCATTAAGTGGTCTGTCAAGACCCCCAGCAATTTTCAATTTTGCGGGGGAATCTCTGCTTTAAGAGAAATCTATAAGCACCATTAAAACAACTACAGGTTGTCTCCCCAAATCTGTTCACTTTTAAAACCCTTTTCTCCTATTGCCAGCTGGTCATTTTGTTTTCCAACCACAGGTGTTGAAAACTGCAGCCCATTTCCTTTTGATGGTTGTGGTTAGTTGCACACAACAAGTATCTTATTGTGGGTTTGGTGTATTTTTTTTAAACAAAGACCTGCTCTATTGCCATTCACTTTACAAAAGCAAAAATAAAATTGTAGAACAAGAAAGCCGTGTGTGTATGTGTATAAATTTTTTTAAGAGAACTTCATTGTTCTTATCTGAATTCATATCCTGTTTAGGATGCTGTGTGTGTGTGTGTGTGTGTGTGTGTGTGTGTGTGTGTGTGAGAAACCCAACAAAATAATTACTGGAGCATTGGGTGATATCCAGCTGAGTCATAGGTAGAACAGACCCATTGGGTATATTCTGAGCATGACTAATGTTGGATATCATCCATTGTTTCTCTCCCTCCACCCCCTTTGATAGTATCCAGAAACAAAGATTCTTGGATGGAAACTTCAATAACAGAAGTAACTGTTCACGGCCAAAGTGATGTCCACAGTAAAATTAGCTTCAGACATCCATTTTGAGAGTGTGTGGTTGCCCTCTCTTTTGCTGCTTGTTCTTTATTCTTTATTTCTAGGAACATTAAGAAACTACTCCATACCAAGTCACACCATTGGCCCATCTAGCCCAGTATTGTCAGCACTTCCTGGCAGTGGCTGTCCAGAGTTTGAGACAGGAATCTTTCCCAGCTGTGGCTGGAGAGATCTTCCTACGACCTATGCTTGAGTTGACACCCTTCTCCAGTGTTCAGTTCTGATAAGTACAAAATCCAGTAATGCTTTGTGCTTGGTTTGTTTAAACAAATAGGCTATGATGTCATTCATATATATATATATATGAATATATATATATTCCATTTTCTGCAGTCATCATTGTGTCCAGAAGGGAACTCTTTTAAGAGTTTCTGTAGCAACGTAATGCAGCCTATGCAGATGTAGAGAAAGAAGAAAAGTTCAGAGGGAGCTGAGTGAGACAGCAATTTTAAGAGTAAATTATTTGGAAGTATTGGCTTCTGAAGGAGGAGTTCCGAGGAAGCAACAACACCCCCCACCCCTTTCAGCATCATTTTATCAATTGTTACAGCAAAAGCACTTCCATGGAAGTCTGTACTAACGGTTCCAAGAAGTGCTTGTTGACGTGCCTGCATCCTGAGGCAAGGGCTGTTGGGAGGGTCCAAGGCAACGGGCCTATCACATCTCAGCTGGAGTCACTTTGAACAGAGTTCAAAGAATTTCAATTTCTTTCCCTTCAATCCTTTGCGTGTAAGACAAATTCAAGAGGCAAAGGTCTTTCTCAGATGTGGAAGTGTGAAAGAAAGCTTTTCCTATTGAATTTCTGCCTCCCTCAAATAAAGCCTATCAGATATAACAGTGGCAAATTTAGGGAGGAGCTGAGAACTGATATATACAGTATTGTATTACACAACCCTGTGAAAAACTAAAAAGAACACCCACAAAACCTAGGTAAATATACTTTAAAATATTCTGCAGTAAGCTTCAGAATAGCAAGTTTCTTAGCAGAAAGCTATTACATACCAAAACTCTCCACAGACCTGTGTATCTTTTTTTGCTTTAAAAAAGAAACAGCTTATTGGGGCTTTATTCCAGATACTTATGCTCTGTAATTAATGAGAGGGTTTGTTTTAACTCTTACCATTCTGTTCTGTTCTATTCTATACTTTATTTATTTATGCTGGGTAGCAAATTTACAGAAAGCAACAGGAGGTATTTTTCAAAGTAGCTGAATGTTGTTTCTATGTATGAATGTGTGGATAAATGTTCTCTTGGCAAGTCCTTGTGTGAGTAAGCAGAAATAAATATTTCTTTTTTTATTTCTATATCGCATTTGATACTGAAAGGCTCTAAACATGGGATGAGGAACCGTTGGTCTGCCAGATGTTGTTAAACCCCAATATCTATCAGCCCCGGCCAGCGTGGTCATTGGCCAAAGACTATGGGAGTTGTATTCCAGAAAGATCTGGAGGGCAAAAGATTTCCCATCTGTAGTCAAAATAATTGACTATACGTTTAAAACATGTTCAGTAATGCTTAGGTCTCGCTCAGTGTCCAGGCTATGAAAATTGTTACAGCATTTCCACAACAGATAGAACATTGAAATCACATCATTTTCCATATTTGAAAATGATGTGATTAATACAAATTTTGAAAATGGGACATTTTTGCCGCTCACCACAGTGTTTTGTTTTAATTGTTTCATTAAGAAAGGTTATAAACCACTTACTCAAATAATCCCTAAGTACATAGAATAATCCTAACAATTAATACTATATAAGTAAGGGCTTATATCTGAAGTAGCACCATGTTTCTTGTTAATACAAGGATTTAGCCTCGGGTTAGAATAATAGCACATGCAGAGCATATTAGTCTTCTTTTGTTTTTTAAAGCAGGTTACAAACATTGGTGCCTCTTGCATATTATTAACTCCAATTTGGTCCAAGAGGAGCAGGATGAAAGGAAAAATATTCCTGGTTATGGAATCTGAGGCTTGGGGGGGGCAGGGGGGTGTTGATTATTGACCAGATACACTGACCACACTTATTGCATGTTTTACATAGTACAGCCATGTTCCTTGTACCTGATATTATTGTGGGATTTTTCTCTTCCTCGTATCATTAATGCAATGAGGGGTATTTTCTTTTCTTTTTTTAAACAACTAGCTATTTCAAGCTTGTTATTTCCTTGACCCTCAAGACCAGCTTGCTGTTGTTTGTTGATGTGATTTCTATAGTTACACTGGCAGAAATATGCTGCCTTTCTCATTTGGGCCCCTCAATTCCAGAAATAGCTAGATAGAGCAAAGTGTTAATAGCTGGCGACTCTAGACATGAGTCATAACCATGGTGGCTGTGATAGCAGTGGAAAGATGGCATTGATAAGGTTCCAGAGTGTATCTTTAATCTTTAGATGTCAGTTACCTAACCTCCTTGTTAGGTACTGGGAGATCTGTGTCTTGGAGGAGACAGAGGCACAGGTATGGTAAGACAAGGACTCACATGACACCAGTAGGAGGATCAGGTAAGCTGAGGTGGGTGGGAGAAAGCAGAATCTAAACCAGAGGTGGAGGTATGAAGATAAGCCTCTGACCTGCTCTGAAAATATGCTAGCCTGCTTTCTCCAGATTTTTACCTCTTAAGTCATTTTACACTTGAATGTGTCTACAATTGCTAAATGTATGGCTGGTTTTGCAGAAAAGCCAGGGGGCCATATGCACTATACATTTAAAGCACAATTATATGACTTGAAACAGTCGTGACTTGCCCAGAGAGTTCTAGGAACCATAGTTTGTTGAGGGTGATTAGAGTTGTTTTAGAGACCACCCCTCACAGAGCTACAATTTCCAGAATGGTTTAGCAGTGAGTCTTGTCTTCCCAGAGAGCTGTGGGAATTGTAGCTCTGTGAGGGGAATAGGGGTCTTTCAAAATCCTTAACAAACTACAGCCCAGGACTCTTAAATCTTAGATTAACACCATGGCCATTTAAAGTGGTATAATGCTGCTTTAGGTATATAATGCATATGGGGCTCAGATTTGAACCGCAATAAAATGGCTGTGGATAAACAACAGCTCTGCGGACGTTCCCTCAACTATAAGTGGCCTTCTGGACCAATTTCAAAATGGCAACAGCTTATGAAGGAGCTAGGAGGTCACTGTGGACCTGTGATTAATATGCATACAATTTGACTTTACCTCAAATATCCTTTTTTTGCCAATCGTTCAGTGAAATAAGTACACACACCCCCAGCAAGCCGCCGTCTGAAAGTGGATGACAGATTTCAGTCTGCCTCACCTGCCTATTTGGAAAGCATGCTGGCCTTGGGCAGAGGAAATTTTTTTGTGAGGATTAGGCTTTGAAGCTTTTCTTTTAAGAAGCAAATTGTTGCTCAGAAATCTGAGGTTTTAATCCAGGAGACTTGTATGCATCTTTTGTTGTGGAATGTCTGCAGGTAGAGAGGGTCTAGATTAGAATGCTGTGAGAATTGTCTATGATAGGACAAATGATTGTGCGAACTCCAAAACGATGATTGCATTCTGTTTTGAAGAGGATAGCACACGTGTGAGACCAAAAGACACTGTGTGTTTCTCGCTGGTTGCAGCTAGACTTGCGACACATAATTGCAAAAGGTCGTGTTGTCCATAGATTGCTGGTAGATAGCAATTGCAGAGAAGCTTAGTCATCATCACATTAGTGTCATCAAAGGCCAACTAAATCAGAATCGTTCACCACTGTTTGGAGTAACTTGGTTTCTTATATAATGGTGAATAATACAATGAAACCCCTCACAAAGTACATTTCAGTTAGAAAGAAAATATTAATAGCAGGTAAGGTCGCAAATAGAAATTATGAAGATCAGGGTTAATGTATGGTCTTGTGGGCAGCAGCATTGTAATTTGCAAATCTTGGTTCACAAAAGGGGACTGAAAAAAGGCCTGTTAACTGAAACAAGAGAGAGAGAAAATTAAAGAGAAATATGATGATATTTTGTTGCGGAGCTGTTTCTTCATGGTTCCTGATTATTAGAATTTCTAAACAATTTTTTGGGGGGAATAAAATATTGGTGTTTATTTATTCATTTTAGTTGTTTACTAAAATACTTTAAAGTACTTTACCACCATATCTGAAAGTACCAGGGCAGTGCACACTGCTAAAACATAACTAAAAAAAAAAAGGGTTTGCAAATGCTACAAACAAAATATCCAACTTAAAATACTCAAACAGACAAGAGGAGAAGAAACCAAGATAATAAAATAACCATATTATTTTTTAAGGGTTTAAAAAGAATGAATAGCGTAAAATATATTCCATGGTGTACAAAACATATCAAGTAATCACAGATGTTGCCAAATAAAATCATACTTAGTAGGAATGTGCCAACCATGTGATTGGTTTGGTCATATAAATCACAAACAACCCCCAAACTCAGGCAAAGTCAGAGGGGTCTGCATTGCCCTTGGCCCCTGGTATCAGTTTTCAAAAATGGCAAAAAAATGACTTTTTAAAACAATAAATCCACAGAATAACAAGATACATCATTCTATCCTTGAGAGATCACTAAATAAGAGGCCAGCTAGAAGATAGAGAATTAATTGTTGGCAATTAATAATAAGAAGAAGAGAAGAAGAAGAGTTTGGATTTGATATCCCGCCTTTCACTCCCCTTCAGGAGTCTCAAAGCGGCTAACATTCTCCTTTCCCTTCCTCCCCCACAACAAACACTCTGTGAGGTGAGTGGGGCTGAGAGACTTCACAGAAGTGTGACTGGCCCAAGGTCACCCAGCAGCTGCATGTGGAGGAGCGGAGACACGAACCCGGTTTCCCAGATTACGTGACTACCGCTCTTAACCACTACACCACACTGGCTTGCCTCTGACTGGACCCACTTCTCCACACCCCCTTCATTACTGCCCATTTGTTTGATTTCTTTCTCTAGGCCAAACTGGTGCCCTTCAAATATTTTGGACTACAGTTTCCATCAGTATAGCCAATTGTCAAGGATGCTGGGAGTTGTACTCTAACAAAATTGGGGGACCCCAGGTTGGAGAAGACAGATATAAACCATACTGAACATAGATGGGCCTAAGATATATGGCCTGTGACTGTGAGTTGTCATCAGTATGAGTTAATCTGAATCAGGATGTTGGGAATTTGTAGTACGGCTCAAATAATAATTAAAAAAAAGCCTGCCCAAACACTTTAGTAAAAAAGTCACCTTGATCCTGAAGGAGAATTTCTTTTGTTGAAATGGAGCAGCTTCAATCTAGAGTTGTAGGTGGGCATTTAGCTGCATAATTTGTAATGTTCTTTTTAAAGAACTGAAACCTGCGCTAGCAGGCTCTGTTAAATGCCACTAACTGCTTTAAAGGTTAATGATCCAAATACTCTCTTGAGTTGTGCTCTTTACTCAGAATACCTCTTTGTTTACTTCCTTTTTTCTGTTGATTTAGTTATACGTACAAAACCAGCACTTGATTTGCTATTGCTTGTTTATAAAGTCTGTTCCTCTCTGAGGGCGGCTGCTGTGCCAGTTGCGTTGGTGTTGCTGTTTACCTCTGATGTTACAAAGAACACTAGTGTAGCACCCTGTATTATTCAGTGAAGGAATCCTCTGTTTTATGGGTGGCACTGAAAATGGGACTGCTGCATTGATATGGTGGTGTTGTGGTGAAATCACCATGAGTTGGCTGTTTGGGTGTGGTGTTCCGTCTTGTGAGGACTTCTGCCTGTTTCTGACACATGTCAAGTTCAGGGTTAAAAACCTCCTGGAAAATCTTTTTGAGCTGTGAGCTGAGACTACACAGGGTTGTGAGTCATTATTTAACCTTCATGGGATCAATCATCATGTACAGTCACCCGTTATTTAGCACCCAGGGCCTTGAGCTCTGTGGGGAAGCCCCGCTGGTGGTTCTGACATTTACAGAATGCTGTGGGGAACATGAGGCCCAGGGCACCCCTGAACCTTCCCCAGGCTACACCCTTTACTGGCCCTGCTTTGCACAGCAAGCCAATGGCAAAACGTGGTTTCATTTCATTTATAGAGGGTTCTGAAAGGGTGCAGAAGTGCCCTATGGCAGATAAACTTGGAATACCTCAAGCCACAGTGTGTGACTGTGCGTAAGTAAAAGTGACTTTGGGGAGAGGTAAGAAAGGATAATACAGAACAGTCCTTTTGGTTCATTCATAGAATTCTAATATGTCATAATAACAAACTCTTTTGAAAATAGCCTTCTCAGCTAGATTGGATATGCAAAAACTTAAAAGTGGTGAAAAATAAAAACATGTAAGCAATAGGATGTAAAGGAAGCATCTCTGCTTCTTTTTGTGTCCTGCAAATCATTCCTCGTGTTCACCTTTTTGTAATTTTGTTTCTTACTAAAATTCTTCCTTTCAAAAATTAGTGTGCATATATGTGATTGTTCTTCTGAAGTATTGAAGATAGTGATGCAACTTAGAGGACCATCTACCATGAGGAGGCCACTTTCACACTCACCACAATGTATCTCCAGTCACTGGAAGAGATATTATCATGGGCATTCTTCAGCTGCATAGAACAGTGACTTTTACCATGTCTCAAGAGGAACTGGAAATTGTGGCGTTAGCATGGTTGGGATAAAATATGCCCTACCACATAGCCATACAGGGGCTGTAACAGGGGCTCCCAACCTTCTGGGGTCTGTGGGTACATTTGGAATTCCGAAAAAGTGATGTGGGCACCGCCACAAAATGGCTGCCATTGGGAGCAGCCTTTCATAAAGTTGCTGCCTTGTCTTCTTTCTCAGAATCAAAATATTTCTCAGGATCACCTCCAAAACAATTCCCCCCCCCCCTCTCTCTGCAAGGATCAACCCCAAACTCTCTCTCTTTCAGAATCACCCTCTCCTAAACTCTTTGTCTGGATCACACACAGACCGCCCCCCCCCCGGCACATAGGGCCTATCTCCTCAGATAATGTAGCGTGGGCACTCAAACTACAGCATTTACAAAACACCCATCATGTACTAAAGTGGTGTCCGTATCCACTGTCCAGTAGAGTTGTTTTTAAAATGACAGTGATGGTGCTCTTGGGAAGAAATCATTCTCATGATTTGTTCTCTTGTATTCTCTTTTACCCTATGTTTTTAAAAGAACAATCTCTTTTAGGTCTGCTAGGAAACAGCCAAAAAAGAATCCAAGAAAAATGATTTACAGTCTCTAAATTCAGAACTTCAGTGTCAGACTGTGTACACACAGCCAAGGTTTCCCCCTCCCATATCTTGGGTGAATTACAAAAGTGGGCTGTAGTGGAGACCACCCCTTCCTTGCACAACTTTTATCAGCAGGCTTCTCTTTTATACATTTTGCCCTCCTGCGGGCCACCTAATGTTTCTTTCCAATTAGTCACCCAACAAGTAGTTTCTCCTCTCAAAAGCAGGCCTAACAGACACAGCTATCTATCAAGTCAGACCAGCCCTTGCTAACACAATTGCAGGAAGTTATTCCACGTCTCAGACAATTCCCATTTCTATCTCTAGAAGAGCAAAAGGTCAGAAAACAGCAGGCAGTTGCTTTGCCAGCAATAGCAACATGGGCAGTTACACAGAACTCAACAGGGAGAGTATGTGGTAAGCGACTCTCTGCCCTCCCTCTCCCTGTGCCCCCTCCCATCAACTTTCTCTTGCATCAACATGCCTTGAGTTCCAGCTTCCGTGTGCAGCAAAAGCACAATTCACACTAGGTTTTAGAATTGGATTATTTCAAGGGGTTTCAAAGTTAGGGGTGGGTGGCCCAGGCAGTTGCCCAGAGTACTGAGCTGGGAGAGGGTTTCAGAACATAAAAATGACCAGTCAGTTAATAGTCCTGTTTTCCATTCAGATATCTCTGGAAAGACTGCATGCAATCATGACCTCTTCCATCTTTGCTTCTCAGAAAATGGCATTCAGTGACTTATTGCCTCTAAGAAATCACCATCCATGATGAGCATAGGTAGGGAATCCTCACTCAGTGAGCCATAAAACTCAGATTCACCAGCTTTCCTTTCCTTTCCTTTTTTAAAGAGTATTTTAAATATTTCTAGCATTTGTAGAACCTGAGATATGAGGCAAAATTCACAGGCACTATTTATTTCAATTTTTGTGTGTGAGAAGCTACCCTGGTCCCCTCCTCTCAGTGGTTTACTGTGCCTGCCCACCCAGAAAAATTCCTGCAGACTCTTGTGCTCTGGGCTTCCGCATAATCATTGTTGCTTATAGCTGTTGATAGTCTTATCCTCAGTGAATTTAGAGTGTCTGCCTTAGGCTATCTACTAATCAGCTAAAGTAAATATACAAACAATTGATTTTCTCTTATAATGCTGGCACCACTGACCAGCATGACCCATGTTGCGTTGACATTCACTGTCATTATTTCCAGGAAAAATTACAACATAAGTGTCTGCTCAACAAACGGTACACATCTGAGTGGTTTGGGCCAGCTCTGCATCTGAAGATATTTTTTGCCTTGTAGGATACATCCGTCAATCAGCATGACAAAACTAGGAAGGTGATCACACCACCAGTTGCTCAGTTTATCTTTGATACCAGTCTTTGCCAATCTGATATGCACCAGATGTTTTCGACTGCACCTGCAGCCAGCTCCAACCACAGCAGTTCAGTGTGACTTACTTCTGAGTGGTCATGTACACAGTTGTTCTGTAAATCTGTTAATGATTCAAGTTGCCACAAGATTATCTGATGGTTTTGGCCCAAAGAGACTAGTATATCTAAAGAGACTATCATGACCTCTCTAGAATGAATGAGAGAACTGTTTTGGGACATTATCAAGCAAATAGAAAAATAGGTTGACATGCCTTTGGAGACATAGCTAGGCTTATGCTCATTGAGGTTATTGTTTAATGATTAATTATGGAATTCACTGTTGATGATGATAAAAGTTGGCTGCGTCGTCACCCCCAATGTCATTGAAATCCAGATGGGCATGTGGGATGCGCATTATTGTCTTGTCAAAATGCTTTAAACATCTTCCCCCTGCTGGATAGCTCTGCATTCTGCTTAGGTTAGAGGAAAAATTTAGAGGTCAGTGGTGAGAATAACAACCCTTTTTCATGTCCAGACTTTGCTGAAAGGTATGGTATGATCATTTTTAATATGGTGATTTTATACTTGCCTGGTGGTAGGGAGTGGAAGGATTTGTTTTTCTTCCTGTAAGTTTTTGTTTAATTTGTACTTTCCTCTAAACAATATCAGAGATAGCCATAACAAGACAACAAAATATTCACCTTTGTGCTGAAACTGAGGCATCAACTCCCACTGATTTACTTAACTCTCACTACCGCTGAAACTAAATGGGATTCCAGAGTGCTTAATTTTGCTTTGTCCCATACATTATTTATTTATTTATTTTATTTCTACCTTGCCTTTCTAGGATAGCTTTTAGGACAAGCCATTGAGGAGAACATTTTGTTGACTGCAATATAGAGGAGTAATTTTATTTGTAGGGGCAATTATGTTGTTCTCTTGTGGATGCATTTGTGGCATTCATGCTATTGTTGCAGCGACCATTGAAAACAAAGTAGATCTTGACTTGAAGAGGCACTTTGGAGAGTTTTTTGGTTTCGTAATGTTCAGAATCTGATTGCCATTTTAAACACTAAGAAGAAATTTGAGAATTATAGGTCAGGTTGACTTTTAAGGCATCCAGCATTTCTATTTCAGTGGAAGTATGGGCAGCTCTCTCCCCAAAACAAGAACAGGATGTGATGGGGGTGCCCCACACCAAGACAGGTCTGGGAGGGTAGGACAGGAGGAACCTATGCCTCCTAAGCTAGCTTAATGCCCTCAGGTGTAGAGGGCTTTGTCTCATTACCATTGTGGAATCTTGCTTGTGCTCACCATACATTCAAAGCTCTGTGATACCACTTCAGATAATCATGGTCTGGCTTCCCTCAAAGAATTCTGGGAGCTCTAGCTCAGTGAGGTGTATAGGGGTCTTCTAACAACCCTTTGTACTCTTAATGAAATACAGCTCACATAAATCTTTTGGGGGAAGCTACGGCTGTTTAAAGTGGAATCAAAGTTCTTTAAGTGCATGGTACAGTATTAATGTGGCCCAAGCCAGCTTAAGTTTTCTCCATGGAGTAGGGGAAGCTGGCACCATATTGTCTTGCACCTGGGCCGGTCCAGCAACCAGATGCGTTCACAAGGGCAGCTGTGGTCATTTCTTTGGTGGATGATTCAGTGTGGGAAAGGGCAGTTGGAAATAGTTACTTCCATCAGCTCCCACCAAAGTTCTTCCATGCTTTTCTGCATCTCAGTTCATTATTGTGTGGCGAAGATAAACTGCTAAAGTAAGTCAGCTCTTTGTACATTATCCATTAACAGATTTTGAGGGTTCATTCAAATAACTATCCAGTCCAACTGCATGCTATTTCATCTCTCTTACTCTGCAGCTCAGTAATGAAATTCTCACTTGCGTATCAGTTTATATTTTGCTGGTGCTGGAGCCTCAGTGGCAGAGGTTCTTCAGTAGTGCTCAACAATAGGTACCACTTAATGAAGCAGCCCAAAGAAACTGAATGCTGATGTGCTGCTTCTCATGCAAAACAGCAAGACTTTGCGGGGCACCCCAGTGAAACAAAGAACACTCACATCTATGGAATTCCACACGTGGCATATATTTTTCACAAAAGAGTAAGATATTTCACACAGACATTTTGTCTGAGCGTGCTCACACACACACATGTGTGTTGGTGAGTGCAATGGGTGGGGAGAGAGATTCCCATATTGGAAAAAAAATTAAAATGCCTGTCACAGATGGACAATCACATTGTATGTAGGGAGTTGGGCAGTGTATGTACAGTGGTACCCTGGGTTACAAACGCTTTGAGTTACAAACTCCGCTAACCTGGAAGTAGTACCTTGGGTTGAGGACTTTGACCCAGGATGAGAACGGAAATCGCACGGTGGCAACAGGAGGCCCCATTAGCAAAAGTGTGCCTCAGGTTAAGAATGGTTTCGGGTTAAGAACGGACCTCCAGAACAAATTAAATTCATAATCCAAAGTACCACTGTATATCCGTTGAATTCTGTTTTTATCGATTTAGGGTTGCATCCAACTCAGAGTAGACTCATTGAAATTAGCGGATGTAAGCAAGTTAAGTTCCTTGATATCACAGCGGTATACCCTGAGTATGGCGAGTGGTGGATATCATATCACCCTAAGTAATTTAGATTGTAACTCATAATGAGCACAGAATCATTTTTAAAAAATGAATATACAGCACAATAAACCATTTACACAGATGGTTTGTGGCCCAGATATGTTTTTGTTTTTTTAATGTTCTGGCTGCTCTGTTATAGACCTATTTGTTTTAGCATTACAGTGGTGCCGCAGGTTAAGTACTTAATTTGTTCCGGAGGTCCGTTCTTAACCTGAAACTGTTCTTAACCTGAAGCACCACTTTAGCTAATGGGGCCTTCTGCTGCTGCCGTGCTGCCGGAGCACGATTTCTGTTCTCATCCTGAAGCAAAGTTCTTAACCTGAAGCACTATTTCTGGGTTAGCGGAGTCAGTAACCTGAAGCGTATGTACCACTGTACTTGATTTAAAGCATTTGTTGGCATTACATGTATGGATCTACAAGGGCTGCTTTGCCCTGAAATAATAGTTATTAGTGTCCAGGTAATAATAATACACCTGTATCTCAGAGGCACACCCACCAGTGCAGGAGGTATAAATGCAGATGAAACAATAGAAGGGTGATCCCTTTAGAGACAAGTCAGAATGTACTTCACAGTTTATTGAAAGTGAGAGTGAGACAGAGAGAGAAAGAGATCCAGCGTCGCTAATTGATGACCAAACACATCAAAGTGACAGAATCCTTCAGGCGTTATAAAAAAGACCATCCAGTTATTTCCAACTCAAACACAGTAATAAAGGGGGTGGTCTCTTTTGCATTGTTTAAAATAGTAGAAATGCATGAATGTCCCCCTCCCCAGGAGGATACTTGGTTGCATAAAATTTGTGTGTTTGTTTCTGAATTTGCATTTTTACATATACATTGTTATTATAATTTAAGTAGAAATGTAATATATCTCACTATAGTGGGGAAACTGACCTTTGTGCTCATTCAGTCTGCTGTCCCGGTGCAAACTGTTGATGGGTAAATTTAAGGCCCCACCTGCTGTCTGCCTTTGTGGTTCTTGGTCTTTAAACTACTTTGTCCATCAAATACAAAACTGCTTTAAATATCCTCTTACTACAACCCTTAAAATTAGAGGATTGGCCTCTGAAAAGTAGACTATTATCAAAGCAGTTTACAGCAATAAAACATACAACTGTACAACAATACCATATTAAAAAGTTAAAAACAGACAACAATTAACCATTGAGGTAGGATGTATTCTTGATTGCCTGCATAGGCCTGGTGGAATAGAAAAGCTTTCAACAGGCATTCAAAAGTTTGCACAGAAGGTGCTTGCTGAATCTCTGTTGGCAGAGTATTCCGCAGGACTGGGCCAATGGCACTAAAGTTTCTCATTGTTGTCAAATGAGCCTCACCAACTCAGGAAACAACCAGTGGAAGCCCCTGCAGATGATCTTGGTGATTGAGCTGAAATGGTACTATGAACCTGAGTTGTTCAGGGCTTTGTAAATTCATACAAGAACCTTGAGTCTTGCTTGGTAGTATTGGACTTCCAACTTGCAGTTTCCCTGACCAATTGGATTTTCTGATGGGGCTGATGGGAGTTGGGAGTCTGTCAGACTTGAAGGGCTGTAAGTTCCCTATTCCTGTCATCACAGAAATGTTCAGATGGATTTGTTTACAGGCAGCCACTCCATAGGAGGCGAAAAGGTGACTTGTGCCAATCACACATTCTCTAATTAGCACCCATAGAGCAGAATTTAGAGGATCCTGGGAGGAAGGAGATGGCATGGAAAACCCATTTAGTGTTTGAGGAGGAGTTCCTTGAGCTTCATTAAGATAACAGTTCTACCGTTATTCTTTTTTAAGAACAGTATTTTGGGGGGGACTCTTGCAGACAGCCTCTTTGCCCAATTTCCTGTTTATGTTCCTTTTAGATCCGTGCTTTACCCTCATGTGAGATTAGACAGTTTAAGATGGGCTGTATAACTGTTGGCTGTTTTCCCCTGACAGTATGCTCAGTTAAGAAGACAAAACAGCAAATAAAGAGAGACTTGCAGGTATAGAGCGGCATACAAATTTAATAAATAATAATAGAAAAAGTACCCTGTTTGCTTAGAATGTAGCAAAGAGATAGCCAGAATGAAGTAAAGCCAGTTAACCAAAGGGATATGCCACCTGCATTGCTTCTCAAACTCTTAGTATCAATGCAACCAACATCTGTGTTTATGATCACACATAAACTGCAAGAAAAGGGATTAGTTGACATAAACTGTTTTGTTTTTGCAAAAGTATGTGTGGGGGTTCCGTTTGGAATCTTTCCATAAAAGCTATTAGTTTAATAAACCTTCTCAATACTTTTCAAAAAATTAACTGAAGCTGCAGTTATTTTGGTGTTGGTCATGTGCATTTGTACATAGCACACCTGGGATGAGATACATGTTTAGCCAGTCCGATATAGTAGTTAAGCCCAGTAATGTGGAAGATTTTGAACTGGGAACTTTTCATAGGGTAATTTTCTTGGGAAATAGCTTGATGCCCTAGAACATGATTTGATTTAGCGTGTTATTTTACTTGGATCTGGTAAAACTAAAAACTGTGAAACTGGCATCTTTGCCTAATACTGTATTTGCAATTGCAATTCATTTATTGTTTCTAGAGAACTTGCAAAACAGAAACATTTCTGTGGAACAATTAAGCTCCCATATTTTTTTACATGAATATTACTCCCAACCCTCTGGAGCAGATTTGGAGGGAACATTAAATTAATTTATTAAACAATAAATTAAAAGTGCTCATTCTAATCCTTAAAGCCAACAGCCTAGAACCAATATAGCTCTTTAGAGCAGAGGTGTTGAGCCTGTGCCCTCCTTATGTTACTAGTCTCCTATTCCCATGATCTCCAGATAACATGGCCACTGGTCAAGAATTATCAGAGCTGTAGTCCAGCAACAACTGGAGGGCCACAGGATCCCTTCCTCTTTCTTAGAGCAGTGGCTCCCAATTAGCTAAGTACTGCAGCAAGGAGGGGCAGAATTATGTGCCCTGGTCTCAACCCGCTGCTGAACTCACTTGCATGTTTAACTCGAGGCTGTGTCCATTAGGGCTCCCTATAGCTTGTGAATGCAGGTGGCGCTGTGGTCTAAACTACAGAGCCTAGGGCTTGCCGATCAGAAGGTCGGTGGTTCGAATCCCTGCAACGGGGTGAGCTCCCTTTGCTCAGTCCCTGCTCCTGCCAACCTAGCAGTTCGAAAGCACGTCAAAGTGCAAGTAGATAAATAGGTACTGCTCTGGCGGGAAGGTAAACAGTGTTTCCGTGCGCTGCTCTGGTTCGCCAGAAGCGACTTAGTCATGCTGGCCACATGACCCAGAAGCTGTATGCCGGCTCCCTTGGTCAGTAAAACAAGATGAGCACCGCAACCCCAGAGTCATTCGCAACTGGACCTAACGGCCAGGGGTCCCTTTACCCTTTACCTTTATAGCTTGTGGAAGGGGTTCCCTTTCCTAGGTTGTTCTAAATTTATATGCTTGGCTGGCTGCTCCCAGACATTGTTTAAGCCAATGAGGTCAGGGGCTGTGGCTCAAAACACCTGATAGCAGGAATTTGAAAAGGAGGAAGGAGCTATGTCAGTTAGCACCCTGGGAATAAGAAGTGAACAATGCTGATAAAGTTTCAAAGCCATTCCAGATGATGGTGGTTTATTTAGTTATTCTCACTGTTCAAAAGACTTCAAATCAGATTATTTTGTTGTAATCTTTTATTTACTTATTTATTCACTCACTCACTCACTCACTCAAAAGTGTTCCTTGGCTGCTCTTCAACGAAAATTATTCCAAGGAGCTGGTGTGCGAAGGTGTGAATAATACTATTCACGCAACATATAAACATGATATAGAAAACAACAGGTAAGCTTCACAACATCCAGACTAAAACCGGGGGGGGGGGGGGGGACAACAACAGAGGAGCAAAATACCAACCCAAGTATCATCTAAAATACAGTGGGCAAGCAGGAAGACTTTAACTTGGGTCCAAAAAGGGTTGCATTGTGCTCCATATGCCTCTTTCGGGGGACCCACATTGGGCAAAAGTTTCCTGCATTGCAGGGGGCTGGACAAGATGATCCTTGTGGTCCCTTCCAACTCTAAAGTTGCAGCAGCCTTCCAGGGTTTCAGGAAGGGGACATTGTCAGGCCTACATGGAGATACTGATGATAGAACCTGGGACCTATCGGTATCGGCAGTAGTGATTAAGATGGAACAGTGGAGTGATCCTTTATGTGTATGTTCCTATGTAATTTAGTTATTATTGCCCCCATATTGCAAACAGGGATAGGAAGGCACTGCTGAGCCAGGACTCCCAGTGGGTTCATAGCAGTGTGTCCTTTAGCTACTACAAGCGTGAGGTAAGGTGGATCCATGAGCCCACGAGATGCACAGAAGACTCTGGATGCAGTTATTTGGATCCTGACATTGTTAATCCCCTTTCCACAGAAGCTAAACTATCCTGCTTCACAATTGTGCTTCAATATTTCTTTTCTCATGTACAACAGCAAGTGAGACCACATTTTTCTAGGTTGTATAACTGAAATAAATTTATCAGTTCTTGATCAATATGGGAGACCATATTTATTTAGGGGAACGCAAAGATTTGTTACAAACACCGAGAGATAAAACAGGGTGGGAATTGTGATCTGGATAAAGACAATGGTTTAAAAAGGGTAGGGAACTCTTTCAAGACCATACATGGGTTTCCAGGATCAGGCAAACCTTCCAGTGGTGCATGTGGCCAAAGCAAAAGTGGGCAGAGCAACAGGTGTAAATGTTACCTTTGTACGGTAGGCTAGTTTCTACACACATCCATCCAGAGTTATTGTCAGAGTTCACAGACATTCCAGCTAGACCAAAATACTCAAGGCAGTTATAAAGCAGGAGCAATAAGGGGTACGACCTGTGGAAATTGCTGAGGGCCAGTCAGAGAGACCTGATGGGCCACATTAAGGTCCCAGGTGCAAGGCTTCCTGGTTTAAGAAATAACCTTGTTCTCATGCTATTTTCTGTATAAGTCATATTTACAGGCTCAAAAAATACGCCTTTTGTTATTTGATCATTCCAGCACCCTATTTTCCCCAGTAATAAACCATATCTATTTATCTAACCAATAGATTAACTGCTTCATATAAAGATAAACCTCTGAGTGGTTTACACAGTAAAATCCATGGCATCCACAAAACTAAAATACAAATAAGATGAAATACATACCGGTAACTGTCACTATCATAGTAGACAGCAGAATCAAAATACTGAAACAGAATACTAAGCAGCACAGTCTAAAAATTAACAGCCAGGAAATGCCTGAATAAACAAGCAAAAAGGCACCTAAAATAGGCTGATGCTTCTCAGACAGTGCAGGGGGAGGGTGTACCAGAGGGTTGGTGCCAGTGCGAAAAAGGACTACATCCACATTGTACCTAGATGGGTGGTGGGTACCACTCTTAGACTTCCTAGCTGTTTTCTGCTGCACCTGGAGAACAGCAGCCTGTTGGAACCAGAAGATTTGGCCAGCTAGCCCCACCCATGAAGAGCAAGAACTCTGCCATCGCTGTAACTGTTTTCCAAGGAGAAGCCTATTTATTTGGAGGCTGTTGTTGACTGTTGTTTTCTGACAGCTCTAGTGTGGAGATGGGGCGATATCTTGAGGGCAGGGGCACTCACCTTAGGCAATTGTCTGTGGGTGGGCTTGCTCTTAGGTCAGAGAATGGAGAAGCTGGGAATCAGGAGGTGGTAGATGTGAGTTAACTTGTCTTCCACGTGAGAGGTGGAGTGCTGAGGATCTATATCTATGTTGAAACCATTTGTGCAACAATGTGTATCCAGTGTCATTGATTTTCCCATTTAATATAATTTTGATTGAGCTATCACACTTTCCTTGCATCTTTTATCTGTATGAATATGCTGTTCTCCTTCAGCGTTAGAAATTTGCCAGGTGCATTTTGCTTCTGGCTACCAGCCACTTGCAATCAAATGAAGATGCCTAGGTGCCAGGATGGCATCTCCACCATCTGGACGTGCATGCATGGGGCTCCTTCGATCTTGACTATTTTCACACATTAGCAATACATCTTGTAGAATTCTATCCATAATATTTTATCTGCACAATCAGAATGAATTTCAGGAACCAAAAGGTCTTATTGAAAAATACAACTTTCAAGCTGTCTGGCCCCTAAATGGCAACTAGACATTGCGTTTTGGCGACTGTTACTCTGGTTAAAGGAGCCATTTGGCACATAGCACTGTTCACTACTATGGGTACCTTTGAACAAAAAAGCCATAAATCACTAAGCCATACATTGTTTTATGTAACAATCTGTCAGCCGCTGCATGCCCAACAGGACACCCTCCAATTATTGTAAAGGTAGACTGGGTCTGTACAGATGAAGGTGGTCTATCCGGTATGGTTGTTCAGGGCTTTACACGTTAATAATGGAACCTTGAATATGGCTCAGTAGCTCATAGGCAAGAGATGCAGTGCTTTTGGAAAGCTTTCATGTAGGGCATGAAGGCAATAGCCTTTTCCCATTAATGGTATTCACATGTTACATTCAATGGGTGTTAAGTCTGTGTATCTCTGCACACAAATTGTTGAGCTGTACAAATCAACAAAGGGCCACTCTTTCACAGAAACACTCGTACCTGTGTAGAGATGATTTGCTCAGAAAGCTTATCATTAGTCCCCAGCCCAGAGGTTGCATTCAACCATAGTGACTAGAAGCTGTTGATAAACTTATCTAAGAATCTGTCTGAATAGCAGCAAATTCCTTAAATGAACTGCATGATATATGTAAAAGTCATTCCTGTTGTTTGCCTTGAATCCCCTGCCAATCAGGAAGAGTGAAAGGAAGGCCTTTCCTCACACATTGTCCTAGCTCCAAGGCATTGGTGCTACTTGTGAATTGACCTATTGCAGCAGTGGCTAACCCTTTCGGGCTGAGTGCCACACTAATCCCTGGCAAACCCTCTGGCAGCCACATGTCAAAATGGCTGTGGAGTAAAAGTGGATGCGGTCCTTTTTTCTTTTTAAGGGACACATTTTCAGGTTCTGCAGGGGGTGACGGGTGACAGGCAGCAATCACAACTCCATCCCTGCCCCAGTGAGGACTACATATGCTCACTGGGTGCAGAATGACTGGCAAAGTGGGGAATGGGAAGAGAATGGAATGGAATGGAGGAAGCAAAGCTGACTGTCTTGGAACAGCAAAGAGGAGTAGGCGACTTCAACGATTTGTTGCCAGTCCCACTAGTATGTTAAAATCATAATCAGTTCATTAAGCAAATCTATCAGTGTTTTGAATATGTGTGGTTATGCGTATGTACACACACACACACACACACACACACACGTGTTTCCTTAACTGTCGCAGCCTGAAGTGTTGTTTTTCTCTTTCTTGCAAATAGTCCTTTCAAAAAACAAAAACTCCACAGCTTTCAAACCTATTTGACTTAGATATGCTCAAAGGAATCCATTCGCCTGACAGCAAATTTGCAAGTTTATTAAATAGCAGCAATGACTCATCCACTTGCAGCTGTTCCTGGGAGCGTAAATATACATAGACACTATAGATTAGGGTGTGCAATTTGGGATGGGAGCGTGGTTTGGGGGAAACAGATTTCTTTCGGCTCTGATTTTATTCTGAGCATGTGGCATTTTCACTTCTTCTCCCCACCCACAGATGAATGCTATCTTTCCCTTTTGTGTGTGTGCAAGGAGAAATGGGAGCTTCCCTGCTGTTTTTGAAAATTTCGGCCTCTGTATGCTTTTCTATAAAACATTCATCATACAACTAGAATAAGACAGTTTCAGGCCAATGCTCTTTGCTAGTAATGGATGGGTGTCAGTTGAGTGGGAAAGAGGGAGGTGTTTTCCCCAGTGATACTTTTTAATGCCAGAGAAAGGGAAGATTTTTATACCTCATGAAAAATAAATTGATGAAGGTTGGATCCAGCCATGCTTACAATAGACCCATCAAAACATGACTAACTTCATGATCCCAGGATGTGGTCTGGAGGCACATGAGGTTGCCACCTTGATGAAGGTCAGCAGGCCTTGATCTGGTCAATACCTGGATGGATGACCACCTGGGAAACACATGTACGCCAAGTGATCAGAGCAGTGAATGTTTTGCTTTCATATACAGTAGAGTGGTTTCTACATACACCCCTCTCAATCCTCCATTTAGGCATGCAAGAGTCATTATAAGAGTGCAATGACAATTTTCAGCCAGGCAAAAATATTCTAGGAGGGTATGACCCAAGGAGAGTCCCAACGGCCAGGTAGAGAGGCCTAGTGGGCAAGGTTTCCCACCCCAGCTATAGAACTTGAACTCTGGGGTTTTCTGTGCCCTTTAGCAAAATCCTGTTCCTTGTGGGCATCTTCATCCCAAAAGTTTTGTGCTTTAGAATCTTAAAACTTGGGGTAAGGTGAGTGACTTCTAATTATTATTATTTTAATAGGCCAGCACATCTGTTACTTTTAAATATGATGTAATTTTCAGCCTCGTTCTTTTTCAATCATTTGTCTGAAATGTTAAGAAGCCCCAACTCTACCCCAAGTACCCCACATCCTGTCAACAATAAGCCTTTCAGAAAAACAAAATGAAACAAACTACTCATGCCTTTTCTAGGCATTTTAAAATAGGCATCCTCGGATGCTGAAGCTGTCAGAGGTTAGACTGCGTTTCCAAGGCCAGGCATGAATGTGTTGAAAGACCATTCAAAATGCAACATGTACAAGATTCCTTGTGAAAGTCAGTTGCTGCTTGAGATTCCTGCATTGCAGGAGGTTGGACTAGATGCCCCTATGATAATATGATAACACAGGGTTGCTGTTTATCCTGGTTTGCTGTGTTGTCTGATTGCTTCTCCACAGCACAAAGAGCAGAATAAACATGCTCACTTTTCATTGGATACCAGGATTTGATACCCATGCTTCCTTCCACTGTAAACAGAGGAGATGGGCAAGGAGCTTCTCTTTGTGAACAAGTGTGGCAGTGGCTAATGTAGGCTCCTTTCCCCCATTGATTTGCGGCCAGGGTGCCTGACCATCTTGTGAACCTATCTCACTTTCTGCTTCTTTAGCTTTAATAGCCATTGTGAGTTATACCTTGCCCTCCAATGGCAGTCATTTTGTGACTGGTGTGCTCCCATTGCACCTTTTCCAAATTTGAAATGTGCCCAATGGCCCCAAAAGGTTGGCAGCCCCATCCTCACAACTGATCCTTATTCAGTGGATGCAGAGACTGCAAGCTGTTTGTGGGAGCATTTGGTGGTTTTAGTCAGAACTCTGTTGTTTGGCTAATAGTAGATGTCCCCATAAATGAAAAATGTGGGGATGATAAGCATAAAAAAGATATCTGGTTACACCCTGGGCATTGGACCAGGAATAAAATCACTGGTGCTTTTGCAATGGATTTCTTCATTTATGAAGGATGAATGCAAATTAATATAGATTTATGGAGACTCTTCAGCCAGGGTGCAATCATTTTGTGGAAGGCTACTCTCTCAAGCTAATAAAAGCAAGCGTCAGAAAGCATATAAACATAAAGTGTATATCAGAGCCTCTAAGCAATTAGGAGCTTGTTTCCAGGAATCCAAAAATAAATGTGATGCTTCTCCTCCCAGACAGCTAAAGAAAGCTTAGATTGATATGCCTATTTGGGCTGCTTTGACAATAATTCACCCTTATTTTTTGGAAAGAAAGAAGACATTTAGGACAAAACAGTCTAGGTCTCTCCCCCTACTTGCACTGAAGATAAAATTTGAAATTTTCCATTTGCCCAGTGGATTCCATTGTGCTGATGCCAATCAGATTAATCAAATCTCTCCCAATTCCTCTTTGTTATTCACATCTCTTACTTGTCAAGGACTCCTGAAGGGTTACATATAGTGGCTTCATTCTGTTGTTCAAAACACTGGTCAGTTGCTAACCATGTTTTCATGAAGGGTAAGGCTATCAGTTACTAGTTTTTCTCCCTTTCTCATAATGTGAGAACTTTGGGCCATCCAGTGAAGCTGAATGTTGGAAGATTCAGAACAGACAATAGGGCTTCTTCACATAACACGTAGTTAAACTGGAATTCACTAGTGATTGCCACCAACTTGTTTGGCTTTAAAAAGAGAAGTAGACAAATTCATGGAGGATAGGGCATGCATGGCTACTAGCCACAATGGCTATGTTCTGTCTTCACTGTCAGAGGCAGTATACCTCTAAAGACCAGTTGTTGGGTAGCACAAGATGCAAGACTGCAGTTGTATTCAGGTTTTGCTTGCAGGCTTCCCATAGACATCTGGTTGGCACTGAACATGACTATGAATTTGAGGGACCATCAGGGCTATCCTTAATGTTCGTATTAAACTGAACATTATTTAAAAAGAAAAAAATAATTTTGCAATAACTTAGATTTATTCATATTTTTACCTGCCCTTTACCACTAAATTGGAATCAGCTGTTGTAGCAGATAGTTGGCAGTAATAGAAGACAAACAGTTGTACTGGAGTAGATCTTTTCTCATTTTTTTAATTTCATGGAGGGTTGGTTTTTCCCCTTTTTTCTAATGTGGAAGAATATCAAAAGTGGCATAGGCTGCCCCTCAGTGTGAAGTGGTATAGTCTGTGCAACCACCTCCTCAATCAAGCAATTCATTTCTGCTGCGCATGTGTAGGCCTAGTCCAAGATGGCGATACATATAAGACGAAACATATAAACATAACAGACACAGGTCTGCTGTTGGTGCTTTTAATGGCAGTAGCTGGCATTAGGCCCTGAAACGGCATTGTTGGGGGGGGGGAGAGAGAAGGTGATATTCATCCCACTAAATTCAATACCCCTTCATGGTGTGGCAGTGGGAGAGCTGCCCCCTCACCTAGAGTCTGACGTTTCACAGCCCATTTTGATGCCTCATTCTGGAAGTAGAGACTTTGAAAAGGGAGGAGGGTGAACTAAATTTCACTTGACCTTCCCACTTCAAAATGTGCCTTGAAAGATTTGATGGTAGGAATAATATAACTGTATCTGCTTGCGTGTGTACCTCATAAATTACATTTATTCACCAGCTGGATCTATGGGACTTCTTACTAAGACAAAACGATTACAGAAGAAAATCCATTTTGAGGTGGTAATAGCAGGCTTCTGCTCCCGTCATTTACTGCAAAAGCACCATTAGAGCACATTATGAATTTAGTAATCTCTTTGACTGACAGGGTGGGGAGTAGCAGGAATTTGAAGCCTGATCATTACTTTGCTTAGTTTCACACCTACCCCTTTTCGCTTTCTTTCTCTCCCCCCCTTTTAGATACAATTTATTTTATGATAACAAAAAACCAAAAACATACACATTACAATCAAAAATTTAAACCATAAATCTTAATTGACTTCCCTCCACTCCCCCTTCTGGTTCCATTATTTTATACTTATTCATGCACGTCCATAAAATAGTATATTCTTAACAGTCCAGTTTTAAAACCTTATTCATCTTGTTACAAGTGCCTTTTAGAAGTTCAACTAATGTAGAAGCCTATACACAAAGCTTGCAAAGTATGCATTTCCCCTTTTAAAAAAATCAATGTCCTTTTTCTTTCTTGGGTTTCAAATTATCTAATATGTCCTGCATAGTTCACTAATTTGTTTTGCCAATCTTCTTTATCTTCTTTAGCGGTGGCTTCTTCCTTCTATAGGGATGGGCTGGTCTTGGTCTGACATCCACTCTCAGATGCAGGGACAAAGTCTTTCACTCAATAAATCCATTAAGTCCTGTACCTTTCAAAATCATAGCATCTGTTGTTGTTTTTAACAAAAATCATTTTCAACATTCTCTTCAAATCTTTATATGTCACTTCCCAGGCCTTCTTAATACAGTGGTGCCTCGCAAGACGAAATTAATTCGTTCCGCAAGTTCTTTCTTCTTGCGAGTTTTTCGTCTTGCGAAGCAAGGTTTCCCATAGGAATGCATTGAAAATCAATTAATGCGTTCCTAGGGAAACCGCTTGCCAGGCTGGCGGTGCGGAGAAGGGCTTTTCTCCGCACCGCAAGCCTTCAGGACAGGTACGGGAACAGAGGGGAAGGCGCGCAGCGCTTCTCCTCTGTTCCCGGGGCTTGCGTGGGAGGAGGGTTTTTCCTCCCCACCGCCAACATTCAGAACAGCATTCTGAATGTTGGCGGTGGGAAGGAAAACCCTCCTCCCACCCCAAGTCTTCAGGACAGCCATCCAATGCTGGGCTGCGGGAGGAGGCGTTCCCCCCCCCCGCCCGGCATTGGAGCTTCGTTCCGATGTCCGTTGGAGGGAGGAGACGTCCCCCCCCCCGCCGGACATCGGAGCTTCGTTCCGATGTCCCGCGGCGGGAGGAGACGTTCCCCCCCCCGCCGGACATCGGAGCTTCGTTCCGATGTCCCGCGGCGGGAGGAGACGTTCCCCCCCCCCCGCCGGACATCGGAGCTTCGTTCCGATGTCCCGCGGCGGGAGGAGACGTTCCCCCCCCCCCGCCGGACATCGGAGCTTCGATCCGATGTCCGGCGGCGGGAGGAGACGTTCCCCCCCCCCGCCGGAGCTTCGTTCCAATGTCCGGCGGCGGGAGGAGATGTTCCCCCCCCCCCGCCGGACATCGGAGCTTCGTTCCGATGTCCCGCGGCGGGAGGAGACGTTCCCCCCCCGCCGGACATCGGAGCTTCGTTCCGATGTCCGGCGGCGGGAGGAGGTCCGAGGACAGTGGGGAAGATGCGCTGCGCTTCCCCGCTGTCCCGGAGATTTCCCTATGGGCTGTCGTCTTGCGAAGCAAGCCCATAGGGAAATTCGTTTTGCGAAGCGCCTCCAAAACGGAAAACCCTTTCGTCTAGCGGGTTTTCCGTCTTGCGAGGCGTTCGTCTTGCAGGGTACCACTGTAACTTTACATTGCCACCACATATAGTAGCCTCTCATACCTTTTGCCCTCCCTTCCTGTTTTGTCTCCATCACAGTCAAAGCCTCCCAAATCAATTCACATGAGGTGCCATTTTTGTCGTGGACCACCCTTATTTTCCATTGCATTTTCCTTGAACCTCCCACCTCAACCTTTCCCACCTCGGTGGCTTGTACATTCACCTCTTTAAATTGTCCCATAGCCTCTGAAAGTAAATTAGTATTATCAACATTTTCCTTTATCTGATCGAACAGTTCTCTTTTAAATTCTAAAAACAAATCGTATAATTCATATTTTATGTTCTCTTGTCTTACAGCCCTGCTGGTTTGTTTCAACATTGAGATTTTTTCTTCTGCCATTTCTAATTTGGGATGAAGGGGGGCCAATTCTCTCCCCGTTTCCCAGCTTCCTCTCTAAGATTTAATTCCAAAACAAAAAGTCCTTTCCCACCAAGGAAGGTGTTATTTTGGCTTTATCAGTACTTTATTAGGCCATTTCACTAGACTCAGTAGAGAAAACCATTACTTCCAGCCTCTTTCCTACCCCCCTTCCACTTTACTCACAAAACCAGATTTTAACGGTTATATATTCCCATCAAAATGATTTTTAATTACCAATATGAATAAAACTATAATATTAATGTTATTTTAAAGTCTGATTTAGTTCAATATTAGCAATGAATATTATAGTCCTCTTTTTTTAATCATGATTTTAAACCAGCTGATACCTTTTAATAAAACAAGTCCACAATTATAATTCCATTAGGTTAGATGTCTTCAACACTCTGAAAGATCAAAAAATTCTTTCCTAAAAGTAGCGTAGATTCAGAGAGTCAGTCCAATCTTCCTTCCAGAGAGGAAATTTGTAGTATTCTTCCATTAAATAACATTGCAATCCTTCTCCTGTTTGACCTCCATTTTCAGTCAAGTTCAATCACAACATAGGATAGATTCAGGTACAAATTGAATTCAAGTCAATTTTGATGCTTTAAAAATTCTTGAGATTAGTATAAACAAAAGCTGTGTGGAATCTTTTAATCCTTATTGTTCATTAGTTAACTTATCTCCCAAAGTAAACTTCATCAACACTTCACTTGTATATATTTCGTGCTCGTGGCACCAGGAACGGGAGCGGACTTCCTTTTAACACTCCCGGTTTTTTGCCGAATTGATCAAATTAAACAGTCCTCACCTTTGCAGTCGGCTTCAATATGCTGGAATGGTAACCGCTTGTGGCTGGATCAGAGGCTTTGCCTCACAGAGCTTCGGTGGTGCCTAGTTCACCAGCACTTTCTTTCTTTTCCCCCCTTTTCTTTTTCTTTTCTTTCCTTTCCTTTTCCTTTTTCTTTTTTTTCAAATACTTTATTGAAATTCGTATATAACATAGATAATGTACACATGCTTGAATGAACAAAAATATAAACAGAACCGTATAAACAAAAACCATATACAAATAATCTTCTATATGTTTACAGAAATTAAACTTAACTTAGATTTATGCTGTTTCTCTCCCCTCCCCTTTTTCTTATCTTTTTACTAACATAAAATAAATGAGACTAGACTTCCTATCATTTCCTGGTGCGTCATCTTTCTGATGATGAATGCACCTATCATTATTAGCTTACTCATTCTATATTCTCTAATATTCTTACAACAATTTGTCTTATTTCTTATGGGCTACTTTAGACGAGGGTCAATCGAATGCTTCCATAGACATTATACCACTGTTATAATTTTGTAGATGCCTCTTATATTTATTCCATTTTTGAACAAACACTTGTCTTTTATTTCCGCTCAAACTGTTGGGCAATTGCGTCATTTCTGCAATTCCTGTAATTCCTGTAATTTACATTGCCAATCCGATAATGTTAGAACATTTTCCCCTTTCCAGTTAATTGCTACAAGTGTTCGAGCTGTGGCCGTGGCATATAGGAAAATTTACCTTAATTTTTTTAGGAATGTCATTGCTTAAAATGCCCAAAATGCCCCTGGCTTTTTAAAGAAATGTTAGCCCAAAGATTTTTGCCTCACAGAGCTGCGATGGTGCCTAGTTCACCGTCGCTTTCACTCGGCTCCCTCCCCCTCTCCGCACCTCTCTGGGACGGAGAGCAGAGACCAACAATGCCAAGGTGCCCTCTGTGAACAGCAGGACCCCGAGACACCCTAGTACTCCTCTTGGAGTTTTTTGGGGAAGTGCTCTTCCCAGAGGCTCCGTGAGGCCGAATCTGACAGAGCTGTCATATGCGTGGTCGGTCTGCCATGTCGCAGGAACCCGGAAGTGCCCTTTTTCACTTTCACCCTTTTCTTCACCAGACCCCTGAAAAGTGATCTGAAGGCAAGCACCAAGATTTTGGCAGGTTCTTCAACCCACCCAAGGATGAAATGGGGCTGTGTGCACAATGGCTGCATTCACATCACAGTTTATTCTGTTTTGATTACTTTTCCCAAACTGTTAAATTCCACGTTATATTTTAGCCTTCAAATGATGTAAAAGCCACTTCCGGGCATTTTGCACAGGTTTTGCATTCATTTCCGTATTTTCTTGCAAACAAATTTTTTTCTGGATGCAGATAACCCAGTAATTCCTGTACAGTATAGGGAAGTTTTTAATGTGTGATGTTTTACTGTGGTTTTATAATTTACCAGAAGTCGCCCAGAGTGGCTGAGGCACCCCATTCAGATTGGCTGCATATAAGTTGTTGTTGTTGTCGTCGTCATCACAAAGCTTGCAGTATATTCTACTGTAGTTCCAGAAGTGACTTGCTGCATAAATGCTGCCTGCTGCAAGGTAGCCAACATAGGACCAAGGCCACTGATATTGGGGGGGGGGCGCAAATTAGAGGGAGCTTTTGCTGAGAGCTTCATCAAACCTGGAGTTGGCTCTGTTCTGGGTTGTCCATAGTCCACCCTCTCCTGTGGTGAAGTTGAAGCACCCTTTCCAAATGTTTGGCCCATCACAGAGAACTTTGGGTTGATGAGAGAGATGATGCTCATTTGGGCTGGGCACAGCCCACAAAAGACATATCTCTCCCCTCTCTCTGAAAATCATGGTTCTCTTTGCTTGATGATCCCATACTAACCTCTGGACCATGGCACATAACAGCCATTTCCCGAAATCCTGTGACCTGAAGAGACTATTCAGCTGCCCAGACTTTGTTAGCTCAGAGATTGAAAGAAAACATTCTACCAAGGAAGAATGGTAGATAAAACTGATGGACTGTGCTGAAATGGCAAAACTGACTGGAAGAATTAGGAATCAGTGAGAAAATATTGGCATAAGGATCCACAAAAGAGGAGGAAGGAAGTCAAAGGGGATTTATTGATTATATCCTAATTGTTTTCTTTGTTATTGTTTGTAAACCTGGAAATCCAAAAATAAAATTAAACAAAACAAATCAGGCCTTTTCATTTGTTAGAATATGCTATATGTGATAGGAACCTGCATATTTACAGTTTGCACACATTTCTGAGGTAGGGTTACCAGACATCCCTGGTTCCTGGGGACTGTCCCTGGACAAATTCCTTCCCCAGAATGTCCCCAGATTTGCACATCTATCCCTCGGAAACGTGGCAGCGGCAGCCTCAGCAACCCGGAGCCAGCCTGGTAGCGCAGTTGGCTCTGGCTGGCTTCAGGAGCTGCTCGCTGCCATGACGCCCGCCATTTTTCCTCTCCAGAAGTCCCCATATGATGTGTCTTGTGCGGAGAGGAAAAATCAGTTCTGTGTGGATACCTATTTTGACATCTGGAGGTCTTATATTAACTTAAGATGGACAATACTGGTGGTTAGTGTGTCATTAATGCGAGTTAATAGGAGTATTATCATTATTATTCACATGTTCCTTTTTTCTTTCATTCCATCTTTGTTTTTATTTATAACTAAAAAGAAATTTCTGATGCAGCCTGAATCTTTTCTGATGTAAATGATGCAAATTATGCTCATCTGTATAGGGGGGAAATTCCAGAATATGTTCCTATTTAAATTATTTTGGCAGACACACATTGCCACCAACAATCCTTCTCGCTATTTTTTTCACAGGCTTGGCGAAAGCGCTGGTTCGTGTTGCGCCAGGGCCGAATGAGCGGAAACCCTGATGTCCTAGAGTATTACCGAAACAGCCATTCCAAGAAACCCATCCGGGTGATCGACCTGAATGAATGTGAGGTGGTGAAGCACTCGGGCTCGAGCTTCATCAAGAAAGAATTCCAAAACAACTTTGTCTTCATTGTGAAAACGACTTACCGCACCTTCTACCTGGTGGCCAAATCGGAGGAGGAGATGCAGGCTTGGGTGCACCACATCACCCAAATCTGCAACTTCGGACATTTGGAAGATGGAACAGGTAGGACTGGGAAGATGGATAAAACTCATGCAAAAGTGGTTCATTCACTGTTAATATCTTAAATGGATCACAGCTTGGTTGGAGAAAGTCTCTGACCATGTGGAAGCATTTTGCATACCTATGAAGGGGGCATTCCTCCCCGCCTCTCAAGTTTTTTGAATCTTGTATTTTGGAACATGTTTGTAAAAGTTTCCCTGACCAAAACCACTTTTAAATATATCTGCTTTTGTCTGAAATTTAGAGAAGCAAGCACCAAAATCTTGAAAGAGGCTTTCGCAACCTGGGGTCCTCCAAATATTTTGAACTACAAATCCCATCAGCCCCAGTTCAAAACCTCTGGAAGGCACCAGTTTTGGGGGAGAACTCCCTTTAAAGAGGCAGGTTTTCCAGTCACAATTCTCCAAGAGATTTGCAGCGTGCACTTTCATTTTTATGCCATATGCCCGGGAATGAATCATCTTGCAGATGGCTTGTTGATTACGAGAAATGTTTCAGTGTCCCTTAAAAGAAAAAAAGGGGAAACTAAAAGCCAGTTTTCTGATGTTATCACTGGAACATACCAAATCTATATAGCACTTTAATTTGCTTTTAGACTTGGAGGACGCAGCTTAACGTCAGATGCATTTAGCCCAGTGTATTTATTGATTGAGGGGATGGGTTGCTAGAATCCTCAGCTTATATTATCAGCCAACATAGCTGAAGCTCAGTATATTTGCAAGGCAAAAGAATTGCTGAGTAGCAGGCAAGCCACAGGGCAGAGATGGGGAACCCTCTGAATATTTTGCAGGACTACAATTCCCATCAGGCTTGACCATTGGCAGTGCTGGCTAAGCTGATGGGAGCTGAAGTCTAACAACCTTTTTGGAGGATCACAGTATCCCCATCTTTGCCTTAAGAAGCACTGGAACATATGAAACTGCCTCATACTATGTCGGACCAATGGTCCATGTGGCTCAGTATTGTCTACATTGATAATCAGTGGTTCAGGATTTCTGACAGGGACTCTCCCAGCCCTACCTGGAGATGCTGAGAATTGAACCAGGGACTTTATACATGCAAAGCAGAGTTACAGCCATTCCCACTGTGGTTGCAGGTATAACTGGCTGATATTGGGGAAGGGGCTCCCTTAAGTACTTTAGTCCCAAGCCATGCAGGACCTTGTGTGCTAGTGCTAATACCTTGAATTAGTTTATTGGCAGCCAGTGCAGTGCTCTGAGTGACACATGGTTCCATTGGGCTGTCCCACTTACCAACCTGGCAGCCATATTTTACACTAGCTGCAGTCTCTGGATGGTATTAAAGGGCAGCTTCACGTACAGTTCATTACAATAGTCCAGGCAGGATGGACCAGAGGTTTATGTACTCTCCTATCTTGCTCTGTAGTCATATGTGCAAGCTTCAGTGATTTTTCTTTTCCCAATTACTGCTTCAGCTTATCAAATAAAGCTTTATTCTGATGGTGAAAGCAGACTGCTGCCTTGATTGCAGAGCAGGGAGCAGGAGGAAGAGAAGGAGGAGGGGGGAGAATGAGAACAAACATAGAATCTCTTTGCTCCCTCCATAGAAAATGGACATACATAATTTATGGTCCGCAGATGCTGCCATGTGCCTTTAATGGACCTCAATTTTATTACTAGGCTCTTAGGAAAATGTGCAGAAGGCCACCGGCTTCTGTCCTTGGAGCCTGGCTTCAGATGTCGGCACAGCCCAAAGGGACACTTTCGTATTCTCACTTGCTCTCCCTGCAAAGAGCATTTGCTAATGGGCTGGAGAGAGTACTCAGAGGAATTAGTGCTTGCCAGTTCTGAGCCTTGGAGATCAACTTTCTGCCCCTTTACTCTGTGTGACTTTTGCTGTCTGTTTCTCAGAGACATTGTGCATTTGCTGTGGATTAGCTGCATGTAAGCTAGCCATGTTCATTAATTTCAGTGGGACTACTCTTGAATAGGGCTAACATTGGCTGAAGCCCATGGCTGCCAAGGAATGAACTGGAGCCCCTAAAAATGGCCTGTAGAGGGTCGGGGAGATCAGAATCCAATCTGCTGACAAGATCCTGATCCTTTTCCCTTGGGTATAATATTTGTTGGGAGGGGGAACTTTCAGACTCTAATTACTCTATGTGCTGCTTTCCTGCACCTTAGCGGCCCTCAAAGCAGCTTATAGTCAACAAAATACAAAACTGGAAACTGGAAAACATCAAATATCCATAAACAAACCCAGCAACCAGAGTACAAAAAGCAAACACGGTCATTAAAGTATTCGGAGGAGAAACGTGTAAAATAATTGGAAAAGGTGTTGTCTTAATATTTAGTAATCTTGTGTGGCACCAGAGAACTAGTTTGTTATCAAAAGCAAGGAAGTGAAGGAGACAGAGGACAGAAAGTGTTTGTGAGCCCACATTGCTCAGATCATGGTTTCAAGGTTGTGATTTCTGAACAAGGTACTTCTTCCTTGGGTATGTCCATGTTGACAGTTCAACTTCCTGCAAGACTTGGCTTCACCTCTGTCTCCAAAGTATCTAGCACTTACTCCACCAGCAAGTCATAGGCTCTCAAAGAGGAACTCCTTTGCCACTCATTTGAAAAGTGGGTTTGCTTGCACGTCATTATGCAGTGCAGCCCCTTAAGCCTTGGATACCCAACGTGATGCCTCAATACTTTATGGGACTACAACTCCTGTTATTTCTGACCATCAGCAATGCTGGCTGGGGCTGATGCAAGTTGGAAGTCCAACAGCATCTGGAGGGCTGTGTGTTGCCTTAAATTGTTCATGTCAAAATTTATTTACTGACAGGTGTAAGAATCTTTGAGATTCCTAATGAAATCACTGTAAACTCACCTCAGGGATGGATGATCAATGGTAGAGCATCTGCTTCACATGCAGAAGGTCCCAGTTTCTTTCCCCTTCCCCAGAATGTTGACCTTAGAGACTGAATGCATTTGCTAGTAGAAGCTTTTAAAAAGCAAGCAAGCAAACAAACAAACAAACCCAACTCTCTCATAATTTGAGTGCTCATTTGCATATAATACCCCTTCCAGAATACATTCAAAACACTTGCCCCAGATGTACATAAAGCCAAGACCAGACTTCCAGCCCATTAGCCGACCCTTGCTAGATGGGCTTGCTCGTTTCTTCAGACGGCCTCCCTCCCTTTACAGCCAACACTGATTTTCCTTCCCTGCTTCTGGTGGGTTGTCTGCCTTTTTTGTCTGTTTAAATATCTATGTTCACAATCGTATGGGTGCTGTTTTTATCTTCCTATATACATAAAATTTTAAGGCTGTCATCACGCAGCCACCATTGGAGGATTTGGAGTGCCACATCACAGCGTAGGGGATGTAGGGGGCGGGAGAGAGCCAGCTTTCAAAGTGGCAATTTTAAACAACAGCATCTTGTATGAAGGGAGGATGGAGGCACACAGAGGAGTTGCAAGGGGATGGGAAGTTCGAAAGAGCTGTGAGGGTTTTGGGTGAGGTGTAAAGGGACAGGGTGGGGAATTGACAAGAGGGTTGGGGGGTTGGTGAGCAATGTAAGTTGGGGGGCAGCCCCTGTTGATTATATACTTGAAGAATCATATATCATCGGTTTTAATTTTCATTTATTTGTTTATTCCAAGAACAACAGCAGATTGTGCAGGTGTTTAGGGATAGGGAGAACATCCTGAATGAGGACGTGCCACATTGGGGAAGGTGGACTTTGGCATGTTAAGGCAAGGGGTTTGTTGAAGGGAGGTGAAAGAGGGGAGGTGGGTGGAGAGGATTTGCTGGCTGGGAATGGTTTGGGAAGATAACTACTTCTCATTGCATTAATCCCAGACTCCAGTTTGCTGTGATTTTGTATACATTGGTCCTCAGATAAGCATAGTCATTTTCAGTGTCAGCTTCCGCAAATGTGCTCAGAGCATTTGCAGAAAATTGAATGGTCTGAATACAAGTATTGTAAAAAAACTCTCTCTCTCTCTCTCTCTCTCTCTCTCTCTCTCTCTCACACACACACACACACACACACACACACACACCCCCTCTCTGCTCAGCACGATACTGTCCAGGTGTTTTGGACTACAACTCCCATCATCACAGCTGATGGGAGTCGTAGTCCAAAACACCCGAAGGGTGCCAGGGTGGGAAAGGATGTTTTCTACCTGTTTCCCTGGGAGATGCAAAATGGCTTACAATAAATTATGCAAATCGAGGGATTCTTGTTTCTTCCCTTCAGTGGGCAGCTTCATTTGCCTGAGTCTGAGTTCTCTCCAGAGATTTGGATTCTAGCCTTGCCAGTTTTATCTGAATGTCACTGAGGTTTATCTTCAAGGATCACACAGCCCATTAGAAACCCTATCACTATTAACAAGGGCTCCAGGACAGTTGGAGCAGATGGATGAAATCCATCTTACCTCCGGCACTCCCCAAACGGGCCAGCGCCTGAAGAGAGAGCACAGTTTGGAGAGATTTTTAATTGATGTGCTGCCCCCTCCCTCCAGTAATTGCAAAAAGAGCTCACAATGCACAAAATGCCCAGCAATGATATGTCATTCAGAAGACATATTGCATCGTCCTCCCTGCTTCCCTGAGCAGTGTGATTTTCCAAGGGTGGTGCTTTGGGTTTCCTTTCAATGAAAGATCATTGGAGATTTAATGATTTTTGTTTTGCTTTGTTGTTACTATTTTGGTTTACTTACTAATTCCCATGTTGGAGCTTGGGAGGGCAGTGACAGGCAGCATTGCACTCTGAAAAGCAGCAGATCCACTCCCCCCACACCAGACCTCCCCCCCTCCACAGAAAGGTAGCTTAAACTCCCTTTTCCCTTCACTTTACCCTCTCTGCCCCCAGTAATCAGATAACAACCTTGATCCCCTTGAAGATGCTATTCTATCAGCCGGTTGGGAAGCACAATGAGCCTATTTATTTATATATAAACATATGTATACATTTTGCAATCAAGCAGTGCATCAATTCCATGAAATAAAATAAATAAATCCCCCCCCCCCCGGTTACCAATTTAGAGAATGCCTGTCCCCTCGCTGCTTTGGTATCCTTATTGGGTCCATCCCCCCACCCCCAAAATATGGTGTCTGATTGGCTGAGCCTGCTGTCACTCTCACCCTGGGGTGGAAATGATTCAGTTTAAAATGGTGAACAGTTGCAGCCTTGAGAACAGTGAGCAGCACTTCACTTCCTGGCATGGGCATAGCCAAAGGGGGGCAGTGGGGGCAGCTGCCCCCCCCCCTAGACCAAGTAAAACCATAGAAATACTTAACTAACTGACCAATGACATCACTTCTCCCCCCCCCCAAACAAAAGTCCTGGCTACGCCCATGCTTCCTGGTGCAGGACCATTTGGTGCTGCCAGCTCCCTAGCCTCTGGCTGCTTGGGGAGAAGGGCACCCAGGCTCTTTGGGTAAGGTGGGTACCTAGGCCTTCTAGTCTGGCTCTAACTGCACCGGTTTCTGGGTTCTTGTCCCAGAATATTTGACCTTTTATGCCAGATTTGGCCTGGGACATGTGCAGGAAGATTGATTTTGCAAAATAGAGGCCATTTTATCCAGTGGGTTATTAATTACACCGTAGTATAGTCTGCAAATTCTTTTACATACTTGTTCAAATGCCACTTTAAGGTGCAGCGAGGACTTCCAACACTTTCTAGTTAAGCTGATTCTGCTAGAATGGCAGTGCCATTGCCAGACAAGAAGGCACTTCCGGAGGACACAACACCCATCTCCCTTTAGCAGTAACCCCGATAGTTTAGAATATTGATCTTGCAGCCTTTTTGGAAGTATCATTGCTGGCAGCAGCACTGCCCATTTCTGTGCATCAGATGAACTCTGTATCTGAAAAGCTGTTTGTGTTCCAAATTGGTCCATGACTCATTTAACAGTAAGATTTAAGTGGCTTTTCTAAAATGTGTAGGCTTTCATTGTAGACATAATGTAAATGCATGCATGAGTTTTCCTTTGCTTTAATCAATAAGCGTGCACTTGAGTGTGTGGCTGTTTATAGAAATAGATGTAGATCTTGCAAAGGCTTTAGAATGACACCTTGCCGGGTAGTAAATACACAAAAGTGGTATCCTAAGAACAGATCAATCTTGATGGAACTGCTTGGCTCTAGAACAAAAATGCTGCCATCTGCTGGTCTTATGGAGAAAGGCAACCTGATTTTGCAACCTGAACAAATATTTTGTTCCCCTGCCCCTTTTATGGAAGATAGGAAGATGCCTTATAATGAGTCAGACCATTGATCCATCTAGCTTAGTATTGTCTACACTGATTGGCAGCAGCTCTCCAGGGTTTCAGTCAGGGAGTCTTTCCCAGCCCTTCCTGGAGATGCTGGCGATTGAAGCTGGAATCTTCTGCATGCAAAACAGGTGTTCTGTCACTGAGTAGTGGTCCCTCCCCATGAGTTGATACCAGTCCAGTCTGGCTCCACATTTTTTGTTTTCTGTACCCCTCCATCCTGCCCCATCCCTCTTTTAACTTGCAAATTCCACTTATCCACACAGAGGCTGGGAGGGGCTGGCTTGTCTTACCGCCTCTGTGTTTCTCAGGTGGTTTGAAAAGGACCATGCAGAACACCTGTCTGTGGGAAGTGTTTGGCTGTACATTTTGTAGACTACAGTTTGTCTTCCCGCAGTATAAACACTTTGCTTCTTGGAAATGTTGCGTTAGATAATATCTTGGCCTCGTTTCCCAGATACTGTTTATGGGTTAGGGAAGCTGAGCTTCTCTTTAATGTAAACACTTGGTGGCTATCCATAATGGAAAAATGTGACTTTAAATATCAATAATTGTTGTTATTGTTGTTGTTGTCGTCATCAAGATTGGGTTGCATACTGCTATTTAAGCAGTGGCGGTGGTATGGCCATATGAGGTGCTTGGAGGGGGCTGTCTCAAATATTCTTACCACCCTCCGCACAGGTTGGGGAAGCAGCCTTTTTGTAACTTTTTTTTAATTGTTAGAATACTACATAGTGCAAAAAAATACACAGTGTGAAATATTACTTTATTTATGAATTGCCTTTTACATATATGTCCAGGCAATTTACATGCATCTTGAAATTATTTAGAAATTAAATAATCAGTCAATCAGAATAATAAGAAAGCAGAAATAGTTTTTCAAGCAGTGCTTAAACAACCACCCCCCCAAAAAAAACACCTCTGAAGCTAAGTTTAAATACCATACAAAAAGACACCCAGCATTTTCATCCAGCTGGAAAAGCCTGTCAAAACCAAAATGTCTCCAGTTGTTTCAGAAAAATACAGATAATGGCTGTCTGTTGTATCTCAAAAGGGATGCTGTTCCACAGAATAGAGGCAACCACATTGAAAGCCCTTCCTTAAGTAGGCTTCTGATATTTGGGGGACTTTAAGGAGTCCTGCAGAATGCTACCCAAGTGGATAGCCAGGTTATCCTTTAACACCAGCCTAAAATAGTATAGCTGGCTTATCTTCCTTTTTTTTTTTTTTTTGCTGTAGTATCTTTTTGGCATTAATAAAATCCCCATCAACTCAAAGTTCATTTCATTAACACAATCCTTCAGGAAACATAATAGAGCTCTCAGTGATAATAACGAACACCCCAAACCTAGTATTCTCCAAGGCCCATCTCTCTCTCCCACCCCACTCCACCAAAATGTGTTGAAATTCTGCATGGGTTTCCAAATGTTGCAACTGTATGAGTCCACTGGTTGATTATAAATACAGCTGTGTGATACACACACACACACACACACACACTGCTTGATTGTAAAAGAAAAACCCTTTAAAAACTCAAAATGATTTACGTAAAGAAGAAAAGAATAACATTATCAGTAAAAAACTGTTTTAAAAAGCTATTGAAAACATTCCATTTTACCTATGTTGTGAACACGTCTCTTAAATTAAGTTTTCTTTTAAGTCGAGATTATTTATAACCTCCTTTTAAATGTTGGCCCTGAAGAAAACAGAAACCCAGGTATACACCAGTACTGATTGTTTCAGTCCAATTTGGCCACAGCACATAGGCTTTCTTCCAGTGCTGACCTCATCTTCCTCAGTACTGTAGATTTACTCTTTGTTCCAACAACCCTGGACGGACAGAAGGTAAACAATGAAGAAATTAGTATAGGCCACAAATCCTTCACTGCACTCCTTGGAAAGAATCAAGCCCCTTACAGGATCAAGGCCAAACTGACTTCCTGACAAGCACCGTCAACTTATAACCTTTTCTTTCCTTTGTCACAGATTCCGGAGACAGCCTCTCCCACACCACCACTTCCCCGCAACCTTCACCAGCCGCCTCTGCCCACGCCTTGAGGGTTGCAGACCCTTCCCTTTTGGCTGACCAGGCTGCTGCGGATGCTTCTGCTGCAGAGGAGACAGCAAGCGAGTCAGAGTCTGTCTTCCTTCCTGACTATCTGTTCTTATCGAATTGTGAGACCGGAAAACTCAGTCATGTCAGGTATCACCATAACTCTCTCTGATACAACCTTCCTCCAACCTTGTGGCCTTCCAGATGTTGCTCAAGTACAACTCCCATTAGCAACCGTGTCCTGGCTGGGGCTGCTGTGAGTTGTGGTCCAGAACATCTGGAGGCCAGTGGGGAAGGTTGAATGCCTTTCAGTTTTTGGGGGCAAAACAGGGTTATTCCCAAAGTAAGTTTGGAATCAAGGGAACTTAGCACATAGATGTAAGTTCATAAATTGTGGTCATATGTACACCTTATATTTAAAGCTCTATGGTGCCACTTTAAATAGTCACAACCTCCCCCAAAGAATTCTGGGAGCTGTACTTCATTAAGAGAGCTGAGTTCCCTATTCCCCTCACAGAGCTACAGCTCCCAAAATTCTTTGAGGCAAGCCATGGTTGTGTTATCATAGTGCTTTGATTGTATGATGAGAATGCCACCTAGCTTGGTGGCTGAAGTAAGATTCAACCATGGCAATGACACAGAGCCCTCCACACCTGAGGACATAAAGCTAGCTTAGGAGGCACAGGGTAAGCTATGTGGCACAAAGCTCTGACTGCTCTCTGCCTCTCAGCATCTGAGGCCTTAGGTAGCTGCCTCCCTTTGCATCGTAGGGCCAGCTCTGTCAAGTTGATGTTAATATTTCTCTACATGGTTGCATTGCTTAGTATTTTTCAGAATGTTTTTCATAGGCCGATGGACCAGACCCATTGTACGTGCAGTTCTTTCTACATTTTAGTAAGGGTGCGGGAAGTCCAGGGCTGCATACACACCATGCACTTCAAGCTCATTCTGCTTCTCTAGAAAAGATTCATAGGAAGCGTAGTTTACTCCTCCCAGGGCTACAATTCCCAGCACCTTTAACAAACTACAGGTACCAGGATTTTGTGGTGGGGGGAGTAATGTGATTTAAATGCATGGATATACACAGCCTAGATAGCCTCTTCTGCTTCTATAATTCTAGGAAATGGTCTTATACCAAGTCAGACCATTGGACCATGTAACTCAATACTTTCAACATGGCTGGCAACGGCTCTTAAGGTTTGCAGTCAGTCTTGCCCAATCCCTACTTGGGTATGCCAGTGGTGGGCATGGCCAGAGGCAAAAGTGGGAGTGGCCAACACTGAAGCAAGCAATAGATGTGACTTTGTACAACACACGCACAACATACACATCTCTCCATCCAGGCATGGGAAAGACATCTCAGAGGACATATTTCAACCAGTAAAAGTGCTCAAGAAGTGTGTAGGGGGGTGTGAGAATCCTAGGAACCAGCTAAAAGTGCCTGTAATGCCCCATTTCTTCTCTTACTTGTCTCCTAGGTTAGTGGTTGAAGTAAAATTCCACAATGGCAATGAGACAGAGCCCTCTACACCTGTGGGCATTAAGCTAGTTTAGGAGGCACAGGTTCCTTATTCCAGTTGTAAATTTTCCCAAAAGAAAGAACAGTCCTACCCTTTCAGCTCCCCCATCACATTCTGTTCTTGTTTTGGTGGGGGGAGAGCTACCCGTGTTTCCACTGAAAGAAAAATGCAGGAAGCCTTAAAAGTCAACCTGACCTATAATCCCCAAATTTCTTCTTTGCGCTTAAAACGGCAATCAGATGCTGAATATTTTGAAACCGTAAAAACCTTCCAGAGTGCCTCTTGAAGTCAATATCTATTTTGTTTTCAGCGATGGCTATAACAAAACATGAGTACCACAAATGCATCCACAAGAGAACAACATAATTGCCCCTACAAATAAAATTACTCCTCTATATTGTAGTCAACAAAATGTTCTCCTCGATGGCTTGTCCTAAAAGCTTTCCTGGAAAGGCAAGGTAGAAATGAATAGAACGGGGGGGGGGGGGGGAATAATTTAGGACACAAAGCAAAATTAAGCACTCTGGAATCACAATTATTTCAATGGTAGTGAGAGTTAAGTAAATCAATGAGAGTTGATGCCTCAGTTTTAGCACAAAGGCTAAAACAAAACTAAGTATTTTGTTGTCCTTTAACTCTGATACTGTTTAGAGGAAAGTAAAAATTAAACAAAAACTTGTGGGATGAAAAGCAATCCTTCCACTCCCCACCAGGCAAGTATGAAATCACCATATTAAAAATGTTCGTACCATGTTTTCCAGCAAATTCTGGAAATGAAATAGGGTTGTTATTCTCACAATTGACCTCATATTCCACCAATCACCTCAAACTAAGCAGAATGCAGAGCTATCCAGCAGTGGGAACGGGATGTTTAAAGCAGTATTTGGACATTTTGACAAGATAAGAATGTGCATCCCTCATGTCCATCTAGATTGCAATGACATTTGGGGTGGGGGTGGAGCAGAACCAACAAGGTCAACTATGCAACTTATTTTTTTTTATCAACATCAACAGTGAATTCCATAATCATTCATCAGACAAGAACCACAATTAGCATATATATCCAAAGGCATGTCAGAACCATAAATTTCAGATTGCTTGATGAAGTTCCAAAGCAGTTTTTCCCATTCATTCCCAAGAGAGGCTATTCTCTTTGGAGCAAAACCGCAATATGTGGTTTAACAATCAAATCCCTCTTCCCAGGGAACTCTTGAGAATTTTTGCTCTGAATAGGGGTCTCCTAAGAACTCTCAGCACCCTTAACATATGTCAGTTTCCATTAATCTTTGAGGGAATCAAGAATTGTTAAAGTGGTATCGCAGCACTTTCAATGTATGCTGTGAATATGGACTAAAATAGAATATTTAAAAAAACACAAAAAATGCACACTAACCAAAATAATTTAACCATAATTTGAAGTATTGGTTGGAAAAAAGAGGGAAGAGTGGAATGAAGATGTGCACAAGAAGATCAAATTGGGCTGCTCAAGCCCCATTTTACACTAAATATCCCGGGAAGAGTTAGGGCATGTGTCCTCTTTACATTTTTTGTATTTAAAAAACCCTCATCCTCCCTGCACAATTCAGGAAGAAGGAAAGCAAAAGCACATTTCCCCCCTTTCTCATATTCACTGATTTGCTTAGTTAAGGGATTTCTTACCTGCGCTTCACCACAAGGTCCCTGGGTGGGTTACAACCTGAAGGAGCATCTCCACTCCCATTATTCAGCCTGGACACTGAGGTCCAGCTCCAAGGGCCTTCTGGCGGTTCCCTCACTACGAGAAGTGAGGTTACAGGGAACCAGGCAGAGAGCCTTCTCAGTATTGGCACCTGCCCTGTGGAATGCCTTCTCATCAGATGTCAAGGAGACATAAGTGTATGACTTTTAGAAGCCATCTGAAGGCAGCCCTATATAGAGAAGTTTTAAATGTTTGATATCTTATTGTGTTTTTATATTTTTCTGGAAGCTGCCTAGAGTGGCTGGGCAACCCATGCAGATGGGTGGCATATAAATAATAAAAATAGTATTAGTATTCATATTAGTATCCTATAAAATCCAGTAAAACATTCAAACCAAACCAGATAAATGTACATCCAACAATACAAGCAGTCTCACAAACATCACACAAATTTAAAGGTATGTCTGCAGCAAACGATGGAAACTATATAATGAGGCAGTGTGGTGTAGTGGTTAAGAGCAGTAGTCTCGTAATCTGGGGAACCAGGTTCGCGTCTCCGCTCCTCCACATGCAGCTGCTGGGTGACCTTGGGCCAGTCACACTTCTCTGAAGTCTCTCAGCCCCACTCACCTCACAGAGTGTTTGTTGTGGGGGAGGAAGGGAAAGGAGAATGTTAGCCGCTTTGAGACTCCTTAAAGGGAGTGAAAAGCGGGATATCAAATCCAAACTCTTCTTCTTCTTCTTCATCTAGGTAAGGCAATTTCCTATCCCATGGTAGGGAAAATAGGGCACTGCCTCACCAATCTCAGTTTACCGTCACCCAACCTACACCCAGCTTACTTTCAACCAGTCATGGAGTGGCTTTGCTTTTTGTTGACTGTTGCTGCTCTTCCTTCCTTCCCCCTTACCAGTGGCCAATGGGCACTGGCCACCACTGTTCCTATGTTCTGCAACATAAGTAACACCTATACTAGTTTTGTTTTCTTTTCTTTTCCTTTCAGGTGCCACAGCTGGTCCAATTCTGACCGATCCCTGGAGCAGACTTCATCAGACGATGTCTTTGTTGACTTTGTGGCATCTCAGCCCTCACTTTATCTACAGCCTTCTGGCATCCTGCTGCAAGAGATGCCCCAGGCAATGGGTCATGGGGCTCTTCTCAAGAATGCAGATTCAAGCGGTCCCCCTTCTAGCGATTTCTCCTCTTCCTCACCGCTTTCAGGACCTCCCTTGACACCAACCTTATTGGTTGATAAAAGCCCGAGTGCTCTTTCCTATGGCATTACTGAACTTGATGTTCTGGGCAATACCCCACCACCAAGGCCTCCTAAGCCAACCCACTTCGCAGACAAACGGGTTGAAGAGCCATCCAGTGGGGCCCTTCAGAATGGACATGTTGGGATCTCGTGTGCTCAAGGGGCATTGGTGCCAAGGAGAATCTCCTTGTCTGGATTGGACAGCATGAGAAGTTGGAGAGGTAAGGATGTGAATGGTCTTGTCTGTTAAGAGTTTGCCTTCCTGAGCTCATTTGACCACCCCTGGTTTGTATAATTTCAGAGTTTGTTCCACCCTTACTCCATAGCTGGGAATGGAAGGAATTGTCAATTTGAGTTCTCTAGGTTTCTTGCTTTTCCCATCTTAAATTCAGTTCTCCACGTTTCTGTAGCAACTCATGAATTTTTGTTGTTGTTGCTGTCAAAAAAATCCTCCTGAAAATTCTTCAACGTTTAGGTACATATTTATCCTAAAAAACACATTTTTGTCTGCAATTTTGACTGATGTGCACATTTTTGGAAGTAATTTCTCTTTTGACTGATGTGCACATTTTTGGAAACAATTTCTCTTATCCTAATGCATTTTTGTATGTTATTTTGATGAATACTATCATTTTTACACACAGTTGCCCTTAACGTTGTTTGGTTGGAGAACTGCATCACATTGCAAACATGGGAGAAGTTCAGATTTTGAAGGGTGGCTTAGTTTTGGTTCTCCTATTGCTCTGGAAACTCTGAATTTGATAAATTCAGCTTTAAATGCAGATTGAACTAAATCCTCCCCACCCCAATCCCTATCCATAGCACTGGTCTTCAACTAGTGAGTTAGGACCTACTGCTGCTATAGTGCTTAGTGAAGGAAGACTTCTTAATTTTTCTGGTGCTGATTATTGTTTTGATGTCTTTCATCTTTGCTGGTTTTGAAGGGAGGGTTGTGTGTTTGTATTTTATGCTGCTCTTGGTGATGTTACTATTCTTTTTTTTAAATGATATTTATTAAAAGTTTAACAATTACAAAAAAGCGAAGAAAAAAAGAGACAATAAAGAGTTACAATACATCAAAAAAATAAAAAAACAGAATAACAAAAAAGGAATTCAACAATACAAGTCAATAAAAAGAAAAAAGGGAGAAAACAAAACACACAATACAACAAAACCAAAAACAAAAGCAGACAAAAAAATTAAAAACCAAATCCGATATTCCCAAATCTTTATCTTTCATTAACTTGTTTCATCGACCTCCTCATGCCTCCCTTTTTTGTATTCTAGTTATTAATTATCTCAGCAAATCCTTTCCATCTTTCACTATATTCTGTCATTAATTTACCTTAATTTATTTTAACCTTATCTTACCATAAAAAACTTAAAACTTATTTATACATAATTATTTAAAGCATTTCTACTAAAGCCAAATAATTTCATCCCAACGTTTTTCTAACACTCATTAATCTTACAAAAATTCTCTAAATGAATTTTTAAACTTTCTTCTAATCTTCATCCATCGTCTCTTCTTCCTGGTCTCGGGTTTTGTCAGTCCTTTCTATCCCTTCCATCTAGTCCATCAACCTGGTGACCTTCTATCCGAGGCTCTTAAGTCTTTTCCATGTCCCTTCTGCAGGTCTTCTTCATATTTATACCTGCACTTTACTTTGTCTTCTGCTGATCTTATTCTTAACTTCCTTCCTTTCTCACTGAGGTGTAGATCTCGGGGAGACTCCAACTTGACAGTATCTTTATCCCTTCTCGACAGGTCAGCCCATTCTCCAAAGTCAGCACTGAAATCCAAAAGATATTTGAAGGCATATTTCAAAGTCCCTCCAAGGTTAAGGGCCCCCACAACTCCAAACTCCCCTTGGCCCAAAACTAGATCCCAAAAGTCAAAACATCCCTGCATAGGCAGATCTATCCAGCTTCCCATCTCCAAACCAAACAGTACTCCATCTCTCCAAATCTGACCTTCTCCAGGTTCAGTCGTCAGAGACAACAACTTATGTTCCTGCAAGACCGCGACTCTCTCCATTTCTGTTACTTGAGCTTCAGCCACAACCTCCTCCTTTGTCTTCTGCACAACTTGCTCCATTTCTATTACTTGAGGTTCAACAACAACCTCCTCCTTTGTCTCCTGCACAACTTGCCCTGTCAAAGCAGATTCCTGGATTGGTTCCTGCGTGGTTTCTATATAGGTATTCACTGTTTGTCCAAAATTGCTAACTGCAACAGTCATCAAATCCATCTTCTCATGTAGCTGTTCCAGTAAAGCACTTGTCTTGCAAAAAGCAAGCACTAAAGCTTCTTCTGGGCACATTCTTATTCAAGGACAAATGTCTGGTTCTCACGATCTTAATCTCCACAACTGTAGAATTCCCCAGATCGACTCCAGCAACAGTTTCACAAGCTCCCTCTAGAGGAAATAATTTCTGTTTGTATCCGTCTTTTAAAAGCAGATCCGGCAACAAAATTCCTTTCGTTTTTCAGATATTTTGTTCCTTTTAAGTGCAAAAGGAAACATTGGAATCAATATGTTTCTCTTTTTTAACTATCTGTCAAAAAAGCGTTTCCTTCACAGTCGATGAACTTCCCCAAAGCGTCTGTCTCTGACACCCCGTTCCCAGGTTCAAGACGGTGGAAATTTATCCTTCTTTACTCTCTCTCCTGCAGGTTTAAACAGTCTAAGATTTCCCCCCTCTTCTCATTATTCCAAGGGGGGTTTGGTAGTTTTAACTGATGGAAATTTAGTCCTTTACAAGCGACTTTCCAGACTTTAGCTTGCAATGTCTTTGCTTCAATCTATTTACAAAAGCGGAAGGGGGACTTCCTGTTTAGACCTTCCCGCTTCGGTCCCAAATTAAGATGATTCATAATCCAATTTTCCGTTCTACTCACGGGTAGTTGTTTAAAGTCCAATTGTCCACAGGAAAAAGTCAGTGCTCTCCGGCAACAGCAATGCGGCTTCACTCCGTGAAAAGAGCAGTCGATTCGAAGCACTGCGCCGCTCACCCCACGTCGCTCCGGATCCCTGAAACCGGGTTCCCCCGCGAGTAGGGGAGGCGCTAAAGGTGCCAGCCGAATCCCACGTCCACAGGCTTCTCCCGCCAGTGGTTTTTAGTGGGTCTCCACCTCGCCGTGGCGGTCCAGACCCTAGTTTCACAAAGCGGATTCCTCCCGGTCAGAGGAAATCCGCCATTGCCGGAGGTCCCCAGAGGCGCTAACCTGGAAGTCCGGTGATGTTACTATTCTTATTCTGGTTGTTGTTGTTTTACATTGTTTGTACCTTTTCAAACTGCATTTACATTTCATAAGCTAACCTTGGAATTTTATTGAAGTGGTTGGGGGTACAAATGTCTCAGATAAATGAAATAAGCTTGTAGCTGTAACTGACCGTAAGCCATATTGATTGGTTTGCTCCCTGTGATGTCTGTTACAGGGCCACTCCAGAACAGTTTTTCAACTTAGGAAAAACTGGGATTGTGTGAGTGTTTTATTTTAAATAAGTGAGGAAATGAACATTCTGTTGAATGAACACACTCCTCGTGCTTAAGTTAAGAAGACTGATAACCAAGTTGAAACGGGCAGAATAAGGAGGCTGTGCTGGTTGCTATGAGTTATAATCTGAAACATCTGGAAAATATCAGGGAGGCAAAAACTGGACAAGACAATTGACCATAGGAACATTTTAATTAGTATGGCCATTCACATTTTGAAAGGAAGTCCTCCTCGTCCTCCTCCTCCTTGTCCTGTCCTTCACCAGCAGATCCAAGTGAGGGTTATAACAATTTAAAAATCAGTGTTGTTTGTTGTTTAGTCGTTTAGTCGTGTCCGACTCTTTGTGACCCCATGGACCAGAGCACGCCAGGCACTCCTGTCTTCCACTGCCTCCCGCAGCTTGGTCAAACGCATGCTGGTAGCTTTGAGAACACTATCCAAGCATCTCGTCCTCTGTCATCCCCTTCTCCTTGTGCCCTCCATCTTTCCCAGCATCAGGGTTTTTTCCAGGGAGTTTTCTCTTCTCATGAGGTGAGGTGGCCAAAGTATTGGAGCCTCAGTTTCAGGATCTGTCCTTCCAGTGAGCACTCAGAGCTGATCTCCTTCAGAATGGATGGGTTTGATCTTCTTGCAGTCCATGGGACTCTCAAGAGTCTCCTCCAGCACCATAATTCAAAAGCATCAATTATTCGGCGATCAGCCTTCTTTATGGTCCAGCTTTCACTTCCATACATCACTACTGGGAAAACCATAGCTTTAACTATACGGACCTTTGTTGGCAAGGTGATGTCTCTGCTTTTTAAGATGCTGTCTAGCTTTGTCATTGCTTTTCTCCCAAGAAGCAGGCGTCTTTTAATTTCGTGGCTGCTGTCAGTGTTAAAAGCTGTTAAAACAAATGACAGTCACAGGAATAGTCACAGGAATAGGGTGGCTCTTGAAAACATTCTTTTCTGGTGTCAAAGGCCAGGGTAAAGACGTGCGGCTTCTGCATTCGCCAACAGCTGTATAGTGAAGGTGCCAGAAACACCTATTTAAGGAGGGAATGCCACAAATTAGGGGCAGTCACAGACAATTTGCTCTCCTAAGCTGCTACCACCCTGAACTTCTGAGAATGGCACAACTACCCAGAGGGCCCCCTGGGCTGATCTCAACATCCTACAATGGCCTGTAGGAGAAGGAGGGGGTCTCTCAGATGTTTGGGGCCTAAGTTGTTTAGGGCTTTAAATACTAGTGTGAGGATCTTGAATTGGGCCCACAAACAAACTGGCAGCCACAAACTGCTGCTACTACTCCTGTTGCTTTTTAATATGCACATTGCATTGTATGGAACCTATTTTGTTTTAATTTATTAACAACTGTGTATCTCGTCTTTCTGCCTTGAAGAGAGGCCCTCTGCACACCTTCAGATAATTCTGAAGAATGTTTTTACCAGCTCATTTTATCAGTGTCCTGTGCAGTTCTTGGAAGCTTTTGAGAGAAACACCCATCACTGGAAGTGTTATTCTCACTAACAACCTTGAGTTGCTGGGGAAGCAGACTTTCTAAAAGCATGTGTGCTACTTTACACGTAAACACACAGACATTGCACACACAGAGCATATTCTTAAAGAGCTTTTCCAGATGGGAAACCCACAATTTTATTCTTTGTCTATTAGTTTACTTATTAATTGACTTGCAGTTTAACTCATTAGCTGAATACATTGCAGCTCTGATCTATGTTGGCTCCAGGATTTTGGCCACCCTAACCTGGAAGAGCTGGACATGCAATTCGAGAATTCTCTTTGGCTGATCTTCTTGGATACTTTGTGCAAAGTAGAATGGGTAACACTGTGTGGGCAGTGCGGCCCCATTTTGCTCTAGGGGGCCCTGGCAAATGCCTAACCTTGCCCCCCCTCTGGCCCCAGTTACTGCTGTTAATTTCTATACATCCACCAATGTCCAGGGCATATATTGTGTGTGGCATCAATGTCCCACCTCACAATGGAGAACCCACTATGCTCTCACTAGTATGCAAGTGGAACTCCTTCTGACGTAGTCTGAGTGCTAGAGACTGTGGCATGGAGCAGGGCCTGCCCATACAGCCTCACAGGCCCTTCCATATCACCTTTCAGCACAGAGAGGGGGCTGTGTGACACACTCCCCTCCAGAATAAGCCAAGAAAAAAAGGGATCTCTGCCCAGAGATGCTTTCGATCTGACTTTGTAAAAGACAGAACATCAGGAGAGAGTGGAAGTCAATGGATTTGTTCAATCTCTCCTCCTCTTTGATTTGTCTCATCTCGCTTTCTCCCTCCCTGCATGGTTTCTGCCTGGAAAAGGCTGTCACCAACCAGCTTAGCACAAACAGGTAATGAAATGGACAAACTCTGGATGTTTGGATATCTGAATCTGGTGTGTATAGTGAGGTTTGGGCACAATTCTTTATGTTTGGTTAAGTAAATTTTCACATAGCGAGCAGGTGAAAGCAGAACCTTCAAACTGCACACAACAGGCTAGGATTGTATCCTCCAAGACCTACCTTTTGTTGAACAGCTAATTAAATTGCTATGGGTTTTCTTTTTTCTTTTTTTGATTTGCAGCTGACTTGGAAGGAAATTCCCTAAGACGCAGGGATAAGAGGCTTAGCTTGAATCTGGTAAGTGCAGTACTGTCTTACACACATACACCCTTATTCAGCATGGTTTTAGAAGTGAACATTAACAAGAAATTAACTAGCCTATGCTGTCTGATCAATATATAATAAATCGTTACCCAATCCAATGTAATAAAATAACAGTTAGCATTTTTTCATATGTTTAGGCCAAGGTTTCCCAAACTTTGGTCTCCCAACTGTTTTTGGACTACAATTCTATGGTTGCCATATTTCTAAAAGTGAACATCTGGACACAAAAGTTGAGCTCCAAAAAAAGAATTAAGTTCTCCCTCCCTATTTTGGGGGGAAATCGCCAAAAAATCAACACTTCCTAGATAGGCTGCCATAATGCCTGGGTTTCCCCAGACATTTCAGCTGCTTTTCATAAATTTCACCCGAACACTATTTTCAATGGACAAATCTCGGCTATCTCGGCTATGTCCAGGAAATTCCAAACGTATGGCAGCCCTATAGAATTCCCATCATCCTTGACCAATGGTCTTGCTAGCTATGGATGATGGGAGTTGTAGACCAAAAGCTGGAGAACCAAGTTTGGGAAACACTGGTTTAGGCTGCAGCTCTGTGCCCACTTACCTGGGAGTAAGCCCCATTGGATCAAATGGGCCTTATTTCTCAGTATAGTGGCAGTGGCTCTCCAGGGTTTCATACAGAGGACTTTCTCAGTGATGTCTGGAGACCGAACCTGCTGCCTTTTGCATGCAAAGCAAGTGCTCTTCCACTGAGAATTTAATTAATTAATTAATTGATTAATTATCCCTTCATCTAAGGATCAGAGGGTGGTTTACAATTGAAAAATATGAAATAATGCTGAGGATATATCAAGGGCTCTGTCCTCCTTCCACTGTCTGTTTCTGCCAAGGATGGTGCAGTCAGAATGTTGCAAATTCAAATCAAAGATAATGAGAGAAAGAGAGAGAGAGAGAGAAGAAATTGCTCCATTACATACATACATATTGACATGGTAAAAGCTAAACCAAGGTTCTTCAGCCTTCGGACCCCAGATGTGGTTGGACTACAAGTCCCATCATGCCTGGCCATTAGCTAAACTGTCAGGATTATGGGAGTTGTAGTTCAACAAAAACATATGGTGGTGATGATTGATTGATTGATTGATTGATTGATTGACAGACATAGCCCCAATCTGAATTGGACTCACACAATGAGAGGACAGGAATGGAGTGTCCTGAAAGAAGGACTAGGCATAGAACACTAAACAAGAGCACTCCACGTTGCAACATTTTGTTGGAAGCCCCAACTGTCCATAATATTTATGTGTTAATTCATTTTCCGTTCCACGTTTCAAAAGAGGTCTTTGGGCAGTTTACAAATTCCAACAAAAAGGAATCGATGTAAGATATACAATGCCAATTCCACATTCAGAATGAAACAGTATTAATACCAAGTTTACTGTAATAATGATCACAATAATTCCACATTTTAAGTATGAACAGAAGGGATGTAGCTCGGTGCTTAAGCATCTGCTTTGCATGCAGGTTCAATCCCCGGCATCTGCAGGTGGAGTTGAGAGAGATCCTCGTCTGAAACCTTGGAGAGCTTCTGCCAGTCAGTGTAGAGGATACCAAGCAAGATGGACCAATAAGGCAGCTTCCTCTGTATGTTGTTCTAAAGTAACGTAATAAATTAAATATATTTAAACAATGTACCATATTTAATTGAATGTAATATACACCTTTTTTGGCCAAATTCCTTTGTGAAAATTAGATTTGATGGGGCCAGCAAATACTTTTCTGGTTTCAAGGTTTTGAAAACTGAGGTGCACATTAGATGCAATGGCATTTGCATAAATATGGTACATTAGTAAGGCAGCTAAAAACCACAAAAGCATATTATATACATGATTCAGGTAGGTAGCTGTGTTGGACTGACGCAGTCAAAAAAAAATTTAAAATAATTGTCCAGTAGCACCTTAGCGACCAACTAAGTTTGTTCTGGGTATAAGAAGTGTGCATGCAGACGAAAGCTTATACCCAGAACATACTTAGTTGGTCTCTAAGGTGCTATTGGACAATTTTTTTAATTATATACAAAACAACAAAAGACATCACAATAATAATACTAATACAGTTATTAGTGAGTCGTCTTCCTCCTGGTTAGCCCAAGAAATCCAAACTTCCAGTATGCCATTTTTCAGACTTGAAAAATTATTAGGGTGGAATTTAGCCCAGAGCTAAATGGGGTGTGGCACACAGGAAATGGGGTCTGTTCATGAGGGCCATACAAGAGAGGCATGGAAGGTTGCATTTAGCTCCCATGCTTCTCACTCCTGATGCAGGACTCCAAGCTAGTCAGGAGGCTGAACCTGAGAGAATCCTGGGGAGAGCGGATGGATAGGTCCAAGGTTTGGCCCTGATTTCTGATTTGGAACCCTTTTCTTAACCAACTTTCCCTTTCCCTTTCCCTGTGCTTATTTCTGAAGCCAAGTCGTTTTAGCCCTCTCTACTCCAGCACATCAAATAGTTCTGAGGACAGTTATGTGCCAATGCACCCCAGCATCTCCCCACCGATCCCAGGATCTGACTGCACACCTGACGGCTACATTCCCATGAGTCCAGGCTCAGCTACGTTTATCCGCTCTGCAGCCAGCATAGAAAAAATCTCCAGCCCTCTGCCTGAGCTCCCCACAGACCTGGAACCACCTCCGGTGAACCGGGATCTCAAGCCTCGTCGAAAATGTAAGCTTGTCTTTCTACAAGCTGTTTTTCGAGCACCTCTATGTGTTTATCTTGGGAGTTTCGGGAGTTGATTTGATGGGTCCAGCAAGTGGATATCGAGGACAGTGAACAAGTCCAGGACAAATTCAGCCTAGGGCCATGTCCTGAATACAGTGGCTAGGTCTGCAAGCTCCCATTTTAGTTTTCCACAGTGCCTTCACGGGCACTCTGCTTCCAGTTCTGCCATCAAGTAAGCCAGCGGTGGGCAACCTCTGGCCCACAGGCTGAATTAGGCCTGCCGGATCTTCCCATTGGTTTGTGAGACTTTTTCAGTCAAACCACACCCCCATTCCCTTCGTATGAGTGGTGTGAAGCAAGTAAAAGTTGGACTGGGCTGAATGGGGGTTTGCTTGTGCTGCCAATCAGATTTGATGACACCTGCAAACCCTTGTGGGGATTGATGAAGCTTTCCGGATTGTGGCTGTGCCCTCTTGGCTTGATTTCAAACTATCCACGTGAAAATGGGCTACCTGCTGTCATGGTGATGACAGGAGATTGGCAGGTGACTGGCCCACAGAGGAGTGGGGACGTGATCTGCTGCCCAGATCCAGTTTCACAACCCTGAGGTAAGCCCAGGGCTGAGGACCCACTAGTATATGAGGGACCCCCACCAGAGGCCCCTATGATTAATTTGATTTGCTCAAACTTGGAGCTGGCCTTGCAAAGGACAGAACAAACAGCTGACGTTTGAGCAAATACAACATTCATTGGGTGGGTCACTTGTTAACTACAGGCTTGAGGTGTGTTTTTTTCTATTCTTAGAAGTCACTCAAGAAGTAGGTGTCTTTGGGACTGCAGTCTTAGTAGTGGAGTTGGAAAGCCAGGAGGTTGGTCTGGCTTTCCAGAGGAACTAAACTGGTATCTGAACTGTACAAAATCTGGCCTGCGGGAGTGCAGGCCAGAGCAATGTTAAAAAAAATATGCAGAGGTAGATGAGATGGTTGAGGAAAAGGACTTAGAGGCAGGAGATGTGGTTGTGGGTGGGCTGTTGTCAGGTTGCAGACGGGAAGAGATGGAGGGGCTTCATTGCTATTTGGTGAACAAGATGCTCAGACCAAGCCTGGAGCAACAGTTATTTAGAGCCAGCCAGGTCCCCATTGGTCGCCTCAAATCACCAGACCTGGCTTGTGTTGATGAGATTGCAGTACCTTCCCTGGTCGTTAAAAAGGTGGTGCTGTTACCCTGGAAAGATCAGACCAGAAACTCCTGCAGCCTATGAGCTACTTTGGAGTAGCAAGAATATTTATTTTATTGCATTTATATCCCACCTTTTCTTTGAAGGAGAACATAGTTCTCACCCTCCTCAATCCCTACAACAATCATGTGGGGTAGGTTAGTCTTAGTGGCAGTGATTGGTCACCCAGTGAGCTTCATGGCAAGTGGAGATTTGAACCCTGGCCTCCAAGGTCCTGGTCCAACACTCTAACCACTACACCACTGTGGCTCTCTAAAGAAATTAAGGAAGCTCTGCTACCTGAGTCCACAGTACGAGCCCCCTGATGTCATAAACTTCCTTTCTTGGATCTGCTTCCATCCTGTTAAGTAACCAGCTACCCACACAGCAAGTTTACAACTGGATCTGCCCCTGTCTTTGGCCAGCTCTGTGGCAGTAAGAAGTCTTCTCTCTTTAAATCTTCAGTCCGACCACCTCCGCTGGACCTGCGAAACCTTTCCACCATCCGAGAACATGCTGCCTTAACCAGGACGTGGACTGTGCCTTAGTAAGTGGGTGTGAAACCTGTTCCAAAATTTTTTTTAGGAGATTGGCCTTGGCAGATGGTTGGAGGAACTATTAAAATAGTATCCCTGGATCTCAGTATGGGGGGCATTTACCTAGTATCTTGCTGAGCTGTATGGTTCATGAATGAACAACTTACTGCTCTTTCACCAACGAGGCCTCACACATACACTCATGCGTAATACGGACATCACAAAGCAGAGGTAAGTGTCAAAATAAGTACACTCAGAATACATTTTTTAATTATAATGTTATAATACATTTGGAGAGGCATACCAAATCAAAAGGCATATAGGGTTTTTTACACTTAACTTTTTTTCTGGTGGCATAGTTGTTCCCTTTGGTTTTCTGTTTTGTTTTGTTGCATACTGCCATATGACATTGTTATTATTCAGCTACTATTTCAGAATAATGTACTAAAAAAGAAAAGATTTTTTTTCCCTTCTTCTGCCACATCAAATCTGACATTCATTAAGTTTTGGCCTTGAGGCCAGAAAGGACATCACCACACCTGATTTATACCCAAACAACGTTAATATAATTCACTTAAGTTATGGTTTTACTTGCAGAGAAGGAGAGCAAGTTTAAACTGCCAATGTTGAATCTCCTTATACATACTGCCTCCACAAGCTTCCACAATATAACAAACACAGCAAGTATTACTTGCAACTAATTAGAGCCAGTATACAATCCTGGAGCATAAATTCCACCTAGGCTGGATCTAGACGCATCAAAGAAGCGTTTCAGTTAAACGAATTGCAAATTTTGTGAGAAATTGGGTTGGTAAAAATGGATCTCCACAGCGCCATCTGGTGTCACAGTGTTAGAATGCATAAACCACACCTAAAGCACTTCTTTGCCAATGTAGCCGAGTCCCTAGTCTGTGTGACTGGTTCACATATCTGCTTAGGGAAGCAACTGAAACAATCATTTCTGTTTCTAAACCCGTGTAAGGCATAGGTGTAAGATAATTCACTTGAAGATAAACTTTCTAGAAGGAAAGGATAGTGGTAGAGTTGGGAAGAAAGGTGTTTCCCTGTGACATGGAAAGTAATTTGCATGCTGTTTAATGGACAAACTCCAAATATTCATGATGTACACAGCAACATGCAATATATGGCCTATTGTGTCATTATAATGCTCAGTCTCAAGTCAAAAACTACATATTTTTGCTCTTGGTTCATAGAATGTTGTCTGAATTTTGAATACAGCATTTTTTGCATAGAAAAGCAGACTATGTTTGATGAAGGACCATCATGTGTGTAAATTTAATATGTTTGTATTATATTCAAATAACATTTTAAACCAGGTTTGTTTAAGTCTTAGTGGAACTTGATATTTAAAATCCTATACAGTGGTCCCCCGCAAGACGAATGCCTCGCAAGACGGAAAACTCGCTAGACGAAAGAGTTTTCCGTTTTGGAGGTGCTTCACAAAACGAATCTCCTATGGGCTTGCTTCGCAAAATGAAAATGTCTTGCGAGTTCCTGCGGGTTTTTTCCCCTCCCCCCCTTTTTCTAAGCCGCTAAGCCGCTTTTCAGCTGATCCGATAAGCCACTAAAAACCGCTAATAGCACTAGTCCGCTAATCCGTCAATGGGCTTGCTTCGCAAGACCAAAAAACCGCTAGACGAAGAGAATCACAGAACGGATTCTTTTCGTCTTGCGAGGCACTACTGTATAGATTCTTAAAATCTATTTTATAATTTCAGTTTTTTAGAAAAATCAATCCTTGCTCTGAAAATCTGCACTTTTTGCATTTTATGCTATAAGGATAGCGAAATAAAAAATAAATAGGAAGATGACTTGACTATTGCTTGAAGATGACAGTTCTAAGATCAAGTGTAGTGTAGCTGTGAATGTTGAACAAACATCAGCCCAAAGCAAACATCATTTGATACACTGATTCGGTTGCACTGTTTCTGTGAGTTATGGGCAAATAAATTGTGCTTCACATGTAGTGTTGATTCAACCTTGTTTAGTTTTAATGACGTTTCTTTTAAACATTAGCATTCCTTACAGGAAAATTATTTATATATTGTCTCATTCCACAGGGAGACTGTAAGCAAAGTTTCTAAACAAACTTTCAATACAAATTCTGTGGATCTCATCCTTGCTTTTTAAGAAGACAAGAAAATGTTTTTCTTTCCTCCCAAAATTAAATTGGCTTTAATTAAACAGAGAGATTTGCATCATTCTTGCTTTAAGACAGCACATGTCTCTGCTAACTCAATGGTGATCTTTGGAGCAGGGATAACCAACACAGTGCCCTCCAGATATTGTTGCACTGCAGCTCCCATCACCCTGGACCTTTGCCCATGCTGACTTGGACTAATGGGAGTTTGAATACAATAAAATCGGGGAAGGGCCATAGCTCAGTTTTAGAGCATCTGCTTTGCATGCAGAAGGTCTAAGTTCCAAAACCTGGAAGCTCCAGGTAGGACTAGGGCAGAATCCTGTCAGTCATTGTAAACAGTATTGAACTAGATGGACCAACAGTCAAATTTGGTATAAGGTAGTTTCCTATATTCCTAATATCTGGTGATCACTACATTGGCTATCCCTACCTTGAGGGGTTCCTGCCTTTCTCCTGGCACCCCAGGGAGTTTCCTTAGTAAACCAGATTACAGTGGTGCCCCGCAAGACGAATGCCTCGCAAGATGGAAAACCCGCTAGACGAAAGGGTTTTCCGTTTTTGAGCTGCTTCGCAAGACGATTTTCCCTATAGGCTTGCTTTGCAAGACAAAAACGTCTTGCGAGTGTTCCGATTTTTTTCTGCCCCCCCCCTTTCTAAGCCGCTAATAGCCTTTTAGCCGCTAAGCCTTTAATAGCCGCTAAACCGCTAATAGCCGCTAAACCGCTAATAGCGCTAAGCCGCTAATAGGGTTGCTTCGCAAGACGAAAAAAACGCTAGACAAAGAGACTCGCGGAACGGATTAATTTCGTCTTGCGAGGCACCACTGTAGGTGGATATGTAGTTATTCTGTCTTCACAACTGTTCTGCTCCAACTGATGACTCCAATGGAAAGAGCATTCTGGCTAAAGTAGGGGGTTTGTGGAAAAAGAGGTCAGGTTCCTGCAAGCAGGGTTAGTTGAGGCAATGCAAGATTGGAATGGATGGCTCCATGTGAAACTCCAGCTAGAGCAAATTGTATTACAGCGTACAAAGAGGTCAGGCCAGAGTTCAACATCCTGTTCTTACAGGATGTTATGGGAAGCCCATAAGCAGGACCTGAATGCAACAGCAGTAACCGGCATCCGTTGTGAATGTTGCTTCAGCAACAGATAACTCATAACTGAGTATTTAAGCAGAGGTTTATCTCAGCCAGGGTGGTTAGCTCTGCCCACAATGGGAGAAGCCTATTTAGTTAAAGAGGGCTTGCTTGTTTCAGCAGCCATTTGAGAATCTTGGTTGCAGCTACAGAGTTAATTCAGTATATTTCATTATTGTTGTAAGAAGCAGTAAGCTTGTTACCTGTTCCTTCCACTTCTTCTCCCCAGCCTATTTTCTTCATTCTCGCACATACATACATATACATAAATATATATGTGTGTGTTTATGTGTAAAACACAGGAATATATATTTCTATCAGTATTAACTGAGCCTAAATTTCTCAGATATTAGCTTTCTGAGAAATGTTCTGCTTTCATACCATGGAGCAAAACACTGGGGAGAGAAGTAATATCAGGAACATAATTCTAGATGGACAGAAGGTGAGAGGGGAAAGGGTTAAGAATCCCTTCCCCTCCGCCATACCTGTGCTCCAGCTGATTCTTCATGGCACCTGCTTTTCAGTTAAAAAAATCAAGTCCTCCATAGACTTTTCACCATCTCCTTTTGGGATGTTCAGCCTTCCCCAACCTGTTACCCTCCAGAAATGTTGGGCTACAGTTCTCATCATCTTTGACCATTGGCTGTTTGTGCAAGCGCTGATGGAAGTTGTAGTCTAGAATGTCTGGAGGGCTGGTCTTGTTTACCCTGAGATGACTTGTGCTCCAGTTCTGCTTGTGAGTATGCACTCTATCTCTCTTCACCCATTCTTTCTTGGCCATTTAGTAGCTAGCTGTAGATGATGGCAAATCATACTGATACTGTAACATCCTATCCACTGTGTTGATCTGTTCCTCAGTACAGTGATACCTCGAATTAAGTACTTAACCCGAGGTACCACTGTACCTACTACTGGTCTACCACAGTTCTATTAGCCTGTCCTCTTAAAGGAGGGGTAACCGGTGTGGTGCCTTTCAGATGTTGTAATACAATGTCCATCACCTCCAGCCACCATGGTCAGTTGTTAGGGATGACGGGAGTTGTAGTTCAGCAGCATCACATGTCCTAGAGATTTCAGAGAGGACCAGGCTGTTGGTTATGTGTGAATGTTGTAGTCCAAACTAGGAAAGTGTTGTTGTTGTTTCTATACAGTGGTACCTCGGGTTAAGAACTTAATTCGTTCTGGAAGTCTGTTCTTAACCTGAAACTGTCCTTAAACTGAAGCACCACTTTAGTTAATGGGGCCTCCTGCTGCCGCTGTACAATTTCTGTTCTCATCCTGAAGCAAATTTCTTAATCTGAGGTAATATTTCTGGGTTAGCGGAGTATGTAACCTGAAGCGTATGTAACCTGAGGATATCACTACTGTTATTTCTATCTGAGGATGAGAGGGCAGTTTGTAATATAAAAACACAAAAATACATACCATAGTAATAAACAATAATAATACCCCACCCACCCAGTTTAAAAGGCCATAGTTTGTTTAATGAAAGGCATGGGAGAAGATGTTTTTCTTGGATGCCTTAAGATACGTAACAAAGCACTACTTTTGCACACTTGAAGATCTGTGCTAGAGCCCTGAACCAGCTTTGTAAGATGCTTCCATTTGCATTTACCTGATAAAACCAGGGGGTGCTTGCCCCTGAAGTTGGTAAAAAGATGGGACAGTGAATAAAAGGATAAAGTTCATTGATGAACACTGGAAATATCTAGCTTGCCAGCTTTCCTCTTAAGATGATGTCTTGAGAACTTGTGGTTGGTTTGAAAAACATTACACAGACATATCTGGCAATGGATTTGGCAGCATTTTTTACTTTGTAAGAGGACTGAGTAGCAGACATTTCCCATGTGCAAATAACATATCTTTTTGCAGATGATTCACGGTGGTTGCAGTTCCTCTGCATATAGTTGCAGTAGCTAATTAATTTGTTTCTGTCTCCAAAACTGTTGCTAGCCATACAGCAAGACAAGTGCTTAGGCCCCTGATGTGATAGATATTTGCCTCTGTTTATGCTCCTTCCTTGACCATTCTTTGATGTCTGCAGCTTTCCCATAATGCCATGGCGGCCATTTTTACTGTCAGATTGGTTTGCAGAAATGACTAATTTCCCAAGAGGACACTGATGAGATTGTAACCTCCTTTGTTAGCTAACTTAACCTCTGTAGTGTTGCTGGGTTTTGGGCGGGCTTATTCCCCACACTGGGCAACGTCAGGTTTTGGCTTGGTTTCAGAGCATCTGTGAAAACTCTTCTTTGACTTCTCTTTTGTTTGTGTTTTGGGTTTCCCCCACCCTCCTCCTCCTCCTGCACTAGCAATCGAACAAGCTTTATCTCTCCAGAAAGAGACTGCATTAATTCAGCGAGAGTATTTGCCAGTTCAGTTTCCGGAGAGGAAGAAGAAAGTTACATTCAAATGGTAATCATTTTCATGCAACTCTCCTTTGACAAATCATGTGAGCGGAAAGGCTCAGAGAAGTCAAATTTTTCAGCCAAACATGTGGCAGGGGCTCCCCTTTGCCCTACTGAAGAAATTTAGTGCAGGCACACAAGGGCCAATTGACGCAGTGATAAGGGAAGCCTTTTTCCCATTCCTACAGATCTCCGTTGTTCCCACAAGTGTTGGTGGCACATCTCCAAGCAATCTCAAACATATACATGGTGATTTGCTGGAGGCAAAGAGAGACCCTCAAAATTTTCCCTACCATTTTTAGACAAGAGCCTTTATGGAACCCCTTAAGAGCGCACAAAACTCCAGGGAGATATGTTGGGGAAAGATTGTAGCTTGATGGTTGAGCTAGCGTTTTATGTACAAAAGACCCCATGTCTTATTCCTGTATTTCCAGCTAGGGCTGGAAAGGAGACGCTGCCTGAAACCCTGGAAAGTCATTGCCAGTAAGTGTAGTAGATAACCTTTCCCCAACCTGGTGCCACCCAGATGATTTGGACTATGGCTCCTGCATGGCCAATCATAAAGTATGTTGGGAGCTGTAGTATGACAAGCGGACCAGGTTGGGGAATAGTGGTTCAGACGTACTAAACTAGATAGACCAGTGGTCTGTCTCTGTATATGGTATGTTCCGAGCCCAAACACTACAAGGAAGGATTGTAGCACAGTAATAAAAGTAACTGCTTTACATGCTGTGGGGCTACATTCAGTCCTTAACATCTCCAAGCACTGTTGGGAAAGACTACCAGAAACCCTGGATAGCCACTGCCAGTGAGGGCAAAACAGGGGGAGCCAATGTAATGCCCTTCAGATGTTGCTGGACTACAACTCCCATTATCCCTGGCAATTGACCATGCTGGCTGTGGCTGATTGGAGTTGCATCCTGACAGTATCTGGAGGACAGCACATTGGCTACCCTTAATGTAGGAAACACTGAGCTACAAGGGCCAGTGATCTGACTCGGTATAAGGCAGCTTCCTATGTTCCTAACATTTTGTTGTCTTTTTGCATTGTACAAGGTTAGCCTTCCCCAGCCTGGCACCCTCCAGATCATTTGCAGGGGGCATACCTCCTAGCAGAACCCCATAGTCCAGAACTTCTGGGGAGCACCAGGTTGGCCAAGACTGCAGTCTATGCAAATGTTTCCCTTGAACAACAGAGGTGCCTTAAATGGCCTGGTGAGAGCCGGGACGAGAAGGATTGGGAGCCGTAGAGATGTTGAAATAATATGGAAATATGGAAATAATATGGAAGCTGCCTCTCTTGCTAAAGCATGATCATGTGCAGGGGTGGAGAACCTTTTTCGTCCAATGGGCCAGTTCTTTAACAAGATACCTGTGACAAGTGGATGGAACAACCCACCTGTCAAAGTTGGCCACTGGGGGTGGCGGGAGGTAGAGGCTAAGCAGGACTGAACAACTTGTGCATCAGCTGATGGGTTGAGGGTTCAGTCCTTTCTTCAGTGATCAACCCTTCAAGGAATTTGGCATGGACAGCCAAACTGAGCAAGCTTGAATCCCCTCCTCACCCATCAGTTAGTGGGTAATCGACTTTCTGCAGCAATCAAGCCTGCCCATCAGCCCTAGTAAACCAAATTGGAAAACCTGGTGAGCCAATATGATTTGTGGGCTGAAGGCTTCCTGCCTCTGCTGTAGAACATGAGGGAAAGGAGGAGAGTCTATAGGCAACACACACACACACACACACACACACACACACCCCAACAACAACAACAACAACAACCTTTTAAATTTGTTTTGAACATGCCTATTTCTTCATTTTCTTATGGTCATGGTTCATTCTCAACAGGAGCAAGCAACATCTCCATGCAATGGAGCATTCCAATGGCCAAAGAACTTCAGCCTTGATTATTTAGCACTGGATTTTAATTCCGCTTCTCCGTCTCCTGTACAAAAGGTAGGCCTTGCTCACAACAACTTCTGCTGCCGCTCCCTGACATCAGTAATAAAAATTAAATGGTGGCATGTAATATCCAATACCTGCTTCCTTTTTTTCACAAGTGAGCAGAGTATTGTTAGTGCTTCTTCAAATCAAGGGTGGGGAATCTTGGGCCCAGGAGCTGAGTGTGGCCCTCCAGGCCTTTGTATCTAGCCCTTGGAACTCTCCCCAGAACATACTCCTCACTGGCTCTGTTTCACACCCTAAATGTTTTTGCCTGGCTGCCTCTTGCTTGCCTCCATGGAAGTTGAAGAGGGGTGCGAATATGAAGATAAAATTCACATCCCTTGCTCTACCAACTTTTGCCTCTGACCCTGCTTGCCACTGGCATGTGGTCCCCAGAAAGTCACCAATAGGGTATGCTCCCCTTGAGCTGAAAAACATTCCCCACTCTTACATCAGAGGCAATTCTCTGGGTTCGAAACCCACTCCAGTCTTGCCTGATCAAGAGCTTTAACTCAGAGGAAAACCATTTTCCCTTCATCTCAAGGTGAACATATCACTGTACTGCACTTTCCTGTGTCTGCCAGGCCTGTTCTGGGCTGTGTGACAAGGTAGCAGATGGGGAATTATGTCTGAAACCAGTAGCAAGACAACAGGCATGCTTGCTTGCTGATGTCACCCCTGGCTTCAAGGTGAAAGAAGAAATGCCAGCTAAGGTTGGAGAGGAGGGGGGAATTGACAGAAGCCCAGCTGTAGCTGTGTTCATGTTTTGCACGTCCTCACATATGTTTGTTTGTTTGTTTGTTTGTTTCATTTCCTTCACCTTGGCAGAAACCTTTCCTCTCTGAAGAACAAAGAGTGGATTATGTCCAAGTAGATGAGCAAAGAACTCAAGCTCTCCAGAACACTAAGCAGGAATGGACAGATGAAAGGCAATCCAAAGTTTGAAGAGAGAAGCGTTGACTAGCTTGAATTTGCACATTAAAATCCAGGAAGTTTGGATGATTCAGCAGTGGCAGTGCAAAGCAGAAGTCTCTGGCATTGTGAAATAGAGTGATGGTCAGCCTCTTTCTTTAGAAGCCACATCTTTTGGGGGTGGAAGGAGCACATCAGTGAGAGAGGATTGAGTTGTACTATGTCCAGATCACATAGTCACTGTCATCTTCTCGATCCCTCCTTCCAGTAAGGACCTGTGGTACCATTTTAACACCTGAATTTGGTCCTCTCTAAACACTTAATGGGAACAAAAGTCTTGCAATGTCACATGAAACACTGCAGTTACTTATTTCTGTTTTAGATATATGTATATAAATGTATATATTCCTGCCTATTTAACAGATGCTGCATCTACTGTAGTGTCTGGTACTGACAGGTGTTTGAGAATAAGGGCTAAACATTGGAAACAATTTAAAAACAAACTTTTTTTTTTTTGCAGGGGTGGGGGGAGTGGGAGTTGAGGATTTCCCTTAGTATAATATGTTTAACTGTCATTCATTTATTGAAGAATGTAAATAGAACTTTGCACTGTTGACAATGGAAATAATTGTTCCCCTCTTGTGCTCATCATGCATCATGGAAAACTCACATCCACCACAGTTAATCTTGCCCTACTTTCGTGGCCACCTTTCCATCTGATGAGCTCACAATACATTTGGGGTTTTCCTTTTCCTTCTGTTATGACCTGTGCTGCAAGGTGTTGCTTCCAACGTAGCACAAGCCCTACTGTGCATCCTCTCACTTAACTGAACCTTTCCGAAAGAAATCGATGGAAGCAGCAAAGCTATTTCTTCTTTCATTAAAACAAAGCCTTGACACAGTCGGTCAAGCACCAGAAAGCATTATCTACACAGTAAAGGAAGAAAATGGCATTGAGATACACAGGGATAGTCATCTGGCTTATGGATCTCAACCAGGGCATTCGTCCCAGATGGCAGAGCAAGGATTTTGCTCCCACCGTTGATGCTAGGAAATGTCTGGAACAGACTTGCTAAAGCCTTTTAGCAGTAATATATTTCACTTCACATTTAGCCTTCTTTTAATAAAAATAAATGAGGATATAGCAACTCCGGTCTTCTGTTGGGGGCAGTGGTTTGCTAAATTGGGACTGTTTTAATGTTTCAAAGGGCTTCCACTCCCCCAGTTACCACCTCTCCCTCCCCATCCCTGCTGACAGGGCTCCTTTGTTTATAACAGCTTAGTAGCAGGCTGAAATTGAACCAATGAAGCTTTCACTAATCACTGCTCCTACATACACTGCTGGTTGGATATCTCTTGGGGCCAGCTACAACACTGCTGCCTGTACAGACACTGCCAGTAAAGAAAAAGGGTAACTGCCAATAATTAGGTCTTGCAAACAGGTTCATTTCAATGAGTTGCTTGGTAGGGGTGGGCAACATGTCACCCTCTAGATAGTCATGAACCAGAACTCCCAGCATTCTTGACCATTGACCATGCTGGTTGAGGTGGATGGGAGCTGGGGGTCCAGCAACATCTGGATGGTCCCAGATTCCCCATCTCTGATTTTAGCACTGTGCAAGCTCCCTGTCCCTCTTTCAGTTCAAGACACAATTCAGTTTGGATCAATTCACACCCAACATCCAAATCAAAATTTGGAGATCCGAATCTTCAGTCCTCAGAGAGGCATGCATTGGGAAGCCAAAATGACCACAATCCTCCCCCTAGATGCATGACATTTGAATACATGGTAGCTCCTCCAGAGAGGGTTTCAGATAGGTAGATCCAGGGGTTTATGTGCTAGCCACTTTTAAAGCTTGTCCCCCCTCCACACACAAATAAAGTGTTTCAAAAGTAAAATGGCTGTAACTTGTTTGTTTTTGCATATAACTGCCTTCAGCTTGAAGACACCTGGTATGAGGTTGCCTTGTTAATAATTGGATTTGAACGTTACTTTCCCCTTGTTCATTGCCCATCTGCAGCAATGGCAGAGAGCAGTGGCGGGATCCAGCCCCACGTCAGAATAGTACCACAGATTGCCTTCAGTCTGAAGGTGTCAACACCAGCACAGGAACAGTGAGGGCGTCAGAGGAAGCATTTCCTGATGGCACTGGAGAGCATACCTGTTGCTGCTCCCCACCCTCATCATTCCAAACGGAAGAACTCTTCCTCAATCCACCTGAGAACCTCAGACACAGACACCGCCTCAGAGATGCTGATGTCTACCAGTGGGCTGGACTCAGTCCCTTCTGTTACCAAAGGGGAAGCCCCTGCCAGGCTGTTGCTGTCAGTGCCTACTCCATCCTCAAATGATTGCATGGCTATGGGACCAGGCTTGCACCTGCTACCAAAAACCCCCCTCAAGACAGGCAAGAAACCACACAGGCTGCTGCTACTGCCCACCACCCCAGCAAGCAGTCCTAGGATGGACCAGGCTGACTGGTGGCAAACTAATCTAGCCAGTGGTGGTGCTGTTGCTGCCAGCATCTCTGGCCCCTCTGTCTCTGGCGGCACCACAGCTGCCCTGTGGAAGTGTGCTGCTTTTTTACTGTAGGTGTATGGTGTATTCAGAAGACGGACACCTACAAATGCAGAAAACAACACATCTGTAATGCAAACCCAACTAAAAAACTAGGGTCATTTTGGGGGAGGGCATAAGGGAAGTGACACTGCCTAAGCAACAAACACTAAAGATACAGACAGTAAACAGGGTTTTCATTTTTTTAGAATAAGATTAGGATTGGGAAAGCATTGTAAAACAAACAGGTATGTAAGAAAGAATGCTGGTATCAACTAAAGGTTAACAAAAGACAAGCTGAACAAAACCCACCAAATTTGTGCTGACATTCAAGAGAACTTGCAAAACAGTAAATGTCTCCGAGAGAGACGCCTGTAACAGTTCACCACCCTCCAACACTGTGATTGGCTATTAATGAGCAAAGTTCAAATTCCCCTTTCCCCACCCTGGTAGTCCCCTTACATGGCATTGATTTGCAACACTTTGAAGACAAGCTGTCTGTTTAGGGAGTGTTTTGCTGTGACTGGCTTGAGAGATGTCTTGACATGTTTCAGGCCTGCTTCAGGTTGGTATCTGTCCAGAGCAGTCACACAGCCCTACATGACATAGGTGGTTGACAAGTTTTGTCATTTCAAGCCATGAAATTATTATATACATGAGTGTTGGAATGTTGATCAACATAATATCCAGCTGATCAACTGGATATTTCTGTACCGTTAGGTAGAATATGTTGCAGAGCTGCAATTGTAGGGACATAGGAAGCTGCCTTATACTGAGACTATTTAGTTCAGTATTATTGACACAGATTTAGCAGCAGCTCTACAGGATTTCAGACAGGACATATGCCCAAACCTACATAGAAATTCTGAGGGTTGAACCTGGGACCTTTCGCATGCCAAGCAACTGCTTCCCTACTGAGCTCTGGTCCTTCTAATGCATTGACCAACTAGATCAGGGAAGGAAAACTGTGTCCCTCCATATTTTGTTGGATTCAACTCCCACTGGACCTGACAGTTGGCCATAGTCTCGGGCTGACGGGAACTGAAGTCTCAAAAATACCTGAGTGCAAAAGTTTTCCCATACCTGGACTAGATGGATCATTTATTCCAGCAAGAGTTGTATGTTCCGTTTCTTTCTATATAGACCACCTAGTTCAGATGCAGCATGTCACTTAGTGGTGGCTGGTGCTCATTGGGACTGGCAGGGTGGAAAGCAGTGAGTCCAACTGTAGATGGAGCCAGAGCCAATGACAAACAGAGTCAACTAATTCCAGTTTCTTCTTCATCCTCCATGCTTCTGACTACAATGGTTATGTTTTACCTCCAATTTCAGAGGCAGCATGCCTCTTCATACCAATTGCTGGGAATCGCAGGTGAGCAGAGTGCTGTTGTGCTTCTGTCCTGTTTGCTGGCTCCGCACAGGCATCTGGTCACCTAGTATGAGAACAGGATGCTGGAGTAGATAAGGCACTGGCCTGATCCAGTAGGCTGTTCTTAATGTTCTTGCATCCTGCCAAGTTCTACAAAGGCAGAACAGAAACTAATGAGGCGGAGGCAGCTGATCACCAGGGTCACCACCTGGACTGGTGCTAAGTTTGAGGGAAGGCAGGTAGGGACTGATTGGGGAAAAATGGTGGGAAAAGGCTGTCGTCTTCATGTCTTGTCTGTGGACTTCCAAGAGGCATCTGTCAAACTGTCCACTGCTGGACAAGGTGGAGCCTTGGTCTAGTCCAGCAGGGTTGCTCTTGTGTTCTTACAAGTGGGGCATATGAACAAAAATTGCAGTGTGGGGTGCTCCTGTCCAGAGTTCCAGCCAGCCAACCAACCAACAAACAAACTGTGTCTTCTTTCAGTGGACTCCATTACATTTTCCTCCCTGTGGGTTGATGCACATGCACCCAAAAGAGCAAGAGACAACTTTTTGGGACCAAAACCATACATTTTGATCAATAAGCCCAGACAAAACATTTCAATAAATATTTACTGTAACATTTTCTAACTGAAAGCCTTATATAGATATTTAGCCTTATAAGTGGGACTTGTGGTGGAATGGTGCAGTGTGGAGAGCTCCAGTACAGTGTGCCAGCCATCTAGTCATAACCATTTCCCAGGACACTCCATTACATTTCCCCTCCACTAGTTTCCAATCCCAAGCAGACATTTAAGTTCCAATCCCAAGCAGACATTTTGTAGGTGCTAAAGCATGCACAGTCCTCGTTGGGCTGCATGGGAGATTTCCATGCCCCCTTAAATCCCCACCCCCAAGTAATTGTTTCTATTTCTGCAAACCTTGTAGTTCCTGCTAGCATGCCAATTCCTCTTTTGTTTCTCAGGATCCCTGAGATGTAGCCATGATGTTTGTGCATATACAGTAACACACACATCCACAAAATGAACTGCTAACTCAGTTATATTCATCATTATTAGTATATATTCTGATGGCTTTGGTGATACATATGCTACAATCAGAAGGATGCAAATCAGTGGTGGAGATTGGCATGAATGATGCCTACCCTGCTCTTCAGCTATGAAGGGTCTCATAATCACTTAGTGACTGACATACAATCAATTTAAACAAGACAGTCCCTTTAAAAAAAATGACACACAAGGGGACCGGGAGGGAAATGGGGAGTAGAAGCAAACTCAGGCACCTTTTCTCAAATGGTACTTCTTATAGCTTTCTAGCTGGTATAGAAACAGTTCAGGTGAAGGAGGCTCCTGATGGAGCTCGTCTTCCAGCAAAGTTAAGGAAATAACTCTAATGAAGTTGTCACAAGGTGCAGAAAGTCAATGATCTCTCTGAAGATAAGAGGAGAAAGTGCTGATAAAAGGAAGTGAGGAAATGCTACGGGGGCTAGTGTGGAAATGTGGAGAACTTCAGACTGAAAAAATTAAAACCAGAGAAACTGAAATTGACAGATTCGCCCATCTCTAATCTTCAGGTCAACTGGCTTTGTGCTCTGTTTTGTTGCGTGGGCAGGGAAAATAGGACATTTTAAGAACTTAATTTCCCTGTACATTACAAAACAAAGCCTGTTTGACTTCATTCCTAAAGATGTTTCTGCTGTGAGCAAATATACAGTGGAGCTGTTTCTAACAAAATCAGGCTGGTCTAAGCCAGGAGATAATCACAAATGACTTTACAACTCCTCTGGTCTTTCTGCCCACAATGCCTGATTAACAAATCAGATCCCAGAACAGGTAAACTGAACATAATAGCATCATTTTTTTCCCCTATTTACAATGCTCAGGTTGTGAGTGCCTTCATTTACATTACCATGGGACCATCCACGGACAAGAAGACTGCTATTAGTAGTATTCATTTTGTTTCTATTCCACTTTGTATTTTTAAGAAAAAATCTCAAAGCGGTTTACAACACATTAAAAAACCAAATAATCCAGAATAAAACATTACTGAAGAAAGTCCAATATAAACTATGCATTCAAAGCAACATAATTAGTAAAATATTATCTTAAAGATTTCAAAAGGAAACATTATGAAGGAGGTCAGTTCCAGAATGCACATTTAGCACAGTAAAGTAAACAAAAATAACACATTTCAAAAGAAAACATTTAATAAAGGGAGTCAAATATAAAATGCACATTTAAAACAACATAATTAACAAGAGAATGAAGTATTATCATAAGCATAGAAGATACCTGCTGCTGTTCCTGCCAATGGTGGTTCATGTTGGGTGATGGCTGTGGAAGCTCAGGGCTTCAGTCCTATACCTCCTGTGCTATAACAAGTCTGTGCATGTGACTGTTAACCAGAAGGCTGGTGGTTTGTGCCCACCAAGGGATTGGCTGAGGGCAGGATTCCTGCATTCCAGGAGCTTGGACGAGATGACCCTCTTTCAACTATACAATTCTATGAGTCTATGTGGAAGCCTTATTGAGCTCAGTGGAACTTTCTTCGGGCTAGAAATGTATGTGCTTATGCCATAAGTCATATAAATCTAGGCTAAGGAATTTATGTGCTTGCCCTTTCAGAAGCGTTTTGCTATGCTCTCCAAGTTTAACTCTCACGGACATGCCAAATAGTTAAGCTGCTTTGTTTTTTGTTTTGTTTTTTATGTAGCAGGAAAAAGGAAGTGAATATCAGATCAGGAAGTGGTGGAGCAATTGTATTACTAAATGTGTAACTGGAGCAGAAGTCAGCTGAAAACATCTTGGTTTGGCTGATGTATTGGCTCCTGTCCTGAAACACTGTTTGCATGAACCGGTTTTGCTTTGCTTTTTTGTCCCAAGCTGAGACATATTTTGCTGCTAACCTGCCTCTCTGGGCTTTGATAGCAGCAAATGCAGATATAAATGAGTTCCAAAACCCTCTATTCTGAGTTCAAAAGCTCGTCACATTTACATCATACATTTGAAGCACCTGTCATCCCCCAGAGAATCCTGGGAACTGTAGTCTATCCCTCACAAAGCTACAATTCCCAGCACCATTCTTCATACTTGGGTGTAGGAATATGCATTGATTTTCAAAGAAAGCTTTACAGCAGCCTTCACTAACCTCTGACTGGGGCTGATGGGAGTACTAGTCTGAAACATCTGAAAGGCACCAGGTTGTCAAAGGCTGCCTTACAGCAATGTGATTTTCATTTCTTTCTTTCTTTCTTAGTGCTGCTGGCTGTCCATATAAACTGCTGATTTATTTCCTGTTTTCTTTTTCCATATGCTGCGTCTGCAGAAGCTGGAGAGAGAGAGAAAGCGTTTTAAGTGTAGCATTTCAATGTAAAATGTAGAGTGGAGATGGGGATATTTCACACCTGCTTATGAGAAAAGAAATGCATTTTGCTTTGTGGGTGCTAATTAGGTACAGCAAAAGGATGAGGAATCCCACCTGCAAATGACTTGAACTGCTCACAGGGGACAAAAAGAACTCTTGCAGCCATTTTTGGTAGCTGATGTTTAGGCAAAAAGATCTTAAGCAACCTCCAAAGAGCTCAAAACAGTACATATAGCTCAATGGCAGAGCATTTGCTCTGCATACAGAGGATCCCAGGTTCAATCCCTGGCATCTCCAAGTGCAGCTGGGAGACACTCCTTCCTAGATCCCTGAAGAGCCGCTGTCAGTCAGTGTTGACAGTTCTAAGCTAGATGCACTAATGGTCTGACTCAGTATAAGTCAGCTTTTTTCAGATGTGTTGGGCTGTAGCTTCGTGCTTTGCACACAAAACATCCCAGGTTCAATCTGCAGCACTTCTACCTAGGGCTGGGAATATCCCCTTCCTACAACCATAGAGCACCACTGCCAATCAGTGTAGACATCACTGAGCTGGAGAGACCGGTGTTCTGACTTGGTATATAAGACAAGGAACTTGGCACCTCCAGACCTGCTTTGCTTTAGCAGCTGCTGCATCATGTGCCTTAAGACAATTGCTTTTAAACCTGTTATATGCTAGGCAACACATTGCTTAAGGGGTTTGCAGAACTTTTGTACTATCGCCTTTTAATGTGTTGCTGTGGCAGCAAACTTCAGGGTCTGCTTTGTAGTGGTGGTGTTTTTTGTGTTGTTTTTTTTTTACTAGAACTCCAAGATCCACCATCCAGAACCAGGTGCAAAAGACATTCATGTAGAATGCAAATATTCTTCGACTAGATATGTGTGTCATTCAATATTATGCAATTGGCATCAGGGGACATCCTGAAGCTAAATATTGTGTGTCTCTATCTGTGCATGAGAGAGAGAGCTTTCTTTATTTTAGCAGCATCATTCACAAGAAGAGGGGAAGGAGAGTGGTTTTGTTGCTGCCATTCCTAAAACAACTGGGAGACAGAAACCTTTGCCAATCTACCTTCTGCGCATGCTGTACCGTAACCTTCAACAAGAGTGTTATGTACTGAGTTGAATAGGCTCCAAACTGAAGCAGCCTGATTGGTCCTAGAACAATAGGATCCAAATTGCAGCAGTCTGATTAGTCCTAGAACAATAGGATTCAGAATGCAGCAGTCTGATTGGTCCTAGAACAATGCAGCAGTATGATTGGTTGGCAGGAACCACCCAATCCTGCTCCAGATAGAAGTGAATCCACAACCTGATTGGCTTACAGTAGAATTCTGGAATTAGCCAATCATGTGCAGCCCATTGTGTAAATATTGTATATAAGCAGATACTGTGAGGGGACTTTCATTCATTCCTCCTCACCACTATGAGCTGAATAAAGAGCATGAAATCACTTTGCGACTCTGAGTATATTTCACTGGCGACGAAGGTGGGATCCCACTGAGCTGACTGCCACACACAGCACCGCAGCACCGCCACCTGCCGCACCGCTGCCTCGCACCGTGTATCCAGGCTTCAGCTCCGGGACACAAGGAACTCAGAATGGCAGCCAACAGCAGCTTCTCGCCATTCAACCCAGCATCTGGAGACTGGGAAGCGTACGCCTCCCGTTTCACCTTCCTCCTAGAAGCCAAAGGGGTCACCGACGAAGAAGACGCCAAGAAGAGGGCGATATTCTTCAGCGTCTGCGGAGAGGAGACGTTTGAAATCGCCCGGGCTCTCCTTGCGCCTGAAGACGTCGCTACTGTTCCATACAAAACAATAATGGAACAGCTAAAGGGGCACTTTTCGCCGCAGCCCTCAGTGGTGGCTCGTCGAAATGCCTTCTATGCAAAGCGACAAGCCCCTGGGGAAACCATAACTGGGTTTGTGACCTCTCTCCGCCAAGCCGCCCGGTTCTGCAACTTCTCAGAGCTGGAGAACATGCTTCGTGACCGCCTCGTCGGTGGCCTGAAGGATGAGAAGCTGCAACGACGCCTCTACGCTAAGAAGGACCTAACGTTCCAGGTCGCTCTAGAGGAGGCCCTGGCAACGGAAGCTGCCGAGAGGTCGACGCAAGAGGCTCGGCCGAGCCTGCCATCCCAACCGAGGGTCCACCACAAAGACCTCACTGACGACTCAGGATCCGACAGGGAGGAGGTGCACCGAGTACAGCAGCGCACTCAAGCAGCGCACAGACCACAGCTGCCTCGACGAGAAGGAGGAAACTGCGCAAGCTGCGGGGAAAGTCACGAGAGGAGGACCTGCCGTTTCCGCAACGCAGAGTGCAGGCAGTGCAGAAAATCGGGACACATCGCCCAGGTGTGTCGGGCTCGGCCCACCCGACACCAGGCATCAAATGACCAACCCAAGAGCCCCAGGTCCCGGGGCCCAACGCACCAAGGCAACTCGACGGAGCTCACGGACTGCCAGGTATACCAGTTGCCCCACCCCAACGTAGAGAAAATTTATGTAGAGGTACAGATAGAGGGGGCCCCATGCCGCATGGAGCTTGACACGGGTTCAACTCTATCCATAATCTCGGCAAAGACCTTAAGGAAACTGTGTCCTACTGGGGGTCCCAAACTCAGGCCGGCCCCATTCACCCTACGGGACTTCCAGAAACGTAAGGTCCCCACAATGGGGGTGGGGACCTTCAGGGTGCAATACCGAGGGCGGACGCGGCAACTGGACTTGCTTGTGGTCAAGGGCCCCTACATTAGCTTACTGGGATTGGCATGGTTTGGACCACTGGGGCTAGCTGTCACCGGGGTGAACCACACTAGCTTACAAGTGGACGTGGACGCCATATGCAAGGAATTTCCAGGGGTTTTCGACGGGAAATTGGGACAGTATACGGGCCCCCCCATTGCGCTACAGCTTGACCCCGCAGTACGACCGGTCAGGCTCAAGGCCCGCCGGGTCCCGTTCGCCTTGAAACCCCGTATAGACGAGGAATTGGACCGACTCGTGGAGCAAGGAGTGCTGGAGCCAGTGCCTAATGCCCCCTGGGAAACTCCAATCGTCACACCCGTCAAGCCTAATGGTTCGGTCCGCATCTGCGCAGACTACAAATGTACCATAAACAAGGCCCTCACGGCCCACGCATACCCAGTGCCAGTGGTCAGCCATGTCCTTGCCACCCTGGCTGGGTCGAAAATTTTTGGCAAGCTGGACCTGGCCCAAGCATATCAACAGCTGCCAGTAGATGAGGCCACAGCAGAGGCACAGACGATTGTGACGCACAGAGGAGCGTTCAGGGTAAAGCGGCTGCAATTCGGGGTCAGCGTGGCACCAGGCATATTCCAGAATCTAATGGACTCTCTCCTTAAAGGGATTCCTGGTGTCACCCCCTTCTTCGATGATGTGTTGATTGCCGGGCCCACACCAGAGGAGTTTGAGGACCGCCTCCGCACCGTTCTGCACCGTTTCCAGACGGCGGGTCTCAAGGTGAAGCGGGAAAAATGTCTACTAGGAGTGCCTCAGGTGGACTTTCTGGGATTTATGGTGGACGCAGAAGGGGTCCACCCAACTGGGGACAAGGTACGGGCCATTTGTGATGCCCCAGCGCCCAAGAGCAAGACTGAACTTCAGGCCTTCTTGGGACTATTGAACTTTTACCATTCCTTCCTTCCCCACAAGGCGGCAGTAGCGGAGCCCCTACACAGACTCCTGGACAAGCGGGCCCCTTGGGTGTGGGGCCAGCGCCAGGAGGCCGCATTCCAGGCAGTCAAGGACTTGCTTGTCTCAAACTCTGTCTTGGCACACTTCGACGAGAGGCTGCCGGTGGTGCTAGCATGCGACGCCTCACCCTATGGCATTGGCGCTGTCCTGGGGCACCAACTCCCAGATGGAAGAGAGGTACCGGTGGCGTACTTTTCCCAGACACTCAACGCAACCGAGCGGAACTACTCGCAAATTGACAAGGAGGGTCTGGCAATCGTGAAAGGAGTAAAAAAATTCCATGATTTCTTGTACGGGCGGCCCTTCACCGTGGTGACTGACCACAAGCCGTTGCTTGGCTTGTTTGCCCCCGAAAAGCAGACCCCCCAAGTGCTGTCTCCTCGCGTCCTCAGGTGGTCAATTTTCCTTGCCAGCTACCAGTATGCACTGATTCACCGACCTGGGAAGGCGATGGGCCATGCGGACGCCCTCAGCAGGCTACCACTACCAGAAACAGGCCCTGACCCAGCACCTGCACAAGAGGTTATGAGCCTGGAGCTGCTTCCCGACCGCCCCATTCAGGCACAAGAAGTTGCACACCATTCCAAGAAAGATAGGGTCATCTCCCGGGTCCTGGACTGGGTGTGGAGGGGATGGCCCAGCAGCAGCCCCGGGCCAGAATTCGCCGGCTACACAACCCGCAAACATGAACTGTCGGCCCACAAGGGGTGCCTGTTATGGGGAAGCAGAGTCGTTGTTCCCCAGCCCCTCCGCAAAAGGGTCCTCACAGCCCTACATGAGACACATCCAGGGGTAGTAAGAATGAAGGCCCTTGCCAGGAGTTATGTGTGGTGGCCGGGGATCGATGGCGAGATAGAGGCCTGGGTCAAACACTGCCAGGCCTGCCAAGAATCCCGCCCAGATCCCCCAAGGGCCCCAGTCCAGTCCTGGGAGTCCGCCCGAGCACCATGGTCACGCCTGCATGTGGATTTCGCTGGCCCCTTTCAGGGGAAAACATTCTTCATAGTGGTGGACTCCTACACCAAATGGCTGGAAGTCGCACTGGTACCATCCACTTCCACGTCCGCAGCCATCCGAGTACTACGCAGGCTGTTTGCAACCCACGGGCTCCCTGACACTCTCGTCTCAGACAACGGGACTGCATTTACGTCAGGAGAATTCCAAACCTTCACAGCACAGAACGCCATCCGCCACATCCGTTCGGCGCCGTTCCACCCTGCCACCAATGGCCAAGCAGAACGCATGGTGCGGACCACCAAGGACACCCTTCGCCGCATGACGCAAGGGGACTGGGAGTACCGCCTTGCCACATTCCTTCTAGCACAGCACAGCACCCCCAGCTCAACGACTGGCCGGAGCCCCGCTGAACTACTAATGGGTCGGCGCCTTGCAATCAGATTGGACCGCCTTCACCCCGATAGAGCTCAGGATGAGGTAGTGGTGGGGGAAGGCAGGAACCCCCGGACCTTCAAGGCCCAGGACCCAGTGTACGCAAAGAATTTTGGGGCAGGCCCAGCATGGGTACCCGCCACAGTCACCAGGGTCACTGGCCCAATGTCGTATGAGGTGCTAACGGATGGGGGGCAATGCTGGCGCCGCCACTGCGACCAGATACGGCGACGATTCCCGGGAGAAACCCAGGAGGAGGACAGGTCAGAGGAGTCCCAAGGGAACAGCGGGGCAGTGAGGCCCATAGAGCAGGAGGGGCCAGCAGGAGAGGCAGAATCAGTAAATACAGAGAGGACCCGCGAGGCCGAAAGGACACCGGAACCAGAACCACGACTGAGCGAGCCGGTTGCGCCAGACCAAACAGCCCCATCACAGCCAGCATCCTTGGAACACGAGCCAGAACCTGGAGCCCGGACCAGGGAACACCCCAGGCCGCAACGCACACGTAGGCCGCCGGCATACCTTGAGGACTATGAATGCGACCTCCCGGGCAGGACTGGAACTTAGAGGGGAGGGGTGTTATGTACTGAGTTGAATAGGCTCCAAACTGAAGCAGCCTGATTGGTCCTAGAACAATAGGATCCAAATTGCAGCAGTCTGATTAGTCCTAGAACAATAGGATTCAGAATGCAGCAGTCTGATTGGTCCTAGAACAATGCAGCAGTATGATTGGTTGGCAGGAACCACCCAATCCTGCTCCAGATAGAAGTGAATCCACAACCTGATTGGCTTACAGTAGAATTCTGGAATTAGCCAATCATGTGCAGCCCATTGTGTAAATATTGTATATAAGCAGATACTGTGAGGGGACTTTCATTCATTCCTCCTCACCACTATGAGCTGAATAAAGAGCATGAAATCACTTTGCGACTCTGAGTATATTTCAAAGAGGCACTTTGAACTGCTTTTTACTATTGGGCCTGTAATGCTTTGGACTCAGAAGGAAAGGAATAACAAATGTTCCTTCCTGAGAGATACCATAGAGCATAATCAGAAGAATCTGGGGTGGCTGGACCAGTTTGAATGAAATAACTCCAGCTGAGAGCAACATTAACACACGTTTCAGTTTTGCAAATTTGGAAAAGGCAATAAGCCCAAGGAAGGAAGCATTATACACCTATTTACTGTAACTTGGCCTTTGACACCTGAGATCTGCATACACACCATACATTTAAGGCACATGATTTCCTCCAATGACTCCTGGAAACTTTCCCCAAAGACTCCTGATAAACATGCAGAGAATTGTAGTTGCGTGGCGAGTTCCCGCCCCCCCACCATGATAAATAAACACACAAGACACCATAATTAAGGTTAACTGGGCGAATTAGGCCACAACTTTATTGAATTAAGGAATGAGAGGCATTGGCTTAGGCATTGGTCCTATCGACTATCCGGCTCCAGCCCATTTGCTGGAGACACGGTGAAGGGTTAACACTAATCGGGGGAGTCTCCCGCCGAGGCACGTCGACTAGGAGCTCCCCCGGGTCACCGCTCTGGGGCGTGCCTTTGGCCCACACCTCCATAGGCTTCGGCCAGGGCATGCCCCCCGGAGTCCTTTAACGGACCACCCTTCGTTCACTGGGGGAGGTGATGGCGTTCCTCCCCCCCACATCCTCTTAACCCCTTCTTACCAATGCCTACCGCCAATGCCGAAGAGTTGTGACGAGTTGCTATGAGGTAGGCGAAAAACCAAAAGGCTGTAAATTGCCAATTGCGAAAAATTCCTACCATGCCCCTTGCGGCGACAGACCGAAGCCCATAGCAAAGTCAGACCTACCTAAAGCCCAACTAAAGGGAGGGAGGGTGGGGAAACGTGGGGCTAGCCGGAGAAGAGAGGGCGGGCCCCCTCCGCTCCAGACCTAAATAGGGTAAGCCACGCCCCCTCCAGCCAGCCGATTGGCTGGCCGGGAGGCGTGGCCGGACGGGGTTCCCCTGTTCGCGCGGGGGCTGAGACCAGCCCCCCGCTCACATGGGGAAGGGCGTGATGCCCGCAACCCCACCTCCTGGGGCAGGCCCGGAAGTGTCTTTCTATGAGGGATAAACTACAGTACCCAGGATTCTTGTAAAGGGGGAACTGCTTTAAACGTATGGTATGTATGCATATCTATATTATTATTATTAATTTCATTTCTATATCACTTTATACTTTTAAGAAAAATCTCAAAGTGGTTTACAGCATATTAAACATCAATAAAGCAATCCAGAATCAAACATTTCTGAAGAAAGTCAAATATAAAGTATACAGTCAAAGCAACATAATTAACAGGAAACTAAAATATTATCTTAAAGATTTCAAAACAAAACATTACAAAGGAGGGTAAATACATATTTAACACAAAGTAAACAAACAAATTTAAACATTTCAAAAGAAAACATTGCTAAACTAAACTTCTGGTTGTAATTTTTAAAAACTGGTTTTAATATTGTATTTTTATATAGTTGCAACCCACCTTGGGACCTTATGTCAAAGGGCAGGTAAGAATGAGTGCAGATTTCAGAATCTATATCTATCTATCAAGAACCAGTGTGGTGTAGTGACTGCCTCTCAGCCTAACCTACCTCACAGGGTTGTTAAGGGGATTAAATGAGAAAGGGGAGAACCATGTACAGCACTTTGAGCTCCTATGAGAAAAAGGTGGGATATAAATGCATTGAATAAATAAATATTTTATTTTCAACTCAAATGAGGCTGCTTCCCAGCATTCCATAATAATTTTGAGTCTGTAACAGATGAAATAAGTGCAGACTTTTTTCTTCAGAGCTGTCACTACCAATGAGATTTTTAAAGAAGAAAATAAATGGGAGCCAGACTCTACTAGCTTCTGTGTAGATCTCTAAATGGAAATAGGCTGGCATCCATCCATCATATGAGCAGTACATTTAGATTTGCAATGATGCTTTTGCTTCTAAATCTATGGTTTAATTACATGCTCCCTGCTGTAAAGATCTGTATTTCAAGCAGTGCATTTTTATTTATTTATTTTGTGTAACATGGCCGTTGGATTATCTCCAGCATTTGGGGCTGTGTTCTTTCTTTCTTTGTTTTAATGCTAAGGAGCCTAATGAGCCCAACAAGGAGAAAGATCCTGTTTTCACTGTAATGATGCTCTGCCAAGCAACCCATTCCAGATGCAATGTGACTTTGGAAACCTTTTCAAAGCCTCCATTGTCATCTCAATACAAGTGTGTGTGTGTGTGTGTGTGTGTGTGTGTGTGTGTGTGTTTACAGCTGTCACCAATTGCACATCTTTGGAAACAGAGTCAAAGCAACTGGGTAGTGAATTGCACTGGTTTCCCTGCAGTGAAACACACCCCACCCCTGCAATTACTACTACAAGATATAGTGATGGCCCCCAACTTGGACAACTTTAAAGGGGGTTTAGATAAATTTGTGGATAGGGTTATCAGTTGCTACTAGTCAGGACCTACTGTATAAATTGCCTCTGGTATGACAGGCAACATGCACCTGAAGACTAGTTGCTGGAAATCATGAGTGAGCCAGTGGCGTGCAGCAAAATTTTTAACAGGGGAACAGTTAGGGCCAGAGGCGCCAACTTGCAAGAAGGATGGGGGGATGTCATGCATGTGACATTGCAATGTCCTGACATCGCGCACATGAGCATCACACCTCCCTAAGCCAGCCAGAAGCTTCCTGGGCTTTGCAAAGGAAGTGCCAGGGCTCTGACAGGATGCTGGAGTACTTCTGCTTCCTTCCAAAAGCTGGGTGGTCTTTGGGAAGATGGCAGGACAGATCTTGGACCCATCAAAGCCTCACGCCTACCTCCCTAATCTGGGCAGAAGATTCCTGGGCTTTGGGGAGGAGGCACCAGCAGAAAATTTAGGGGACTAGCCTATTCCCCTTATGACAAAACGCCACTGGAGTGAGCAGAGTGCTGTTGCGCTCAGGTCCTTCTTGTGGGCTTCCCATGGGCATCTGGTTGGTCACTCTAAGAACAGGATTAAGGACTAGATGAGTCTGAACCAGCTAGTCTTGCCGTGTGCTCTTATCCATGTCACAAATGAGGATACTCCTGAGAAGTGGAGGCTGGTCCATCAGGATAACTGAGAATACCCCACCAACCTTAGCCAGCCCTACACCTGCCTACCTCCTTATTTACATGCATCCCAGGGGGTGGCACTGGCTGTCAAGGTCTTCCTCCTTAGTTGCAGTGTTGCCTCTGTTGAACTGCAGAAGGATGGGAACAAAACTAGGATAAGCTGTCTCTGCTCCACCAGCCATTTGTTCTGGCTCTATATATTGTTGGTCTCCCTGCCTTTTGATCTTCCAGTTCCAAAGGGTACCAACCTTCTCTGCTCCTGAGCATATGTGAGAGAGGCGAAGGGGCAGAACCTAGGAGTCCAACAGAGTGGCACAGCAGACAGTGGAAAAGTCAGCAGAATCAGATGTGCTACAAGCAGGAAGTGGAAGCTGGAGCTGATGGGAGTTGTAGTTGAAAACATCTGGAGGGCAGCAGATTGGTAGAGCATCTGCTTAGCTTCAGAAGTTCCTGGCATCTCCAGGCAGAGCTGTGAGAGGCTCCAGTGTGAAAACCTGGAGAGCTATTCCTCAGCTAGATGGACCAAAGGTTTGACTCAATATGAATCAATTTTCTGTACATCTTTCTAGGTTCCCAAAGCCTGAAGTAAACAAAATGGGATGCCTCTGGTTGATGAACTCAGTGTCAGTAAAGGGTGGAGGTTAAAACTTGCTAGAACACCCATGGTAGAGTTTGAGTGTTTAAAGGAGATAACAGTTGGGAGTGGCTTCTCGTTCAGAAGAATGCCTCTTAGTTGTACTGGCATTCCAGCTCTACAATTCTACGATTCTTTGATTCTATGATAAAGTCTTGGTGTCCCACAAGAGCAGCCTCACAATGATACACAACGGTGGAGCTGAAAGCACAGCACCTAGGAATAAGCTGCATCAAATAGCGTGCCACGTACTTCTGGCTAAATATGCATAGGCTCACACTGCACAAAATGTTATCTTTTTCATTATTGAATAGCATCAGGTTTGACTTTGAGATGCAGTGATGGACTTTGTGCAAAGTGAATCTTGAGTTGTGAACAACATCGGATTCCTCCACATCCATATGCTGAATTGTAAGATACTAAGCACTGAGATACACTTTAAAGGATTCATTCAGGACCTTAACATCGCTGAACTGAATGGAGGGGCTAATAGCATTAATACCCCAAAACAGTATTGCTTCTGTTGTAAAGGGAACTTGGATGTAATGGTTCTATACTTAGGGCAAACAATGTCAATGTGGTGCTCTCCAGATGTCATTGGAATCCAGCTCCTATTAGCCCCAGGCAATATGGCCTGTGGTCCAATCAGATCTGCAGAGCACTGTACTGTATTGGCTATCTCTGACTTAAGGAAAGGTGGGCTAAGAGAAGGATGAGAAAAAGGGGGGAAGGGGGATGAAAAAGATGCCATTTGCAAGTTGCATTCTTCACATTCCCAATGAATTGCAGTAGGAAGGATATAATTTTATATGTTGCTATGCAGGCTATTATGTCTACAATAGAAACTGATAATGTGTGACAGCAGCTTATTTCTAGACCAATCATGCACTGGAGAGCTTATCATTTCTAGACAGACTGCTAAGATCCAGTTTTGTTGCCGCCAAATATCGTTTCCATCTGATTTGTAATTGTTTGATGGCCTGTTGTTGGTCACAGTCCAGGTGCTAATGGACAGATGTCCCTATCACAAGACCACCATCACGCTTGATTGCAGCTGTTCCTTCTCTCAGGGCAACTCAGCATTTATTTATTTAGCTACTGAATGTATTACGTGCATTCAACTGCTTTCTTTCCATAGTGAATTACAGAACTGGTTATCTTCATATCAAAGCTATACTCATAGTGAAGAATGGCAGAACAGTGCTAGAAGACCTAAAGGTGTGATATCACATTAGCAAACTAAATTATTGTGGCCATGCCCCTTGGTTCAGCAGGACTCTTCTTCACCTGCCTCTGACAATCACTTTCTTCTCAACTTTAAGATTGCCACCCATGTGGCCACTTTTGGCCATGTCCAGAGTGCATTAGATAATAGTTCAGGACCAGGTCACAAGGCCACACCAGATGAGTCAGGGCAAAGCTGTCACCACATGACTTGCCACAGCCTCTTCCTCACTCCCTGTTGGCCTTGAAAGAGACTATCCATCTGATTTCAGCAGCCCCCCTGCTATCTATCTATCTATCTATCTATCTATCTATCTATCTATCTATCTATTTATTATACTAAAACCAAACTCATTATCCAAGAACAGAACCTTATATAGCTCAAATGGCACCAGACATGTTCATGGAAGTTCAAAGGAACCCCCCTGCAGAAATCATTTCCAAAACTACCCAATAAGGACTGAGGGATCCTCCAGATGACCTATTTATTGAGCATTCATCCTGATTAGCTTGCATAAAGCTTACATGGAATGTGGATGATATCCATTATTTATTGAGCATTGGTACTGGTTTGTTAAAGGGGTATCTATAAGACATTGAGCATTTGTTCTACACTCATTCCAATTTGTCTGTGGGGCACTTAGATGTTTTCCTGTTAATCATTTGTTAATTCCACATTTTCCATTGCATTTTTCTGCCACTTTCTGGACCGCAAAAAGTCCAGTTCTTTTTTTAAAGTGGATTTCTGGTGCTTTAATCCATTTTAATTGCATAAACCAGGGGTCTGCAACCCGCGGCTCCGGAGCCGCATGTGGCTCTTTTACACCTTTGCCGCGGCTCCGGGGCGGATACTAGTGAGGGGAGGAGGCGCATTGTGCGCCCCGAGACTCCCCACTGTGGCGGGCGCTGTACTGGCTGTGACGTCGCATGGGGGCGGTGCATGCGTTAGTCACGCACCGTCCCGACGTCACCTTCCCGCCCGCTGTCAGATCGCGGCTCCGGAGACATATTTGTTTTAAATGTCACAATGGTTTTGCGGCTCCCAGGTTTTTTTTCCTTCGGAAATGGGTCCAAGTGGCTCTTTTTGTCTTAAAGGTTGCAGACCCCTGACCTGGGACATGTGCAGGGAGGAAAAGTCATTGATAAGCTACCGGTAACCAAGGAGGGGGGTTTAAAATACATTATCAAGTAACCACACCCACCTTTGCAGACTCAATCTAGATTGAAGGCAGCATGTCGAGGATGAGCATGGATAATTCTGGATTGAGAAAAACTGTGCTTTTGCTCTGCAAATGGATTAGTGTGTACAGTCTCTGAACAGGAACAATACAATATTTTGTTGCGGGTCCTTTTACTTTATTTATTTACAACATTTCATTCATTAGAGTAGTAACAATGGAAACCACTAGGGTTTTCAATTTTTCATGTTTTAACATACAAATTTTCATTTTCATAGTGTACTGTTGTTATAGGGTATGTGCTATGAGCTATGATTTTAACACTCTCAGAGAAGTGCAGTTGCTAAATTTATGCCACTCCTCTAGTTGAGAAGAATTCTGAATTCAGCATGCTTACATTTACATTAGCTAGTAATTACAACAAACATGGTTAAATGGGAGCAAAACCCGTCTTTGGCAACAGTCTCAATTTCAAGGCTATGTTTTGTGAAAATTACAAAATTTCCTGTCAAAAAGGGAACTGAAGTGTGCAAATGGTTGCTCTGAATGAATGTCATGCAGATGAACTCCTATAGGAGAATTGCATAATTTGGCACTTTAATGCTTCTTTTGTGCCTCTCAGTCCTCCTCCTCCAATATTTTATCTGCTAGTAACGCAGTTAGGGACTGAATTAAACCTTCTGCCCAGTTACCCATGAGACCTCAAACAGGGTACAGAATTTTACAGCGACCGAGGACACCTGTAGATTCACAACCCGATTTCATGATTGAACATATCCTACCCCTTTCCCAGTGACTTTTCAACCCATGTGGGATTTAGTCTTTTTTTAAACAACAACAACAACAACAACAACAACAACAACAACGCACTTTCAGCTTCTGGGGGCACTGCTTTGGAGAAGGGCATACTGAAGGTAGTGTCACTTTGTACATTGAAAATGATCAAGGAGCCCTCCAGAACAGTGGGAGGATTTCCGCAGGTGTATTCTTCAACATGCCATTGATGCAATAATAGCTTATTAATAGTGGATTTGTACTGGACCATTCAAACATCACTCTGCTTTATTAGTTGTTCTGCAATGCTTCTCCAGTGCTGCTGCATTACTGCCATCTGAAGGGACACTCTTGCCAGAAGCTGAGTTGGAATATACCCCAGTTCAGCAAAGGTACCACCAAGGCCAAGAAGCTGCCAGCATGGTTAACACACATAGTTAATTTATTGGAGGCAAAAAAGCATATTGCCCCCCCCAAAAAAAACAATTTAAAATCATCATAATCAATGACTTATTAAAATAGATTATAAGCAGGAAACAGGCTAGGGTAGTGGTAGGACCTTTGGAGGAAAGGGAGGCTGCATACAGGAGGAAAAGGAGATTTCAGACACGCTGAATGAATTATTTGCATCTATATTTACTACAGAAGACATAGGTTAGATCTTTGTGCCTAAACTTTCTAAAGAAAGGAGTCAGAGGAATGAAGACAAATAATGGTAATACCTCTAGGACATATGGGCAAATAAAATGAAATCAAGCCACTGGATCTAGAAAATATCCAGTTAAGAATTCTTAAAGAACTCAAATAGGAAATTGTTGATCTTCTAACAAAATTATGTAACATCCCCAAGAATGGCTTCTGTACCCAAGAACTGGAAAGTGGCCCATGTAATGACAATTTTTTTAACACTTTCTGAAGAGATCCAGGAAACTACAGGCTGGTTAGCTTAATGTTTGTTCAGTCAAATCCTCCATGTTTAGAGGTATTATGAATAGCAGTTGCTTGGTTGGGGAGAGGAAAAAAATTACTATTGCCCTCATGAGTCCCAATGAGAGGGGAAGCAATATATCAGTAATTATGATGATGTGCTTGTGAGCTTCTCAGAGACATCTGGCTTGCCACTGTGGGAAACAGGATTCTGAAGTATGCTAGGCACAGGATCTTTGGCCTGACCCATCAGGGATATGTGTATGTGTGTGAGATGGAGGGTTGGAGTGTGAGAGAGATGGATAAAATGAGTATGTGAGACAGAGAGATGTAATGACTGTATGTCTGTTAGAGAGACGGTATGTGCACATGTCTACGTGTGTGAGAGAGAAACAGTATGTATGTGAGCATGAATGAGATACGGAGGGCATGCATGTGAGAGAGATGGGAGTGTTTGTGTTTGTTTGTGTGCGAGAGAGAGGTGGGCGGACAGTGAGAGATGTATAGAGAATGTTTTCGTGTGTGAGATAGAGTGAGCAGGGAGCCTGTGTGAGAGAGAGATGCAAGTGTGTGTGTGGGAGATAGTGATGGGGTGTGTGTATTAAGAGAGATCAATAGAATGATGATGATGATTTATTAAATTTGTAGACTGCCCTTCATCCAACTATCACAGGGAAGTTCACAGCATAAAATGCAAAATGAGAACACAAAATGCATAATAAAACAAAGAGACCAATAACTCTACCCCCAACACATTGAAAAGGCCATAGAATGTTAATCAGCCAAATGCCTGGTTGAAGAGAAACCTTTTCGCATGGTAAAAAAGAAGAAGTGTATAACAAAGGCACCAAGACAGCCTACCTGGGGAGAGCATTCCACAAATGGAGCCACTGCGGAAAAGGCCCGTTTTCATGTTGTCACCCTCCAGACCTCTCATGGAGGAAGCACACAATGATGGGTCTCACATGACGATGGCAGGATCCAGGTTGGTTCATATGGGATGAGGTGATCCTTGAGGTATTGCAGTCCTGAGCTGTTTAAGGCTTTATAGGTTGAAGCCAGCACTTCAAATTGGGTCTGGAAACTAATTGGCAGCCAGTGTAATTGGGCCAGGATCGGTGTAATATGCTCAAACTCTTGCCCCAGTGTACAACCAGCTAGCCAAATCCTGCACCAGCTGAAGTTTCTGAACTATCTTCACAGGCAGCCCCACCTACAACATATTGCAGTAATTGACCTGGAGGTTACCAGAGCATAAGATGACAGAAGTCCAAATAGGTGTACAACTGGGCCACCAGCCAAAGTGGATGGGAGGCACTCAGGGCTGCTGAGGCCACCTGAGCCTCAAGAAAGGATCTAGAAGAAACCCCAAGTGACATACCTGTTCCTTCAGAGGGAATGTAACCCAATCGAGAGCAGGCAACCTCCCATCCATCCAGTCTAGGGAATGTGTGCTATATGTGTTATGTGTGTGAGAGAAATGAGCTTGGGTGAGAGTTGGAGTGAATGTGTGTGAGAGAGAGTGATGGAGCCAATGTGTACGAGAGAGACAGAAAAAGAGGGCTGGAGTGAGCTTCTGTTAGGAGGGAGAAATGGACCGAATGTGTGCAGGTGTGTGTGAGAGAGATGCAGCGACAGTGAGGGATGGGACGAGTGAGTGTGTATGACAGGGTGAGGCATGGATGGTGAACCGAGCCTGGCGCGTGTGTGCACTTGCGAGTGTACGTGCTTGTGCTTGTAAGACAAGGAGCGTGTGTGTGCACCACCAGCTCGCCTGCCCGCCCGCCGGCACACATTCTGGCGGGCGGAATCCCCCCAGGGCCAGCGAGAGGGCTGAGGCGTGGAGGGAATCGCGACAGGCGGGCGAACCATGGTGGCCGTCACCTGACGCCGCCGCAGCTCCGCCGCCATTTTGTCTGGGAGTGGGAACGCGAAAGGGGGAAAGAGATCGGCGAGGAGGAGGAGGAGGAGGGAGGCGTGGTGTAGGAGGAGAAGGTAGAAAGGGGACGGGGTCCCAGCTGAGAGGGCGGACAAGCAGGCAGGAAGGCAGGCGGAAGGAAGGGCGAGAAGGAGAGGATCTGTCTGAGGCAGAGGCGCCCGCCAGAGCGAGCCGGAGTCCTCTGAGGGAAGGAAGGAGCCTCCGTCCGCCTGGCCTCGGTTGAACCCCTCAGCGGCAGCAGGAGGAGGAGGCTCCAACAAGGCCGGTGCACTGGGCTGGGCTTCTCCTTGGTGGGGCGGTGGCCGGCCCTCCTCCTCCTCCTCCCTGCCGCCCCGTTGCCCTCTCGGCCCTCCTCCTTCTGCCGCCGCTGCTGCTGAGGGGATTTGGGCGCCGGGGAATTCCTCGCCCTGTCGCCGCCGCCGCTTTATTTTGGGGTCCACAGGGGAGCTGGAAGAAAAGAGCCTCAAGGCCGCGCGACCACCACCACCTTCCTCCTCCTCCTCCTTGTCGTCGACATGTCGGGCCAGTCGATCACGGACCGGATCACGGCGGCGCAGCACAGTGTCACCGGCTCGGCTGTCGCCAAAGCCGTCTGCAAGGCCACGACCCACGAAGTCATGGGCCCCAAGAAGAAGCACCTCGACTGTGAGTAGCGCAGCCGTCGCGGGCCCGCCAGGAGAAGGGCTTGACGGAGCCTTGGTGGGTGGGCTGGTCGTGATGGTGGCGGCTAGTCCCAGCTGGGGAACCCCTCGGATGGGGCTCTCCCTGCCGGCCTTTCCAGCCCCCGGGGGAATGACCTGCCGAGGAGGGAAGGGTCGCCGCCGCCGCGGGGATTGACAGCGCAGCCCTGAGCATGGCTGTTCAGATGTCAAGCCCCGCTACGCGTTCAAAGGGGAAACGCTCTCTGCTAGTTGGGGTGTGTGTATATGTGTGTGCGTGTGTTTTAGGATTTCAATGCAAAAATCACACGAGGAGTGAGTGGGGCTGGCTGACTTTCCAACCTCGCCCCGTTTGCGGGTCAGAGCGAAACCGTCAGACTTGGTGGGTATAGGTTTAGTTTTGAAAGGGCTGAGCGCAATGCCACTCCTGGCAAGGAAAGCAAGCAAAGCAGTTGGGCGGGGGGGGGGGGAGGAGGTTGCAGCACGACTAACAAACTAGGTTTGATAGGGTTTGTTTCTGGAGGTTAAGGTTGCAGTTTTGTGCTTGCATACCTGGAAGGAAACCCCGTTTAACTTTATTTTTGAGGAGGTGGGGTTTTAGGATTGGGCTGTTCAAACACAAATGGCTTGCTGAGTGCAATGTATGTTTAACTTTCGGTGTTAAAACATAACTCTCAAATTGGCCGTGATGGGTGTGTTAAAATACTAGTACTAGTTCAGGGTTGTCAAGACAGACAGGAGAAATTCATTTAGGAGGCTTGACAGAGACATTACCAGCTGGGCAGAATAGGGTTGTTTTGTGGTTGAAATTGGACAAAATAGATTCTTGGCAGGGTGCAGGGGAAGGATATTAAAGCAGGAAAGTTTTGTTTTTTCTTAGTTTTATTTCCCCCTCTCCCTTAATCCCAGGACTTGATAATGATGGCAGTTCATTTCCAGTGACACATTGACTCCTTGATTGTTGAGCTAGTTACCAATTGTATTCTTGGGGGTATGTGGTCTTCTCCATTACTCCATCACTTGATATTACAGTACCAGACTTTCTGGTTGTGCTTACTTTGATAGTTGGTCGTGTATGCAACATTTGCAGTAGGAATGAGATCCTGCCAGTATTGCAACAGTTGTCAAAAATTAGTGGGGGTGGGGACTCGGAGTGAAATGTTGACAGCCCCTTTCTTTTGCAGACTGAAGACTTGCTTTTTCAGAGCCTCTTACTAGACCGAAGACCCACTTTTTAATTTCAGCCTGTACCCAGGTCTTGTATATATGTCTGTGACTTGGGCTTGGGGAGAGATCCAAAGTTCAGTAGTATTTGCTCATAGAAGGTCCTAGGTTCAATTACCAGCATTTCTTGTTAAAATAGAAAGGTGGTGCTGGGTGGAATCAGTTATCAATTCGACCCTAAAAGATCATTGCTAGCCAGAGTAGAAATTATGTGGTATAAGTCAGCTTCTAGTGCTTTGATTTTTTCCTTTCTAGGAAGAGCAGGTGCAGAGGATGACAGCGGGGCTTCTTACAGTTGGGTAGAAGAGAGAATTTCAGGTGATGTGGGGTAATTGAAGCTGGGCCTGCAGAAACCACCTTTGGTGTAAAACGTGAGAGTCCTGTCCTTTTCTGCACTTTTTCTCTCCTGCTGATCAAACAAAGTCAGGTTTTCACCCACTTGTGAGTCCTGGCAAAGTGGGAAGTTTAAAGCAGACGTTTTAAAATGGGCTAAAAGGAAAGGTGGTGTGGATGTAAAATGCTTTTATCAAACAGTATCAGTATACCTGGCTATCCTTGAATAGGATTTACCTGTTGCTGTGCCCACCTGCCCCCCAAAAGCAAAGTAATGCTGTTGCTTTCATTAGTAAGGTCATTAGCTTTTAGATTCCCCCCCCCCCAATCTTGTGAATTTACATTGCAACTTCCAAATAACTGAAATTAAAATATCTGTTCCCTAAGAGGTCAGTGAATGAATATTGTCAAATGACTCTCATCATAATGGAATCTGCCTCCAAATAAAGAACATTCTTAACCTGATGCCTCAAAGGTCTGAAGTCTTCTGTTAACACTTTGACCAGATAAGATATTGTACTCTGCTTACTTGGAGTTTAGCAGTCTTGTTTTACATGTATGGTTAAAAACTGCAGTCCTGGAAGATGAAAGTTTTCATCCTGAAGTTAGAGTAGCAAGCCAGTTGAGAAATTGCCCAGTTTGTCTCACCTCAGTCATAAGTTTGCTGGGAAAAGTCACTATCTCTTGGCCTCAATCTTTATCTGCAGTATGGGACTAATACTAGGCTATCTTATGTGGATGTTGCAAGGATTTCTGAGATAATGTATCTGAAGTACTTTGAACACTCTAAAGTGTTTTATACATGTTCAGTAATGCTGTTTCATTAGTGCTGTATGTTTCATAATGTATTCAACAGCATGCATAAAACACTGTCTACCTAGAAATCTACTTGTTACCCTTTGATGTGGAGAAACTGTGTTGACATGAAATGTAGTTACTCTGCTGCATATTGCAAAACATATATTGAATCTGATTGTTGCTTGGTGTGAGTGTGTTTCCTATTACTTTCAGGGACAACTCCCTCTGACTTACCGGGGCTCCAGCTACTATGTGGTGCAGTAACAATGTGCATTTCCCATGTCTTACTCTGTGATTAAATATTTCTTTGTGAATACTGATTTGTTTATGATGTACTCTTCGATCCTGTTTCTGCAAATATATAAACTGTTTTGCAGGGCAAAAGCCACCCCCTTTTGAGCCCTTCTTGTATTTTCATTTTTTATTTTTTTTAAAAAGCCAGTATCTAGACACTCTTTACAAAGCAATACATAAGAGGCAGGCACTATTTTACTTAGTTCAATAAGAAACATTAGTTGCTTACAGTGTTCTGACTAGTGATTGCAAAGGCACTGTGGTGACTGATAAGAATTTAAGCGTTTATTTTAATGTTTAACTTGACTTGTGATAGCCCCCATCAGGTATCTTTGGTGTCGTCCACCTCCTGCAGCAGTATTTCTGGCTACAAGCCCATTGTGTGTTTAATTCCAAAAGATTATTGGGACTTCTTGTGCTCAAAAGCTGAATCTTTCAAAAGCAATCATATTCTGAAGTCTGAATAATTATGTAGTCCCTGTTGTCATCATTGGTATGCTAGCATCTTAGAGTCTTTTAAGTATAACACAACATTTTGTTGTCTGGATCATTTCTCTACTGCGGTTGTGAAGTCACCCAAGGCCTAGGTCATAATGTAACCTTCATATGTGCTTTTGAAGAATGATAGTCTTCAGAATGAAAGGAAGTATAAATTAATTGTAACATCCGAAGTTCTTGATCCCAGAAGGTTAGTATGTGCAGCTGTTGCAGCAAACAACAAAGAGTGCTTTGGCACTTTAAGGACTAAACTTATTTATTGATGCTTGTGTATTTAAGAGTAGTTTACAAAGAGTGTTTTGGCAGTTTAAACTTACTTATTGATGCTTGTGTATTTAAGCATCAAATCTTAGTAACCATAGCTCCAATATACTGTCTATAAAATCAGAAGAATATTTTCTTGTGGTTTCTGTTTCCTGTGAAAGGTTGAAGTTCAGATGCAAAGTTGAAATCAATAATTGAGGAATAATTGATATTGATTTATATATATTAGTAACATTGTATTAATGTAATATTTTATTTTTATATGTAACTATGTATTTTTGTACTATTTTGCATCAGGAAATTAAGAGGTGTTGACATTATGTTATTGAAGAGTTTTAAAAGCAATATCTATCTATCTATCTATATCTGTACTTTTTGCCCATTTGTTAAAATGAGTCTATAATGCGAATCTCACTCCACTGGAATAATTAAGTGCTAATAATTCTTTATACAACATGCCATTATCATGAAGTTCAAGAAGAGCTGTGAAGTGCTTATGTGATTTCTTGTACATGAAGCATTGTTTTTTTAGGTTGTGGAAAAAATGGTTCTGCTTAATCCACTAGTTTCCTTTGTTTGAAAAATGGCTTTTATTTAATGCTGACTGTGTAAGGAAAGGTTGGTGGTTTGGAATTATCTGAAGCTGGGAGCCATTGGGGTGTTTGTATTGAAGAGGTTATCAAGCACTGCTGTGCTGGTTTTCTTTATAGAAGCGGAATAATCTTGTTTTTTAGGATTGTTAATACAGGGTGGATGTGGGTAAGAAAAGATATGTAAGGTAGATAAATGGTATGCACTTACTCAAAGCTTTCCTCTTGTCTTCCTTCTTCACATAGCACTTACAAGAATGTATGATCATCTCTTTAACACTTTCAAAGAAGAAGTATACCAGTTGCAGTAAAAATGAAACTAGAACGGTATCTTAGGCAATAAGTGAAAATTTGGGTCCAGAGAGAGGGTTGATCAGAAGCCCAGCAAAACTGATGTGGTCTTTCACAAACTGTGAATGCTCTCCAGCTTAGACTGCCATTTGGCATATCATAAAACTTTCACACCATGCATCATAATTGATACTTCAAACATGCCAAGATTCCTGCACTTCATGTTTTTAAAGGATTGTTTTTGTAAGTTACTCTACACAGAAGGAGAGATGATCCATTGACAATCATAGCCTCTGGTTACAAAATTTGTACATCAGAACAGATCACCTGCGTATCAAATAATATAAAATATGCTTTTGTTTGTTTATTCATGAATCCCCTTTTTGTGGCAGCTTGGTATACTTTGTTTCCCAACTGTTTATCCCTTCATAGTTGAATGGATATTTGTTTTGGTTTTGAAAACTTTGAAATATGGATGGGAAGCCTATGGCCCTCCAGATATTGTTGGAATCCATCCTACATCAGTCCTAGCTAGCATGGCCAGTAGTCAGGGATAATGTAGTCCAACAGCATCCCTATCCCTGCTTTAGGATAACTATAGTAATCTTTCTCTCAGTCTGCCCTCTGTCCAAACATGGTATCTGATAGCAATCTGGTTTCTGATTGTGAGTGGGTTATCCTGGCACTGTGGTTTATTTATTTTTCCAACTGCTGGACACACTTGAGAGAATAATTCATTCTGATACAATCTTGTATTTGTATCTTGCTGAGCAAAGAGCACTGGCAGTGGTGGTACTTTGCAGATGTAGTAGAGAGATAGTAAGGACACCAAGGTATTGTTTGCCAATGCAATGGATAGAACATTGAACCTGAATTAAAGGCAATTTTGGGAGTTTGGGCCCAGTCACTGAGCTGGTTTGCACACTTAATCTTAACTATGGTTTAAAGGTGAAAGTGCATTGTGCTGATGCATGGGACCAACAAACCTTGGTTATTGTTTGTGATTTGTTTGGAGCCAGGTTTAGTTGTAACTCTAAAACAAATCATAGCTTAGATCTTGCTGGCATGGCAGAGAAGAAGCAAAGCAGCCGTGATTTAGCCCTGTTTACCAGCACAAATCATAGTTAACCTTAATTGTGGCTTAAAGTGGCAGGCAAATGAGGCCACTTTGTCTCAGCCTAAGGTTGTTATAAGAATTAAATAATAGCATGCATGCTGCCTTGAGTGTTTTGGAGGAACCAGTCGAGGGATGCAGATGTAGTTTAAAAACGTGTGCCCTTATAATAGGCATTTCAGTGTGAAGATAAGGAGAATTAACTTAAAACTGGGTGATCTGAGGGGCCCTACTAGCCATATGTCTGCAAGAAATTATATCCTGCAAAGATATAATAGTGTATTTAACACTTATAAAGTGCATAACATGTTCTAAGCGCTGCACAGATATTAAAGGTAAGGCAGTTTGTATACATTCACATTTATACACTTTACACCTGAATCTTTAGCTTGTTTATGTGTTTTCATCTTCATTGTCCAGAGATGGCCACTGTACTGATATTAGAGAAACTTCTTTTTTGTTATCTTTTGAGGAGGGAGGTTTTTATGCATTGACTTGTACTGCCATTTTAGTGTATCCTTTCATGATAATTCTACTAGGAGAGCTCCAGTTTTTCTACTGACTTAGCTAAAGGAAGCTATAAATGGCAACCAACAACGAAATATTGCAATGTTGCCTCAGAACCTAAATTCTGGAAAATTATTGTAAATATGTTAGCACACTATCAGGTTTGGAGTAAATCAGCACTAAAAGTTACTTTGAGAATAAAGCTGAGGAAAAGAGGTATAGATTAGTTACAGTATGCAGCAGCAAAAGATAATCGTGAGAAAACCATGGAAGAGTGGGAGGGAAGTCAACTTTTTAAGTGAATGTATACTGGAAAATGTTTGATCAATTGTATTTTATTTGTGAAAATTTATAAATAAAAATAAAACCAACCTAAATTCTAGGCTCCACCCAGCATGGAACTGGAGCCTTGGATTGCTGCTTGGGGCTCATAGAAAACACCTCTTTTCTTTCCCATTATTTTGTATACCAGTGATTCCCAACTGGTGGTCAGAATTTTCAGAAGTAGAGGGCTTGGCTTTTGAAAAACAGGGGTTCCATAGTACTTAGCTATGGAAACCACTGGTATATACCAAGGGTTCAGAACTGGAACTAGCTGTCAGCCTGAACCAGTTTTATTACTGCAGGGAGGTGGGGATGAGGTGGAGTGTTGCTTAGGGATAACGGTTTGTGGTTTTCTTCAACTTTATGGCATAAATATTCTTTCTCTCCCCTCCTCCTAATGCTTATTTCCAGATTACTATAAACTGTTAAGGGCTCAACAGGTCACTTCCTGTCTCTTGCTTTCTTAAGTTAACACATTCAATATTTCATTGCTCAGCTGCCCATAACCATGGACTTCAGGGTTGTTCACAATTCCACTTGTCCTGTGCCTAGAAAACACGGGCCTGAGAGGTTTTCCACTTGCCCCGTGTTTTCTAGACATGGATCCAAGCGGTATTTCATTTATCCCACCCATTTCCCCAGGAAAACCCACTGTTTACCACTGAATCGGAACAAATGTCAATCCACAGAAAAACTGATAGAGGTTGATGTTTGCTCCAATTTAGGGGTTTCTGAGAGAAAACGGGGGGCGGGCGGGGCGGGCGGACTATCAAATCCCAGGCAAACCAGGGGTTGGGGATGACATAGGCAGTCAGCTGTAGAACACCCATCAGACTTCTGCAGCTAGTTGGCACAGCTGCAGCACTTCCCAGCCATTGTGGATCGGGCTCAGGGGAGTTGTAGCTTCTTAGTAGGTACTGTTCTGAGGATTAGTTACAATAACACCTCTTTGGCTGCTGCACAGCAGCTGAACCATGCAGTCTGAACACAAGATATGCCTGGGGTTTGCCAGGGTAAAGAATGCCAGGGATTTAGAATACAGTAGCCTACAGCACTGCATGGCACAACAGAGTTCTGAATTGGATCCTTGTATGGTAATGGAGGAAATCAGAACTTGTTAGTCTCAGAGGCATGCTGTGACAAGAAACACCCTAAGGAGCTCCTTTTTTTTGGAAATGCAGAAAACAGTTGTAAGTTTATGATGATCTCTAGCAGATACTGTAATACAAAGTTCTTTTGTAAGGAAGATGTAGGCTAGAAGAAGTACAGTACTCCTTGTAGTAATTATGCAGAATTATTATGGAGAATAATTATGCAGAGCTCATGAGTGCAATACAATAGAAACCAAATTGGGTTAGCTTCCAGTGGTTTCATGTAAATGTTAAAAAGACTGGGGGCCTCTATAACCATGAGTCCTCATGTTTGCTTCTTGTTACCTGCACCTTTCCCTTTTCTCCTCTGTGTTGGTCTCCCAACTGTGGAAATTTATAGACCATAAGATCTTCAAGGCAGGGATCTGTACTTTGGTTAAGTTACTCTTAAAACCCCATGCACAGTGATGATGGTATTGTTGTAGTAGTAATAATTATAATAGAACTCAGATGAATAAAATTTCCAAAACAAGCATATGAACTAGCAGCTTTTCAGATAATCATTTGCTGGCATTAGTGGGGATGGATCTGGTTTTTTGTACCTCATCCTGTGAGCCATCACCTATAGTCTCCATTTATTTCTAGTGTAATGTAAAGGCTTATTCCTCTTCAGAGCAGCCCTGCCCCATTTCTGAGGATCGAGGCCACTTAGCTTCAATGATCTTCAATCTTCAATGAGCTTCAGTCTTCCTTGATCCACAGAAATGGAACAGGGCTGCTATTTCCATCCTTTTTCTCCTGGTCATTTCTGTGAAGCAGCAACAGCAGAGCTTTTTAAACAGCTGCAAGTGAAAGAGGGAAGCATCAAGGAAGAGTTGAATGTTGCCTCCATAGTTGCCGTTGGGTATAAATGTTGGTAAACAATTCCTGTGCTGCTTTCTGTGCACATGGTCTTCATATATGCAAAGAGAAGAGTAGGAACATGTCAGGAGAAGAAAAGGCAGTATTCAGTATCATAATGCTTTCTCCCCATGGAAGATGTGTGTCACTGAAATTCTGAAGTTTTGTTATAAAAGACCAATACACAACTCTATCTTGGTCATTGTTTCAGAATTCTCAGAATCGGTAAATTAACCTTCATTAAGCCAGATGTTCATATGTGTAGTGAATTGTTATCTTGGATTTTGTTACTATTGAATTTTAATGAGATTTCATCATAATGTGTGATATTGAAACACAAATTTTCCTTCACTTCATTCACTAAAACTCTGTGTTGTGTTAATGTCCACTAGCTTCAGTCTATGTGGTCTCATGTAGATCTGAAGGTTTGATCAGATCATCCATCTACACAGTTTATAGCAATAATTTCTATGTAGTAGAGGTGGTAGACATTTTTGTTTACCTGGGTTCCACCATAACCAACAACCTTTCCATTGATGCTGAGCTGGACAAGTGTATTGGCAAAACATCTATGGCAATGGCTTGCCTCTCCAAAAGGATATGGGAGAATGTGATGCTAACGTCCAATACCAAGATGAGCACACTGCTTTGTGATAGTGAGACATGGGCAACTTGCACCTGCCAGGAGCTTGGTCATGCCCACACAATGGAAGATAACAGGACCCCCAAGGACATGCTCTGTGAGGAGCCTGGCTTCAGGCACTAGGCCTGTTGGCAGACTAATTCTGGTTTGCAAAGATGTCTGCGAACATAAAGGCTGGCAACATTAACCCTGCCATGTGGAAAACCCTTGCAGACAACCACAGTGCCTAGAGACGGACAGTCAGGTTGTGTATCCACAGCAGTTACCAGAGGAGGAATGACCACCGGGAAGAGCACAGAAAGAAGAAACGCCTTGGTACATCTGTAGTAGCACAATTGGATGCTTTAATCTGACCCAGCTGTAACAAAACATCTCTCTAATATTGGTCAAACTTCCAGCAGTTTGGCTTCACCCCCAAGTGTGCACTCCTCCATTGTCTCTTGAGGCAGATGAATTTCAACAACAATATGTAGTTAACCAGCACTGATGGGGAAATGATGCATTTGAAATTGCGAATGTTACAGGTGCCCATTGTGGTTTTAGTAGTTCATAATCTTTATTTCTGTTGGCTTATAACACCTTGCTTTCAGGATTTGCACTGACTGCCAGTTTGCTACTGGGCGAAATTCAAAGTGTTATTAAAAAGGTAAAGGTAAAGGACTCCTGACAGTTAAGTCCAGTTGCAGCGCTCATCTCTCTTTCCAGGCCGAGAGAGCCGGTGTTTGTCCACAGACAGTTTTTCCGGGTCATGTGGCCAGCATGGCGAAACCAAAGCAGCGCATGGAAACACCGTTTACCTTCCCACCGAAGCAGTACCTAATTATCTACTTGCACTTTCTGGTGTGCTTTCGAACTGCTAGGCTGGCAGCTGGGACCGAGCAACGGGACCTCACTCCGTTGCGGGGATTCGAACTGCCGAGCCCAAGAGGCTCAGTGGTTTAGACCACAGCGCTACCCGCACCCCCAAAATGTTATTACTGACATATAAATCTCTATGAAGCTTAGGACCAAGTTATAAGAGACTGCCTTACCCTTTATACACCCAGTAGATTGTTGCAGTCTGTGGGAGAGTTTCTGATGCAAGTTACAAAGATCTCAGAAGCCCACTCTGTGGAAAAGCATTCCTGTTGAGATGTGACAGGTGCCCACTATCTGCACTTTTCGAAAACAATTTAATATACTTTTGATCTGACAGATTTTCCCCAGCTGGATAATGGGTCTTCACCTGCTTCATACATGCACCTTCCTTGGTGCTTTTCTCCACATAATTGCTCTTGGGTATTCTCTTGTGCATATGATCGTATGGAGAAACACAACCTCTGAATAAGCAAGCAGTGGTGGGGGCGCCATAAGGTACTGCCACAATCATTTAAATTGCTTGCTGAAGGGATTGATGCACATCTCATATTGCATTTTATACCCAGGGGTGTTTGGAAATGGCCAGGAAGAGAAAATCTTTATCTGAACTGGCCCAAGAGGTGGCTTATGTGATCTATTAGTGGAAGGGATGCTGACATTAACTTCTGATACAGATTTATATATACACCATATTGCAATTATATTAATGTCACTGCCCAGCAATAGGTCTATGTATGCATTTGTTTGTTCAAGAGATTTATAACCTACCCTTCCAGTACATTTGCATTCCTCAGAGCAGCTTGTCAGAGTAATGAAATGTGAAAATATATTTGTTCATTTTTATTGAGAGTCATCCAGCAAGCACATTTACAGATCACAATACACAGATCTCATTCTTCACTAAACATGCACTGTTGCATCTTGCCTTAGCTAGTAGTAAAGAAGGTTGCTTTCATTTTAGTCCAAAATGTGGATTCTTTTTATTGTGAGCCTTCCCAAGACTAGAGATTATGTGGTTGCAGGAGGTTTGTGTGTGGGAAGCATGCAGGGAAACCAAACTAGAAATTAAGGCATACTCCTCACAAGCAGCAGTAGTCTGCTTTCTAAGAAAACTTGGGGTTCCTTTTCAGTGTGTTTAAAACTGTTAGCAATAGACATTTCTTGGAGAATAATGTTTTTATGCAACTTGCATGAGGCTGGATATGATCATTGTGATCCTGGGAAAAAACTATGATGATTAGAATCTGAGGCAAACACACTGAATTGTTCTGGTCAGTATTACAATAGAAACACTATATTTTCTTCTGAACTGCAACTTGCACTGTTTATATCTCTTGATAAATTCAAGAAGCTTGTGTACAAATCAATGTGATTTACTAGGAAATCCATAAATAGGTAAAGGGACCCCTGACCATTAGGTCCAGTCGTGACCGACTCTGGGGTTGCGGCGCTCATCTCACTTTATCGGCCGAGGGAGCCGGCGTACAGCTTCCGGGTCATGTGGCCAGCATGACTAAGCCGCTTCTGGCGAACCAGAGCAGCTCACGGAAACGCCATTTACCTTCCTGCCGGAGCGGTAGCTATTTATCTACTTGCACTTTGATGCGCTTTCGAAATGCTAGGTTGGCAGGAGCAGGGACCGAGCAACAGGAGTTCACTCCGTCGTGGGGATTCGAACCTCCAACCTTCTGATCGGCAAGTCCTAGGCTCTGTGGTTTAACCCACAGCGCCACCCACGTCCCTGATAGGAAATCCATAGATACCTTTAAATAACTGGATCTTTCGCATATTCATATAGTGGATGGTTGGTTCCATAATTCAAGGGAAAATTTGAAGAAAAATAGGACTGTAAGTCTTCATAACATTTAACCTATTTTTCCTTGTCCCCCCCGCCCCCCACCCACTGCTTAATGTAACAAGTTTCCTGATTAAGAGTTCTGAAAAACTTTAAAGTTTGCCACAATTTTGTTACATTTTGGGTTGGTTCCAGTTATTTGCTCAACTCTGGATTTGGAAGTATTTTTCTTACAGGCCAGCATTACTATCTTTGGTTTTCATAAATTGAAAAAGTATTTGCAGTTAAGGTTGTATAGCTTTGTCCTCCAATTTGGGGTGTCCATTTTAAATAAATCCTTAGTTCTCAAGCTATGGGGCAGCTCTTCCGCCTTTGGGGGGGCACCTGGTGGAGGGCTCAGAATTCTCGGAAATGACAAGCAATAGATGCCTTTTTCATCCCCCTCACCAGGAGCTGGTTCTTTCTTTCTTTCTTTCTTTCTTTCTTTCTTTCTTTCTTTCTTTCTTTCTTTCTTTCTCCTTATATTATTTACATTCATTTCTCTCCTTTCCCTCCAATATTGTTCAAGGCTACTAACAATAATAATCCTACTACATTTTTTGAAAAGAATATGTAGAATATAGCAATCGGGTTTACACCTGGTACAAAATGCAATTGTAGCAGTACAAACAGACCTCAGATGTGGATCATTATGTGCGCACAATTGGAATAATGGGTGTGGCAGAAAGCATTTCCCTGACAACAGAGATCCAGTAGTTGTGAGAAACAAGGTATTGGTGGAGTAAATTAGATATTATTCCCTGAGGTTGGTTCTTAGTCTTCCAGGTCTAATGCTTTTCTTCTAATTGTCAAGACGAGCAGCAGTTAATTGATCTTGTGTATCCCCTCATTAAAGGCTCAGCTCTTCTAGACAGCAGCACCTGCCACACAGTGGTGGAAAGCTAATGCACAGCATCTTCAGTTTTTTATGGAAATAGTCATATCTCAGTAGGAATGTTGTTCCATGAAATAGGAGCATCCACACTGAAAGCCCAGTTGCTGTGAACAGGCGTCTGATATTTTAGGGGCTTCTGTCTGTAGCTACTAACCTTTATCCTTTACCTTTAGTAGTGGTAGTAACTGCATACCACTGCATGCGAAGATCACTGCAGATTCACAGACTATTTGTGCTGGGCTAGAGGCCCCAGAAGGGTAAAATAGGTTTTTAAAAGGGGCCTGAGTTCAAAAAAATGCGAAGAACACTGGGCGGGGGAGCATTGCAGGATTTTTTGGCACATGTTCACATTTATAAATTGATCCCTGCTGTTTGGAATGCATGAGTTAAAAGAAGGCAAGCAAAAGGAGAGCCTGATACTGTGGCAAGCTGTAGCAGTCCTTGGGGAATTGCCCTTTGCCCTTCTAAGTCCATAGTTGCCTTGCAAGTTCTGAAGATAGTTCAGTACTTTGTGTGAGCTGTGGCCAGGATGACGGTCATCTTTGGGGACTTAGCCCTTTTGAAAAACTACTCTAAAAGAGCAAGAATACTGTAGTTGTAAGAAGTTTCCTTCCACCTACCCGTGGAGGTTTACTCACATTTCGTAACTCTTAACGTAATCACGTATTTCATGATTACAGTTTTACTTGTGCTGCTAGCTGCTCTGGGACTAAGTAGAAAACAGGCTAGATATACAGTAGTAGCTATTTACCATTATTGCCACCCTGCTACAAGTTCCCTTCCTTGCTTTGTTGGTTGATATTTGCAGGGTGGGGATCCCTGTAGTGCAGCACCAGTGTAGCCTGGCCCTGGGAATTGCCCTTAACTCATTTTCTATGGTTTTTCTCAGTTGGCCACCCGGTGCTTGCAGAGACTCTTTCCCCTACTTGTTCTCTGTTGGAGGACTTAAACCAGCCGTCTCCTGTTTTGCTGTAAGGTACTCTACTGAAGGAAGTTTGGATTACTCCAGAGTAAATGATTAATTGCATCATAAATGGAGATGTGGAGCCCCCCCCCCAATGGGGGGCTTCAGTTTTTCCCAGGCCTTCACATTTCTAAGCATAAATGTTCCATTGTAAAGTGAAAATAATCTCAGTGAATATAGACAGTTTAGCTTTGCTTATTGCCAAAGCATTGGGGTAGTGCCATTTCACTGTACAATTCTTTCCAGCCTGTGCAAATGCTTCCCACATCTGACCCTCCCCTTGCCCACTGTGTGTGGTAAGGTCTCCAGAGAAACTATAAAGCTTTTATCCTTGCTTTGAAATGTTGGAAGGGGCAAACCTCTTTTGCACTGGCTCTTTGCCAGATGTATTGGTCTTAGATTCCTGCTTTGGTTTAGATGGCTTCTTCTAATAGAAATGTAATAAATAATAATAATAATACAGTGGTACCTGGGTTTTCAAATGTAATCCGTTCCAGAAGACTGTTCGAGTTCTGAAATGTTCAAAAACCGAAAACTCAAAACAGAAGCCTCAGTATGGAAAACTCAGTACGGAAGCCGCGTGGCATGTTCAATTTCCAAGGCTTGTCCGAAAACCAAACCATTTACTTCTGGGTTTACGGTGTTTGAAAACCGAAATGTTCATCAATGGAGACGTTCAAAAACCAAGGTACCACTGTAATGTGGGGAGCTACTATTTTTGTTTGTTGCAATGTTGTGTATTTTTGTATTTTTATATTGTAAACTACCCTGTAGAATGGGAGTGGGTGGCGCTGTGGTCTAAATCACCGAGGCTCTTGGGCTCGCTGATCGGAAGGTCGTGGTTTGAATCCACGCGATGGGGTGTGCGCCCATTCCTCTGTCCCAGCTTCTGCCAACCTAGCAGTTCGAAAGCACATCAGTGCAAGTACATTGGTACTTCTGGTTACGATCTTAATTCGTTCCGGAGGTCCGTTCCTAACCTGAGGTACCACTTTAGTTAATGTGGCCTACCACTGCCGCTGTGCCACTAGCACACGATTTCTGTTCTCATCCTGGGGCAGGCACAGTTCTGAACCTGAGGTACTACTTCCGGGTTAGCAGAGTCTGTAACCCGAAGTGTTTGTAACCTGAGATGTTTGTAACCCAAGGTACCACTGTAGATAAATAGGTACCGCTGTGGAGGGAAGGTAAACAGCGTTTCTGTGAACTCTGGCTTCTGTCACGGTGCTTTGTTGCACCAGAAGCAGTTTAGTCACGCTGGGCACATGACCCAGAAAGCTGTCCGTGGACAAACAGCTGATCCCTCGGCCTGAAGCAAAATGAGCACCGTACCCCATAGTTACCTTTGACTGGACTTAACCATCCAGGGGTCATTTGCCATTTTCCTAAAATACCCTGTGATCTTCAGATGAATGATAGTATAGAAATTTAATAATAATAATAATAATAATAATAATAATAATATAATTGCCTATAGTCAATGCTCACATCTCTTATTCCTCCTCTTGGGAAGAGAGAACACTTATTTATTTCAAGATAATACACTTTATTTTTCTTTATTGAGTTGGTAGCACACTCTTTTCAGCACCTGCTTGCATGCTGTGGCTCTGTGAGACTATTTTTAACCAAAGGTTGGGTGTCAGAAAGGCACAGAGCTTAATTTAGAGACTGGTTTTGGAAAGCTTGAAGTATTGTCTTTACCAGTGCAAGGAATTAATGAAAAAGAGAAAAGAGAGCAACTTGATACTGAAAGATATGCAAAAGGAAAGCAGCATTTGGGATTTGTTTAAGGCTGTTTCTCCCCCCCCCCCCTGTACCCCTGGAGTGCATAGTTATTGTTAAAGAAGAAATGGCAGAAACCTGGAGAATGTGAGGTTAGGGAATGAGGAAAGAATGGACTGGCAACCAGATTGCTTGCAGGCCAGATTCCTAATGTGAGGCTTCATAAGCGTACAGTGGTGCCTCGCAAGACGAAATTAATTCATTCCGCCAGTTTTTTCGTCTAGCGAATTTTTCGTCTTGCGAAGCACGCTGTCGGGAAAGTTTTGGAAAAGCTTCAAAAATCACCAAAGTCTTCAAAAACCTCAAAAAAGGCTACCACACCGCGTTCTATGAGTTGCTCCTCGAAGTCAAGTTGCAACTGTATTAACGGTGTTAAGAAAAATGAAACAAACTTGCAAGACGTTTTTGTCTTGCGAAGCAAGCCATTAGGGAAATTCGTCTTGCGAAGCAGCTCAAAAAACGGAAAACCCTTTCGTCTAGCGAGTTTTTCGTCTTGCGAGGCATTCGTCTTGCGGGGCACCACTGTATTTCCCACTTACGTATAACACCTGCAAAATATTTAAGGCACTAAATAAAAACATTTGCCCTGCTGTTTTTGTCACATTTTCCTATATTTGTTTTAAGTAAATTATCTTGTTTTCTTATATTTTAGATCTTATTCAGTGCACAAATGAGATGAATGTGAATATTCCACAGCTGGCAGACACACTTTTTGAGAGGACAGCAAACAGTAGCTGGGTAGTAGTGTTCAAAGCTCTAATTACAACACACCACCTCATGATGTATGGAAATGAGGTAAGACAGTAGTCAATTTGCCATAGAACATTGTGTTTAATGGTAGGAAAACATTCAGATGTGAAGTGCTGGTGATCTCTGAAATGATGGTGAGAGAGAACAATTAAAAAATACCAGTCTGAATTGTCTATCCTGTTGCCTCACCTATTAGTAAGCAAGTACGAAAGCCTGAGCTTAGCAATACCCCCCCCCCCCGCCGCCTTTAAAATACTCAGATTGCTAAATTAGTGATTGTATTAAATGAATGAATTGTCAGCATTGCACTGCTGGTATAGCTTTTCATTTCTGTAGGAGAAATTTATACATATACTGAAAGGTGCAGGAACTCTGTTCTGTATCTAGCAGTTGTGGAAACTATGTCAGGTTGCATTTGGCTAGATTAGAAATATTCCTACGGAAGTCTGAATCGGAAATGAATTTAATACACATCTCATTATAACACATATATACCTACACACATTGGGGTGAATTTGAACAATAAGCTTTTCTACAACCATCTCACTCTTCACAGAATTGTATAGGAACTGTTTTTGGAGAATAAGCTTGGAGCTTTTTCATTCATTACTTAGCCCTTGAAATTCTATTCATGGTGGAATCAGGAGCAGGCCTTGGTCTCATTTGCCCCAATCAACTCCCCTAAATTTCTTCTCACAATAAAATAAGAAGTGCTTGAGTAGATCCCACTTCAATTTGAAAAACTGAATTTCCTTGAAATTACAGGGTATAACTTGCTTTCTAGTGGATTCAGTCTCATGGGATTGGGGAGATGCAGCAATCAAATAAGCACAGACCTCCCAAGTATGGTTGATAACTCCTGTCAGTGGTAAGAGGGAGCAGGGTGCATTCTCTATCTCACGGCTGGAACAATCCCAAGGGACAATGAGTGAATGAGTGAATAGTTCCTTAGTCATGCCATCTTGCTGTAAATGTGATGAGCGTTGAAGGTGTTGGCAATGGGGGAGGAGGAGAATGTATTTGTCTGTAGTTTATACTAGCTTCATTTCCCTATCCCATGTAGATGGAGAGTTTGCATGTGCGTCACTAAAGAATAGCCTCGGAACCATGTTTGTATCTTTTCATAACCCTGCTGTGATGTGGGCCACATATAAATGAATTTTATGCAAAGGTGTAATGTGTAACAAGTTCTGCTGCCGTTATCCTTTCTTCACATCAGAGTTTGCACAACATGGTGGCTGTCAATTGTGTTACACATTGGCCCTTGTTGCATAACTCAGTTCCAATTCTGGCTCTCCTGAGCAGTGATTGAAAAAATCAGGCTTGATAGTAGATCTAATTTGCTTGTCTTAGTATTAGATTCCCCTCCTGCTTTTAGATATGCCTTATACAGCTGCGTAGAAACTAGTTTCTCTTAACACGGTTATGTCTATGGGGAAAAAATAAATGAAGTAATCTGGAATCTAATTCTTTCTCAAACAGCGTTTTATCCAATACTTGGCATCTCGAAATACCCTGTTTAATCTCAACAACTATCTGGATAAAAGTGCCATGCAGGGTAAGAATTTTTTACTTTTCTATTCTGAGGCAGATTGCAATTTTCAGAATAACTTCTATGGGCTAAAGGAATGTTAGAAATTCAGTCATCTTAAATAAACCCATTAATGTATCCAAATTGTATTGGAGAGGCATGCTCTTTTATTTATTGAAGTTTGCATCCAGGTGTATTCTGCAGTTTCATTCATTGGCTCTAGTAGACCAGTAGTCCAGTCCAGGATTTGTAAGTATGGAAGTCCCACTGACTTTAGTAAACTTCACAACAAAGTAAGTATCTAGGAGTGTAGCCTTAGAATATTTGTGATATGTTTTGTATTGGGAAACAAATAAATCAAGTTAATATGAGCATTTATACTAGCTATAATTGCATAAAATTTCATAATGAACCTGACATTCACCTCAGAATTATATCTGCTTAGGGATAAGATGCATATTTCTGACTGGCTCTCTGTACATCTTCATGGTTCCTAAGTAAGATAACTTACCTGAAGGCTGAGGCTATTATCCAAGTATATTTATTTATCTGTAAGTCTTGTTAGAGGAAAGTTGGACTTACTTCCAAGTAAACATGGATAGGATCAGTTTTGTAAGCATCCAGGATTTTCCAGAAAGCAAGGGTTGATACTTACTTACTGGGTAAAATATTGGCCTTGTTTGCATGTACCACTAAACCATGGTTTGTTGCATTAGCCAGGATTTGTATTGCAGCCAACACAGCTTGATATCCCACATGACTCTATGGTGCTATAAAGTGTTACAGCCTCACTATATCACTAACCAACATCAGCAGCAGGACAGAGGAACTCTCCTCTGAGTTCTTTGATTGCTCTCAGTGCACCATGAAGTTTACCTCCCTTCCACAATGCATTCAGTGCTTGCCTGGATTGGATCTTTTCTTAACCCTGCAAGCCCTCTCCTTTATTATTATTTTATTAAGCTCCAGGAAATGTGCCTTATGAGAGAAGGGACATGTGAATACTTATCCCATGGCCCAATGAACTGCTCTAGGGAATTTATCCTCAAACACCTTTTACTCTTGTCTCCATGAATTTCCAAACCTTTATGGAAGAAAGGAGGCAGAAGGAGACATTCACCATTGATGTGTGTTAGCTGCCAATTCTAAGCTGTGTTTTTAACACGTGCTCAAGGAGAAGGATGTGAAATTGAAATTACTTCAAAGCAAAATAGGCAGGCATGAAAGGGGGAACTTGTTGGGAAGGAATAGGACAGGGAGGAAACCTCCTGCCATTGCAAAGTGTTTGGATAGAGGGTAAGATTCGGAAAGTGGCAGCTGAGAGTTGCTTAATCTTGGAAGCAGTTTCTTTTTACAGCCACCCTTGCCTTGCACCTCTGTTGCCAAGTAAGTGACCAGAATTCAACACTAAAACAAACTGGGAGTTAGTCAGGATGCCAGGTTTTGAAACAACAAGAAACTAAAGTTAGCACACATTGGCATTCAAACCCTAGTTTGTCAGAAACAAGCAAAACATCATTAGTTCTCAGGATGGGTTTGAATATTCAAACAGACCACAATTAGTTAAACACCTGTAGCTCTCCAGGTGTTGTTGGATTGCACATCCAATTACCCCTGACTATTGGTCATATTGCTTGGGGCTTTTGGGACATGGAAACTAAGCACACATGGATGGTCATAGCTGAAATAGTCATGGTTTAGTGTTGCATGCAGATATCACTGTTCTTTCTCCATTAAATGTAAATCTACAATCTTTTTGGTTGCTTAGTAGAGTTCTAAATATTCAAAACCTGAGAAATACACACTGCAGAACTTGTGTTGTTTGTTGTTTGACTCCGGGGTTACTTATGGGGGATTCTGTAATCCTTATGATACATAGAATTGTCCACTCCCGGATCATGGCGGCTCTGATGACTTGTTTGTCCCAGGGGCAGAATACCCACTGGGATATAGCAACCTGGTCTAGACAGTTGAGGCTTCATAAACCATGGCTTATGATCTCAACTTTGTTTTCAAACCAACATGTGGCCAGAATTCCCTAGTTTGAATGTAATGGGACTTGATGCAAGCCCAGCAGATCCTTTGCATCTTGACCCTGGCACCCACTTCTGGCACCATACCCATGAATTTTGAAGCTTCTAAACTGAATCAGGGCAGTATGTGATTTATGTGTCTCTGGAAGAGAGAGCCAAAGGAAAATAATGGTTACCCCCAGATGCTAGATAACATTCCCCCCGGTTCTCTTACATGAATTATGTTTCTATTTGATAGATGTTCATTCTATTTTGAAGAGATAAGTGTAGACTTTAACATGTATATAATTTAGATTTCCTTTTAAACCGGTTTGTTGTTGTTGTTGTTTCAATTATAGTGTACCTCAGAAATAAAGAATCTAAATTTAAAAATCATTTTTATCAACCCTGGTAAAATGGCTTTCTGATGGTGCAGATTGTTAAAATATTAGTTTATTGGTGAAATACAAAACTTTTATAAAATCTTGTGTGAACCACATAAACATGTGTTAACCACACATAAACTTATTTTTCAATTAAGACTGTTAGAGAGTCTCACTGGTTCAAAAAGTGTTGGTTTTTATTAATTTCATGAGGCAACATTCAGAGAAACTATACCAACTTATCAGTGCTTGAAGCATGATCATTATACTACTAGTTTCAAATGTGTTTAATAATGGCAAAGGTGTGGAGAAGGTGCCCAAGGAACTTTTGGAGCATAAGTCACACTGAGTAAAAAGTGATAAGAATACTAGAAGAATGAAAAGTCTAATTGAATAGCATTTCATTTCCAGGCTATGATATGTCTACTTTCATCAGACGATACAGCAGATACTTGAATGAAAAAGCACTTTCTTACAGACTTGTAGCAGTTGATTTCACCAAAATGAAAAGAGGGTAAGAATTCCATTTATTTTTATGCTCTTCTAGTGACTGGATGGGCATCAAAGTGTTTGAGAAAACAAAATTGTCAAAACAGAGTTTGGAAATTTGTGCAAAAAAACATGTTCTGATGTGAAATTTGAAGTATGCAGTGATAGAAAAATGCAACTTTTGGAGCATTGAATCTGACAGTACATAAAATGTTCAGTGGCACTGTTGCAACAGCTTGCATAAACTTTTAGGTATAAGTTTGAACCTTTTGGGAGATCAGAATATTCTTTAAAGTATTTTATATGGAATAATTTGATGCAGAACTTTGGAAAATACTATTCTATATATGTTATTCAAAAGTCCCACTGATTTCAATGGGCAGCAGTAGAGTCCTCTTTGTTTGATATAATCTGTAGTGCTGACATCAGATACCATAATAGTGTGTTCAATGATTGTATTTGTTTGGTTTATTTTCTATTTTATTTTGAAGGATTGATGGTGTGATGAGAACAATGAATACTGAAAAACTTCTGAAAACACTCCCAATTATTCAGAATCAACTAGATGCACTTCTCGATTTTGATGTAAGCACTGTAGCTGTTATTTATTACTACAATCCATGATAAGCTTTATGGAGGGTGAAAAATGTGTTGTGATTTCACTTTCTAGTGATTTGACTTAAAAAATCTCTTTGCTTTTTACGCAGGCAAACCCAAATGAACTAACGAATGGTGTAATAAATGCTGCTTTCATGCTCCTCTTTAAAGATTCCATTAGACTTTTTGCAGCCTATAATGAGGGGATCATTAACTTGTTAGGTATGTGAAACAAAACACAACAATTGTTTAAACATTTACCAGTGGAGACCTGTATAAATATGCAGATGTGGTTTTGTTTGTAATATCTTCCATGTTCATTTCTCCCTTCACTCCCTTGTGTTCTTTCCCATGTGTTTCTCTCTCCCTTTTCTCCCTCTTTCCTTCCCCCTTCATTGAACTTGCACATAATAATCCTAAATTTTGCTGATTCACACATCATAGTAAGCCAAGTCTCCTCGTTTGTTTCTCCTGGCTCCAGGCAGGGCAGAGTGAAGTGGGAGCAGTTGAGCAATGTTGCTCATTTGCAACAATCCACGGTTATTTTCTTGCTTTGGCTTACCAAGACATGCAAGCCAGCCCATTCACTACTTTTATACTTACACCATGTTCAAATAGTTTCTCTTAAATATGTGCACATAGCTAACGGATGGCCAACACCTTAATAGTCCTGCCTATTATCTCTTCTGTTGCACTCCTTCTCATAACAGTACACATAATTCTAGTGTGCCAGAAATTTATTTTATATTTAAACTACTAGGCAGCTGAAGTGTTCATAGACATAGCTTAACACTTCAGTGCTAAGCCAATGTCTAGGGAAGACTCATTTCACCCTGCAGAATTCAATAGCTGGTTTCTATTGTCTTTTCTTTTGTTGTGTTTATCTGATTTTAAAGGGTAGTGGTGGCTGGAGTAACTTGGCAAAAACACTTAAAGCTTTTGTGTGTGTGTGCTCTCATTTTATGCTCCAGTGATGGCCATGGTAATATGTAAAAGTTCTTGGGTGTGATGACAGCAAGAGTGCATGCTTATGCTCAGAAAGTGCTTTATATATATATATATTATTATTTTCAGTGTAGTTAAGGCTTTGATTGATGTTCTGATTGTTTGGAAGATATGGAAGCTTGTTTGTCAGTGTTTGAATATGATTGGCTTACTAATTAAGTTCCTACAGTATTCTAAACTCAAACAAATTTAATGTGTGTGCAGTAAACCAGAAGATTGTAGGCCCCTTCTGAGACTCACACTAGCAATAGCAATAGATTTTGATCAGTGTATTCATCCTCAGCTGCAGATATATCTTTTCAGCTGACCTTCAGTTCTTCTTCAGGCTTTGCAATCCCTGCTTCTGTCAGTGAAGTTCCTGTGAAGGGCACTTGTTGAATAAACTTAACTGTTATTGGTGGATTTATTTTATGGTCTTGGCTAAAACTGCTGTTAAATAAAGTTGAAATCAGTTAGTGAAATCTTCAAATAGTAAAGCATCAAACCTAGCCTTTTTAAGTTTAACATACCACTTTATTATTAATAATAATAATATTATGTTACTGTTCTTTTATTTACACACAATTTTTTCTTTGAATTTCATGCTTCAGAAAAGTATTTTGATATGAAGAAGAACCAGTGCAAAGAAGGTCTGGATATTTACAAAAAGTTCTTAGCCAGAATGACCAAATTGTCAGAATTCCTCAAAGTGGCAGAGGTAAATAAATCCAGTAGCATTAGTAGTATTTCATTTAGCTCTCTGGACTGGTACAGTAATAAGTGCTTATGATCACAATTTCATGCAAGTTATGTATGTTGCTGAATGTAAACATCACTTAAACTATGTACATTTAAGGGTATATTTTGAAAGCTCTGTTTCTATTCATTTTTATCAACTAAGAAATGCCTGTTGAACAAAGGTTGTGGTTTTTTAAAAACTTATCTATTGAATATTTTTTTTCTCCAAAGTTCTGACAAGCTATTTATTACTATTTCTTGTAACTGAAATACATAAAATCTTAAGAAATACCTTTCAGGATCTCCATATGAAATTTAGCTTAGAAGTTGCATTTAGAGTTGTACCAGTTCAGAAAGCTCTCCATGTCCTCCCTGTTCCCTTAGCTTTTATGTAGACATTCAGATCCACAGTTCTTTCTTTTCATTGCCACTGCATGTAGTAATGTACATTTTTTTCCCTTTTTTGTGATCCCAGCAAGTTGGAATTGATCAGGGTGACATTCCAGATCTTACTCAGGTCAGTGTACATTTCATATTAATTTAACCCCCAAGTCCTGTGTCCTTTTGTGATTTTAATAGTTAGTGTTCCATTCTATACATTCTGAGAAATCATTTTCTTCCATATATACTATATATGGAAATACATGCCATTTTCCTGTAACCTGTTTTGCTTCATATAGGTAATGTGCTCAGTAACAATTAATGCTTTTGTTTTTCCTGTGCTGTTTTGGAGAATATTATTACTAGAAATTTTTGGTGTTTATTTAAAACCAACACCAACACCCTTAAAACACATGGGGTAGGATACCTAAACCTGGTGCTTTGTTTTAATCAGCAATTTACACAAACTGAGCAAGCGGGGCAGTACAACTACTTCACTTGCTGAACAGCTTTCCCCTCCCCTTGCTCAGGAGGGGACCATAGCACAATGGAAGAGCATATGCTTGGCTCAACATCCTTTAAAAAAATAAATCAGTAAAATCTCTCTGCCTGGGAACCTGGAGAGCCTGTGCTCATCAGAGTAGACATTATTGGGCAAATAGTCTGACTTGGTATAAAGCAGCTTCCAATGTTCCTGTGTGTTTCAGAGATTAAAAAAAAAAATGTAATTGAAAGCCAGGGAGGGAGTTGGCTGCTCAAATAAAAAAAGTAGAAAATGGAGGCCTCTAAAGTTGTCCTTTGGGTGCTGACATAGGTATAAACTCCTGGTTATGGAAACTATATAGTTTCTTCTATGAGGTTTGCTGGTGAATAATACACCAGGCATATTATTCAGAAGTTGCAGCCACAGCTACAAAGACTTGATGAGGCCTATAGCTCAGTGGCAGAGCAAACTTTATCTGAAAATGGCCCAAGATTCAATCTCCAGGATCTCTAGTTATAGGATACAGTTAGCAAAGCTAGGCAAGAATTTAACTTAAAGCGTTTAGAGAGCTAAACACTGGGCTAAACAAAACAACAGTCTGATTCAATGTAAAATAGCCCCACGTGTTCACACAATGGGGGATGTACAGAATTAATTCCTGTAGGACAGCTCTACAAAGTGAAAAATTCTTGCTAGCCAGCTCAGAATCTTGATACAGTAGTTCACATGCTGCCGATGTTACAACATTGCATCAAATGGTTCCCTAGATCCCTCTTAATCTTCGTGGATCTTTCCATTTGCTGGCACCATGCCATGCTCTTCTGTTTCTTTTCTTGTCCCAAATAGGCATTGCCTTTTGTACCTACTTGCGCATGTCATCCCTCTGTCCCCCTTTTTTTATTGTTGCCTCTACAGTTGCTTAACTCCTGTCTGTTTCTGTCTTACCAATCCAATGAGACAGCCCCCACAATGTGTCAATTGCTTTGTCAGCCCTTCTGGCTTCTTGACTGTTCTTATGACTTGGGTGCCTAGTAAAGGCAAGGTACTCCTTTTGACTGCATGCCCCTGAAGTGGGTCCCTTCTTTAAAATGTTGTGTGTGTCCCCCCACATTTTTTGGGGTCACACCATTAATACCCCACTGAATGGCTTCAGACTTCTGTACATGTTGAATCTTAATCTGACAAACTGGGAGCAAAACTAGGACTATCGTGTTTGTGTGGAGCCCTGCTGAATAATGCAGGCTATAGAAGCGTGGGGAGGTTTTTGTTTTCTGTTTTTAATGCAAACATAGGCAAAGAAAAACAATAGGTGATATCCAATGTTAAGAGCAGACACCGTGAAATCAATGCAGATCACCCCAGTCTTTGGGTAAGCTTCAGTGGTTTATTTCAGTGGGAATGAAGTGCAACTACCTTAGTGTGCATCCAGCCTTAGTATGCATCCAGAAGATGTTGAATTGATTTACCTACTCTCTTTCAAGCAGTTCATATGCCACCCCTTGTGAATCAAAGCTACAGTGATGCACAATACAGGAATCTTCATTAATACATTGTCTAATGCCTTTGGAACAACTTTTGCAAGTTAGCTCTTTAGAACTATTACCTTGGCATAATAGTTGTTTTCTTTTACTTTGGGAGGCTTAGTTTGAGCCCTTGCAGAACAGCCAATTTTTTTCTGTAAATACTATATGTGCCATGTTTTGGAGAAATGCAATCCACTCCATTTACCTGTGTGTGAGCATCTAGTAAAAATGACACTCAGGTAGCTTATGGAGCTGAGCCGTTTTAAAATGAATTCAGCATTCTTCAGTTGTGCATATCATGTGCTCTTGTTTCTGATCATTTTGTCTACTGTAGAAGTTAATGAGCTGTGTGCTGATGAATCTTTTTTACAAGTAAATGTAAGGAACGTTTCACTCCAGTGTAGACTCTAGCATACCAACATAATAAACTGAAAACTTCACTGTGGAATTGTCAGGGCTAACTGATTTCACTTCAAGAACTGGTATTGCTGGGGTGCTCCTATGGTTCTCTGGAATAGTTCCTGAAAACAACTCATCTGGAAGATGGTGACAGAAATGTTATAACAAGCCTCCTGCCTAAATTTAAAAAAACAACAACCTTGCTCACAGAGAGAGCAATGTTTTGCCTGCAAAAGGACCCAGATTTAGTCCCTGGAAGCTCAAAATAAAAAGGACCATGTAGGAGATAATGGAAAAGATTGCTGCCTTTGGTCCTGGCAAGCTGTTGCCAGTCAGAATCAGAATGCTGGGTCTTATTGGCAAGTTGTCTGACCTGATGTAAGGCAGCCACTGTTCATTTCACTCAGTTATGAGATTATGGTGGAAAGTAGATGTGGAGGCTTTGAGGCCATTGTCTTGAATGTACCTTACATATAAGTGATTTCTTTTGTATTTGGAGTGGAAAAATGTAAAGAAGAAGAAGAAGTAGTAGTTTGCAATCCTGCATACATTTGATAAGAATTTTCACTTTAGGCTCCCAGCAGTCTTCTTGAAGCTTTGGAGCAGCATCTGGCTTCACTGGAAGGGAAGAAGACAAAGGAGGTTTCAGCTGCTAGCAGGTAATAAATAGGCAGGTAGACTGCAACCAGAGCATTGATTATTGGCATACTGGAGTGTTGAAGTATAGGATGTTCCCATCTCTTTTATAGTCTTATTTTTTATGACTTCAGTGTAATGTAGCAGAATTGTTTCTTCTCAAATAGTAAGGGCAAAAGTGGGTGATAACACCAAAGCAATAATGCAAAGCAGGCTGTTAAAGTTGCACAGAAGATTTACTGAATTGTATAATTAGCCCAAAGCATCTGCTGCTATCATCTGCCTTTAAGAGTGGGTGGGTGGAATTATGGGCTGAAATGGGAAAAATAATTCTTTCCCCCCCACACTCCCTGAAAAAAAACACAAAAAGAACCCGGTGAATTCCTCAGTTCTCCACCTAAATGACATAATAATAATAATAATAATAATAATAATAATAATAATAATAATAATTTATTTATACCCCGCCCTACCCAGCCAAGGCCGGGCTCAGAGCGGCTTACAAGCAATAATAAAAACAAGATGAATGATTACAACTTAAAAACAAAAATAAAATACAACATTAAAATAATGGAACATTAGAATATTAAAATGTAGCCTCATCACAGGAGGAGAAGGAAAAGAAAAAAGAAAGAGAGGGAGGGAGGGAATCAAATTGGCTCTAAGCCAAAGGCCAGGCGGAACAACTCTGTCTTACAGGCCCTGCGGAAAGAAATCAGATCCTGCAGGGCCCTGGTCTCATGAGGCAGAGCGTTCCACCAGGCCGGAGCCAGATTTGAAAAGGCCCTGGCTCTGGTTGAGGCTAATCTAACTTCCTTAGGGCCCGGGACCACTAGGGTGTTGCCATTTATGGACCTTGAGGCTCTCTGTGGGGCATACTGGGAGAGGCGGTCCCGTAGGCCGTGAAAGGCTTTAAAGGTCAAAAGACTTAGTACTGTCTACATGCATATGGCCATCTTGGTAGCTGCCTCATACGTGTGGAATTACCCTCCCTTTGAGATCTGTCTTATCTCTTGTAAGCACTCTAAAAATCTTTATTTGTTTTTACTTTGGATTTCCAGACAAACCAGATCATTTTTCATCGCGAAGTATACTCTAAACCAGTGGTTCCCAAACGACCATGGACCTCAGTGGATTATCTAATAACTTTTCTGCCTGTTGTAACAACTGTAATATGTTGTGCTTGTTTTATTGTAATTTGTTGTATTTTGTAATCCAGTTTAAGTGCATAAAAAAGCATGGTAAACATGGATACTTTGAAATATCATGTTTCCCACTCATTTACAGTGGTACCTCGGGTTTAGTATTTAATTTGTTCTGGAAGTCCGTACTTAACCTGAAACTGTTCTTAACCTGAAGCACCACTTTAGCTAATGGGGTCTCCTGCTGCTGCCGCGCCGCTGGAGCATGATTTCTGTTCTCATCCCGAAGCAAAGTTCTTAACCTGAATCACTATTTCTGGGTTAGCAGAGTCTGTAACCTGAAGCATATATAACCTGAAGCGTATATAACCCGAGGTACCACTGTACTTGGATTTAAGTCCCTCTCAGTTCAGTGAGCTTTCTTCCCAGGTAAGTGTACATAGGATCCCAGATGCTATGCCCTTCTATCATTCTTTGCCAGGTTAATTTGGAAAAAACTAACGTTGTAGGGATCTGAATTCTGTCCTGCTTCCCCCTTACTCATGAACTATCTAGGTGATGCTTGAAGCTTCCTTTGAGTTCAAAGATCTTAAATATGTGGTCCTTTTCCTTTAAAATTTCAGAGCAAGCACCCTATCCAGTGCAGTTTCTACACTTGCCAACACAGGAATGTCCTTCACTAAAATGGACGAAAGAGAGAAACAGCAGGCATTGGAGGAGGAGCAAGCTAGACTTCAAGCACTGAAGGTACTGCTTCTGGTTTTGTTGGACATGCAGAGTCAGAAAATGTGTAAGCTAGTTTGGCAGCTGCACTTCATATACCCCTGTAAAAAGTAACTAGGCTCTGTGTCTTGTTAAAGTGAGAGGGGTGTGGGTGTGTAAGTGAGAAAGAGTGCTTTGAGTGTTTGGGAATTGACCATATGCTGCGGCCTTAGTTTTCATTTTGATCACAGCATCAAATCTCTGACCTATTTTTAAAATCTTGGATTCACAGATCAAGCCAAAGTTGAGCATTTCCACATCTCACTGAGCTTGGTGTGGAAAGAGCCAACCAAATTCTTCATGAAATCAATGTGACTTGAATGTGATTAGCTCTGGCTGGATCATGGCCTTAACTCATGAACAGGACAGTCTCACTGATTTTCATGACAGTGGAATATGGCTGGATTACATCATAACACTGTAGAATGGAGATGTGGGTTAACTTCGCAAGATAGTTAAGTTTCATTGGTGTACTTGCATTCTGAAAAACTCACATAATGTAAAATTTGAATTATCTTGCACAACTCTTTTAGGAACAGCGATTGAGAGAGATTTCTGTGGTGTCAAATTCAACTTCTACTTCTGCCTCTCCAAGCACTTTATCAGGGAAGAGTGTAAACACCAATGCTGCAGCTGTTGACCTATTTGCAACACCTGCTCCAACCACCAATAGGTGAGGAATATTTCAATATCGGGTACAAATAATCTAGAGTCAGAACTTCTTCATATTATGGTATTGGAAAGCATTCCCAAGTGGAAACTCAAAATGCTTTGTGGGAATTGACGAGAACAGGCACTTCATTTGCATAAAGGTTTTAGACTCTCATTCATTGTTTTACTGAAGAGAAACTTGACTAAGTTCCTTTGTTAAAAAAGCAATTGTAACCTTTCTCCTTCCCTTTTACAATAATCTTTGTAATCAATTAATTGAAAAATTAGGATTGAATACTGAACGTCAAGACATATACAGTCATTTTTACATAAAGCATATAACATAGAAGTGATACCAGCAAGAAAAAAATGTAAAAGAAGTTGCTCAAATCTGACTTTGCAATGAGAAATGAATGTATGAGATCAGGCACCAAAGGTTGTACATAGTACTGTCCAAACTTCCAGCCTTAAATTAATATGGCATTCCTCCATGCATTAATAATGACCTCACCCAGTCAACAACTGGATTGTAGACTTTTTCCAATTTAGCAGTTATATCCTGCTTATCCTGCAGTTGAAAATCAACAGCCACAAGAACAATAAATAAAACCAATATAAAAGCCGCATAAAAATTCCACCTTAAAATGTTACAAACCACCAGCAGCAGAACAAATATTAAAACCAATTTAAGATTAAAACGGTCAAATAAAACCAGTTACTAAAAAGGTCAGATGCTGAAAGCCTTCCTTCAACATTTATTGGAAGGCCTATAAAGAGGAGTCCAAACAAGGCTACAGAATCTTCTGCAGCACAAGCCTGGCATTGACAGTATTGTTGGGGTGACAGTGGGTTAATACTTGCTTTATTGTTGTGAACAAAATCTACCCTGGAGAGGAGGATTCTTGGAGGATCTCATCAAATCAAATTTGTGTTGTAAAGTGAAATTTCAAGTTATTTCTCTCATGTCAGTGGATGAATATGCAGGCATTTCTTGAAGTTGTCTAATGTTCAGATGTTCAAACAGCATAATAAACTTCCTCTTGCTTAAGTATGCCATTTATAGCTGACAACCTTCTTGGAACTTTCAGCATGCCCAACCTTTCTACTGATCTCTTTGATCTCCAACCTGCATTTGTTCCAACGGTACAGAGTACTCCAGCCATAGCAACATCAGCAGGCAGTGCCTGGGGAGGTAAGTTTACTGTTGTGGTTAAACAAAACATTTACAGTCCTTGGAATTAATTGTCTTTACCCTTTCAGACTGTCATACATTCCTGAATGCACAGCTAATCTTATGTTGTCATGTAATCCAGTTGCCTTTATTAATAGCTGTGGCAGAGAAACATGTATTGCTGTTTTTCTTCCTAGTTTTATTAGATACATAAACATCTGCAAATTTTGTCTGCTGAGGGTACGTTACGTAGGGTGTAACACAGGCCTTGTTAGAATAAAGTTTTAAAGTAAAAAAAAAAAGCAGCTAGTCCCTGGCGGAGCCCCCCGAGGCCTAGGGCAGGTGCACCTGGCTGCCCCCCCCCCGCTGCCACATGGCCCTGGTGTAACATCTTCTCTGCATCTCCTGGTGTGTGTTCTGAACTGTTAGGTCAGTTTTCCATAGTAAATGAAACATGTAACAGGAGCAGAGAACATAACAGAATGTTTGTGGTTTGTGGGTATTTGTAACTGTCCCATTTTGCATTTCTGAGTTCTACATCCAAATGCTTAGCTGCTATCAGAACAACTTGAGGTAGGAAGTTTGGTCTACACGGAGTTGCCTCTGCCCATAATTATAACTTGAATGTCTTCCTCTCATTAGGATTCTAGTTAGTGATTGAATTAAATAAGGCTGCTATATAGAACAGATATGTACAGGAGTAAAAATAGTTATGTCCTCAACACATAGAAAATTCGGCTATAGTACAGATATAGTCCAAACCGGTTGTTGAGATGCTGCTTCCCAGCTTCAACTATAGGCACAGTAAGATCATGTCACAAACTCATACTTACAGATATCCTCTCTTGTGCATCATACACTTCTGAGTCAGAGTTTTGGGGAAGGAAAATGTAGTGCCAGAAAATCCTACAGGTCACTCTACTTATGAGAAAAGTTAACAAGTGGATAGCTTAACTACCTGCCCCCAGAAGTTAGAAATATGTCTACCAGGAAACAGTGGCTAGCATTCCAGTGCAGAGCAAGCAAAGGTTCAGATGTAATGCAGAGACAGGTTATGAGAATTCCATCTCTACTTTATACCTAAAGCAGACTTAGATTGACAGCCAAGGATGAATCTGTGTTGGTAGAATGCAAGGTGTATTTTGTGAGCAAGTCGGTGAGGCTCAAGTAGAAATAGCAACTGCTTGGTCTTAAGACCTGGAAGTGTGTTCTGGTGTAATATATGTTTCCCGGTCCCAAAGGGTTGTGCATTTTTGCATGAAAGACAAAACTGGTATGAATTTCATTCAGTAGTGTTTGGGTGAGCAGACCAATGAGAAACAGCCTTACACAAAACCATGTTAAGTCCTTACCATCCTGCTTCTGTGAACTCCCCATGTTGTTCAGTGTGTCTTCTCTCTTGAGTACTACTTGTGTTCTAGTTTTACTTCTTTCCCTTTCTTTCAACCTAATGCTGTATCTGAAAGGAACTTTCTCATCCACAAATGGTTGTGTTGGGTCTCCACCCCACCTGGACCTCTTTGATATGAAGCCAGTTGAAGAAGCTGTAAAAAGTACCACCCCTTTTGTGACATCCACCTTTACCTCCAAACAAACAGTGGAACTGTTTAGTGGTAAAACATCCTCTAATTTCTTTCCAAATATACATTATTATAGTGATTCTAATATTTCTAATTGTATTAATTCTCAGTTTCTGCATTAATTTTCTTGGTTTCAACTCAAAACCACATTACAACTGCTAATTGTTGGTCAGATAACTGTGACAGTTTTAATTAAGAATCAAAATTGTGTACTTTAAATATGCAAAATTGCATGTGTTACTTTTGACATGTTCATGACCAGAACTTTTTTTTAAAAAAGTGTGTGTGTGTGTGTGTGTGTGTGTGTGTGTGTGCCCTTCTTAAATCGGGCATCTGCTTTGTTCCTTTCTTTCTCTACACTACCCTGTACTTTTCTTATAAATGTTTACATAACATCAGCCTCTTAGAATTGCAGAACTATTTAATGACAACAGTACCAATAATTTTTATTATCATTTGTAGGGTATCCCCTTAATTCGGTACCACAGAATACTGCCTCTTCAACAGTCAATGTGGATTTTGATGCTGTATTTGGTGGCAAATCAGCAGTACAAGAATTTAGAACTGCAACAGGTAAAGCTATTTAATGTGTTTCAAATTTCTGCATTTTATAAAGCCAGCAGCTACTTTTATTTGTCTAGTTATATAGGTCATTGGATTCAGTATTTTCCTTTTTATCAGATAATTATTTTATATAATGTCAATCTGTAAAACACTGCTTTCCAGAATGCATGGAAGACAGAGCACCAATACTTCACATGTATGGACAGCTAGTGGCTAAGGAGTGGGAAGCAAATGAATAAACCTATCTGGCAAATTTCCTTCTTGTCATTTATTGCGCAGCCATAACTTTTCTCTGTATGTTTCCTTTCCTTGAACATGCATGAATAGCCTTTCCTCAGAGTCCCGGGCTGCTAAATGTTGTTCTTGGCATTTCCATTAGGTTGGGGAGACCTGTGGCCCTCAAGATATTGCTGATCTACATCTTCCATCATCCCTGACCGTTGGCCATTCTGGCTGGGGTTGATGGGCATTGGAATCTCAAAACAGTTGGAGGGCAGCAGGAATGCCCACTGTTTTATTAGAGATTAAAGCTCAGCCACAAGAGGAGGGGAGAATAGTCCTTGCTCTTTTCTACTTGCTAGTTAGTTACTTGCTGACTCACCATGCTGCCTAATCATGGGGATGAAGTCATACTTTAATTTTGCTTAAATGGTGTATCAAATGGTTTTATTCGCTGGAGGGTGCCTGTCTTTTTAAACTGATGGACTTAAATAATTTAAATTTAGAAATTCTAAGCTCCTTAGAATGTTTCTGATTAAATTGTCTTTTAGAAAAAAGTTACCTGCCCCAAAGTACAAGTGCTTAGTTCTGTTTCCTGCTAATCTAATACCCATTGTGATTGTCCTTTTCTTTATTTTTGGTATATTTCAATGTGGCGTTCCGGATCATGGATTTCAATGGGTAAGTTGATAAAGTGATTGTAAGCTTAAGGCTGCAATCCTATGCATGCTTAACCTGGGAGTGAGCCCCACTGAATAGCACAGAATTCTGTTCTCTGTAAACATAAATAAGTTTGTGCTACCTGTGGTCTCTGCCCTTAAGTGTATCCCAGGAAGTAAAATCAAGGGCTTTAAGGTTCTCCTCTGAAAGGCAGCATTCTTCTTACTCATAGCAATGATTTTACATAGAAAGGCCACCTGGGCATTTATAGGTTGTGAGCAGGAAACTGCTCCTCAATGAGCACTTGTAAAGGTGTTTGTGCAGAGATTAGTCTGATTGGTGTACAGACCAAAAATGCTTCTCTTACCCTCCTCAAATGCACATGCTTCCAGAGTTTCCTGGGCACTCAATATTGTGTTCAACTGCAAGGGAGGGAATGAATATGATTGTAAAAGAATACATGCCCAGATCAGAGTCCTCAACTGAAATGAATGTGGAACTATCTTAGATTGCAGAGGACAAAACTCAACTCCTGTGACCATAGGAATGCATTGTCTTAAAACATACTGGAACATAAGATGAGCCCTGTTTGATCAGCGCCTATTTAGAGACCCAGATCAGAAAACCGAGGCAGGCATCCAGGATGGGGTTGCACTTCCTCGGAAGAAGCACATCCACAGCTTGGGCCTGTTCCTGGATTCAACACTGTCACTGGAAGCTCAGGTGACTTCTGTGACCAGAACCCCTTTTTCCAGCTCTGGGTGTTCTGCCAGCAATGGCCCCGTTTGGACAGAAATGACTTGGCCACTGCACTTTATGCTCTTGTAACTTCCAGATTCAATTACTGTGATGTGGTCCATGTGGGGCTGGACTTGAAGGCAACTCTGAAACTTCAACTGGCCCCAAATGCAGCAGCCAGATTCTGTTTAGATCTCATATAACTCCTGTTTTAAAACAGCTGCACTGGTTACTAGTTTGTTCCCAGTTGCTCACAATTAGTGAGTAAAGCCCTAAAACACCCAGGCCCTGAATAATTGAAAGACTGCATTCTTCACTACAAGCCCTGTCAGGTGTTAAGATTGGCAGAGGGCACCCTGTTGATTATTCCACTGCCCCCAGAAGCTTGGGGTGGGGTGCTGGGAGAGTGCATTCTCTGCGACAGACCCTAAATTGTGGAACTCTCTCCCCATAGAGATGTGTCTGGTATCTTCATTATACAGCTTTCAGAAAATGTTGAAGGCATACATCTCTTTAACCTGGCTTTTGACACCTGAGTTAAATATATATTTAGTTCCCAACTTATTTCTGTTATTTTAAGTTGCTTGTTTTTAACATTGTGCTTTAATTGTTGAAATCTACCTTGAGGGTAAAGGATGGGTAATAATAATAGTCTAGCATCCTGTTCTCACAGTGGCTGACCAAAGTGCAAGTACACTCTCCCCATTCTCACTCCCCAGCAACTGCCTCCAACACTGAATGCTTCTCTATAGGAACCACCACTTCCAAGACAAACATTGCCAGGGGAAGGCAAACAGCCGGTCTCTAAGGACCATTACATCATGGTGTTTTAACATGCCTGCAGTTCTTAGCTGTTATATTTGCCTAACGCTAAGAACATGATCCTTGCATTAAAAAACTTTTATTGATCTTTATCATTCCCCTCTTCTGGAGAACTCAGGCCAATGTACATGACACTCCCCCCTTTTCTTCACACCAACCCTTTGAGGTTGGCTAGTCTGAGAGATGATGAGTGGCTTAAGATCACCCAGGAAGCATAGTGGCCGCTTAGGTTGCTGTACCTAATTCCAGCATTCAAACTACCACACACGCTGGCTTTAAAGTACTTAAGACACCTGAAGGCTATAATTGAAACATTGCTATCTAATTTCTTTTAACTGATTATTCTGATAAAATAAACATTATGACCTCCCCATCTACGCCCACCCCAGTTTTGTAAATTTCCTCTTTTTGGTGCTGCTTGGGCAAGTCCATTTCCTGCACTGATGGTTTTGTGTGGGTTTTGGTTTGTGCTTTCTAATTTTACATCTCCAAGAAAGTGCAATTGTCAAACCACCATATACATAGGAGAAACTGCGGTTATCTTTGTGTGCATTAAAATATTTTGTACACTTTCAAGACTGCTTGAAAATCCAGAGTTTAAGAATTCCTTTTTAAATCTTTGAAGTGTAAATCTTACATTCCAGCAGCTTATTAGAATTTTGTCTAGAATCATTTTTTCCGGGAATAATGTGGGGTTTAACCTATATCTTGTCTAATCCTTAAGCTCTTTTGAAATGGAAACTGTACATAAAAGCTAATACTGGCTAGAATTCAGTTTCCATTGCTCTCGGTAAATAGTGTGCTTAGGTGGGTTTGCACATCCCAGCTTCGCCAAAATATACATTCTGACATTTCAGTGAGTATCACAGTATAGATGTAACTCTTATTCCTACATCTGTGGATGTAAGCAGACTATCACATATACAACTAATTTAACTAGGCGAAAAGGGTTGTGGCATTTTATTGGGAGAAGGGGATTTCTGGGTGGTGGTACCCTTTTTTGCCTTCTGTTACCAGTTGAAATGATAGCTGCAAACCAATAATACTCTTTTTTAAAAAAGGTTATCTCCTTTGTACCCAGTCTTTAATTTACAGATGATGTATTGCAACCAACAGTACAAGCTCAAAATCAGAGAGTAGCTTTAATTGGTCAGCACAGTGGGAAGATTTTGGCCAATGACCTTGATTCTTCACTTGCTAATCTGGTTGGAAGTAAGTTTAACACTTTCATTTTTAAAGAAAGGTTTCCCTATGTTTATTATGAAAGGAATTCTAAATCTTAATTAAATGTTTTTTTTGGTGTTTTATTACAGATCTTGGCTTTGGAGGAACACCATCGAAAAAGTGAGACATATATTCCTTAATTTCATAATTTCTAATTATATATTGATAAAAATGTCCTTGACTTGTGTTTGCATTGCTGAGCTATCTCAGAATTTTCTAATATTCAGTGTTGTGCCAATACAATCATTCTGTGAGAGCAAATATTGCCTAATGGAACAGACCTTAACCTTCAAAAGGAGACATTCAGCATTAGCTTTTTTAGATTGTTTTGAGTTATTAAGAAGATTTATATCCTGCCTTCGTACAAGCCCAGGGGTTCAAGGTATTGCATTTTTTTTTGTTTTTTTTGGTTACATATTACAAATACACATACATACAGAAAAATAGAAAAAGAATTTTAAAAAAATAGAGAAGAAGAAGAAATAAAAAACATAAGAAGAAAAAGAAAGAAAGTTTAAAAAAACCTGAACATTTTCAGTTATACATCTTTGTATTTACAAGCCATCTTTTTACAACTTCTGGCTCATCTCCCAATGACTTCCCGCCTCCCTTAAACGATTCCTAATAATTCATTATTTCTTATTATCTGTATTCAGTTGATAAGTCTGTGGAGAGCATTCTAATTGCCAGTGGGAGTTTAATCTACACTAAGCCAAGCGAAGTCTTGGGAACCTCTTTTTTCCATATAATTTATGAAAACATCCAGTTTTAACATCCAGCTAAAAATACAAAACTAAGCAAATATTAAAAACAAACCCAATCTCCCCATGTAACAAACACCTGGCTGTTCTGGTAGTCATTTCCGGGCCAGGGTTGGGGCACAAATCCCACTCCAAAAACATGTGACACAACTGATTTCATGAATAGCACTATTGTTCAAGTATTGGAAAAGAAAGGTTTGTAAAACTTTCACCATCCTGCCAGTCTCTTCTGACTAGAGGGGAAAAAATCCAAATGTTTTAATTCTAAACATTCAAAAATTAACATATATATCTTGCTATAATCAGTAACTAAAACAGGTAAAGAAGAAGTCCCAGAGTAAAAGATGTTAAAAGTCTAATTTAATTGACTATAAAACAAATCACAAATAGAATTTGCCTGTAAGTGCAGTGACATCAAACTTGCCACCATGTGCTCTGAGTCGTGCTTCACACCTTGGGTGTAGGGATGCCATCAATAAGGCACAGGGTGTGGGATGTTCCTGGCGCAGGTGAATTGTTAACATTGCTAATAAAAATATTGTTTTGACCAGGTGGTGGGCTGGTTGGTATGATTTAAAATTTGCCTAAACCTCTGGGAACTGCTTGGTGAGAGCAGTTTCCGGTGTATAAAGCCAGCTGAGTTATCTGCTACCTTAGCAGTAACCGTAGCACCAGTGTAACTCACAAAGTTTTATGGAAATTTGGCTCTCTTACTTGCCAGGCTCTTTCTGAAGTAAGCACACCTTGAAACAAACGGAGGAAGTAATTTATTTTGCAGTTATGAATTTAATAAAAAGTAGATGTGGTGTTTAAAAAGTTACATATACCAAATGCTAGGATCCAGGGGCTGTGAGGTGTAATTATAGTGGCAGGTAAAAGAAATTAGTGATTAACAGAACAGTTCCGTATATTGCAGTATCATTTCAGCTGTTCTCCATATGTAACTGCTCAGCTTTCAATTCGTTTTTAGATCTGATATGCAGTGGAATCAGCCTACAGAGAAGAAACTTACTGGTGGAACCAACTGGCAAGCGAAAACAAGCACCTCAACTACATGGAATACTGTCCCTATTCCTCCTGCTCCACAGATGGTAATACTTACAGTATTTTCAGCCTTTAAATTGTTTGTGTGTTTGCCTTTCCCCTGTATTTCACAAAGCATTCTTGTCAAAATTTTGAGAGGAATTTACCAATAAGGCTTTGGCATGAAATTTTAGAATCCCAAGGGAGAGGATTTGGACATAAAATAAATTGGAGGTTACAGTGCATCTTGTACAACATGTAAATACTTTAGTACCTTCTAGATGTGATTCTCTGTATTTTTTTAAGTATTTTTGTGATAAAAATATTGGCCAGAATCCAAAGAACTACTTAATTGCACACTAGGGGCTGGTGCTACCCTAGTGGAATTGTTGCCTTGTTTTTCTCTGAGCACTTTACAGCCATCATAAATTGGCTTTGAGACTCCCCTTCAAGATGTTTATATTTTATTACTTTAAATGATTTTAATGTTGTAAGCTGCAGAAGGAAAATACTGTATTCTGAAGGTAGCTATACTGAAAATACTGTATTCTGAAGGGCTTTGGAGAAGCAGCTGAAGAGAAACAGCCCTATAAACCCTGGTACATGTACACTTCTGGTCTCCAGTTCTTTGTGGATTGGTGTTTTATTTTTGATAGGATCCTGGCAGATATGACAAAAATTCATAGCCTTGTATTCCAGCTCCCAGTAACAGGTGCTTGATGCCTTCTAACTTGTTTGTAGTAGCACAGATTGCAGCTTTACTGTTTCGGTGTGAATTGCTCTTATGTGTATAAATGGTAGCTCTTTCTTAGATATCTATTATGCTTCCTGGTTGCTTCAAATCTGAGCTGAAAAGCATGAATCAAATTAATGAAAATATTCTCCTTAGCTATTCCTTCCTTATATGGAAAGAGAACTTTCTCTGTACAAAAGAGCAGTCAAATAATATAGCTGCCCTGTAATTTCATTCAGCCACATTGCTTTAATTCTTTTTGAATGTACAGTTACGTGGTGTGCAAGACTGAGGATAATTAACTTCATAACTAGCTTGTCTTGTTTCCAGCTAAAGTCATTCTAGTTTTGGTATCCTGCTACTCCCAATAATTTTCTGTCCCTCCTCCTTTTTGCTATGTTAGAATGGAGTACCTTATCTTGGATATGCGAGTTCCTATCCTGCAAAATAAGATGCATTTTATACAATTTCTTCAGTGTTAGCAGTGGAATTTGTAGCCAAATTTTATATGCAATCTCTCCCCCCCCCCACTGTCAAAGGTACCTGCTCCAGTAACCTACCCACTGAATACACCTCAAGTGCCTGTGTATGGAATGGTAAGAATATTCACTCTTTATATTTATATAATACATTGAGAAGATGTTCTATTTTGAATGTCATACATCGTAATTTGCAGCAGTCTAATGAGCCTGAAATCTCAAGTACTAATTCTTTTGTTATTCTGTTGCATTGTAAAGTAGTCTGAAAAGCTTCTGCATGCACAAGGGAAGTCAATGAAGTATTTTTTATCTTGCTTCCCAGTACTTACCAACATTTTAATCAAAGTGTGGTATAAAGTTTTTCCCACTGCTTTACTTGGATGTCCTAAGAAATGTCTTTTATATTATCCCCAGACCGCGTTTTAAGATTTGCCAGTATGGTCTTAACATCTTTTAATGGATTCAATTTTAGCATCCCCTTAGAGCAAGACCTTTTCACTAGTTTGTCCCTCCCCAAGGAAGTTATCTTAGCCTCCTCATCTCTTTCTTGAAACAGACACAAATATTCTGTCTCCACCATGTTTTTATAATGATGTCTACAATAGCTTAGGTATGGAAATCTGAGGCTAAAACAGAATTTTAGTCATATTTTATGTAACTAATTCCATTTGTTTGGTGGTGTTTATTATTTGGTGCCCATTCGTTTGGTGGTGTTTGAAAGTGCATTCAAGTTGTAACTTAATCCACCCCCACCATTTATGTACAAATTCCAAAGAGGTGAAATACCTTGGCTGTATCTGAACTTCTGCATTTATAATTATGCTCATGTTGCTCTATGACAATTTATTATAGAAGCTGGCCATTACAGGTGGGTGGAATTATCTGGTCAACACACTTCTGAGGCATTTCAGTTCCTTGCAAGCAAATTCAATCCTCCATCTCTCTCAGATTTCAGGCAGGGAAAATTATCTTCTCTGCCAGACTCATTGGAAAGCTGCTTCCCGTAAGAATAGATGTCACTGGGCTAGATGGATTAGTGGTCTGACTCTGTTGAAGACCACATGAAACCACTGTCTGAAGAATGCAGAAACTGGCCACTTCAGCAGTGGGAGTACCGTGTTCATGCATAAGCGGCTTCTGCACCTAGCCTCGAGCGCTTTGGCGTTAAGTTGCTGAAAGGGAACTAGAATTTGTTTAGCTTTCAAAATATATAGATAGAGCAACCATGTTCAAGCTCAGCGGATCAGTAAATGACTTTATACATTCCTGTTTCTGTCTGACATTTAGGTACCTGCTCAGATTGGAGCTACTCCTATTATGGCACCCCAGCCTATGATATATACCCAAACCAGCCTAAGGCCAACAAATCCTTTTGCACCTATCTCTGGAACACAGGTTAGTGTATTCCTTAGCATAAAGATGAAACTCTTCATGATTCCTGTAGACTGTTAACAGCACTTGCCACTTTAAAATATTTATATACTGCCCCTGATTGGTCAAATCTGCTCCTTAGGCTGCAAAATATCATCACCATCACTATTTATATTCAACTGTCCATGAGCTTGAAAGGATACTGGTATGTTCTTTTACCGTCTCAGATCCTAAAGTACTTGCCTCACAGCACTGAGACCCCCTCCTGATGAAAGTTAGGCAGGCTAAGACTTTCAGATAGAGCTTGATCAGCTCCACTCAAAGAGTTACAGAATGAATCAAATATACATATATTTAAAATGTTCTTTTTAAAAAAAGCAGTTATGGGCCCTTCAGCAATGGGTCTGTCAGCAACTGATTGTGCCTGGATGTTGCTAGCAGGAAACAAACCAGTTCTTTGTTTCTTATTTTGTTTTTTAGTTGAAAACAGACCAAAAAAAATGTTTGCCTAATTTGCAATTAAGTTCTATCTTATTGTAGTTAGTAGAGTAGTGGAACTTTTATTGTGATGAAAGTTCAAAACTTAAGACTTGATACCTTGTAGTTCAACTTTAAGAAGCAGGGCTTCAACCAAGCCTCTGATTGATCAGCACAACTTTTTAGAGATATTCCTGGGATATTATTAAGCAGATGGAAGGTGATCTGTGATTTTAAATTTTACATGGTTTTAGTCTGTGTATGTTGAATGCAGGTGGCGCTGTGGGTTAAACCACTGAGCCTCTTGGGCTTGCCAATCAGAAGGTTGGCGGTTTGAATCCCCGTGACAGGGTGAGCTCCCGTTGCTCGGTCCCAGCTCCTGCCAACCTAGCAGTTCGAAAGCACGTCAACGTGCAAGTAGATAAATAGGTACCACTCCAGTGGGAAGGTAAATGGCGTTTCCATGTGCTGCTGTTGTTCGCCAGAAGTGGCTTAGTCATGCTGGCCACATGACCCGGAAGCTGTACGCCGGCTCCCTCAGCTGATAAAGCAAGATGAACGCTGCAACCCCAGAGTTGGTCATGACTGGACCTAATGGTCAGGGGTCCCTTTACCTTTACTAGTGTGTGTATGTACAAAAGAATTGTTGTGCACCAGAATTTTGTTTTAAAAAATATATGAAAAAGCAGTTTACAAGTATTTTGTGAATAAAAATATGTAACCTTAATGACTTTCATTCAGCTTGTTTTTCTTTATATATGTTGCAGATACAATTTATGTAGACCCGCCAAAGCAGCAAGACACTTTGACAACCAAATATTGGTAGAAAGAAGACAGAACTTTTGAACTGCGGTCCTCACTAGGGCACATACCTGCTTCCCATACAATATCAATTACTTTGAATTGCTGTGCTTTAGAGATTATTGTTATAACAGTCACTATGGTATGAAATCATGTTTGGTTTTGGATAGCATAAGACTGTTTTCAGTGGAAAGCTGAAGTATTCTGAAGCTGAAGGTCAGCAAAGTATGTAAGGAGAATCCTGACTTTCCCTTTTTAAATAAGAGCTTACTTGGAAACTCTTTGCAGCATTTCCATGCAACAGCTAGCCTCTAGTAAGCTAGTGGAGGGTATAATTATTCTATTTATTTTCTCCCAGAATTCTGTGGCCGTTGTTACCATGGCACCACTTAATGAAGCTGAGCAATAAACCTTTCAGATACTCTTAAGCAGTACCTGATACAATAAGACTCTGAGAAGAATCCTGCATTATCAGAAATGCCAATATTGACTGCTTTTTCTCATGCTAGACTAGCTTCTTCTAATTCACAAATTTTGTACTGTGAGTTTTAAATGCTGTGAATCAACTTTTAACTAAATGTAGGCCATTAACAGAAAACTATAGTCAATTGGCATTTCAGCAGAGCGTTGCCTTGCCAAGTGATAGAGCTATGCTTTGGCAGAGACTGGGGCACCTGACCTATTCTGAAGAAAATAGTATGTTACAAAGTAGAGTGTGTGCAGTCCTGGCATGGATGGCAATAGCTGCACTTCCTTATGCAGCCTCTTATGTACAGATAGCAGCATCATTTCAGACTTTAGCTAGAGTTGCCTTCATGTCCCAGAAAAAAGTCTGCAGGTGGCCAGCAGCAGTGAGTCTGGGAAGCTTTTTGCCCTTAATTTAAGATGTAGGGCACCAGCATTTTCTTAGTCATTCATCATTTACAGTGCTGCACTTTAAGAACTGGAAAATTGTGTTCCTGAGCTCCTCTATCCCTCTATAGCTTGCGACCCATGTTGTGGGTAAAGGAGCAAAAGAAAATTTTAAAAGGGCCAGTCACTACATAAAACAAACTTTTTTTGGGGGGGGAGGGAGTGTAAATATTTGTAAACCCTGAAATACAAAAAAATCTAGTGCTGTATAATCTTTTCTTCTTCTTTGTAACACATTCAAAATGCAGATATCGTACTGCTTTAAGACATTTAGCTCAAATTTCTTTTGTATTGAAAAGTTCAGACCATTATCCTTCAAGATATTTAAGATATTATTGCAGTGTAGGAGAATGTAAGATGGTCCATGATTTTCAAACACAATGCCCCCAAATAATGAAAGGATTACCTTAAACATTATTTTTAAATTTGTCAGATGGAGTCCAGGGCATACCTATGAGGGGAGATGGGAAGCAAAAAATGATGATGATTATTTATTTTTTAAAGAACATTTTAACTGAAGAAAGCGTGCAAACTGGTTCTTTCCTTTCTATCACTGCTGTGATGATTTTCTTGTCTTGAGCTCATTGCGGTAGCAATAACAGCAAAAAGCCTCTCTCTTAAATGTCAATGTGGCTTTCTTTCATTAAGCTGGCCCCTTTTTATCATTTAAAACTTTTTGCAGCACTTGAGCTTGATCTCCCAAGTGTTTTTGCCAAGTTATTGGCCCTTGTTCCGTGGGAAGGGATTTGCAGAAACAAAAAGTACTTTTGTGGCTCAGGCTGTGTCAAATTCTAGAAAACCAGTCTTTTCCCTGTAAGTGTCTTTTGTGTTTGTTAATATTGTGCCAAGAATGTAAATATATATATATATGCTTGCTTCAAGAAAGATATACTTGTTTTGTCAAACTAAACATGATTTTTTAAAAAAATCAAATCGTTTTTTTACATATGTGTTTGCAATTTGTAACCACTAACTTTGTATGGATTAAATGTTGCAAGTTGGAAAAAACATTTCAGACCAAATCTTGGACATGTACTGGCAAAGACATAAACTGGATGCATGTACAGTAATTAAATGTGGAAAGTGAATTTTCAAGGGCTTTGGGCTTTAATGTACTTTCCTGGTTTGTCCAAAACCAATATTTATTGTAGCCCTATACAAGCTGGAGCAGCTTACTTAAAGGCCTTGTTTTAGTTTATATTCTAGTGAGTTAATTCAATTGATCCTCATTTAGGATTTTAAATCATGCTTCTAACCAATTTTCTGTCTTTTAATCCAGTTTGGATAAGTACATGTATTTAAATTACACAGATTTTATAATAACTAGCTAAAATGTTTGATCTCAGAGGCTGTGACCATGTAAAGTTTGGGGTTGTAAAATAGGCAGCAACCTTTTTTATCCCCCAGATATTATTTTCTAATAATTCAGTTTAACTGTGCTTAATTTATTGCATTTACTGGCTGCAATCTTACAGCAGGGAACTTCATGCAATACCCACCTCCTCAGAGAGAGGGCAGCTTCAACTCTCCAAATGAATGGGTTTATGTATGTTGTTTATGTGCTTTCTACAGCATTATACAGTAATCATTGATGTATCCATTAAAATCAGATTCAAAGCATAATAATAATCACAATAGTCCCACGGTAGCATAAGCCCCCAATACTTACACATTCTTGCTTCTATTCATATGCAATTTAATTCATTAAGGAAGACTGGATTTTGTAATTTCTCTTTTCGTATCTAACTCTCCAGCTCAGTGACCAGAATTCAAAATGTTACTGAGTATGTGCATCTTCTCATGCTTGCAATCTTTGTAAGCAGTGTGATACTTGCACAACCTAATTTAACCTTTTCCCTACAGCAAATGTGTGGGGATTCCCCCATGCTCATACATGAAGGTAACCTGTAAACCCTAGTAATGGCATTACTCTTAACCAGTAATGGTTATTTGAGGAATTCTTTTTAAGAATTGTTGCCCACTATACTGGTGTAATTTTTGTCAGATTCAGTTTTACATTCTGTCTCCAATAACCCTAAACTTGGAGGTTGTGCTTTTATCCTATAACCAAGGACTTTGATTTTATAATAAATGAGCTTTCTAGACAATAAGTGATTATCTATTTGTTCAATAAACCAATGGCATCTTGTCCCAAAAAGTAATAAATGTCAGTAGCTGTATTTTGGCTGTCAATATTAGCATTGAACCTTTGTAGGTAATACTTAGTCTGTAGTTCTTTAACTTATATATAAAAATCTCCCTCCTTTATCAGATCTTTAATGTGCAATTGGTGGGGTGGTTCTTGAGTATGATTAGAGTGCTGTCTTTGCTTCATATTTAGGTTGCCGCAATTGAGAACAGTGGCAAGGTGTGAGATCAAAATAAATTGGGGGAAGAGCAGAATACAGTCATGGCTAATCCAGTGGTGGAGGAAGCCTTTCAGGCACGTGGGGTGGGGTGAACCGCCCATAGGGGCGGGGCAAACTGCTCATAGGGGTGGGGCGCTCATAGGGACAGAACAGGGTGCTCAGCATCCCGTGCCGTCACTATGGGCACTGCCACACGCTGCGTCCCTGTGGGCACTGCCGCGCACCCTGTGCCATTCCTATGGGCACCAAGCGCCATGGGACGCGCAGTGCCAATAGGGACAAGACCGTGCCCTTAGGGATGAGACGGGGCGCGCAGTGCCCATAGGGACGGGCCGCACACTGGGGCCTCAGCCACCCTACAGCTGGTGGGGGGAGGCAGGCAGACAGTACAGAGCCTGTGGGCGCTGAGATATGTGGCTTGTGCATGCTGCAAGCCCCGCGGTGACGAGTGCTGCCTGCCATTTTGTCACCCCATGTCAGGGTGGCACCCAGGGCAGACCGCCCTCTCCCCCCCTCGTACCTGGGCTAGTCATTCCTACAGCCACACTGGGTCTTTAGGGAATTGTCTGTCCTTATGGAAAACCAAAATAACAGTTTGGTCACAACTGCTAGCACCACTTTCTGTGCCAAATCTGGAGAATTTGAACTCTCCTATCTCTGTGGAGGTGGGTTTATCACTCATTTCCTTGCTGAAATATTGCATCTTTTTTATAGCTGACCCTAGCAGTTAGATGGTGGTCACTGTTAACATTATTGAAACTGCATTTGGGGTTGCTGTTGCCAGAATTACACTTTTATTCGTCTTGCCAGAAATGCTAAAAGTACAGGTAGCTGTACTATTTTCAACTTCCAGTTGGCGAAAGGTTGTTTACAGTGGTATTAGTGGTGTTTATAATTGAACTGTCTGAATAATGTTAGATTATATGTATTTAAAGGTTTTTAAAAGCCAATAAGATGTCCATCATACATACTTGACATTTGCTGCTTCCCTATTAGATATATTAGCAGGTTAAAGCTAACTATAAAAATAGCAACTCAACTAAACTCAGGACAGGATTGCACTGCATATGACATTGTTTTGTAAATTTATTGTGAGAGTAAGATGCTGACCAACCTACTGTCTTCTCAAAGATACTGACTTTAGAGAACAACTCCTTCCTTATGAATATATTGGTATCATTTCTATTATTCATTATTTTAGGGCAACCTTCCCATGCTGACGGGGCTGATGGTAGTTGTAGTCCAAAACATCTGGAGGGCGCCAAGCTGTGGAAGGTTGCCATAGTGATTTGGCCATTAACGGGTTGACTGCAAATATGTGTTTGTGGTCCTGAAATATTTGCAGGTGAAGCAATGTGGTGGTGGTCTTGTCACAAGATTATCCTTAAGGCAGTGCTACCCTTAAGGCAGTGCTACAAGGCTGCCATTTTAAAAGCTACAAAACGAAGGCAGATTTATTTCATCTGTTTTTGTTTCATTGTTTCCATTGTATTTAGGGTCACAGTCTAAATCTTAAGATTGGTGTGTCCTGGCTTTAGTTGTGTTTGATACTTTTATAGTTTGATCATTAGACTGGCAGGTCAGGGTTGTAATTCCCACAGGTATTCAGAGAAAAAATGCATGAAGCTGAGGAGAAAGAAATACACACACTCACACTCCCCCCCCCCCAAAAAAAAAACACGTGGATTTCTGTGTCAACACCATTTTCTGCATTTCCCATATTCAACTCTGATTAGAGATTTATTTTTGCTTTTAAAAAGACATATTATTAAAATGGCAAGAATTCTGTCTTAAAAGCTTTGGGAAGCATGGACAGTTCGATTATAATGTTATGATTTCGTACATTCTTAAAACAGGATGAGAGCGATGGCAGTTTCATCATGTGGCTTCTAGGAGAGTGTGTGAGAATCTGAAGGGTGATAGGTGCCCTTGTACAGAGAGTGCTCTCTCTAAGGGTCAGATTAGACATGATGATAGTGGCTGTGCTTTTTTTGTTCACATCTCTGCCTCGTTTTCATATAGAATGGAAGGTGGCATCTGAGCTTAATATTAGAAAGCATGGACAGGCATGGAAACCAGAGCCCGTTCCCTTCCGTAGTCCATTGCCCACATGTGTCCCTCCAGCTCTGCTTCTACACTGGAAATGAAATGAGCTGGGAGTAAATAATGGGCAATGAGCCCCATGTAGTTAATGCCATGGACTGGGAAGAGTCAGTCCCCTTTATTGTTGCAAACCTGTTGCAGTTAAAGCCAGCCTCCACCTTACCCCACTTTATATGAAACCCAGGAATAAATAAACATGGCTGCTATGGTCACATTAGTTGGCCATAAGAATAGAAATGTGATATTAATGGGTAATATTGTCATACTTGAAAATGTCTCTTCTAAAGCTGTTGCTCCTTTTCCTAGATATACATTCATTTTTTAAAAATGTAATAAAGACATTTTCAGTCTCTGATAAGAATGTGTAGAGCTTAAAAAGAAAGCAAGTATACTTTTGGGTTTTTTTTTTGTAAAATGTTGTCTTTGACTTTAAAATTAAATACAGGGTGTACCTGGATCTGTTTGGGGTTTATTGATGTGTGGTAAGGGTGGACTACAATTTTAGAGTAGAATGCACTGTGGATCAGTGCTTTTATTTGTACATAAAAGGGAAAACTTCTTTTCTTTTTAAGTAGCCTGCATTTTGAGAATAATATTGACATGCGCTGTGTACCAGTCACTTATTTCCATTTTAAAGATTATATTTTTGAGTAATGGGGAACTGTACATGCTATCTCTACAGTTTCTAGAAATTACTTAGAAATGTTGCTTTTGAATATGTAATTTGACTTCTTGGCTGTCCCATGTACTGCTTTAGTATGTATTGTGTACCTCATACCCCCAGCTTTCTGATGATAGCATTTATTTTAAAATATTGTAATAACCAATGCAGTCTTTATTCTTCTTCTCCCCCTACCCTACCAGTTTGGTAAATAATTTGATGCAATTGTATTCCTTTATAAAACACTTGGCTGGAATTTTCTTGAAATATTGGAAGCAGGGGGAAAAGGTGTTAAATGTGTATGTTGTTCTGGGTTTGGTTTTCTAATTGATAATTTCAATTTATTGTTCCCAATATTCTCTTCCTTGCCCCACCCCAATGCAATAGGTATGTGCCTTTATATATATATTAATTTGACAGGTGCTTCCTGTTTGCAGGATGACTCTTTAAAATTCTTGTATAATTTTTGTCACAGCAGGGCAGTATTGATAATCCATATATTTGTATTTCAAATATGATTTAAATTGCATATTGTATCTGATATAGAAAATGTATTGGGGTTTTTTTCCGTAGTATTTGATCCTTTTCTATTCTGTAGGTAGAACAAGCAAGGAAAACCTCATTGCTGGAGAAGGTTGGAAGTTTAGTTGGGTTTTCAAGCAGATTTTAGGTCCCATGTGCTCACTAAACAACATGCAGCATTGGATCCAGATACCTAGTAGCACATAGCTCCCATTGTAATTAATGGGACAAGTTAGTAGTAACTTGATTACTGCCTTAGTCTGATATAACTGCCTTAGTCTAGGATCAACCTATGGTGTTGAGTTGGTTGAACAAGCCTCCTTGCAATCAAGAGAATATGCCACTAACTCAAGTAACTATTTCCTTCACAGAACGAATAGCAGATTGGGGGTGAGTGGGTGTCAAGATTACTAGAGTGTGGGGAAAAGGCTTAAACCCTTCTTCTTGCATATTATAACCCAGACACCTGATTCTCACTATTTCCTCTCTTTTCCTTTTTAAGACACATGAAATCAGGTTACTCATTTATTGCATTGTCTAACACGGTCCCAAGAGGTCAGTTGAAGGGAAGGAGCTGCTTAGTGAGTCTTACAGTCTTTGCAGTTCGGAAAGCAACTGCTTACATCAATAGTGCTAGTGCAGGCAAGAGAGTCTCAGCAAACATGGGGAGTTCATGACACACTAGTGCTATTTACCAGCTATTGGTGGAAGCAACAGGATAAAAGTTTCTGAGACAAAGCATTTGATTGTCACTGTGGTATTTACAATATTTTCCCCTGTGAGTCAGTTTTTAAAAGTCTACTACACCTTACTCTCTGAGAAATGGTATTGGTGAGCATTATGAGCCGAATCCTTAATTCGGTGACCTCTTTGCTTCCTCCATCTCTTATCACAGCTAGGCAGCAGGAACCACAGCTTAAAGGCTAGATGTGAAGCTGTGGTCCCTGTTGCCTGGCTGTGATAGAGACAGACTATATTCAGAAAAATAATGTTGAATGCAGCTGCAGAGTTGACTTCTTATTTTAGAAAAAGAGGAAGTCTTGTGAATTTTGTTTTAAGAACACATTATAGTAATACCTGCCACATTAATTGAATGACAAACAGCAAAATGTCTGAATGATGCATGAATACCTAGCAACCCAAATTTTGTTCAGCTAATAAAATACAAGTTTATAGCCATTTGCACCTGCAGGAAATTTCTTTTAAAGTACCATTATGATTAATCAACCAATAGTTCTGTTGTGGTGAAGGCCACTAAACACCAAAATGATTCTAGACTTCAGTTTATCAAAGCAGATTCAATAATTTCCCCTTGACTGATATAACAAATAGCATATTTAATTATCTGTAAAACAATTAAAACCCTAGTACAATTAAAAATTGCAGGTTGTACAAGCATTGGTAAAACATTACTGAATAAATGCATTTAGCAATTTATTTTGAGAACAGGGTTTCTGCAAATGTTCTCATATTTTGTATTTCAAACGTTTCTCAGTTTATTTCATATTTGAAATATAGCTTAATGGAGTGTATTGTGTTTTTTATTTAAACTACTCAAAAAATGTATTTTGCCCAGCTCTGCTTGTTCTTACTTAGATTGATTTTGATATGCTTTCCCTTTACAAAGTTGCAGTGTGAGAACATGGTGCATCTAGCCATCAAAAAAAGTAAATAAATTCCTGCCTCTTCTCCCCGCCCCCAGCACTTACTTTGCTGAAGCACAGGGCTTGCTATGTTAACATTTTAATGATCCTTGACAGTATGTAAAACAGGAGGTGGTTGAGAGTCCTCCATTTTGTTAATGAAACAGGTTTTGGAAAATAAACTGGCACAAAGTGTCTTGGGTGTGTGTTTTAATATTTTTCTTAAAAGGAGTGTTTCATTTCAGCCAATGGTGCAGGTCAACCAGCAACACTGAAAAGCATTTATTGTTTTATTTGATGCCATTGGCATTGGGTGTTTAAGGATGATCAGCTATGGCTAATGAACCAAAGGGCTTTTCCAAAAGGGATACACATTTTCATTAATGGTTCAGGTAGCCAATGTCAAACCAGTAGAATAAAACGTTCCCCAAAATCAGTAGATTTAATCCTTTTGAGTAGGACCAGCTAAGAAGCTACCAAGAAGTGAATGGGCTGAAAGTCTGTGTGACCTTTCAGTTGAACCTATCAAATCTATTATTGTACTGTCACTTTTGGAATTAAGTAGTTGTGTCAATGTTTATGGTTGGCAATTCTGGTAAATTACTTACATTTTTCTTCAACTTAAGAACTGCCTTACCCTTTTTATTATTATTTATATAGCTCCACCAGTGACTAGTGCCTTACAGATCACAATAAGACAGGTCCCTGACCCAATTCAAAATTTGTTACAACAGAAATAGCATAAGCAGTAAAAAAGGATGCACTACATGGTTGTTTCAGGTATATGTGCATATTTACAGGCTGTTACAGAATGACATGAAAGCTAGGAAGTTGTCTTCAAGTTTTGCATACATATAATGAACCTAGCTATCAAAAACAAAGTACATCATCTCTCAATGCAAGCAGGTGAGTGTACACACCTTCCCCACCACATTGCCTAACTTCTTATTTTCTTGGCCTATAACACCTTGGTTGTGTATTCTAATTTTATGTTAAAGTAAAATTTAGAGCTTATACCTGCATTGTTTGCCTTGGAACCAACTGTAAATTTGTACTATATTAGAGTTGCTTTCTAAGTTTAGCTTTGTCTACTGGAAGCTATTCCCATGTACAAAATACATTCATTCTCATACCACATATCCATATATGAAATGAGGGCCTTAGGCAGAAAAATGCATATAAACAAAGACCTACGGTTTTAACTATCTCATCACTCATTTATTTTGCCATTAAAAGCCTCAAATTATGCCCCATTCATAATTGCATTCCTACTGGAATCGGTTTCACAGTACAGAAACTATTTTTATTGTGTTTGTGTGTGGCCCAACAACATAGTTCTCTGGGCAACTTAACAATAAATGTCAAAAAACAATTGAAATAGTACTCTCATTTTGACTCAAGAAAATCACCATTTTATAGTTCAAATCAGGAAAAATAAATACATTACATGGACAAAAGTACAAAGATTCACAAAACGTTTAGGGGTATGTGTACCCCTGCGTATCCCCAGGAAAAAAAGGTGTGTGTGTGTGTGTAATATGCCATGATTACCTAGGGCTTTTAGATAATTTGGGCTATCGGAAAGATCTTCACCTGAATCTGAAAAGACCACAGTGATGGTGTCAAATAAATTTCTCTGTGAAGACTAGTCCATAACTAGGGTGCTGTCACTGCTGAAAATGCCACCTCTCACTTCACTTGGTTTCGTGAAACCCAAAGCAGGGCCCAAGCTGTGAAGTTAGTAAAAGTTACTAGTATGTATTAGCATCAATGATATGGAAAGCAAATTGTGTACATCAAATGTATATAGACTTGAAATTCCTATGGAACAAGAATGGATGTGTGAGAGAAGAGAGGTAGCAAGCTTGCAAACCACATATCTGAGTGGGTAGCTGGTTATGAATGGTACATGTTCTTGAACATGATACAATCCCCATCTTCTACTTCCTCCTTGTCTTATTTATTTAGTCAGTATACTGCCTTTCATCCAAAGGTCAAGGGCGGTTCACAACATAAAAATACAAAATTAGAATTCAAGATACATAATACATGAAAAACAAACTAACAGCCCCCCCCCCCAAAAAAAAACCATTTAAAAAGCCATGGTTGAAGAGAAAATACCTAGTTGAGATATACGTTCCTGGCATCTAAGGATATGTAATGAAGGTGCCAGGTGATACTCTGTATAGAGAGCATTCACAAATGGGGAGCAAATCGCCTTGGCATGGATGCTGAAGTTGCCCAGAAATAGCAGTCGCCCGAGCTCAGAGCTGGCATTGAGGTGCTAAACAGAGGAAGTGGACTCTGGTGCAAACTCTGGCTGATCTTAGCAGGGCTGGTTCTAGATTTGAGGGAGGCCTTCAATGAAATAACCTCATGGCCCTATTTCCGTGTTCATGAGAGCTCTGGCAGGCTTACATCAGAGTAGCAGGGCACTTACCAGTCCTGGGCAGCTGGGCTGGGAGATATATTCTCACAGTGACCCAGAGTATTCCAAGGGGACATCATAAACAATAGAGTTGAGTGCAAGAGTTCTATGAGCATCACTCAGGTGGTCCACAGCATGGCTGTGAAGAACAGTGGGTGCAGCAGCTGCTCATTCTGAGAACCCAGCAATCCTCTGGCAAGGGGAGGGGACTTGAAAGAAATGAAGAGGATTAGGATCTTAAACAAGAGGAAGTGATTTAAAAGGAGTGGGGAGGATTAAGAATACAGAAGAGCAGGAGGGAGAGATTTAAAAGGAGTGGAGAAGATTAGGAGCCAGGAAAACAAGTGAAAGGAAGCAAACATATCAAAATAGAAGCAATAAAATTAAAATTAAAATGCATATGGCATCTAACACAAATGCGTTACAATTGCTGCAATGGGCAGAAAAACTATTTTAAGTGGTCCACCAACACACTCATTAATTTTCAAGTTTGGGAATCACTGACACAGGACTATTTTACATACTTGTTACACTATAAGCTTTTGTTGGCCAGAGACCACTCTCTGAGTCTCTGAGGAGTCTTCAGACCAATGCTCCATCTAAGCCTGGAGTTGGCAGTGGCTTATGATCTCAGGCTAAGGTTTGCTTGCTGGAATTTGTATAATATGTCACTAAACCACCTAACAATTGTGTATCACATTGTTTGATACTATTTTTCCTTTCATTTATATAGTAAATCATGTAGAATGAGACAACTGATATTATTCTTTATTGAATTTATATACAGTGGTACCTCGGGTTAAGTCAGGGGTCGTCAACCCGCGGCTCCAGAGCCGCATGTGGCTCTTTTACACCTTTGCCGCAGCTCCGGGGTGGATACTAGCGAGGGGAGGAGGCGCAATGTGCACCCCGACACTCCCCACTGTGGTGCGTGCTGTACTGGCTGTGATGTCGCATGGGGGCGGTGTGTGCGTTAGTCACACACCGTCCCGACGTCACCTTCCCGCCCGCCCGCCCGCTACATTGTAAGGGGCATGTACGCTGGTCACTGCATTGAAGGGGGGCATGTACGCTGGTCACTGTTTTGAAGGGGAGTGAAGAACACACCCACAGAAAAAGGTAACTTGTTAATTTAACGTTTATTTCTATGAGGAGGAGTAATTCTGAGGGGTCAAACAAAGAAATAATAAAAAAGTGACAAAAAAGTTATTTTTATAATGACGAGTTTTGCGGCTCCCAGTTTTTTTTTCTTCGGAAACGGGTCCAAGTGGCTCTTTTTGTCTTAAAGGTTGCAGACCCCTGGGTTAAGTACTTAATTCGTTCGGGAGGTCCATTCTTAACCTGAAACTGTTCTTAACCTGAAGCACCACTTTAGCTAATGGGGCCTCCCGCTGCTGCTCCACCGCCGCCGCACGATTTCTGTTTTCATCCTGAAGCAAAGTTCTTAACCCGAGGTACTATTTCTGGGTTAGCGGAGTCTGTAACCTGAAGTGTATGTAACCTGAAGCTTATGTAACCCGAGGTACCACTGTACAGTTCTATACCCAGTGGTCTCAGGGCAGTTCACAGAATAAAATCAAAATATAATCCACAAAATACATAATCAAAATAAAAACAACAACCCAATAACCCCCAACCCATATTTTAAAAGGGCATAGGATGTCATATGATAACACATGATAAAAAGTAACTAAGTAACTTCAATGTAACAAAGGGGACACATGATAAAGAGTTAAACCAGGCATAGGCAAACTCTGCCCTCCAGACGTTTTGGGACTACAGTACAATTCCCATCATCCCTGACCACCTGTCCTGTTAGCTAGGGATGATGGGAGTTGTAGTGTGGTGTAGTGGTTAAGAGCGGTAGTCTTGTAATCTGGTAAACCGGGTTCGCGTCTCTGCTCCTCCGCATGCAGCTGCTGGGTGACCTTGGGCCAGTCACACTTCTTTGAAGTCTCTCAGCCCCACTCACCTCACAGAGTGTTTGTTGTGGGGGAGGAAGGGAAAGGAGAATGTTAGCTGCTTTGAGACTCCTTAAAGGGAGTGAAAGGCGGGATATCAAATCCAAACTCCTCTTCTTCTTCTATGCCTGAGTTAAACGCACAGCAGAGGATGAAGGATAAGAAGCCTTAGGTTGAAACTCCATATGCACTTACCTGAACCTAAGTCCCATTGAACTCAATCAAGCTTACTTCTGACTAGACATATCTATTAAAAATAGAGTTGAGATCTGTTTATCAAAATGCTCCCCCTCTTGTAGCTTGTATTTGCTATTTTTACATTTATAGTTTAATATTACTATGTGAGAGTCACCAGAAAAGCCGTTTAAAAAGATCTTCTACATCTGTGTGTAAAGGGGAAGGGCCATGGTTCAGTGGTAGAGCACCAGGTTCTCAGGTTCAAATCATGGCATCTCCAGGCAGGGCTAGCAATGTCACCAGCTGGAAACTTGGAGAGCTGCTGCCAGTCAGTGTGGACAATATTGAGCTAAATGCATAGCTGTCAACCTTCCCTTTTTTGGTGGAAAATTCCCTTATTCCAGCGCCGTTTCCCGCTGCTTCCCGCTGCTATCCTGGATTGTTAGATATCCTGTAGACTGTCCCTGGGACAGGTGAGGCTGCTGATCCCTTATTTTCGAGGCTGCTGATCCCTTATTTTCAAATCTGAAAGTTGACAGCTATGTAAACGGACCAATGGTCTGACTTGGTATAAGGAACAGGGGCGCCGACTTATAAAAAATATTGGGGGGGCCCATACCAGGGTCTTGCCGCTGGTTCGCTCGGGTAGCCGGGAGAACGCAGTTTGAGGTGGCGGTGTTGGGGAGAGACCCTCGCTCAGGGCGCCACGAGACTTGGCGGCCGGCAGCCTATCTGGGGGGTTTTGGAGCGTATTACGGCGGAGCGATTGGGGAGGAGAGGGCTTGTTGCCGGATTCTTCAGCTGGGCCGGAGATCCGCTGCTGGGGGGTCCCTGGGCCGAGTTGTGAGCACGGCCTGCTGAAGGGAGATCCAGCCGATTGCGCGACGGGGACGGCCGGGGCTCTCTGGCTAGGGCGCGCGGCTGGCTGGCTGGCTGGCTGGCTGGTGAGGGAGCAGGTGGGGAGGAGGCGGGGAATGATTTCTTCACGTTGCAGTCGAGACGGCTTGGCGATCCTTCAGCGTCCCCCTTCGGATCTGCGCAAGGAGACAGTGTGGTTTGGGGAGCCCGGGCGAGGTAAGGTCTCCCGTGAAGAAGGCTGAACCTCAGGCGACCAGAGATCTCTCTCGGGCTCCTTGCTAGTTTAGCACCAAGTAAAAATCGTTTTATTTTTGTTTATTTTTAACAGAAAAAAGCGTGGCCAGCTTCCCTTGCTTTCCGTTTCGGCAAGTGGGATGCTGACGTCCTCCGGGCTCTGCGGGCAGAAGCTGACAACGCCCCGTGACGAAAACACGGCTGGGGAGGCCGGCTTCCAACGGAAAGCTAGACAAGCCCAGCTTGGCAAGCACCTCCGCAGCTCCTGCTCTCCACACCCACCACCAAAGGAGCCAACTTCTAGGGGCCGAAGTCCTGTTGCACCCCCATAACATATTTGAGGTGGCGAGGCTCTCCCAAAGTTGATGAGCATTGCCATTCAAATGGCGTACATGCGCTGCATCTTGTGATCGGTTATGTGGAGCGGGACTTTCCTGCTCCCCCCCCCCGTTTAATTCAAGTTGGCACCCCTGCCCCCCACCCCAAGAGAAGATCTCACTCTTATCCGACCCGGGGAAGTGAAAGGGGGGCTGTTGCGCCGCGTCTGCCGCTCGCCTGACAGCAGCAACGTCTCCCTTCCAAGCGCCGCCCTCAACGCGGAAATGCGCGCAGCGGATACGCGCAAGCGAGCTCTCCAGTTCAGGCTGCCTGCTACTCGCAGCCTTGCCCCGATAGGGCCGCTCTCGGCCCGCCTCCCTTCCCTCCCCTTCACCGGCGGAGACCGGTTTGGGCCGAAAAGAAGCCACCCGCTCCCTCTGCACCACGCGCGCCTGTTCCCCGGCAGCGCAGCGGGCCGAAAGCGAAGTGGCTTCAGCTGCAGCCCCGTTTAAAACAAACAAAAACGCTGAGCGGCTTCCTGATTGGCTGCACGGTCGGGTCAGATGGTGGTGCGTGTTTTCCACCTAGCAATTTCTTCTTTGACGTTTCGAATGGAAACAGAAGGGGAGGAGAGACAGTGGCTGGAGGAGGAGAAAAGGGGATGGCCGTGGGGTGTGATGATGATGATGATGATGATGGGGGGGGGGAGAGTGCAGAGCGATCTCCTTCTAAAGCTCTTTTTTTCCTCTTCCTCCTCCCCTTCACTGAAACATGGTGTGGTCCAAACCGGCGGCGGCGCTCTGCTGGAGGGGCGCCCGAGATTATTGGGGGGGCAGAGCCCCCCCAAACGAATTTTTGAGGGGGCTCGGGCCCCCTCAGGCCCCATGGAGTCGGCACCTATGCTTTCATATGCTTGATGGTACCTTTTTGAGTAGGTCCTTCCTTCCTTCCTTCCTTCCTTCCTTCCTTCCTTCCTTCCTTCCTTCCTTCCTTCCTTCTATCTCTCTCGCTCTCTTTCTTTGTGTGTGCATATGAGAGAGAGAGAGAGAGAGAGAGAGAGAGAGAGAGGGAGTGCACAGATGGAAATATGTCAGAGGGAGGGGGTATTGTTTGAAGTTTCTTGATTATTTCACTCAAGCGAATGACCACATTTGCCTCTGTTTTAACTGCAGCTCCTGATATTATTTTGGTTTTTAACCAGGGCCACATTCCCTTTCAGGCAATCTTCAAACAGCCACCAAACAAACAAACAAACAAACAAACAAACAAATTTGTGTACCTGTATTCATCTGTAGTTCTCAGGGTGGTTCATAGCATATAAATAAGAGATAAAAACACAAAATAAATGCCTGTACAGTAGTGGGTGGGGCCGAGGCAAAAGGGGGTGGAACTACTAACATAGATCTTAATGTGTATTGGAGGCTAATTTCTGCACATGCTTACTCACCCTTCTCTGTCCTCCATCCAGACAAGTAAGAGGCCTAAATCAGACTTCCAGGACACCTTTCAGTCAGGCAAACATACTCAGGAACATATATTCCTTTAATAATGGAATCGCTCCCACAGAACTTACAAGTGCACCTCCACAACTTTGCTTTAGGTACAGTAAGGGGGTGATTTTAGTAACAATTTTAACATACTGTGGAGGAGTCATATGTAGTGGCTACATTGAAATGAGCACTATTGTGCGCATGCCCAACTTGTGGGCTTCCCAGAGGCATCTAGGTGGCCGTTGTTGAAACAGAACACTGAACCAGATTGGTCTCTAGTCTGATCAGGCAGGGATCTTTTCTTATGTTTTGTAAATCTTCATATTATTGCTGTCAAAATGTAACCAACAATGCGCAACGCAACCCTGTTATGGAGAAGCATCATTTGAACTCTTTGGGCCTCTTTTCTTCATGAGAATAGGGAAACTGTTGTTGGAACTCACTCTAAAGTGTGCATTATGTCAGTGTAAAGCAGCCTAACTGGCTTCAGTGCCAGCCCATTGCCTTACTTTGAGCCATGTCTTACCAACAATCTCTTTCCAGTAATTGTGCTTGTCCCCATAAAGTCAAAGAATTCAAGAGAAGCAGAGAAGGGGGTGCTGGATACTGACCCCCCCTTGCCGCCTCTGTTGGAAAAGGGGTGTGGTTTAAACAGCCTGGTCACCACGCCCCTTCCCATTGCCCCCTGCTCCTTTCCCTGCAAGGGTTCAGGTGAGTGCAAAACGCCTTGGGGTGCAGCAAGCTTTGGGGAGGGGCTGGGGGGGGATGCAATGCTAGGGATGTAATTCCTAGGGAAAGAAAGTGCCCACGTGTTCAGTTATGGAAAACTTAATAAATATTTCATACAAAAATAAATAAATAAATAAATAAAATACTCAATGACCTGCCTTTCAAGTAAGTAGAAATGAAGCAGCTGGTTGCCATGGTGAAATTATGATGACACTGTTACTCTGTAGTGGCAGTGCTGAAATCCTAAGTCAGATTCAAGGGGGGGATTTCCCCCCAAGGCCAAGCCTACCAGCTAACAGTGACCTTAAGTTTTCCAGTAAAACATGAAATGGTGCACACGCTACATCTTGTTTGTGCGCTTATCAGGCTTGTCCAAGGTCCATTTTGGGGGCCTAATCCAGCCCACCAGTCAGTTTAATCTGGCCCCTGTGGCAGTTTATTTCCTGGGGTAAAACCCTAAAAAAGGGGCTGTTTTGGTGGCCCTCAGGGCCCTTCACTTCATCAAATCTGGCCCTCTTTGAAAAAAGATTTTTTTAAAAAAAAAAATTTATTGGGTTTTCAAATTTTATACAAAACACAACACAGACACAAAGACACAGACACAAACATGCATAATTTCAGAATCTTACTTTCTTAACCACTTTCCCTGACTTCCCCACACCTCCCCCTCATACATCCCAATTCCAATAGTTAACTCAGCAAGTTCTTATTAACCAGATTTAGCTTAAACCTCAATTAATTGGTAATACTAATCTTTTACGTCTTTTCCTAAAGTCGACCCAAGTTCCCTTACACAGATTTCCCACTTTTATAGTAATTACTAAACATACTTAGAAATAAGAGAACAACATAAAATTGTACACCCTTTGGATTCAAAAACTCTCCCTCCCCCCTCCCCGGTTTCAATCCCCAAAATATGTCCATAATATCAGTTCTTAGCCTGGATTCCTCACGCCCGAGGCCTTCAAATCTCTCTCAATCCCTCTCTGCCGGTTTTGTTGATAGCCCTTTATATTGGTCATCAAGTCTCGGAGGAGCTCTATCCCAGCAAACTCCATGTTACTTCCAACCAGTCCTCCATTTTCAAAAGCGGAGCCCAAATCATGTTTCTTGCTTCTTTTGAGTCCAAATGTCCCAAAAGCTCCAACTTTTATCTTGGTCAAATTTGTAATCCATATTTCTTCCGATCTCCCCATGAAGAGATCACTCCATTCTTCATTCTTAATTTCAGTCCAAATTCTCAATGTCCAAATCTTGTTTTCCTTGTAATTCTTTTTTGTAGGCCTCTGGTTGTCCCTTTCCACCTGCAACACTTCAGATCCTCCTTCCCACTCCTCTAAATTTGCAGGTGTCCTCTTTGAAAAAAGATTGGACAGGGTTACAGTCAGAGTTTGAGAGAAGCAGAGAAGCGGGTGCTGGATGTCCAGAGTTTCATTCTCTCCCGTGCTGCAGAGTGTGTGTGACTACTGGATCACATACTCTGTGTGTTGACGTTCCATTCTTTGGAAGAGAGGGAACAGAAGGAACTGTGCGCCACTTCCGTCTTCTTTGTTCTGTGTTCTGTTGTTCTCTCTCGGACGGCCCACCCCCATGGTGCTTCCCTTGGAAAAGGGGGTGTGGTTTAAGCAGCTCGGTTGCCCCACCCTTTCCCATTGTGCCCTGTCCCTTTCCCTGCAAGGGTTCAGGTGAGTGCAAAATGCCTACTATAAACGCATGCAGAAAGACAAACGCATTTTACCACCCTCCTCCCATGTTAATCACAACACTATACAACACGATACAATAAAAATACGTTTATTGGCATTTCAAGTTAAGACCTTCCAAAATGGCTTGAGATACAAAGTCTTTCTTCTTTCTGTTTCCTGTTTCCGAGAGATTTGAATTGGGAAATCGTTTCGATTCTTCATTAATAAGAGGCAGTGGGGTGAGGGAGGCCATGGCCACATCCACACCATTTAATGCGCTATGAAGCCGCTTTAAACACTCATGGCTTAAACACCCCCAAAGACTCTGGGAGCTATAGTTGGAAAAGGGTGCCAAGAGTTGTTAGGGGGCCCCGTTCCCTGCCAAGAAGGGAACCCTACCTCTACCCCTACCCCCACCCCCACCCCTGACGCTAACCCTAACCCTAACGCTAAAGCCTTAACTAGAGCTACAATTCCCAGAGTTCCCTGGCATGAAGGGAACCCTAACCCTGCCCCCTAACTACAGCTACAATTCCCAGAGTTCCCTGGCAAAAAGGGAACCCTAACCCTGCCCCCTAACTAGAGCTACAATTCCCAGAGTTCCCTGGCATGAAGGGAACCCTACCCCCACCCCCACCCCACCCTACCCCTAATCCTAATCCTTAACCACCGTAACAAGTCTCCGTCCCCTTAACCACCTACAGTTCCCAGAATCCCTGAGGGGAAGCCATGCCTGTTTAAAGTGACTTCATAGCAGTTCAGTGGTGCACCTAATGTGGCCTAATGTTCCCTCCCTCATTTTCTTCTCTCTCCCCACTGCCCCATCACTTGCAATGCAGCAGATGTCCGCCTGCAGTCTCCCTTCAAGGCTCCTTCTCTCAAGTTTGGCCACAGCCTTGTCCATTCCATTTCTGTTTCCTGTTTCCGAGAGATTTGAATTGGGAAATCCTTTCGATTCTTCATTAATAAGAGGCAGTGGGGTGAGGGAGGCCATGGCCACATCCACACCATTTAATGCGCTATGAAGCTGCTTTAAACACTCATGGCTTAAACACCCCCAAAGACTCTGGGAGCTATAGTTGGAAAAGGGTGCCAAGAGTTGTTAGGGGACCCCGTTCCCTGCCAAGAAGGGAACCCTACCTCTACCCCTACCCCCACCCCCACCCCTACCCCTGACGCTAACCCTAACTCTAACGCTAACGCTAAAGCCTTAACTAGTGCTACAATTCCCAGAGTTCCCTGGCAAGAAGGGAACCCTAACCCTGCCCCCTAACTAGAGCTACAATTCCCAGAGTTCCCTGGCAAAAAGGGAACCCTAACCCTGCCCCCTAACTAGAGCTACAATTCCCAGAGTTCCCTGCCAAGGGAACCCCAACCCTACCCCTGCCCCTGACGCTAACCCTAACTCTAACCCTTAACTAGAGCTACAAGAAGGGAACCCTATCCCCCACCACCACCACCCCTACCCCTAATCCTAATCCTAATACTTAACCACTGTAACAAGTCTCCGTCCCCTTAACCACCTACAGTTCCCAGAATCCCTGAGGGGAAGCCATGCCTGTTTAAAGTGACTTCATAGCAGTTCAGTGGTGCACCTAATGTGGCCTAATGTTCCCTCCCTCATTTTCTTCTCTCTCCCCACTGCCCCATCACTTGCAATGCAGCAGATGTCCGCCTGCAGTCTCCCTTCAAAGCTCCTTCTCTCAAGTATGGCCACGGCCTTGTCCATTCCTCACTGCCAGTATTTCACGTTAACTTCTCCGATGTAAATAGGGATGTCCTGCGGTTCTCTTGATGACTTTGAGGACTGGACTTGGGGAAAACCTCACCGGCTCCAGACATCCCTGTAAGGCAAAGGCAAACAGGTGAGTGGGATGGCCAACACCCGACAGCGTCCCCCCAGATTCCTCCTCTGTTTGGCTGCCTGTTAACAAACAAGGCTTCCAAACCAGTTTGCACCCATCTCAGCCAGCGTAGCCTTGCAACATCCACTAGCCTGAATGCAAATTCTTCCGACAACCATCCACCAGCTGCGACCTCATCAGGTCCATTGCCAGACATCAACCAGCTTCAGAGCTGAGTGTCAGTCACCTTCAAGTAGCGATCCCACCATCAAGTAATCTTTGTACTTGCCTTCTCCTTGCTCCACAGCATCCCAGCACCGGGCAATTGCCTCCTTCCGCTTGCCAGCTTGCCACCACGGGACAGGAGACCACCTGGGCTGAGTGCCACCGAGCTGCCCATTTCTCTCTGGGGAGGGCAACTGCTGAGACTTGCGCCTTGGCCCACATTTATACCCGCTCAGCAGGCAAATGTTTTTGTCACATCACAATCAACCCACGGACAATGGCAGCAGCTGGGGAGGCATCACCATCACTCCCTCAGCCCTCACAATGGTGAGCACAGCTCAGCAGCCAACACACACACACACACAAAAGTTGTGCCAATATCTGTGAAGGCCACACCGGAAACCCAAAGGGGCAGGAGGGGGACATTTTTCGGCCCAGTGGTTACATTTCCCTCCACACAACACTAGTTCAATACACAAATGAACAGAGCAATGAAAGCAAGCCTTATCTTTGCACAGGAAGCTGTTCAAGGAATGACATGCAGAGAGAAAGTTAGCATCTCAGGAAAAAAATCACTTTTTCATCAGTCAATCAATCAATCATTTATTGTATTTGACTAAAACCCATTATAAATCCAGTTACAAAAGCACCAAACCCAATGACCCAAACTATGGCTCCAACATTCTGGGGGGGGGGGGGGAGCCAGGCGGATGCCATGTGAAATGAGCGATATGTCAAGTGATGGATACATACTACCTCCAGGTTCAGAGGCGGCATATTTCTGCATATCAGTTCCTGAGAATCATGAGGGCTGCTGTGGTCAGATTCTGCTTGCAGTTTTTGCACAGGCATCTGTGAGAATGGGATGCTGAACTTGGGCCACTGGCCTGATCCAGTAGTAGATAGGTAGCCGTGTTGGTCTGCCATAGTCAAAATAAAAAATTCCTTCCAGTAGCACCTTAAAGACCAACTAAGTTAGTTCTTGGTATGAGCTTTCGTGTGCATGCACACTTCTTCAGATACACACATGTATCTGAAGAAGTGTGCATGCACACGAAAGCTCATACCAAGAACTAACTTAGTTGGTCTTTAAGGTGCTACTGGAAGGAATTTTTTATTTTGGCCTGATCCAGGCAGCTTTCTTAGGTTACAAAGGAAGACTTCCAAGAGAATACTTTTAATGTAGCACTCCAAGAAATGCTGCAAGTTTCAGAAAGTCAAATAATGCACTCCAAAATCAGAAATTTTGAAACCATTTCAGCACTGTGTCATTTTACTTTCCCCCTGCATCTTTTGCCCAGTAGAACCCCAGACCATGTTTTAATCTTTAATCAATAGTGTATCTTGCCTTCTGGGAGTGTGAATCAGATGTGCAAACTGCAAATGCAGCAAGAACAGCTGCTGGGAGGCTTGGCTAGTTTTGGATAAGAGCAGCGAAGAAGTCTTTGCTTCCTGGGAGAAGTTATTTCTCCATTAACTGAATGTTACTCAGAGTTTTCATATGCTCGATGGTACCTTTCTGAGTAGGTCCTTCCTTCCTTCCTTCCTTCCTTCCTTCCTTCCTTCCTTCCTTCCTTCCTCTCTCTCGCTCTCTTTCTTTGTGTGTGCATATGAGAGAGAGAGAGAGAGAGAGAGAGAGAGAGCGCACAGATGGAAATATGTCAGAGGGAGGGGGTATTGTTTGAAGTTTCTTGATTATTTCACTCAAGCGAATGACCACATTTGCCTCTGTTTTAACTGCAGCTCCTGATATTATTTTGGTTTTTAACCAGGGCCACATTCCCTTTCAGGCAATCTTCAAACAGCCACCAAACAAACAAACAAACAAACAAACAAATTTGTGTACCTGTATTCATCTGTAGTTCTCAGGGTGGTTCATAGCATATAAATAAGAGATAAAAACACAAAATAAATGCCTGTACAGTAGTGGGTGGGGCCGAGGCAAAAGGGGGTGGAACTACTAACATAGATCTTAATGTGTATTGGAGGCTAATTTCTGCACATGCTTATTCACCCTTCTCTGTCCTCCATCCAGACAAGTAAGAGGCCTAAATCAGACTTCCAGGACACCTTTCAGTCAGGCAAACATACTCAGGAACATATATTCCTTTAATAATGGAATCGCTCCCACAGAACTTACAAGTGCACCTCCACAACTTTGCTTTAGGTACAGTAAGGGGGTGATTTTAGTAACAATTTTAACATACTGTGGAGGAGTCATATGTAGTGGCTGCATTGAAATGAGCACTATTGTGCGCATGCCCAACTTGTGGGCTTCCCAGAGGCATCTAGGTGGCCGTTGTTGAAACAGAACACTGAACCAGATTGGTCTCTAGTCTGATCAGGCAGGGATCTTTTCTTATGTTTTGTAAATCTTCATATTATTGCTGTCAAAATGTAACCAACAATGCGCAACGCAACCCTGTTATGGAGAAGCATCATTTGAACTCTTTGGGCCTCTTTTCTTCATGAGAATAGGGAAACTGTTGTTGGAACTCACTCTAAAGTGTGCATTATGTCAGTGTAAAGCAGCCTAACTGGCTTCAGTGCCAGCCCATTGCCTTACTTTGAGCCATGTCTTACCAACAATCTCTTTCCAGTAATTGTGCTTGTCCCCATAAAGTCAAAGAATTCAAGAGAAGCAGAGAAGGGGGTGCTGGATACTGACCCCCCCCTTGCCGCTTCTGTTGGAAAAGGGGTGTGGTTTAAAGAGCCTGGTCACCACTCCCCTTCCCATTGCCCCCTGCTCCTTTCCCTGCAAGGGTTCAGGGATGCAGCAAGCTTTGGGGAGGGGCTGGGGGGAGGATGCAATGCTAGGGATGTAATTCCTAGGGAAAGAAAGTGCCCACGTGTTCAGTTATGGAAAACTTAATAAATATTTCATACAAAAATAAATAAATAAATAAATAAATAAAATACACAATGACCTGCCTTTCAAGTAAGTAGAAATGAAGCAGCTGGTTGCCATGGTGAAATTATGATGACACTGTTACTCTGTAGTGGCAGTGCTGAAATCCTAAGTCAGATTCAAGGGGGGGATTTCCCCCCAAGGCCAAGCCTACCAGCTAACAGTGACCTTAAGTTTTCCAGTAAAACATGAAATGGTGCACACGCTACATCTTGTTTGTGCGCTTATCAGGCATGTCCAAGGTCCATTTTGGGGGCCTAATCCAGCCCACCCCGTCAGTTTAATCTGGCCCCTGTGGCAGTTTATTTCCTGGGGTAAAACCCTAAAAAAGGGGCTGTTTTGGCGGCCCTCACGGCCCTTCACTTCATCAAATCTGGCCCTCTTTGAAAAAAGATTTTTTTAAAAAAAAATTTATTGGGTTTTCAAATTTTATACAAAACACAACACAGACACAAAGACACAGACACAAACATGCATAATTTCAGAATCTTACTTTCTTAACCACTTTCCCTGACTTCCCCACACCTCCCCCTCATACATCCCAATTCCAATAGTTAACTCAGCAAGTTCTTATTAACCAGATTTAGCTTAAACCTCAATTAATTCGTAATACTAATCTTTTACGTCTTTTCCTAAAGTCGACCCAAGTTCCCTTCCACAGATTTCCCACTTTTATAGTAATTACTAAACATACTTAGAAATAAGAGAACAACATAAAATTGTACACCCTTTGGATTCAAAAACTCTCCCTCCCCCCTCCCCGGTTTCAATCCCCAAAATATGTCCATAATATCAGTTCTTAGCCTGGATTCCTCACGTCCGAGGCCTTCAAATCTCTCTCAATCCCTCTCTGCCGGTTTTGTTGATAGCCCTTTATATTGGTCATCAAGTCTCGGAGGAGCTCTATCCCAGCAAACTCCATGTTACTTCCAACCAGTCCTCCATTTTCAAAAGCAGAGCCCAAATCATGTTTCTTGCTTCTTTTGAGTCCAAATGTCCCAAAAGCTCCAACTTTTATCTTGGTCAGATTTGTAATCCATATTTCTTCCGATCTCCCCATGAAGAGATCACTCCATTCTTCATTCTTAATTTCAGTCCAAATTCTCAATGTCCAAATCTTGTTTTCCTTGTAATTCTTTTTTGTAGGCCTCTGGTTGTCCCTTTCCACCTGCAACACTTCAGCTCCTCCTTCCCACTCCTCTAAATTTGCAGGTGTCCTCTTTGAAAAAAGATTGGACAGGGTTACAGTCAAAGAGTTCGAGAGAAGCAGAGAAGCGGGTGCTGGATGTCCAGAGTTTCATTCTCTCCCGTGCTGCAGAGTGTGTGTGACTACTGGATCACATACTCTGTGTGTTGACGTTCCATTCTTTGGAAGAGAGGGAACAGAAGGAACTGTGCGCCACTTCCGTCTTCTTTGTTCTGTGTTCTGTTGTTCTCTCTCGGACGGCCCACCCCCATGGTGCTTCCCTTGGAAAAGGGGTGTGGTTTAAGCAGCCCGGTTGCCCCACCCTTTCCCATTGTGCCCTGTCCCTTTCCCTGCAAGGGTTCAGGTGAGTGCAAAATGCCTACTATAAACGCATGCAGAAAGACAAACGCATTTTACCACCCTCCTCCCATGTTAATCACAACACTATACAACACGATACAATAAAAATACGTTTATTGGCATTTCAAGTTAAGACCTTCCAAAATGGCTTAAGATACAAAGTCTTTCTTCTTTCTGTTTCCTGTTTCCGAGAGATCTGAATTGGGAAATCCTTTCGATTCTTCATTAATAAGAGGCAGTGGGGTGAGGGAGGCCATGGCCACATCCACACCATTTAATGCGCTATGAAGCCGCTTTAAACACTCATGGCTTAAACACCCCCAAAGACTCTGGGAGCTATAGTTGGAAAAGGGTGCCAAGAGTTGTTAGGGGGCCCCGTTCCCTGCCAAGAAGGGAACCCTACCTCTACCCCTACCCCCACCCCCACCCCTACCCCTGACGCTAACCCTAACCCTAACGCTAACCCTTAAGCCTTAACTAGAGCTACAATTCCCAGCGTTCCCTGGCAAGAAGGGAACCCTAACCCTGTCCCCTAACTACAGCTACAATTCCCAGAGTTCCCTGGCATGAAGGGAACCCTAACCCTGCCCCCTAACTACAGCTACAATTCCCAGAGTTCCCTGGCAAAAAGGGAACCCTAACCCTGCCCCCTAACTAGAGCTACAATTCCCAGAGTTCCCTGGCATGAAGGGAACCCTACCCCCACCCCCACCCTACCCCTAATCCTAATCCTAATACTTAACCACCGTAACAAGTCTCCGTCCCCTTAACCACCTACAGTTCCCAGAATCCCTGAGGGGAAGCCATGCCTGTTTAAAGTGACTTCATAGCAGTTCAGTGGTGCACCTAATGTGGCCTAATGTTCCCTCCCTCATTTTCTTCTCTCTCCCCACTGCCCCATCACTTGCAATGCAGCAGATGTCCGCCTGCAGTCTCCCTTCAAGGCTCCTTCTCTCAAGTTTGGCCACAGCCTTGTCCATTCCATTACGGTTTCCTGTTTCCGAGAGATCTGAATTGGGAAATCCTTTCGATTCTTCATTAATAAGAGGCAGTGGGGTGAGGGAGGCCAGGGCCACATCCACACCATTTAACGCGCTATGAAGCTGCTTTAAACACTCATGGCTTAAACACCCCCAAAGACTCTGGGAGCTATAGTTGGAAAAGGGTGCCAAGAGTTGTTAGGGGACCCCGTTCCCTGCCAAGAAGGGAACCCTACCTCTACCCCTACCCCCACCCCCACCCCCACCCCTACCCCGACGCTAACCCTAACTCTAATGCTAACGCTAAAGCCTTAACTAGTGCTACAATTCCCAGAGTTCCCTGGCAAAAAGGGAACCCTAACCCTAACCCTGCCCCCTAACTAGAGCTACAATTCCCAGAGTTCCCTGGCAAGAAGGGAACCCTAACCCTGCCCCCTAACTAGAGCTACAATTCCCAGAGTTCCCTGGTAAAAAGGGAACCCTAACCCTAACCCTGCCCCCTAACTAGAGCTACAATTCCCAGAGTTCCCTGGCATGAAGGGAACCCTACCCCCACCCCCACCCTACCCCTAATCCTAATCCTAATCCTAATACTTAACCACCGTAACAAGTCTCCGTCCCCTTAACCACCTACAGTTCCCAGAATCCCTGAGGGGAAGCCATGCCTGTTTAAAGTGACTTCATAGCAGTTCAGTGGTGCACCTAATGTGGCCTAATGTTCCCTCCCTCATTTTCTTCTCTCTCCCCACTGCCCCATCACTTGCAATGCAGATGTCCGCCTGCAGTCTCCCTTCAAGGCTCCTTCTCTCAAGTTTGGCCACAGCCTTGTCCATTCCTCACTGCCAGTATTTCACGTTAACTTCTCCGATGTAAATAGGGATGTCCTGCGGTTCTCTTGATGACTTTGAGGACTGGACTTGGGGAAAACCTCACCGGCTCCAGACATCCCTGTAAGGCAAAGGCAAACAGGTGAGTGGGGTGGCCAACACCCGACAGCGTCCCCCCAGATTCCTCCTCTGTTTGGCTGCCTGTTAACAAACAAGGCTTCCAAACCAGTTTGCACCCATCTCAGCCAGCGTAGCCTCGCAACATCCACTAGCCTGAATGCAAATTCTTCCGACAACCATCCACCAGCTGCAACCTCATCAGGTCCATTGCCAGACATCAACCAGCTTCAGAGCTGAGTGTCAGTCACCTTCAAATAGCGATCCCACCATCAAGTAATCTTTGTACTTGCCTTCTCCTTGCTCCACAGCATCCCAGCACCGGGCAATTGCCTCCTTCCGCTTGCCAGCTTGCCACCACGGGACAGGAGACCACCTGGGCTGAGTGCCACCGAGCTGCCCATTTCTCTCTGGGGAGGGCAACTGCTGAGACTTGCGCCTTGGCCCACATTTATACCCGCTCAGCAGGCAAATGTTTTTGTCACATCACAATCAACCCACGGACAATGGCAGCAGCTGGGGAGGCATCACCATCACTCCCTCAGCCCTCACAATGGTGAGCACAGCTCAGCAGCCAAAACACACACACACACACATACAAGTTGTGCCAATATCTGTGAAGGCCACACCAGAAACCCAAAGGGGCAGGAGGGGGACATTTTTCGGCCCAGTGGTTACATTTCCCTCCACACAACACTAGTCCAATACACAAATGAACAGAGCAATGAAAGCAAGCCTTATCTTTGCACAGGAAGCTGTTCAAGGAATGACATGCAGAGAGAAAGTTAGCATCTCAGGAAAAAATCACTTTTTCATCAGTCAATCAATCAATCATTTATTGTATTTGACTAAAACCCATTATAAATCCAGTTACAAAAGCACCAAACCCAATGACCCAAACTATGGCTCCAACATTCTGGGGGGGGGGGGGGGAGCCAGGCGGATGCCATGTGAAATGAGCGATATGTCAAGTGATGGATACATACTACCTCCAGGTTCAGAGGCGGCATATTTCTGCATATCAGTTCCTGAGAATCACGAGGGCTGCTGTGGTCAGATTCTGTTTGCAGTTTTTGCACAGGCATCTGTGAGAATGGGATGCTGAACTTGGGCCACTGGCCTGATCCAGGCAGCTTTCTTAGGTTACAAAGGAAGACTTCCAAGAGAATACTTTTAATGTAGCACTCCAAGAAATGCTGCAAGTTTCAGAAAGTCAAATAATGCACTCCAAAATCAGAAATTTTGAAACTATTTCAGCACTGTGTCATTTTACTTTCCCCCTGCATCTTTTGCCCAGTAGAACCCCAGACCATGTTTTAATCTTTAATCAATAGTGTATCTTGCCTTCTGGGAGTGTGAATCAGATGTGCAAACTGCAAATGCAGCAAGAACAGCTGCTGGGAGGCTTGGCTAGTTTTGGATAAGAGCAGCGAAGAAGTCTTTGCTTCCTGGGAGAAGTTATTTCTCCATTAACTGAATGTTACTCAGAGTTTTCATATGCTCGATGGTACCTTTCTGAGTAGGTCCTTCCTTCCTTCCTTCCTTCCTTCCTTCCTTCCTTCCTTCCTTCCTTCCTTCCTCTCTCTCGCTCTCTTTCTTTGTGTGTGCATATGAGAGAGAGAGAGAGAGAGAGAGAGAGAGAGAGAGAGAGAGCGCACAGATGGAAATATGTCAGAGGGAGGGGGTATTGTTTGAAGTTTCTTGATTATTTCACTCAAGCGAATGTCCACATTTGCCTCTGTTTTAACTGCAGCTCCTGATATTATTTTGGTTTTTAACCAGGGCCACATTCCCTTTCAGGCAATCTTCAAACAGCCACCAAACAAACAAACAAACAAACAAACAAATTTGTGTACCTGTATTCATCTGTAGTTCTCAGGGTGGTTCATAGCATATAAATAAGAGATAAAAACACAAAATAAATGCCTGTACAGTAGTGGGTGGGGCCGAGGCAAAAGGGGGTGGAACTACTAACATAGATCTTAATGTGTATTGGAGGCTAATTTCTGCACATGCTTACTCACCCTTCTCTGTCCTCCATCCAGACAAGTAAGAGGCCTAAATCAGACTTCCAGGACACCTTTCAGTCAGGCAAACATACTCAGGAACACATATTCCTTTAATAATGGAATCGCTCCCACAGAACTTACAAGTGCACCTCCACAACTTTGCTTTAGGTACAGTAAGGGGGTGATTTTAGTAACAATTTTAACATACTGTGGAGGAGTCATATGTAGTGGCTGCATTGAAATGAGCACTATTGTGCGCATGCCCAACTTGTGGGCTTCCCAGAGGCATCTAGGTGGCCGTTGTTGAAACAGAACACTGAACCAGATCGGTCTCTAGTCTGATCAGGCAGGGATCTTTTCTTATGTTTTGTAAATCTTCATATTATTGCTGTCAAAATGTAACCAACAATGCGCAACCCTGTTATGGAGAAGCATCATTTGAACTCTTTGGGCATCTTTTCTTCATGAGAATAGGGAAACTGTTGTTGGAACTCACTCTAAAGTGTGCATTATGTCAGTGTAAAGCAGCCTAACTGGCTTCAGTGCCAGCCCATTGCCTTACTTTGAGCCATGTCTTACCAACAATCTCTTTCCAGTAATTGTGCTTGTCCCCATAAAGTCAAAGAATTCAAGAGAAGCAGAGAAGGGGGTGCTGGATACTGACCCCCCCTTGCCGCCTCTGTTGGAAAAGGGGTGTGGTTTAAACAGCCTGGTCACCACGCCCCTTCCCATTGCCCCCTGCTCCTTTCCCTGCAAGGGTTCAGGTGAGTGCAAAACGCCTTGGGGTGCAGCAAGCTTTGGGGAGGGGCTGGGGGGAGGATGCAATGCTAGGGATGTAATTCCTAGGGAAAGAAAGTGCCCACGTGTTCAGTTATGGAAAACTTAATAAATATTTCATACAAAAATAAATAAATAAATAAATAAATAAAATACACAATGACCTGCCTTTCAAGTAAGTAGAAATGAAGCAGCTGGTTGCCATGGTGAAATTATGATGACACTGTTACTCTGTAGTGGCAGTGCTGAAATCCTAAGTCAGATTCAAGGGGGGGATTTCCCCCCAAGGCCAAGCCTACCAGCTAACAGTGACCTTAAGTTTTCCAGTAAAACATGAAATGGTGCACACGCTACATCTTGTTTGTGCGCTTATCAGGCATGTCCAAGGTCCATTTTGGGGGCCTAATCCAGCCCACCCCGTCAGTTTAATCTGGCCCCTGTGGCAGTTTATTTCCTGGGGTAAAACCCTAAAAAAGGGGCTGTTTTGGCGGCCCTCACGGCCCTTCACTTCATCAAATCTGGCCCTCTTTGAAAAAAGATTTTTTAAAAAAAAAATTTATTGGGTTTTCAAATTTTATACAAAACACAACACAGACACAAAGACACAGACACAAACATGCATAATTTCAGAATCTTACTTTCTTAACCACTTTCCCTGACTTCCCCACACCTCCCCCTCATACATCCCAATTCCAATAGTTAACTCAGCAAGTTCTTATTAACCAGATTTAGCTTAAACCTCAATTAATTCGTAATACTAATCTTTTACGTCTTTTCCTAAAGTCGACCCAAGTTCCCTTCCACAGATTTCCCACTTTTATAGTAATTACTAAACATACTTAGAAATAAGAGAACAACATAAAATTGTACACCCTTTGGATTCAAAAACTCTCCCTCCCCCCTCCCCGGTTTCAATCCCCAAAATATGTCCATAATATCAGTTCTTAGCCTGGATTCCTCACGTCCGAGGCCTTCAAATCTCTCTCAATCCCTCTCTGCCGGTTTTGTTGATAGCCCTTTATATTGGTCATCAAGTCTCGGAGGAGCTCTATCCCAGCAAACTCCATGTTACTTCCAACCAGTCCTCCATTTTCAAAAGCAGAGCCCAAATCATGTTTCTTGCTTCTTTTGAGTCCAAATGTCCCAAAAGCTCCAACTTTTATCTTGGTCAGATTTGTAATCCATATTTCTTCCGATCTCCCCATGAAGAGATCACTCCATTCTTCATTCTTAATTTCAGTCCAAATTCTCAATGTCCAAATCTTGTTTTCCTTGTAATTCTTTTTTGTAGGCCTCTGGTTGTCCCTTTCCACCTGCAACACTTCAGCTCCTCCTTCCCACTCCTCTAAATTTGCAGGTGTCCTCTTTGAAAAAAGATTGGACAGGGTTACAGTCAAAGAGTTCGAGAGAAGCAGAGAAGCGGGTGCTGGATGTCCAGAGTTTCATTCTCTCCCGTGCTGCAGAGTGTGTGTGACTACTGGATCACATACTCTGTGTGTTGACGTTCCATTCTTTGGAAGAGAGGGAACAGAAGGAACTGTGCGCCACTTCCGTCTTCTTTGTTCTGTGTTCTGTTGTTCTCTCTCGGACGGCCCACCCCCATGGTGCTTCCCTTGGAAAAGGGGTGTGGTTTAAGCAGCCCGGTTGCCCCACCCTTTCCCATTGTGCCCTGTCCCTTTCCCTGCAAGGGTTCAGGTGAGTGCAAAATGCCTACTATAAACGCATGCAGAAAGACAAACGCATTTTACCACCCTCCTCCCATGTTAATCACAACACTATACAACACGATACAATAAAAATACGTTTATTGGCATTTCAAGTTAAGACCTTCCAAAATGGCTTAAGATACAAAGTCTTTCTTCTTTCTGTTTCCTGTTTCCGAGAGATCTGAATTGGGAAATCCTTTCGATTCTTCATTAATAAGAGGCAGTGGGGTGAGGGAGGCCATGGCCACATCCACACCATTTAATGCGCTATGAAGCCGCTTTAAACACTCATGGCTTAAACACCCCCAAAGACTCTGGGAGCTATAGTTGGAAAAGGGTGCCAAGAGTTGTTAGGGGGCCCCGTTCCCTGCCAAGAAGGGAACCCTACCTCTACCCCTACCCCCACCCCCACCCCTGACGCTAACCCTAACCCTAACGCTAACCCTTAAGCCTTAACTAGAGCTACAATTCCCAGCGTTCCCTGGCAAGAAGGGAACCCTAACCCTGTCCCCTAACTACAGCTACAATTCCCAGAGTTCCCTGGCATGAAGGGAACCCTAACCCTGCCCCCTAACTACAGCTACAATTCCCAGAGTTCCCTGGCAAAAAGGGAACCCTAACCCTGCCCCCTAACTAGAGCTACAATTCCCAGAGTTCCCTGGCATGAAGGGAACCCTACCCCCACCCCCACCCTACCCCTAATCCTAATCCTAATACTTAACCACCGTAACAAGTCTCCGTCCCCTTAACCACCTACAGTTCCCAGAATCCCTGAGGGGAAGCCATGCCTGTTTAAAGTGACTTCATAGCAGTTCAGTGGTGCACCTAATGTGGCCTAATGTTCCCTCCCTCATTTTCTTCTCTCTCCCCACTGCCCCATCACTTGCAATGCAGCAGATGTCCGCCTGCAGTCTCCCTTCAAGGCTCCTTCTCTCAAGTTTGGCCACAGCCTTGTCCATTCCATTACGGTTTCCTGTTTCCGAGAGATCTGAATTGGGAAATCCTTTCGATTCTTCATTAATAAGAGGCAGTGGGGTGAGGGAGGCCAGGGCCACATCCACACCATTTAACGCGCTATGAAGCCGCTTTAAACACTCATGGCTTAAACACCCCCAAAGACTCTGGGAGCTATAGTTGGAAAAGGGTGCCAAGAGTTGTTAGGGGACCCCGTTCCCTGCCAAGAAGGGAACCCTACCTCTACCCCTACCCCCACCCCCACCCCACCCCTACCCCGACGCTAACCCTAACTCTAATGCTAACGCTAAAGCCTTAACTAGTGCTACAATTCCCAGAGTTCCCTGGCAAAAAGGGAACCCTAACCCTAACCCTGCCCCCTAACTAGAGCTACAATTCCCAGAGTTCCCTGGCAAGAAGGGAACCCTAACCCTGCCCCCTAACTAGAGCTACAATTCCCAGAGTTCCCTGGTAAAAAGGGAACCCTAACCCTAACCCTGCCCCCTAACTAGAGCTACAATTCCCAGAGTTCCCTGGCATGAAGGGAACCCTACCCCCACCCCCACCCTACCCCTAATCCTAATCCTAATCCTAATACTTAACCACCGTAACAAGTCTCCGTCCCCTTAACCACCTACAGTTCCCAGAATCCCTGAGGGGAAGCCATGCCTGTTTAAAGTGACTTCATAGCAGTTCAGTGGTGCACCTAATGTGGCCTAATGTTCCCTCCCTCATTTTCTTCTCTCTCCCCACTGCCCCATCACTTGCAATGCAGATGTCCGCCTGCAGTCTCCCTTCAAGGCTCCTTCTCTCAAGTTTGGCCACAGCCTTGTCCATTCCTCACTGCCAGTATTTCACGTTAACTTCTCCGATGTAAATAGGGATGTCCTGCGGTTCTCTTGATGACTTTGAGGACTGGACTTGGGGAAAACCTCACCGGCTCCAGACATCCCTGTAAGGCAAAGGCAAGCAGGTGAGTGGGGTGGCCAACACCCGACAGCGTCCCCCCAGATTCCTCCTCTGTTTGGCTGCCTGTTAACAAACAAGGCTTCCAAACCAGTTTGCACCCATCTCAGCCAGCGTAGCCTCGCAACATCCACTAGCCTGAATGCAAATTCTTCCGACAACCATCCACCAGCTGCAACCTCATCAGGTCCATTGCCAGACATCAACCAGCTTCAGAGCTGAGTGTCAGTCACCTTCAAATAGCGATCCCACCATCAAGTAATCTTTGTACTTGCCTTCTCCTTGCTCCACAGCATCCCAGCACCAGGCAATTGCCTCCTTCCGCTTGCCAGCTTGCCACCACGGGACAGGAGACCACCTGGGCTGAGTGCCACCGAGCTGCCCATTTCTCTCTGGGGAGGGCAACTGCTGAGACTTGCGCCTTGGCCCACATTTATACCCGCTCAGCAGGCAAATGTTTTTGTCACATCACAATCAACCCACGGACAATGGCAGCAGCTGGGGAGGCATCACCATCACTCCCTCAGCCCTCACAATGGTGAGCACAGCTCAGCAGCCAAAACACACACACACACACACACACACACACACAAGTTGTGCCAATATCTGTGAAGGCCACACCAGAAACCCAAAGGGGCAGGAGGGGGACATTTTTCGGCCCAGTGGTTACATTTCCCTCCACACAACACTAGTCCAATACACAAATGAACAGAGCAATGAAAGCAAGCCTTATCTTTGCACAGGAAGCTGTTCAAGGAATGACATGCAGAGAGAAAGTTAGCATCTCAGGAAAAAATCACTTTTTCATCTGTCAATCAATCAATCATTTATTGTATTTGACTAAAACCCATTATAAATCCAGTTACAAAAGCACCAAACCCAATGACCCAAACTATGGCTCCAACATTCGGGGGGGGGGGGGGAGCCAGGCGGATGCCATGTGAAATGAGCGATATGTCAAGTGATGGATACATACTACCTCCAGGTTCAGAGGCGGCATATTTCTGCATATCAGTTCCTGAGAATCATGAGGGCTGCTGTGGTCAGATTCTGCTTGCCGTTTTTGCACAGGCATCTGTGAGAATGGGATGCTGAACTTGGGCCACTGGCCTGATCCAGGCAGCTTTCTTAGGTTACAAAGGAAGACTTCCAAGAGAATACTTTTAATGTAGCACTCCAAGAAATGCTGCAAGTTTCAGAAAGTCAAATAATGCACTCCAAAATCAGAAATTTTGAAACTATTTCAGCACTGTGTCATTTTACTTCCCCCCTGCATCTTTTGCCCAGTAGAACCCCAGACCATGTTTTAATCTTTAATCAATAGTGTATCTTGCCTTCTGGGAGTGTGAATCAGATGTGCAAACTGCAAATGCAGCAAGAACAGCTGCTGGGAGGCTTGGCTAGTTTTGGATAAGAGCAGCGAAGAAGTCTTTGCTTCCTGGGAGAAGTTATTTCTCCATTAACTGAATGTTACTCAGAGTTTTCATATGCTCGATGGTACCTTTCTGAGTAGGTCCTTCCTTCCTTCCTTCCTTCCTTCCTTCCTTCCTTCCTTCCTTCCTTCCTTCCTCTCTCTCGCTCTCTTTCTTTGTGTGTGCATATGAGAGAGAGAGAGAGAGAGAGAGAGAGAGAGGGAGTGCACAGATGGAAATATGTCAGAGGGAGGGGGTATTGTTTGAAGTTTCTTGATTATTTCACTCAAGCGAATGTCCACATTTGCCTCTGTTTTAACTGCAGCTCCTGATATTATTTTGGTTTTTAACCAGGGCCACATTCCCTTTCAGGCAATCTTCAAACAGCCACCAAACAAACAAACAAACAAACAAACAAATTTGTGTACCTGTATTCATCTGTAGTTCTCAGGGTGGTTCATAGCATATAAATAAGAGATAAAAACACAAAATAAATGCCTGTACAGTAGTGGGTGGGGCCGAGGCAAAAGGGGGTGGAACTACTAACATAGATCTTAATGTGTATTGGAGGCTAATTTCTGCACATGCTTACTCACCCTTCTCTGTCCTCCATCCAGACAAGTAAGAGGCCTAAATCAGACTTCCAGGACACCTTTCAGTCAGGCAAACATACTCAGGAACACATATTCCTTTAATAATGGAATCGCTCCCACAGAACTTACAAGTGCACCTCCACAACTTTGCTTTAGGTACAGTAAGGGGGTGATTTTAGTAACAATTTTAACATACTGTGGAGGAGTCATATGTAGTGGCTGCATTGAAATGAGCACTATTGTGCGCATGCCCAACTTGTGGGCTTCCCAGAGGCATCTAGGTGGCCGTTGTTGAAACAGAACACTGAACCAGATCGGTCTCTAGTCTGATCAGGCAGGGATCTTTTCTTATGTTTTGTAAATCTTCATATTATTGCTGTCAAAATGTAACCAACAATGTGCAACCCTGTTATGGAGAAGCATCATTTGAACTCTTTGGGCATCTTTTCTTCATGAGAATAGGGAAACTGTTGTTGGAACTCACTCTAAAGTGTGCATTATGTCAGTGTAAAGCAGCCTAACTGGCTTCAGTGCCAGCCCATTGCCTTACTTTGAGCCATGTCTTACCAACAATCTCTTTCCAGTAAGTGTGCTTGTCCCCATAAAGTCAAAGAATTCAATAGAAGCAGAGAAGGGGGTGCTGGATACTGACCCCCCCTTGCCGCTTCTGTTGGAAAAGGGGTGTGGTTTAAACAGCCTGGTCACCACGCCCCTTCCCATTGCCCCCTGCTCCTTTCCCTGCAAGGGTTCAGGTGAGTGCAAAACGCCTTGGGGTGCAGCAAGCTTTGGGGAGGGGCTGGGGGAGGATGCAATGCTAGGGATGTAATTCCTAGGGAAAGAAAGTGCCCACGTGTTCAGTTATGGAAAACTTAATAAATATTTCATACAAAAATAAATAAATAAATAAATAAATAAAATACTCAATGACCTGCCTTTCAAGTAAGTAGAAATGAAGCAGCTGGTTGCCATGGTGAAATTATGATGACACTGTTACTCTGTAGTGGCAGTGCTGAAATCCTAAATCAGATTCAAGGGGGGGATTTCCCCCCAAGGCCAAGCCTACCAGCTAACAGTGACCTTAAGTTTTCCAGTAAAACATGAAATGGTGCACACGCTACATCTTGTTTGTGCGCTTATCAGGCATGTCCAAGGTCCATTTTGGGGGCCTAATCCAGCCCACCAGTCAGTTTAATCTGGCCCCTGTGGCAGTTTATTTCCTGGGGTAAAACCCTAAAAAAGGGGCTGTTTTGGCGGCCCTCACGGCCCTTCACTTCATCAAATCTGGCCCTCTTTGAAAAAAGATTTTTTTAAAAAAAATTTATTGGGTTTTCAAATTTTATACAAAACACAACACAGACACAAAGACACAGACACAAACATGCATAATTTCAGAAACTTACTTTCTTAACCACTTTCCCTGACTTCCCCACACCTCCCCCTCATACATCCCAATTCCAATAGTTAACTCAGCAAGTTCTTATTAACCAGATTTAGCTTAAACCTCAATTAATTCGTAATACTAATCTTTTACGTCTTTTCCTAAAGTCGACCCAAGTTCCCTTCCACAGATTTCCCACTTTTATAGTAATTACTAAACATACTTAGAAATAAGAGAACAACATAAAATTGTACACCCTTTGGATTCAAAAACTCTCCCTCCCCCCTCCCCGGTTTCAATCCCCAAAATATGTCCATAATATCAGTTCTTAGCCTGGATTCCTCACGTCCGAGGCCTTCAAATCTCTCTCAATCCCTCTCTGCCGGTTTTGTTGATAGCCCTTTATATTGGTCATCAAGTCTCGGAGGAGCTCTATCCCAGCAAACTCCATGTTACTTCCAACCAGTCCTCCATTTTCAAAAGCGGAGCCCAAATCATGTTTCTTGCTTCTTTTGAGTCCAAATGTCCCAAAAGCTCCAACTTTTATCTTGGTCAGATTTGTAATCCATATTTCTTCCGATCTCCCCATGAAGAGATCACTCCATTCTTCATTCTTAATTTCAGTCCAAATTCTCAATGTCCAAATCTTGTTTTCCTTGTAATTCTTTTTTGTAGGCCTCTGGTTGTCCCTTTCCACCTGCAACACTTCAGCTCCTCCTTCCCACTCCTCTAAATTTGCAGATATCCTCTTTGAAAAAAGATTGGACAGGGTTACAGTCAAAGAGTTCGAGAGAAGCAGAGAAGCGGGTGCTGGATGTCCAGAGTTTCATTCTCTCCCGTGCTGCAGTGTGTGTGTGACTACTGGATCACATACTCTGTGTGTTGACGTTCCATTCTTTGGAAGAGAGGGAACAGAAGGAACTGTGCGCCACTTCCGTCTTCTTTGTTCTGTGTTCTGTTGTTCTCTCTCGGACGGCCCACCCCCCATGGTGCTTCCCTTGGAAAAGGGGTGTGGTTTAAGCAGCCCGGTTGCCCCACCCTTTCCCATTGTGCCCTGTCCCTTTCCCTGCAAGGGTTCAGGTGAGTGCAAAATGCCTACTATAAACGCATGCAGAAAGACAAACGCATTTTACCACCCTCCTCCCATGTTAATCACAACACTATACAACACGATACAATAAAAATACGTTTATTGGCATTTCAAGTTAAGACCTTCCAAAATGGCTTGAGATACAAAGTCTTTCTTCTTTCTGTTTCCTGTTTCCGAGAGATCTGAATTGGGAAATCCTTTCGATTCTTCATTAATAAGAGGCAGTGGGGTGAGGGAGGCCATGGCCACATCCACACCATTTAATGCGCTATGAAGCCGCTTTAAACACTCATGGCTTAAACACCCCCAAAGACTCTGGGAGCTATAGTTGGAAAAGGGTGCCAAGAGTTGTTAGGGGGCCCCGTTCCCTGCCAAGAAGGGAACCCTACCTCTACCCCTACCCCCACCCCTACCCCTGACGCTAACCCTAACGCTAACCCTTAAGCCTTAACTACAGCTACAATTCCCAGAGTTCCCTGGCAAGAAGGGAACCCTAACCCTGTCCCCTAACTACAGCTACAATTCCCAGAGTTCCCTGGCATGAAGGGAACCCTAACCCTGCCCCCTAACTACAGCTACAATTCCCAGAGTTCCCTGGCAAAAAGGGAACCCTAACCCTGCCCCCTAACTAGAGCTACAATTCCCAGAGTTCCCTGGCATGAAGGGAACCCTACCCCCACCCCCACCCTACCCCTAATCCTAATCCTAATACTTAACCACCGTAACAAGTCTCCGTCCCCTTAACCACCTACAGTTCCCAGAATCCCTGAGGGGAAGCCATGCCTGTTTAAAGTGACTTCATAGCAGTTCAGTGGTGCACCTAATGTGGCCTAATGTTCCCTCCCTCATTTTCTTCTCTCTCCCCACTGCCCCATCACTTGCAATGCAGCAGATGTCCGCCTGCAGTCTCCCTTCAAGGCTCCTTCTCTCAAGTTTGGCCACAGCCTTGTCCATTCCATTACGGTTTCCTGTTTCCGAGAGATCTGAATTGGGAAATCCTTTCGATTCTTCATTAATAAGAGGCAGTGGGGTGAGGGAGGCCAGGGCCACATCCACACCATTTAACGCGCTATGAAGCCGCTTTAAACACTCATGGCTTAAACACCCCCAAAGACTCTGGGAACTATAGTTGGAAAAGGGTGCCAAGAGTTGTTAGGGGACCCCGTTCCCTGCCAAGAAGGGAACCCTACCTCTACCCCTACCCCCACCCCCACCCCCACCCCTACCCCGACGCTAACCCTAACTCTAATGCTAACGCTAAAGCCTTAACTAGTGCTACAATTCCCAGAGTTCCCTGGCAAAAAGGGAACCCTAACCCTAACCCTGCCCCCTAACTAGAGCTACAATTCCCAGAGTTCCCTGGCAAGAAGGGAACCCTAACCCTGCCCCCTAACTAGAGCTACAATTCCCAGAGTTCCCTGGTAAAAAGGGAACCCTAACCCTAACCCTGCCCCCTAACTAGAGCTACAATTCCCAGAGTTCCCTGGCATGAAGGGAACCCTACCCCCACCCCCACCCTACCCCTAATCCTAATCCTAATCCTAATACTTAACCACCGTAACAAGTCTCCGTCCCCTTAACCACCTACAGTTCCCAGAATCCCTGAGGGGAAGCCATGCCTGTTTAAAGTGACTTCATAGCAGTTCAGTGGTGCACCTAATGTGGCCTAATGTTCCCTCCCTCATTTTCTTCTCTCTCCCCACTGCCCCATCACTTGCAATGCAGATGTCCGCCTGCAGTCTCCCTTCAAGGCTCCTTCTCTCAAGTTTGGCCACAGCCTTGTCCATTCCTCACTGCCAGTATTTCACGTTAACTTCTCCGATGTAAATAGGGATGTCCTGCGGTTCTCTTGATGACTTTGAGGACTGGACTTGGGGAAAACCTCACCGGCTCCAGACATCCCTGTAAGGCAAAGGCAAGCAGGTGAGTGGGGTGGCCAACACCCGACAGCGTCCCCCCAGATTCCTCCTCTGTTTGGCTGCCTGTTAACAAACAAGGCTTCCAAACCAGTTTGCACCCATCTCAGCCAGCGTAGCCTCGCAACATCCACTAGCCTGAATGCAAATTCTTCCGACAACCATCCACCAGCTGCAACCTCATCAGGTCCATTGCCAGACATCAACCAGCTTCAGAGCTGAGTGTCAGTCACCTTCAAATAGCGATCCCACCATCAAGTAATCTTTGTACTTGCCTTCTCCTTGCTCCACAGCATCCCAGCACCGGGCAATTGCCTCCTTCCGCTTGCCAGCTTGCCACCACGGGACAGGAGACCACCTGGGCTGAGTGCCACCGAGCTGCCCATTTCTCTCTGGGGAGGGCAACTGCTGAGACTTGCGCCTTGGCCCACATTTATACCCGCTCAGCAGGCAAATGTTTTTGTCACATCACAATCAACCCACGGACAATGGCAGCACCTGGGGAGGCATCACCATCACTCCCTCAGCCCTCACAATGGTGAGCACAGCTCAGCAGCCAAAACACACACACACACACACACACACAAGTTGTGCCAATATCTGTGAAGGCCACACCAGAAACCCAAAGGGGCAGGAGGGGGACATTTTTTGGCCCAGTGGTTACATTTCCCTCCACACAACACTAGTCCAATACACAAATGAACAGAGCAATGAAAGCAAGCCTTATCTTTGCACAGGAAGCTGTTCAAGGAATGACATGCAGAGAGAAAGTTAGCATCTCAGGAAAAAATCACTTTTTCATCAGTCAATCAATCAATCATTTATTGTATTTGACTAAAACCCATTATAAATCCAGTTACAAAAGCACCAAACCCAATGACCCAAACTATGGCTCCAACATTCGGGGGGGGGGGGGAGCCAGGCGGATGCCATGTGAAATGAGCGATATGTCAAGTGATGGATACATACTACCTCCAGGTTCAGAGGCGGCATATTTCTGCATATCAGTTCCTGAGAATCATGAGGGCTGCTGTGGTCAGATTCTGCTTGCCGTTTTTGCACAGGCATCTGTGAGAATGGGATGCTGAACTTGGGCCACTGGCCTGATCCAGGCAGCTTTCTTAGGTTACAAAGGAAGACTTCCAAGAGAATACTTTTAATGTAGCACTCCAAGAAATGCTGCAAGTTTCAGAAAGTCAAATAATGCACTCCAAAATCAGAAATTTTGAAACTATTTCAGCACTGTGTCATTTTACTTTCCCCCTGCATCTTTTGCCCAGTAGAACCCCAGACCATGTTTTAATCTTTAATCAATAGTGTATCTTGCCTTCTGGGAGTGTGAATCAGATGTGCAAACTGCAAATGCAGCAAGAACAGCTGCTGGGAGGCTTGGCTAGTTTTGGATAAGAGCAGCGAAGAAGTCTTTGCTTCCTGGGAGAAGTTATTTCTCCATTAACTGAATGTTACTCAGAGTTTTCATATGCTCGATGGTACCTTTCTGAGTAGGTCCTTCCTTCCTTCCTTCCTTCCTTCCTTCCTTCCTTCCTTCCTTCCTTCCTTCCTTCCTCTCTCTCGCTCTCTTTCTTTGTGTGTGCATATGAGAGAGAGAGAGGGAGTGCACAGATGGAAATATGTCAGAGGGAGGGGGTATTGTTTGAAGTTTCTTGATTATTTCACTCAAGCGAATGTCCACATTTGCCTCTGTTTTAACTGCAGCTCCTGATATTATTTTGGTTTTTAACCAGGGCCACATTCCCTTTCAGGCAATCTTCAAACAGCCACCAAACAAACAAACAAACAAACAAACAAATTTGTGTACCTGTATTCATCTGTAGTTCTCAGGGTGGTTCATAGCATATAAATAAGAGATAAAAACACAAAATAAATGCCTGTACAGTAGTGGGTGGGGCCGAGGCAAAAGGGGGTGGAACTACTAACATAGATCTTAATGTGTATTGGAGGCTAATTTCTGCACATGCTTACTCACCCTTCTCTGTCCTCCATCCAGACAAGTAAGAGGCCTAAATCAGACTTCCAGGACACCTTTCAGTCAGGCAAACATACTCAGGAACACATATTCCTTTAATAATGGAATCGCTCCCACAGAACTTACAAGTGCACCTCCACAACTTTGCTTTAGGTACAGTAAGGGGGTGATTTTAGTAACAATTTTAACATACTGTGGAGGAGTCATATGTAGTGGCTGCATTGAAATGAGCACTATTGTGCGCATGCCCAACTTGTGGGCTTCCCAGAGGCATCTAGGTGGCCGTTGTTGAAACAGAACACTGAACCAGATCGGTCTCTAGTCTGATCAGGCAGGGATCTTTTCTTATGTTTTGTAAATCTTCATATTATTGCTGTCAAAATGTAACCAACAATGTGCAACCCTGTTATGGAGAAGCATCATTTGAACTCTTTGGGCATCTTTTCTTCATGAGAATAGGGAAACTGTTGTTGGAACTCACTCTAAAGTGTGCATTATGTCAGTGTAAAGCAGCCTAACTGGCTTCAGTGCCAGCCCATTGCCTTACTTTGAGCCATGTCTTACCAACAATCTCTTTCCAGTAATTGTGCTTGTCCCCATAAAGTGAAAGAATTCAATAGAAGCAGAGAAGGGGGTGCTGGATACTGACCCCCCCTTGCCGCTTCTGTTGGAAAAGGGGTGTGGTTTAAACAGCCTGGTCACCACGCCCCTTCCCATTGCCCCCTGCTCCTTTCCCTGCAAGGGTTCAGGTGAGTGCAAAACGCCTTGGTGTGCAGCAAGCTTTGGGGAGGGGCTGGGGGAGGATGCAATGCTAGGGATGTAATTCCTAGGGAAAGAAAGTGCCCACGTGTTCAGTTATGGAAAACTTAATAAATATTTCATACAAAAATAAATAAATAAATAAATAAAATACTCAATGACCTGCCTTTCAAGTAAGTAGAAATGAAGCAGCTGGTTGCCATGGTGAAATTATGATGACACTGTTACTCTGTAGTGGCAGTGCTGAAATCCTAAATCAGATTCAAGGGGGGGATTTCCCCCCAAGGCCAAGCCTACCAGCTAACAGTGACCTTAAGTTTTCCAGTAAAACATGAAATGGTGCACACGCTACATCTTGTTTGTGCGCTTATCAGGCATGTCCAAGGTCCATTTTGGGGGCCTAATCCAGCCCACCAGTCAGTTTAATCTGGCCCCTGTGGCAGTTTATTTCCTGGGGTAAAACCCTAAAAAAGGGGCTGTTTTGGCGGCCCTCACGGCCCTTCACTTCATCAAATCTGGCCCTCTTTGAAAAAAGATTTTTTTAAAAAAAATTTATTGGGTTTTCAAATTTTATACAAAACACAACACAGACACAAAGACACAGACACAAACATGCATAATTTCAGAATCTTACTTTCTTAACCACTTTCCCTGACTTCCCCACACCTCCCCCTCATACATCCCAATTCCAATAGTTAACTCAGCAAGTTCTTATTAACCAGATTTAGCTTAAACCTCAATTAATTCGTAATACTAATCTTTTACGTCTTTTCCTAAAGTCGACCCAAGTTCCCTTCCACAGATTTCCCACTTTTATAGTAATTACTAAACATACTTAGAAATAAGAGAACAACATAAAATTGTACACCCTTTGGATTCAAAAACTCTCCCTCCCCCCTCCCCGGTTTCAATCCCCAAAATATGTCCATAATATCAGTTCTTAGCCTGGATTCCTCACGTCCGAGGCCTTCAAATCTCTCTCAATCCCTCTCTGCCGGTTTTGTTGATAGCCCTTTATATTGGTCATCAAGTCTCGGAGGAGCTCTATCCCAGCAAACTCCATGTTACTTCCAACCAGTCCTCCATTTTCAAAAGCGGAGCCCAAATCATGTTTCTTGCTTCTTTTGAGTCCAAATGTCCCAAAAGCTCCAACTTTTATCTTGGTCAAATTTGTAATCCATATTTCTTCCGATCTCCCCATGAAGAGATCACTCCATTCTTCATTCTTAATTTCAGTCCAAATTCTCAATGTCCAAATCTTGTTTTCCTTGTAATTCTTTTTTGTAGGCCTCTGGTTGTCCCTTTCCACCTGCAACACTTCAGCTCCTCCTTCCCACTCCTCTAAATTTGCAGATATCCTCTTTGAAAAAAGATTGGACAGGGTTACAGTCAAAGAGTTCGAGAGAAGCAGAGAAGCGGGTGCTGGATGTCCAGAGTTTCATTCTCTCCCGTGCTGCAGTGTGTGTGTGACTACTGGATCACATACTCTGTGTGTTGACGTTCCATTCTTTGGAAGAGAGGGAACAGAAGGAACTGTGCGCCACTTCCGTCTTCTTTGTTCTGTGTTCTGTTGTTCTCTCTCGGACGGCCCACCCCCCATGGTGCTTCCCTTGGAAAAGGGGTGTGGTTTAAGCAGCCCGGTTGCCCCACCCTTTCCCATTGTGCCCTGTCCCTTTCCCTGCAAGGGTTCAGGTGAGTGCAAAATGCCTACTATAAACGCATGCAGAAAGACAAACGCATTTTACCACCCTCCTCCCATGTTAATCACAACACTATACAACACGATACAATAAAAATACGTTTATTGGCATTTCAAGTTAAGACCTTCCAAAATGGCTTGAGATACAAAGTCTTTCTTCTTTCTGTTTCCTGTTTCCGAGAGATCTGAATTGGGAAATCCTTTCGATTCTTCATTAATAAGAGGCAGTGGGGTGAGGGAGGCCATGGCCACATCCACACCATTTAATGCGCTATGAAGCCGCTTTAAACACTCATGGCTTAAACACCCCCAAAGACTCTGGGAGCTATAGTTGGAAAAGGGTGCCAAGAGTTGTTAGGGGGCCCCGTTCCCTGCCAAGAAGGGAACCCTACCTCTACCCCTACCCCCACCCCTACCCCTGACGCTAACCCTAACGCTAACCCTTAAGCCTTAACTACAGCTACAATTCCCAGAGTTCCCTGGCAAGAAGGGAACCCTAACCCTGTCCCCTAACTACAGCTACAATTCCCAGAGTTCCCTGGCATGAAGGGAACCCTAACCCTGCCCCCTAACTACAGCTACAATTCCCAGAGTTCCCTGGCAAAAAGGGAACCCTAACCCTGCCCCCTAACTAGAGCTACAATTCCCAGAGTTCCCTGGCATGAAGGGAACCCTACCCCCACCCCCACCCTACCCCTAATCCTAATCCTTAACCACCGTAACAAGTCTCCGTCCCCTTAACCACCTACAGTTCCCAGAATCCCTGAGGGGAAGCCATGCCTGTTTAAAGTGACTTCATAGCAGTTCAGTGGTGCACCTAATGTGGCCTAATGTTCCCTCCCTCATTTTCTTCTCTCTCCCCACTGCCCCATCACTTGCAATGCAGCAGATGTCCGCCTGCAGTCTCCCTTCAAGGCTCCTTCTCTCAAGTTTGGCCACAGCCTTGTCCATTCCATTACGGTTTCCTGTTTCCGAGAGATCTGAATTGGGAAATCCTTTCGATTCTTCATTAATAAGAGGCAGTGGGGTGAGGGAGGCCAGGGCCACATCCACACCATTTAACGCGCTATGAAGCCGCTTTAAACACTCATGGCTTAAACACCCCCAAAGACTCTGGGAGCTATAGTTGGAAAAGAGTGCCAAGAGTTGTTAGGGGACCCCGTTCCCTGCCAAGAAGGGAACCCTACCTCTACCCCTACCCCCACCCCTACCCCTGACGCTAACCCTAACTCTAACGCTAACGCTAAAGCCTTAACTAGTGCTACAATTCCCAGAGTTCCCTGGCAAAAAGGGAACCCTAACCCTAACCCTGCCCCCTAACTAGAGCTACAATTCCCAGAGTTCCCTGGCAAGAAGGGAACCCTAATCCTGCCCCCTAACTAGAGCTACAATTCCCAGAGTTCCCTGGTAAAAAGGGAACCCTAACCCTAACCCTGCCCCCTAACTAGAGCTACAATTCCCAGAGTTCCCTGCCAAGGGAACCCCAACCCTACCCCTGCCCCTGACGCTAACCCTAACTCTAACCCTTAACTAGAGGTACAAGAAGGGAACACTACCCCCACCACCACCACCCCTACCCCTAATCCTAATCCTAATACTTAACCACTGTAACAAGTCTCCGTCCCCTTAACCACCTACAGTTCCCAGAATCCCTGAGGGGAAGCCATGCCTGTTTAAAGTGACTTCATAGCAGTTCAGTGGTGCACCTAATGTGGCCTAATGTTCCCTCCCTCATTTTCTTCTCTCTCCCCACTGCCCCATCACTTGCAATGCAGCAGATGTCCGCCTGCAGTCTCCCTTCAAGGCTCCTTCTCTCAAGTTTGGCCACAGCCTTGTCCATTCCTCACTGCCAGTATTTCACGTTAACTTCTCCGATGTAAATAGGGATGTCCTGCGGTTCTCTTGATGACTTTGAGGACTGGACTTGGGGAAAACCTCACCGGCTCCAGACATCCCTGTAAGGCAAAGGCAAACAGGTGAGTGGGATGGCCAACACCCGACAGCGTCCCCCCAGATTCCTCCTCTGTTTGGCTGCCTGTTAACAAACAAGGCTTCCAAACCAGTTTGCACCCATCTCAGCCAGCGTAGCCTCGCAACATCCACTAGCCTGAATGCAAATTCTTCCGACAACCATCCACCAGCTGCAACCTCATCAGGTCCATTGCCAGACATCAACCAGCTTCAGAGCTGAGTGTCAGTCACCTTCAAGTAGCGATCCCACCATCAAGTAATCTTTGTACTTGCCTTCTCCTTGCTCCACAGCATCCCAGCACCGGGCAATTGCCTCCTTCCGCTTGCCAGCTTGCCACCACGGGACAGGAGACCACCTGGGCTGAGTGCCACCGAGCTGCCCATTTCTCTCTGGGGAGGGCAACTGCTGAGACTTGCGCCTTGGCCCACATTTATACCCGCTCAGCAGGCAAATGTTTTTGTCACATCACAATCAACCCACGGACAATGGCAGCAGCTGGGGAGGCATCACCATCACTCCCTCAGCCCTCACAATGGTGAGCACAGCTCAGCAGCCAAAACACACACACACACACACACACACACAAGTTGTGCCAATATCTGTGAAGGCCACACCAGAAACCCAAAGGGGCAGGAGGGGGACATTTTTCGGCCCAGTGGTTACATTTCCCTCCACACAACACTAGTCCAATACACAAATGAACAGAGCAATGAAAGCAAGCCTTATCTTTGCATAGGAAGCTGTTCAAGGAATGACATGCAGAGAGAAAGTTAGCATCTCAGGAAAAAATCACTTTTTCATCAGTCAATCAATCAATCAATCATTTATTGTATTTGACTAAAACCCATTATAAATCCAGTTACAAAAGCACCAAACCCAATGACCCAAACTATGGCTCCAACATTCGGGGGGGGGGGGGGAGCCAGGCCGATGCCATGTGAAATGAGCGATATGTCAAGTGATGGATACATACTACCTCCAGGTTCAGAGGCGGCATATTTCTGCATATCAGTTCCTGAGAATCACGAGGGCTGCTGTGGTCAGATTCTGTTTGCAGTTTTTGCACAGGCATCTGTGAGAATGGGATGCTGAACTTGGGCCACTGGCCTGATCCAGGCAGCTTTCTTAGGTTACAAAGGAAGACTTCCAAGAGAATACTTTTAATGTAGCACTCCAAGAAATGCTGCAAGTTTCAGAAAGTCAAATAATGCACTCCAAAATCAGAAATTTTGAAACCATTTCAGCACTGTGCCATTTTACTTTCCCCCTGCATCTTTTGCCCAGTAGAACCCCCCTCTCTCCCCCCTCCACATTTAATAGTTGGCACCCCTGCCCCCCACCCCAAGAGAAGATCTCACTCTTATCCGACCCGGGGAAGCGAAAGGGGGGCTGTTGCGCCGTGTCTGCCGCTCGCCTGACAGCAGCAAGGTCTCCCTTCCAAGCGCTGCCCTCAACGCGGAAATGCGCGCAGCGGATACGCGCAAGCGAGCTCTCCAGTTCAGGCTGCCCGCTACTCGCAGCCTTGCCCCGATAGGGCCGCTCTCGGCCCGCCTCCCTTCCCTCCCCTTCACCGGCAGAGACCGGTTTGGGCCGAAAAGAAGCCGCCCGCTCCCTCTGCACCACGCGCGCCTGTTCCCCGGCAGCGCAGCGGGCCGAAAGCGAAGTGGCTTCAGCTGCAGCCCCGTTTAAAACAAACAAAAACGCCGAGCGGCTTCCTGATTGGCTGCATGGTCGGGTCAGATGGTGGTGCGTGTTTTCCACCTAGCAATTTCTTCTTTGACGTTTCGAATGGAAACAGAAGGGGAGGAGAGACAGTGGCTGGAGGAGGAGAAAAGGGGATGGCCGTGGGGTGTGATGATGATGATGATGATGATGGGGGGGGGAAGAGTGCAGAGCGATCTCCTTCTAAAGCTCTTTTTTTCCTCTTCCTCCTCCCCTTCACTGAAACATGGTGTGGTCCAAACCAGCGGCGGCACTCTGCTGGAGGGGCGCCCGAGATTATTGGGGGGGCAGAGCCCCCCCAAACGAATTTTTGAGGGGGCTCGGGCCCCCTCAGGCCCCATGGAGTCGGCGCCTATGATAAGGAAGTTTTTCTATGAAAGCCACCATTGTGATATATCAGAGGTAGGTTCATAAGGGCTAAGGTGGCACTGCTGCGCCAATCTCAGTTCCTTTCCTTCTTACAACCAACCCAGGAGGTAGTGGAACTACGTAGTTGTTACCTTCCTCTTTTTCAGTCTCAGCGCTGCCCTTGTAGAATTCAGCAGGGAGGTGGATGGGACAAAAACAGAATCAATCGGCTCTACCTGTCTTTGACTCTGGCTCCACCTCTTGTTGCCCTGCCTCCCTTTCCTCCCTACCATGATCAAGGGGCATTTGCCACCGCTAATGTGATGTAGTGGAAACTAGGATTCAAATCCCCACCGGCTCACTGTGTTGCGCCTCTGACAGTCAACCTAACCTACCACACAGGGTTATCGCGCGGATAAAACGGGGAGTGGGAAAACCGAAGAGCATGAGACCCTTAGTCTTGGGGCCGTGGGTTTAAACCCCCCTTTGGGCGAAAGATTCCTGCAGAGGCAGCGCAGGGGAAGAGATTGTTTGATCCTCGTGGTCCCTTCCAACCATTCTAGGACTCTATAATGATACATACATCATACTGAGCTCATGGAAGGAAACGTCTGATATAAAAGTAACAAATATTCGGGCATCCTTCATGGCGATCCTGTAACTGCAGTTCCCAGGATTCTTTGAGGGGTGAAGCAATGTGCTTTAATGACCCAGTGTGTACACAGCCTTGCTTCTATGCAATAATAATAATAATAATAATAATAATAATAATAATAATAATATCCAATCCTATTTATATGGTAAATCACGAAGGGGCTTTCGCTTTCTTAGGGGGGTAGCTGCACATTATCACCACCATCTAACACCAACAATACAAGCTTCACACCAAAAACGAGAATGGCAGTGCACGCTCCTCCCTTACCCTCGGGCAGTCAATCAAGACCTATCAGGCAACAGGGAGACCCTCCACTCCCCCTCCTCAGAACCCGCGCGCGCGACGTCTGGGCTACGGTTAGCTCAGTTTCGATGCCAATCCGCATGCGCGAGGGAGGAAAAGCACGTCGGGCTCTATTCCCCCCTCCCTCCCTCCCCATTCTTTTACTCCCTTCATGAAGATGGCGGCGGTCACCGTCGGCGAGGCAGTTTGCGGCGACGGACCAACGGGCGGGAAACGGGCGCACCTGGGCATCCCCGAGGCCATCTTCGTAGTAAGCAAAAATGTGGGCGCGGGGTGGGTGGGAAATGGGGAGCCAGAGGGGAGGGGCCAGAGTGGACCTCGAGTACTGAGGTGAACGTGGGGTGTGTGGGGGGGTGTTCTGCGTGGTGTGCTTGTTGCGCATGCGCTTCACTTTTGACAGGGAGCGGGGAGTGGGGGGGTCTCCTCAATAATGATGTCCGGGAGGCTGTCAGCCCCAAAGACCCTCTTTTCCGACCGGCGCCCTCGCCGCGGGGCAGGAGCGCGGAGGCTCTGCGGCACCTGGCATTTAGGAGTAGACTGCCTGTTAGTAAGGAGGCCCTGATCCCTTCACGTGGCGGCGGCGGCGGCCTTCCCTGCAGTAACTGGCGTTTTAAGGTAGCCTACTATTGTTATTATTATTTTATTATTATAAGGAACGGGCAGGAAGCCCTGCCAGGTCAGCCGAAGACAAGCAGCCTGTTTTTTGTTTGGGAAAAGACTGCCAGCAGACGAGGCAGGAATGCGAGGGCTCCGCTGGTATTCAGAGGCAGGTTGGGTGTCACGCCTCTGGGGAAATAAATCCAGCAGGGAAGATGGGGGCAAGAATGGGGGGGGGCAGCCTCTTCTGCTTTTTGCGCCCCACCCACTTCGGATTTCAAGAGTGATTGCCTTTTAATGCGAAGGTTCCGTGGTCTGTAATTTACCGGTACTTACTGCATCCGGCCTTTCCTCCCAGAGAGCCTAAGACACTGCCCATTGCCCTTCCCCCCTCATCCCTATTCTTATAAGCAACACTGCCAGGGAAGCTAGCTGAAGAGATACTGTCAGGTCCCATCAAGCTTCACGGTTGTGCTAGTCTTGCGAACTATAACTGCTATAATGTCATGGTTTAATAGGTTGTGTACCATGGATTTGTCTTCTGTAAGAAGAGCCGAGCTGGCTCAGATCAAGTAAGAATTGCTTCCAAGTGACCAGGAAGGGGGGCTTTTATACTGTAAACTAGGAGAGGGAATAAAATAGTGTAGTCAGTTCTGAGCTCCATGGACTAATGGTCTGGCTCAGTGTAAGGCAGTTCCTTATGCTTCTATGAGTGCCAGTGTGATGCAACAGAGACTGGTTTATTAGGCCATATGCTAACATTTTGCTACCAGTAGTTGAGTAGCCAATTATACACGGAAAGCAGTAATATTTCCTTGCTATTGGCTGCCCCCCCAAAACCCTTATTTTCATCCTATCTTATGAATCTAATTCATTATGAAGAATAAGAGTCCTCCTGGATCATATTGAACATCTCTCTAGACAGGCATTTGTTTGCTTTGAGTGGCCAGCTAGATGTCTGCATATTCCCAGGGGGGAGGGGGCTGGCTGCATAGCTGCCATTCCTTTCAGGCAACCTGTTTATGTGGGATTGATACTAAAAGGAGAAACTAACCTTGGACTTGCTTCCCAAATATTTTACTGCTTGACTATGCTGTTTATGCTTTTGAACGTAGAAGAGAAAGCAGAATTATTGTTATTTGTTCAATTTTAGTAGCCAGCTAACATATAAGAAGTCTCTAAATGACTTAGGAAATTAAAAAGCAAAAAAGGGTAGGCAAGCAAGTGGTTAGAAATGGTGAGGAGGGCCAGGGGACTCTCAGTAGTGGGTCTCATACTGGAGCAGGGTCTTTGGCTGGTGCTTGGCCATTCCTGTCCCCAATGCCAACCCTGGAAGATGTCAGAACAGGCCAGGCTTTGACCAACCAACTCTTCACATGGTTGTATGAATTGAAGCTTTGGGAGTTACTTATATATAATGTGTTTCTACTCGAAGGAAGATGTAGATTCCTTTATGAAACAGCCAGGAAATGAGACGGCAGACACCGTACTCAAGAAATTGGATGAACAGTATCAGAAATATAAATTTATGGAGCTTAACCTTGCCCAGAAGAAAAGAAGGTAGGTATTTTCTGTGGTCTCCTTTATAAGGCTTATTCTAAAGTTATAATGCTACTCCCCATGTCATCATGCAGACTGTTCTTTGGCTAAAATTTAATAAGCTACTACCCTTTAAGAAGCTAGACAGTTGTTGCTACAAGCTGATGCACTGGTAGGATACTAAAACAACTTGCAATGCTAGGACTGTGGTCCAACTTGTGAGGAATGTCTGAAAGGCACATAAGAGTATTTGACATGTTTGCAGTTAATATTTTTCTGCTTTATATCATGACGTAAATGAGCTGGTTTTTACAGTAGTGATGGGGCCACAGTATTAAATAATTAGGTATCTGCACCCACTGTTGCTTTTTGTCATGCATTATTTTTCTTGACTAGGAGTTAAAGTAAATCCAGGTGAAAAATTAGACAATGAGCCTGGCCATTCCATCAAACAAATTTTGATGGCAATAATTATTACTGGAATAGAAAAAAGCAATCATAGGTTTGCATTAATCAACAGAAGTGTTCATTCAAAAGAACAGGGTCAAGTTTCCATATGCTATTGCATGTACAATCACATTGTATAATTCCGGGTTTCACCGCACATGCGCAGAAACGGTGCCTCAAGTTGTGGACTTTTTGGGGTACGTAAGGACCCTCGGAACAAGTTAAGTATTAAGTGTACTGGTGTCCACCTAATTCCATTGCCTGCGGTCACACCTAAGTTTGCATTAGAGATAAATTGAGTTTTGGGGGAAGAATTGTTAAATACTGGGGCTACTAGTACCATTGTTAGAGGTAAATGATTGCTTTCAATATTATTGCCCAGCTTTAACTCCATGACAAACTTATATGCAAATCATGAGATCACCAATATAATCTGTCACACTGCCTCCATGCTTTGTAAAGTGGGTATATTTCTCCGGATTGATCTCCCTCTATCATGCTGTTCAATATTAGCAAGTCCCTCCACCTTACAACTTGGGCTAAACAAAGCTCTGAATAATTACATCTATGATGTAATTAGACAGGCGGGATGTACCTCTGGCTAAGTAAATATCTGGTTTCAGAATCTGATCGTATACAAATTTACATCGTTAACTCCCATATGTACATTAAAATCCCCTGCAATGATAAACACTGCGGTAGGATATAGGGATTCCATGGATTCTATATAATTCTCTACGTCTGTCCAGATAGTATTTACAGTAGTTTTTTTGTTTGTTTTACTTTTTGACAAGGTGGTATGTAGACATTAATCAGCATTAAACATACTTTCAAAACTACAACCAAGACAGCAGTTGCAAATGGGTTACATGGAATCATGGCTGTTGTAGTTGCATTCAACTTTATGGAGATGAAACATGCTAGACACCCACTGACCCTACCACCTTTCATTGAGGGAGTGGTTGTCAATGAGTGACATTTGTTTCCGTTAATCATTATAGAGTCATTGTGCTATGTTTCTTGAAGCAGAATAATATCAAATTGCACAAAATAGTTCATCAGCTGTCTATTAATCTGCCTTGAATGACAGCCTGCTATGTTCCATGACATCAGTTTTAGCCCCAACTCCTTTAAGGCTCTGGCCTTTTGGTTCAACTTTGTCCAAGTACCCAATTTCATCTTTAAAAATGCTTCCATGTTTTAATTGTTTTAATTGCTTCCATGTTTCCATGTTTTAATTGCTTTTAATTTGCAGCACAATTGTTTTAATGCTTCCATGTTTCCATGTTTTAATTGCTTTTAATTTGTAGCACCTTAAATGGTGGTTGTTGTTTTTTATAATATTATATTATTTCATTATTTTATTTTTGCTTGGGGTGGGATAAGCATTTAGTCAGCGCTATTGTTTCTTGCTTTGTTTTGTTTTGTTTTGTTTTGTTCTGTTTTGTTTTATTATTATTATTATTATTATTATTATTATTCTGTTAAATTATTATATAGTTTGTGTTTTGCTTTTTAAGGGGAAGGGTCATGGCTGCCTGGGAGTGGGCCTCGGCCAATAGATTGGGTGGGGCAGGTTCCACAGGGGGGGATGTATTGGGACACCCGATCCCAGTGATCACAGGCAGGAGGAGGAGTTATGCTAAGACCAGACCATGCCATTACCGAGGAGGCAGGTTTAGTCGTTGTTTGAGGACTATCCCTGCCTCCAGGTCTGGTCCTGACCAGAAGGATACAGTAATCAGCAAGGGAAACCCACATGACCTGAAAGTGTTGCTGTGCAATGCCAGGTCAATGATTAATAAAACCACTGCCATCCACGACCTGATTGTGGATGGAGGATTTGACCTGGCATGTGTGACAGAGACCTGGTTGGATGAAGCAGATGGGCCTGTGCTTGCCGCTGCTTGCCCACCAGGTTTCTCTTACGCACAGTAACCCAGGTCATGTGGGCGGGGAGGGGGGGTTGCAGTGATTTTTAGGAAGTCATTAGTCTGCACCAGGCGTCCTATTGGGAAGACCCAGTTTTCTGAGTGCATGTCCTGGAAGTTGGGCAATAGGGGCAGTACAGGATTCCTACTGGTGTACCGACCTCCCTGCTGCACCAAGGATTCCCTGCCCAAGCTGCTTCAGGCCGTGGCGCATATGCTCCTGGAGACACCTAGCTTGGTTGTCCTGGGGGATTTTAATATCCATGCCGACACGACCTTACAAGGGGCCGCTCGAGACTTCGTGGAAAGCATGGCCTCCATGGGGCTGTCCCTGAATAAGTTTGGCCCAACTCATAACCGTGGACATGCCTTAGACTTGGTGTTCACCTCTATGGATGTTGGTGATCTGACACTAACTAAAAGCGAAACAAAAGAAGTGCCATGGTCAGATCACTTCCTGGTGCAACTGGACTTCTCCGCAACCCTTCCCCTCTGCAGGGAGGTGGGACCGATTCGGATAGTCCGCCCCCGCCACTTAATGGATCCAATTGGCTTCCAGAGAGTGGTAGGGGATGCTTTATCCCAAGTTGATGGCCTTTCAGCTGATTCCCTGGTGGCATGCTGGAATGCGGAGTTAACCAGGGCTATTGACTGTCTGGCTCCGAAGCGCCCTCTCCGATTGCATGGAGCCCGGACAGCCCCGTGGTTTTCCCCGGAGCTGAGGGTGATGAAACAATCATTGAGACAGCTAGAGCGCCGGTGGAGGAAAACTCATTCTGAATCAGACCGGACACGGGTTAGAGCTCAACGTCGAGCCTACCAAGTGGCAATGGCGACGGTGAAGAGGGCCTTCTTCGCCGCCTCCATTGCATCTGCAGAAAACAGCAGCAGGAGACTTTTTCAGGTGGTTCGCAATCTATCGGAACCACCTGTACCACCGGGGCCTGGTAGGGACCCCAAGATCTCCTGCAATGCTTTTGCAAAGTTTTTTTGCAGATAAAATCGCTCAGATTCAGAAGGAGGTAGACTCCACCGTGGGAGCAGGACCAGGGCGGGAGAGTGCTAGAGTTCTGTCTGGTCCTGTTACATGGGATCAATTCCAATCTGTTACCTCCGAGGATGTGGACAGGCTGCTTGGACAAGTGAAACCGACCACCTGTCTCCTTGATCCTTGCCCATCCTGGCTGATAAAAGCGAGCTGGGAAGGGCTCAGCGATGGGCTCTGCGGGGTGGTGAATGCTTCCCTCTGTGAGGGAGCCTTCCCAGACCCGCTGAAAGAGGCGGTCATTAAACCGCTTCTTAAAAAAACATCTTTAGACCCGGCCAATTTGGCCAACTAACCCCCAGTCTCAAATCTGCCATTCTTGGGCAAGGTGATTGAGCGGGTGGTTGCTGAACAACTCCAAGCACGCCTGGAGGAAACGGACCATTTGGATCCCTTCCAATCGGGATTCAGGCCTCACCATGGGACTGAAACTGCCTTGGTCACACTGGTTGATGATCTCCGGCGGGCTAGGGACAAAGGTGAGAGCTGTTTCCTAGTTCTGTTGGATCTCTCAGCGGCCTTTGACACCATCGACCATAACATCCTTCTGGACCGTCTAGAGGGGCTGGGAGCTGGGGGCACTGTCATACAGTGGTTTCGCTCCTTCCTCCTGGGCCGTGTCCAGAAAGTGGTGGTGGGGGATGAGTGTTCAGACCCCTGGGCTCTCACTTGTGGGGTGCCTCAGGGTTCTGTCCTCTCCCCCATGCTTTTTAATATCTATATGAAGCCGCTGGGAGAGATCATCAGGGGGTTTGGACTGGGTGTTCATCAGCATGCAGATGACACCCAGCTCTACCTCTCCTTTAAATCAGAACCAGTGAAGGCGGTGAAGGTCCTGTGTGAGTGCCTGGAGGCGGTTGGAGGTTGGATGGCGGCTGACAGATTGAGGTTGAATCCTGACAAGACAGAAGTACTGTTTTTGGGGGACAGGGAGCGGGTTGGTGTGGGGGATTCCCTGGTCTTGAATGGGGTAACTGTGCCCCTGAAGGACCAGGTGCGCAGCCTGGGAGTCATTTTGGACTCACAGCTGTCCATGGAGGTGCAGGTTAACTCTGTGTCCAGGGCAGCTGTCTACCAGCTCCACCTGGTACGCAGGCTAAGACCCTATCTGCCCGCGAACTGTCTCGCCAGAGTGGTGCATGCTCTAGTTATCTCACGCTTGGACTACTGCAACGCGCTCTACGTGGGGCTACCTTTGAAGGTGAGCCGGAAACTGCAATTAATCCAGAATGCGGCAGCTAGACTGGTGACTGGGAGTGGCTGCCGGGACCACATAACACCGGTTCTGAGAGATCTGCATTGGCTCCCAGTACGTTTCCGAGCATGATTCAAAGTGTTGGTGCTGACCTTTAAAGCCCTAAACGGCCTCGGCCCTATATACCTGAAGGAGCGTCTCCACCCCCATCGTTCAGCCCGGACACTGAGATCCAGCACCGAGGGCCTTCTGGCGGTTCCCTCATTGCGAGAAGTGAGGCTACAGGGAACCAGGCAGAGGGCCTTCTTGGTAGTGGTGCCCGCCCTGTGGAAACCCTCCTATCAGATGTCAAAGAGATAAATAATTACCTGACATTCAGAAGACATCTTAAGGGAAGTTTTTAATATGTAACGCTGTACTGTTTTTAACACTGATTGGGAGCCGCCCAGAGTGGCTGGGGAAACTCAGCCAGATGGGCGGGGTATAAATAATATATTATTATTATTATTATTATTATTATTATTATTATTATTATTATTCATTCCTCTTATCAGTGGGAACCCATTCAGTGGTGTTGGTATACTTTTTGATTCTCGGGAGAGGACTACCTTTTTTCATTTGGAACTAATTTCCAGTAGCTCAGCCAGGAATTTGTAGTCACACCATCAGGATTGTCCTTAACCATATCATATTCCAAGGGGGGGTTGAGTTTGCAGTTTGCATCTATACATTTAAAAGTTTCTCTGGTAGTTCTCTTTTTAACTATACATTTTGGAGAAACAGTCTGTGGGCAAAAGGTTTGATTGTCAGTTGTTTCACCAACGTTTTGTTGTCCATGCTGTTGTATTTGGGTCAATCTGGACTGAAACTTAGCTAGTTTGATGAGAATGCCACTTTGCTCATTATCTGGTAGGTTAATAAAATTACTTAGCAAATCCTCTTTTTCTGGGACTATCCAGTCTGCTAAATCTGGAGGGTAATTTTTATTCAGGACTGCTGTAGATTGATTAGACTTCTTGAATTTTCCTTGTATAATCTCTGGAGTTTCTGATGATAATTCTTCACATTGACTGTGATCTTCAGCAATAGGACAAATGTCAATGTCAGCTTTAGTTGAAGTGACTTTGTTCCTCCTGATTGCCCTTTTAGGTACAAACAGTAGCTTAAGTGATGTGTCTTCAAAATGCTGATAAGGGAAGACTCCTTTTCTGGCTAAATGAGCCTTCTTTTTCATGATTATAGCTGGAATTCTACGGGTGCTGAAAGTTAGAAGAGTTATCTTGCAACATCCATCGTTAAAGAACCCCTTGGTTGATTTTAATTCAATATTTCCAGCATCACAACTGAGGTGTAAGTTCAAATGTAGGCTGACTTCCAATAAGGCAAGGGTCCCTTATATGGAAATATCTGTAGAACAACCTCACATGCTGAACTGAGTGTTTCTGCCCTACCTCAAAACCCTAATTATATATAAAGCAGATTAGATTGGTTAGTAAGTGTAGCAGAAATAATATTTTATATCTGTTTTATTCACAGGTTAAAAAATCAAATTCCTGAAATTAAGCAGACATTAGAAATCTTAAAACACATGCAGAAGAAAAAGGTAAATACCTTTTACAGTGTGGTGGGTATTTTTCTTATCTACAATGCTACATCAATAGTTATCACAAATCAATCTTTATTTGGCTGTAGAAAATTATTGATAATGACTAATTTTAACACAAGTGCTCTAGCCATGTTCATTTGTCATTCCTTTCGGTAGGAATCCACAAAACTGATGGAAACCAGATTTTTATTGGCAGATAACCTCTACTGTAAAGCTTCTGTTCCTCCTACAGATAAAGTTTGTCTTTGGTTGGGGGTAAGTAAAAACATATTCACACTTACTAAGCATCTATTTTCAGCCACAAACATGGCTGAAAGGCAACATGAGTTCTGAATATTACGTTAACATTTCATGATGTTATTTGGCCACGCAGCTTGGTATGAACCTCCCCCCCCCCCATGGAAATCATTACCCATTTCCAATCTCTGGAATTTTTTGGAACAGCAGGGACAAAAGCCTCATAGCAACATTGCAAAAGAATACATTTCAGCCCAGATCTTGAAAGGGGCAACAATGGGCACAGTTCAGCTGATCATTCAGACAATGGAAATGAACTGGGTTCTCCTCTTCCTTTGCCCTAATGATCCATTTTATCTTTTCTGTTCATTATTAGCCATCATTTGCTGTGCTGTCCAAATATAGGCTTTGGCTTATACTTGCATGAATTGGAGGCTCCTCTGAATTTAGTCATTGTGCATTGTTTCAGGTGGTGCTTTAAGTTGCATGTGCTTAAAGTTAGCATATGAGCCTAAGGCTCCACATGAGTTATTCTCAATAACCCAAACTGGGTCTGGAAAACCGGTTATTGGACTACAGTGTTCCCAGTATCTCTAACCATTGACCATGTTGGTTGGGTCTGATGGGAGTCCCAACAACATCTGCAGAGCCAGAGGCTCCTCATTTCTGACCTAACCAAACATTTAAATGGTTTTCTGAACTGTACTTAACAGTAAAATAACAAGTGATAAATTGCTTGCCTGGATTAAATAAGAAACATGGAGTCTGCTAAACACCTTGCTTTACCCCAAATCTGAAAAATCCAACAAAGGAGCACATAATCCCAGATGAAACTGGCAGGGAATGTCTGGCACTCCTGCAGCAGAATATTTACAAAATATGTTTAAATTGCAACAGTTTCGGATTGGTTAATTTTATCTGCTTTTTGTAAAATTGAGTTCCCACAATGATCTTTTCCCAGACCAGTACTATTTAAGTTGTTTTAAATTATCTGCAGTTGGAGGTGAGCAGCGAGTGAGCAAAATTTTTGAATGACACCAGGCTTTTCAGGAGATCCAAAAGTGTGTCTCCAAACCTCTTAAATGGGCAACAAATGCAGCAGATAGCTACGGTGTAAATAAGTGTAAAAAATGGCACGAGCTTCACATACTATTTTTGAACTGGTTGCAAAGAGTACCACCTGCAATATTTATAACCACATATGTCTGCCTGCCTGCCTGCCTGCATATCTATCTATCTATCTATCTATCTATCTATCTATCTATCTATCTATCTATCATCTTGCTATGCTATGCTTATGCTATTGCTTCTGTATTCAACTTCCATATTCAATGTCCAAGATCAGTCTTTTAACTATAATGTGTCAAGGGTTCTGCTTAATTTGCTGTTTTAAATGTGTTTTAAGATAATGGTCTCTATCAGAAAGGGTAAAACCAACTTAGGCTCTTGAAGGTGAATTTGTAGTCATTCATTCATTCATTTTAACATTACTTAATTTCAAAAGCCATTGAAGGTTCCTCAACATAAATGTTGTTCTTAGGCCAACGTAATGCTGGAATATGACATTGATGAAGCCCAGGCATTGCTAGAAAAGAATCTCTTCACAGCCACAAGAAACCTTGAGTCTCTCGAGGAAGATCTGGATTTTCTTAGGGATCAGTTCACTACTACAGAAGTCAGTATCCTTTTAAAAAGAGAATTGAATTCCTGTTTCACAATGTTTCACAATGTTATGTCCTCTATTTCTTAGTATTCATCCACTTTCTTTGAATGAATCTGCTTGTGGAAACAATTCAGGTCAAGGAATAGTGAATCCAGTAGCGGATGCAGGTGTTTATTGCATTTCCCCAGTTTGTTCAGTCTAGATACCACTTGCTGTGAAAATATACAATATCCTCAGTTATCACTGATATACAACAGTTGCTGTGAGCAGTGACTCCAGGACAGTTGATGAGGTTCAAGGTTCTTCCCTCCAGTACAAAACTTTTCATGCTGAGGGCCACATTGACCCCTCTGGTGTCCAAAGTGTAAAAGTGGACTTTTTTAAAGGACAAAGTGGGGCAGTTAAGGTCATAAAAGACTTTTAGGATCACAGGAACCACCCATGGCAGTGGTCAATAAATAAGAAAATACTTTTTTTTAAAAAAAAAAACAATCATCACTTTCTTCAAAAGAAGGTGATCTTGGAGGGTCACAAAAGAAAATCATTTAGCATCACAGTGAGGAACCGGTTAGAGCAAAATATACCGTATTTTTCTTTCTATAAGACGCACCCGACCATAAGACACACCTAGTTTTAGAGGAGGAGAACAAGGAAAAAAATTTCTTTCCCTATCTGCTCAGCGCCTCTCTAGCAAAGTGGGAGGAGAAATGGAAGGGGCTCCATTTCTCCTCCCGCTTCGCTGAAGGGGCGCTGCGCAGAGAGGGAAAGCTGCGCAGTGCCTATCCAGCAAAGCGAAGCCAGGAGAGCAAGAGGGATCGGTGCGCACCGATCCCTCTTGCTCTCCTGGCTTCAGCGAAAGCTGCACAGCCTGCATTCGTTCCATAAGACGCACACACATTTCCCCTTACTTTTTAGGAGGGGAAAAGTGCGTCCTATAGAGCAAATAATACAGTAAACATTTGTGAGGAGACTTTGGAGGGCTCAAAAACATCACAGTGGGAGACATATAGAGTAGCAGAAAAAAGATTTGCACTGTCTACAAAATGTTTTGGAGGGAAAATAAATCAAATTTTGGGGTGTGGCTTTGGGGGCTGAATTTTGACTCAAGGCTCCTTCTCCAGAGGAAGAGCAGAGAAGGAGCTAGAGGTGAGCAATACTCCTGAGTAATCAAGTTCATTTAGGCTCTTCTTTGGAAAAGAAAACCTCAAAAAAGAACAAACTTTCTTACGATTTTTATTCAAAGGTTTTTATAGATGATTTCTGGAAGTCTAAAATGCACTGGACTATTCAGTACACTTGTTAGCACCTTTTCCTGCCTTTGTTCTCCCTTAATCTTGTCGCACAGTTGTTAAAACCAAAGGTTTATCTAGCTTCGAACTGAGGACAGGATAGTTCTCATTCAAATTGTGATAAGCTGGTTGTCTACCATGCAGCAGAGAGAGTTTTAACCGCACATCTGCATCCAGTCAGAAAAACCAGAGAAGCAGAGAGTAAGATTTTTTTTAACCACTTCTAAAAACATAGGCAAGTGGTTATTTGCCAGCCTTTCCAAAATTACAAGTTGATAAGTGTTCTGGTTATCTGCAGGTAAAAACAGTCTAGTCATTGAGAGCCATCTTATTCTTTCCACAAGCATGTGCTCAGGTGCTTTACCAAGTGAAGATGTGCTGTTAATGAGCTGGCTGCAGTCATTTCCCATGGTTTGAAAATGGAGTTGTGATCATGGAAAATGCTGCCTGTTGTCCAGCCAGGTGTCACAAGAGTGTGTGCAGGGCAAGTTATTGGCAAAGCTAGTATTGTTGCAGGTATTCGGGAATAAAAACCTTTATGATCAAGCTCATGCTAAGGAAATTGTAGGGCTTTTTCCTGCTGGCCCTGCACAGTGTTATTTGTGATCTGTTTTCAGAGCACAGACTTACATATTTCAGATGAACAGATTAGAAATTGGTTATGAGAACAGCACTGTCGAGTATTCAGGAATCAAACTGCTTGTGCTAATTATGGGAAGCAGATAAAATCCAGGGAGAGGAGCATCTGCTTTCACCTTACAGCACAATAATTTCCTTAACTGTGTTTTCAGATATGGCTAGAGTTTATAATTGGGACGTAAAGCGAAGAAACAAGGATGACCCTTCCAAAAGCAAAGCATAGTTATTAATAGGATTCATTAGTTCTGTTTATATTAAATGTGTTCTCAAATTTAATCTTAGTTAGCAGACATCTTTTTAAAAATTGGTTTGCAAGCCCAGTTTGGTTTTGTGCATGTTCTATTATTGCTGCTTTGGAACATGACCCATAAAGGATTTTGGTTCTTTCAACATAATCTGTCATAGGAAAATGCTGGCTACAAGACTTGACTGAAAATCTGAAGTGCATTATAGGAATTGTCTTTTGCAAAGGGTTGTTTGTATATATGAGTATTGAGGTATATCAAAATTTGATGTGGGGAAGGTATGGCAGCAATATGGGGAACAGTCCGTTGTAATCCTGCCTCTAGCTGCTTAACTATCCTCTAAACACTTCACACACACGAGCTCATGTTTAGCTCTTTAGGAAACAAATAATTTAATGCACAATGCAATCTGTATGTGATCTTACTCAGTACTGTATTCACATAAATATCTCATCCCAAGTCTGTAAAACTGGAGGGATCCAGGAGCAAATGGCCTACTATACACAATCAGTGCATTTGTCATCTGTTTTAATTCAGATGATTGCAAAGATACTTGGTGGAACCTGCATTTAAACATGGGTGGTGTATTTGAGCCCAGCTTCAGTTGGTTAACAGGCTTAGTGGTATTCCCTTTTTACTTCATATGAAGCTTTGCTAAAGTCTTGTCTTGGCATCTTCCTTTTTATTTGAAACCATGATGCACATTTTGAGGTCAAAAAAGTGCTGTACTTACACTGCCGAATAGGTGGCAGTGCAGGTTTTATTTTAAAATGAAAAGCAAATGTTAACTGTGTTTTAATTTCTTCTAATAAACAACACTTCTAAAGTTTTTGTACTTTTATTTCATTATATGTATTATTATATTTTTGGGAAGCCACCCAACACCACTACTACTACTACTACTACTTCTTCTTCTTCTTCTTCTTCTTCACTGAAACTTGAAAGTTTGCCTACCCATGTGCTATATACCTTAAGATCCCAAAGCATATTTTTGAACCTGTAGAAAATAAATGCATGTTTAAAAGACAAATCTAAGATACTATGGTAAAATAAAAGGACATTATTTTATTTAGATTTAGAAGAAACAGAAGACAGCAATATTTCTGGTGAATAAGAATACAGAACTTAACATCCAAATAATGCAAAAAACATTGATTATGAAACAAAATGTTTCTTTCTCATTTTTCCTTTTGGATTACAGAATTTTTGTATATAGTTTCATCTCTTCAAGCTATAGATTTCCCCCTCCTCCAAGAAGTTAGTTTTTGCCTTACTAAGAGACAAGATGGTGCTCTTGTGAGAGTTTGAGTTGATGGTTGAATAAAATTATATGTGTTCAAGCTGTAGTGTTTATTATACATGCTGAGTAAGGCTAATAGTGCTTCACCTAAAAGTTCCATATGGACATTGGATCTCCTAGATATGTAAGGCACGTCTAGCCTGAGCTGTTAGGGTGGATGTAGGTTGGCATCTTAAAACTTTAGGGATGAGCATGTTTCTCTTGTGTTTGTTGCTCACCTATCTTAACTTAGAGAATTGCTACAGTTCATGAGTTAGCACATTCACACTTTTCATTTAGTCTTGCCTTGTTGCACTGTGCTTTAATCAGTGTGTCCATATCTGCTAGTGTACATGGCAACATAAATGAAAAAGGCATGATCAAACACCAAAACTTCTTATGGAACTGTCTGAACACAGTGCAGAAATAATAACAAAGGATAGTGGAGCCTGAAATGGTTCTACTGCTGCACAAATGAGGTCAGCTAATCTTGCAGCCCTAAAATCCTAAAATCATGTTTTGCATGCCTCCCACACTTCTAAAAGATGGGTGAAATGGCTATCCAAGCATCCAAAATAATGTCACGTTGCCACAGAGCCTTTGTGCCTCTTGGTTACAATGGGAACAATCAAAAGAATTACAAGGGCACTTCTATACATCCAAAGGGTGTTTGGACTTGCTTGAGCAGTCACTGTCCTCTTGTTTTGTGGCACACTTTCATTGGAGGCTTTTAAACAGGCCAGGTGGCCGTCTGTCAGATTGTTTTAGCTTTGCACTGCAGATGATTGGGCTAGATGACCACTGAAACCCCTTCCAAATACAATTCTATGATTCTAGGAGAGTTTTAAAAGTGCTTCCTAAGCATGTGCACAACTTGGGGATGACTTAAAGTAATTCTATGGATCTCTGCCTGTGAGTGTCTCCCTTTATTTCCCGAAAGCTGCAGCTTCTGGTTATTCCACAGTGGCCTAACACTGCTACTCAGTGTACCCAATAACTCTTGATTGTGTCTAGCCATGATGCAGCATGAGGGACTGAGAAGAGCTGTGGTGCCTTTGAAAGAGCTGAGAGCCCTTTACTATCCTAGGCATGATTGGTAGCCAGAACTGCTGTATGGTAGCAGCAATCCCACCTCACTATACAGCTCAGCCAGTTGAAAGCCCACTGTTAAAATGCTTCAGAATGGGTCTGAGTAAAGACAGTCTGAGAACTGGTCAATTTCTGGATGGGAAATCTCACATGCCCTATCTTGAGCTCCACAAAATAAAGTTGGGATATACAGTATATTTGCGTGTGTGTGTGTGTGTGTGTGTGTGTGTGGCAAGCACCCTCTTAGGCGATGATAGTCCAGAGAAGAAATTTCTTTTCTAAGACTGTGCTTCAGCAAGTTGCTGTAACACCAAACTTCCAGTGCATTGCCCCAGGACTGCAATAATTCTAGGATTCAAATCCCTCCAGTTTAAAGGAAGAGGTAGGTGCTTACAGATTCAGTCGTTCACACATGGTCATCTCAGCACAAAATCTTGAGGCAAATGATGTGACATCCTTTCTGAAGTTTCATCATAAGAGAAGAGTTGCTTATACCATAGCTGGAAGTTTGAGTCAAGCAACATCTGAAGAGCACCATAGTTGACTCCTGTTTTAAACCCATGATCTTGCAGGGATATATCCGGCTAAGACTGGAACATGTCCAATGTCCGTCCACCATCCATCATCCAGTTGGTAGCATTGCTGCACAGATGGACACTTTTTTGGTTCCTAAGAACACCACGCTACAGAACGTTATCTTTAATCCTCACCTTCACCAGCTGTGACCAGGGCCAGGATTAAAAGGTCTGTGTGCAAAGTGCCTTCTGGTTCCTTTTATCCAATTGTGCTTCTGCTCTGAGCTGTACCAGGCCTACTGAGTCTAACCACCACTTGTCTGTCCTGCGGTTCTCCCAATACAGAATTGCTCTGAGACATTGTGGAAAGCTAGGGGGATCCTGCCACTGCATACCCTAGCTTTATTTCCCACAAGGCCCATTAGTGTTCCTGTGTCAGTTGGGCGTTAAAAGCAAGAAGCCTTTTTTTAATGGGGGGGGGGCAGCTAGAGTGTGGCAAGAGGCACTGCAAAGATGCACTGCAAGGATGTTGACTCCCAACATTATTTCTGACAGGATGTACCCTACATTTGTCAGCAAATGTTTTCCACGTCTGGATTTTCAAAAGTTTAACTGCAGCTTGCACAAATGACATTGCAGAAGTGCAGCAGTCTAATCCACCAGCAATTCCTAGGTCATAATTTGCTTGATTTCAGTTAAAATGTCAGCTGTGTGCAATACAGGAATTAGCGACTTTCCTGTAGTTCACAATGCATTGCCTTGGCAGTGATTCAAATGGACTATTTCCCATCCTGGCTCTATAGAATAATTTATTCACTGTGGATTTGCACAAGAATACCAGTTTGAAAATGCCCAGAATAGTGGGAGACAGACCTTGTTCATATCTGCACCTTAAAAACACCAGTGGATTCTGTTAAAACAGTGCATATGTTTATTATTAATCTACTCTGTACTGGGTTTTTACCACCATGGTTGCTGTATACAGATGTTTGATGGGGTGGGGTGGGGAACAGCAGAGGAAATAAAAACACGGATTTTCCTTTACATGTTTTGAATGTCACATAATCACATTAACCATTTTGCTAGATACAAGCATAGTTTTCATTCACACACAGCTAAATACAGCGGGGGGTTTTTTGTCACATTTCATTACAGTGCATATAACAGAAAGCTAGGAAAAGTGTACAGTATAATTTTAATCTGGAGGTACTGAGAGATTTTTTTTAATCCAGCATGCAGACTGAGATTGTGAGTTTACCAACAGGCTTGTTTTTATTTTGTCTGTCTTTGCCAGAGAGTGAAAAATGAAAGAAAATGCCTTTTTAAAAAGTATTAGCCTCCAGTGTATCTTTCAGTAGTCAAAATGCTAAAACAAGTCAAGAAAAAGATGAGGCTTTTCATTTTACAAAGTCAAACCCCACTTCTATTTGTACAGGAGGAAGTCCCCCTCCCCAGATGATCATTTATATAAGTTGCCTAAAAATTTAAGGCATTAGAAAGAGATTACATCATGAGTTTCGATCAGTATTATTGTACGTTTAAAGGTCTTCAATCAAATTTCCTATACATTTTACTTTCTTTTGTAACTCTAATGCAGTATACATTATAAATCAAAGAGTCCAAACATGACCAAACTTTATTCCCTCTATGTGTTTAAAATGTATTTATTGAGGCAGGCAGCAGTTGAACTATATCTAATATGGTTAAAAACAGCAACTGCACTGGCGGGAAATGAAATTTGCCAGTATGCTAGTCTATGGATCCTGACGTAAAACGATGCTGGAATTCTTCATGCTAGTTGCTTTCTTTTGGATTCAACAATATTTTTGCAGCTAAGAGGGCAGTCCAAAAAAAAAAATAGAGCCAAAAATCAGCATATAAATGTTATATAAATAGAGAATTGTAGCAAATGTTGGTCCTACTCAGAGCAGGTCCCTTAATTTACATGGGTCCATTGTGAGTAATATTGGTTATTATGCAAAATGTTTAATTCTGAATTCATTTTTAAAGCCAACTTGAAACATACAAACATCTAGGGTAAAAATCAATGCTTGGCAAATTAATGACAATGCAGAAATAAATCTATAGCTTTTCCTGGGGTATTTATTTGCTGTTAAAAATGTTTTCTCACTACACTAGAATGACTTTGGATAAAAAAAGAGTAAGATTAATTAGAAGATTAATTAATGAGTAAGATTTTTTATCATGACCCTTACAGAGAAAAAAAATGTCTTAAAAGGTTTGAAGCCATGAAGGGAAATAGTATTTGAGTGCTTTTTGAGGGTTGGGTAGAACTGAAATGTATCCAATGCTGATTTGCTTATGAAACCTAAATTTTAATACATTAAGGTTGCAGTTCTAAACACACCAGGGAGAGAGTCCCGAAGAATGCAATTGGCCTTGCTTCTTAGTAGCCACACTTAGGTTTGTACCATCAGTACATGAAGGAGGGAGGTCACTCTTGGCATACAGAAGCCCTTATGCTCTTACTGTCTCTGGTTAAAGGGATTTTAGGAGAGCCCCCTTTCTGCAACTTCAGAAAGCTGGTACCAATCCAAATAAACATGTTGTCATCATAATGGATTCAATGGAATGACCCAAATCCAGTGAAAGTTAAATGTGCTGCTCTGAACTCAATAGGACGATAAGTTTCTGAAGAGGCTCTCCTGTGAGCCTCAGCAAAGGGAGTAGGAGCTTTTAAAAAATAATAAGGGGAAAAGACACACTCCCGGAAAACAAGCTTATATCCCAGCCAGATAAGGACTCCGGGAGTCGCCGGACAGCATTTTAAACATCCTCCCTTCCTTTGAGGCTCTTCTAAAGCCCCTTTGAAATCTTGCTGAAGCCATCCAAAACTCATTGAGGTTATCTAAAACTATTTAAGGCTAATTACAGCGCTCCAAGTTTCCTTCTCAATCTACAGATATTCCATTCTCTCGCCAAAACTTTAACATCATCACCCTTCAAGAGACATGGGGGGCAGAAACTCCAGTTCTGGAAGGTTTTATGCTTATGCAATTAGGGCTATCCTGGGCAGAGGCCCAGGAAGGCTAAAGGGGGGGCTTTGCATCTTGATTTCTCAATGTCTAAATGCCATCTGTAAAGAGCTGCCCTCCCTAGACCAACGAGCAATGGCCTTACTTATATCATGGGGAAGATCTAAAGTGTTATTTATAAATGTTTATATTCCTCCAACTAGCTTAAATAATGACATCGATAGCAAGTGGAAAAGATTAGAAACCTTTGTTAAGTTGCTGATTTTGGATTATCCAGGGGCAAAGGTCCTGCCAGTGGGTGATCTAAATGCAAGGCTAGGGCCAGATGACTCCAGTTTAGCAACTAAATCCAGGTGCAAAATCGGGTTTCCTGAGACATCTAGCCCAGAAGCCCACCAGACCCCTAAGGACCAATAGTCAAACTACGCTGGCGCCTGCCTTTTCAAATTTTTGAGGACAAGTGCCGTTGTGACTTATTTATGCCTTGTTAATTTATACTGGTCCTTGAGTATAATGGCTAACTTTCTTTGGATTTGAGCCAATATATTTGCATTATGTTGTGTAGAATTTACATAAGAATGTAAGGGGAGCCCTGTTGGATCAGGCCAAAGGCCCAATCTAGTCATTGATTGCCTTATCCTCCATTGATAGTCTTCTCCCCTTTAGAAGCCATCCAAAGAGTGGCCACTACAATGTCTTGTGAGAACGAATTCCATAGTTTTAACTATGCGCCGGGTTGAAGATGTACTATCTTTTCCCTTTCCTGATTCTTCCAAGATTTTAACAGCTAGCATATGAATTAGTTCTGTGCAGCATATTTATGAAGTTAAAAAGGATAAATTATTTTGCTGTATTAAAAATAATAATCACAAAGATAAAGTCAAGGTAAGTGATAAAAGTTGCAAGGAGCTGCACACTTAAGATGCTAGGCATGGGTTTTTTAGAATTGAAAATAGGAACCACCAAGACTTTGGTTAAAGAAGAAGAAACAGCAACAGCATATTATTTGGGTTATAAATAGTATGAAAGACCACAATATTATCATACAAAAAAGGGAAACTTGTGTTCTAAGATGAAAAGTTTGAAAATGAACCTGCCTGGAATGAAATGAACATGTCAATTTAGCAATCTAAAATAAATTATATATTCAATTCAATTCAGATATAGTAGGACAGAAAATGGGAAGTTTTAAATTAGACTTGGTTACAATGTTTATGATATAACTTCAGTATTAACTGATACTGTTTTTTTCTAGAGGGCTGCAACATAAGTCAATTGCTTAGATTAATTGATTATAAAAGCTTTTTGATCAACTAAAAAGGAGCCCCTAATTAATTGGGTAGTCATTTAATCTTACAATAATTTCTAATGCAAGCTCTTCTATAGATGGAAAGTGCCATTTCAGAAGAACCATGCTGCCTGCTGTCCATTCTCTAAAACCGCTGTGCATTGTATCTAAAACAAGGATATGGGCATCTTTGGGCTTCCAGATGTTGTTGGACCACAACTCCCATCATCCCTGACCAACATATGGAGGGCCACAGGTTCCTTATCCCTGCTCTAGTCTAAAGCATTTATGGCATATTCACTGAGCTCAGTTTCTCCCATTCACTATCAGGGTCAGTTCTAAGTTTAGATCATCATCCGTGATCATTGGCCATGCTGGCTGATCTAATAAAATTTGGGGTCCAACAGCATGTGGAGAGCCACAGGTTACCCCACTCCGAACTAAAAAGAATGTATGCCTTTTTCTTTAGAAAACTTTAGAAATTTGTAATTGAAACAGCACAGAGTTCTGTTGACACTTTAAAAATTGACATTCTTTCATTCATTCTTTAAGGTGTCACAAGATACACAGCTGTTTTTGCAGTAACAGCATTTAAGCAAGGCATCTCTAGAAATCCATGCAATAAAAATTCATAAAATTGACTAAAACAACTTTATTTGGGTGACAACCCCAGTTTTCTTCCACCCTAGAGTTTGCTAGGGTGTTAACTTCAAAACTCTTTTGATACCTGGGTTCAACCCTAATGTCAAGCCCAGAAAAATATAATAATTTTCCTTTGATTTTGTCTGTGGCTCCCTTCCCTCACTGATTGCATTCTTGCTTTGTAATATCTATGGGTTGGGCAAAACATTTCTCCTTAACTCCAATGAAAGTGGAAGTTAGGATGGACTAGATTAATTGGGGATAGTTTTTAGCTATTTTTTTGACTCAAGATGAAATGCTGTTCATATCCCATTGCTGTTGCAAGTCTGCAAAAGCCTGGCTGGCAGTGAATGTCATGTGACTATTTGTGTAATTATTATCATCACATGACGAGAAGCAAAATATTATATGGGCCAATGCATATAAAAGTAGATGAGGGCTAGTTTGAAAAACGTCACCCCTCCAAAAACCTGTGTGTGTGTGTGTGTGTGTGTGTGTGTGTGTGTGTGTGCAGGCGCGTGCGCACACACACACACACACACTTGATGGGGAGGGCTTTTTAAAACTGCCCCTGGTCCACTTTTTCTCCCTGTCTCAAGGTGGATATTAGTGGTGTTTATTACAAAGCTAGTTACCCAATTAATTATTGAAAATAAAGACATCAGTATTAGCATTACCCCTAATATGACCTTTGTTGTGCCAAACTTAAAATTTTGTTTCCAGTTCAAACTCACCTGCATCTTTACAAAGTAATGATGTGGGCGGTTCTCTTAAAAGGATCTTCTGTAAGTATAAAGTGTGGAAGCGCATGTGAAGGTATAGATTAATTTCATTCAAAATAATTATACCACATTCTTCCCCAACCTGGTGCTCTCCGGGTGTTCTCTCTCTCTCTCTCTCTCTCTCTCTCTCTCTCTCTCTCTCTCTCTCTCTCTCCTCCCCCTTCCTGCTTCCAGGCTTGTTCCATCTTAATATCTAGACCATTACACACACTAAGCTTCCTTTCTTTGCACATATGTATATCACTGAGTATCCTGCCAACACATTAGTTTCTTCCTAGGTATTCAGGGTGGCTATTATTGCTTACCTTAATTCATTTGGACTGCTTGCTTTCTTAATTCAGAACTCAACAAGTTTACCCTGAAACAAAGGCCCACTTGAAGCTTTGTAGGCCAGCATTTTATCCAGTTCTGCTTTCAAAGTAAAAGCGTTCCTTCTTGCGCTCCTGACCGCTTTCCTGTGAGTTTCCCAACCACACACCCTCTTCCTTAGTTCTCTCTCTCCTGCTGTTCAGCTCCACCTTCAGATAGTCCTTTTGAACTTGTTTTCCAAAAAAATTCACCCCACAAAACAAAACGAAGAACACCCCCACTTCCCGCTCTTTGGGAAAAGTCTGTGCTCCCCATTTTGATGAGTCCTGCTTCCCTCCCCAGCCTTATTTTCAAGAAGTTTGTATTTTAAGAGACCCAAAATTGGCCACTGCAGCTTGCTACTGGTGGGAAAGCTGCATCCCTCTCTGAATTAGGATAAAATAATTTCCCATTTAAGAAATACTGTATGACTGCATATGGCTGAGAATTTCACCATTGCTGATAACAGATTTTACAGCAAATTCAGGAGTGGGGAGCATTTCCAGTTCAATAACTGAAGAAGTAGCACAAACGTTTGGTCTGTCAAATTACTGGAATTGGAACCACCAAGTCTGGCTTGATCAGGAAAACACCAGTCTGTGTTCTATTCATTGCACCACATTTTAACAGTTCTATTCATTGCACTGCATTTTAACAAGAGTGATCTAACACTTCCCCCTTTCCTTTTAAAGAGAGTTGGATTATACTGCAGCAATATTGTAGGCATGAAAGCCTTCGCCCCTTCTGCAAAATATGCTTTCCTCTTTGTGTTAACCATCAAGTTCTCATAAAAAGAATGACAACCATGTTATGTTTTAATCTTCCTAAAAATATATAATAATAAGCCAAGATTTCTGTATCTCCTCCTCCTCTGAATATGTTTCATATTAATAGGCTTCAACACAAAGCACTGAATGACAGATTTATTTAAAACAGGGTTTGTAAAATTCCCTGATATTTACTACCCCTATCGGATCTTTTCTGCTCTTAACGTTACCCCATCTCCTACAATATAAGCATGCATCTGGGTTCATTCCTACATAACAGGGGGTTACAGCCCTTCACGATTCTATTCTTCAGAGGTTCAAAGCACCAGGCATTGGTACTTGCCATACTACTGTCACATTCTCTTCTGTCACACGACAAGTTTGTATAGCAGGGTATGTTTTGGTTAGTAAAGTTCAGCAATAATCTCTCCTTGCTTTCGTTAAGCAATCAGCACAGACATCTCCTGTCTGATTTCACCACCTCTTCTGAGGAGTGGACTACGTTTGGGACAAACCCACTCTTCACCCCTTCCCAGCCCTCCTGGATAGTAATTTCGCCTCTCTTAACAAGCTCATATATGTCTCGAGTCAGGTCGGTGAAAGCTTTCTCCACATTAATGGCATCCCGGGCGGAGGTTTCAATGTACTTCATGCCATAAGCAAGGGCCAGTTTTTCAGCCTCGTGCCGGGTGACTTGCCGCTGAGTGTCTAGGTCGCATTTGTGGCCCACCAAAACGAACACGATCTGGTAAGGCTGGACGTGCACTTTGGTCTCCTCTAGCCACTCGTGAACATTCTGGAAGGACCTGCGGTTTGTAATGTCAAAGAGGAGCAGACCGCCAACTGAGTTCCTGTAGTAGGCTCTGGTAATTGATCTGGAAGAGAGCAGCAGCCCAAGGAAGGAAATGAGAATCATTTTCAAGAGGAAAACGCTGGTGGCAATGGCTGGTTTCGTGCATCTGAAATAGCCAGTTAGGTGCTAATCCACCCAGAACACAGCCCTTTTGTGCTACACAGCAAAATAAAAGGGGTTTCTACCAGACAACACAAAGATTCTCTGCCCCACCATCTTTTTCTGTTGTTTGTCTGTGCATTATGAATATGTACACCTCTTAAGATATTATGTCCAAAAGTTGCATGGTGGTTGCTAAGACCAAGGAGCAGCTTTTCTATGTTTGAATACAATATAGAATCAAGAAGACATACTGAACCTTTCAGAACTGTACTGATTTAAAAAAATAATAATTCAAGAGCAACACAGGGTTTGCGGTGGCTAGTACTTTTATCTTTCAATGGACAGTCTAGAAATTGATTCTAGAAAGTGGCTGGATTCCACTCCAATGTCACTGTTGCCACAAGACATTGGAAAATGCGTCTGTTTCATTCCCTCCATAACCACTTTTTTTGCTTTACTTTTCATCTGTCCCAAGCCTGCTCTGCACAGGCCACATCTACTATTTTGCAAAGTAAAAAATATCCCAGATTTTCCTAAGTAGCAGTTTCCTCATTTATAAAATCTCAGCTGAACAGGTGATGAGAAAGAGGACCAGTAATCGCTGATCAATTTCAAACCAGCAATGCCCCAAATAAGGTGTACAATTGCGGGGGGGGGGGGGTAATACCCTCACTACAGAAATTGGACCATTTGCTTGGGTAACATGTGGGCTGTAACATACAATGTATGTATTGGGCTGGAGGAAAGAGAAGGAATGGATGTATGGATGCAATTTATATGTGTTTGCAGAATCACACGGTAACTCTGTCTGGGCTGTACCGCTCCAAGTTGCAGGTATGAAGCTGTACATCTTAATGCTGCTCTGTTGTTGTTGTTGTTTTATTATTAATTGAATTTCTATACCTCCCTTCATCCAAGGTTCACAGGGTGGTTTACACAAATATTCACACCATAGTAACAAACAATAAACCCCCTGTTGTGGTTTAAAAGGCCACAGATTGTTTAACTAGCGAAAGGTCTAATTACTCAATGCCCACCCCATATACCGTAATATTTCCCTTTTCCCTGATATACTAGATTCCTACATGTGAGGGAACTTCTTGCTTTTATTTACTTGTGTTGGGGGAGCAAAATTGTTAACTACATTTACATTCCACCCACCCTCCAAGGAGTAGAAAAAAATGAAAATGAATCTTCCCCTCTGCTTTATCCTCATTAACAACCTTGTGAGGTAAGTTAGGCTAGGAGACTGTGACAGACTCAAGGTGACCCAGGGAATGGAGATGCGAAGCCTGGTGCTCCAAAGCCTAAGCCCACTACCTCATGTTGCCCCACGTTCAAACATGCCAACCCCCACATGCAATCTGAAATGGTGCAGCCCAGCAAAAATTTAGGGACATAAGAAGCTGCTGCCTTATATCATGGCTGACCACCGGTCCACCTGCCTCAGTATAGTTCACATTGAGTTGCAGTGCCTCTTCAAGGTTTCAAGCAAGAGTCTTTCTCCAGCCCTAGCTAGACATTGAACCAGGGACCTTCTGCATGAGATGCAGATAGCTTTTTCACTAGATTCCGCCATAGGCCTAAACAGGGCAATAAAGTCTTGGTGTTTCTCCCAGCAGGCTCTGCTTCCACTAAACTGATGGGTCAAGAGTCTGCTAGTTCAAGTCATCCTCAAAATATATGGAGAGACTAGAGTCACTTGGAGGTATTTGTAAACAAAACTCTTGACAATGCATACCACTCCACCCCCCTCACTGCATGTGGTATACAGAGGTTGGCTAGGTTTTAGGAATTGGCAAGTGAATGGTGTATACAGAACACTCAATAGACTCCTAGGTTCCACACATCTCTATGAACCTAAGGAGATGTCCAAAGGTGCCCTTTTGCATGCAGAAATTGTATTCTGGTCAAGGAAGCATTGCTTTTCATGAGCCTTCCATAACTTAGAGCTCTCTGGATGTTACTGCACTTCAGCTCCCAATAGCCCCAGCCATCATGGCCAATGGTGAGTGATGATGGGAGCTGTAGTCCCAACAGTGCTTGAAGGGCACCAGGGGTGGGGGGGAATGGAGCAGAAAGCTCCTTATGTTCTTATTTTTTCATTTAGTACACAAATAGTTTGTGAAACCTGCTGCTGAATGATGGCTTTAAGCAAGGCAATGGTTTTCAACCAGTGTGCCGTGGGGTGCCTTGAATGATGGTCAGGGATGCCCCAGGCAAAACTGGCCTCAGACCCTCTTTCCTTCCCTCTGATGCCTAACTAACTACCAGTCAGTTGCTAATCTCCCTTTCCTAGGCAAGGTTCTGGAGTGAGTGATCACAGACCAGATCCAGAAGCTTTTGGAAGAAGCTGATTTTCTGGATCCATTTCAATCAGGGTTTAGGCCTGGTTTTGGCACAGAAACTGCTTTGGTCGCCCTGTATGATGACCTCTGTTGAGAGAGAGAGAAGGGAAACATGTCTCTTCTTGATTTCTCAGTGGCTTTCGATACCATTGACCATGGTATCCTTCTGGAGTGACTATCTGAACTAGGGGTGGGTGGCACCGCTTTGTGGTGGTTCCAGTCCTACTTGGATGGTCGTTCCCAGAGGGTGTTGCTTGGGGGATGCTTTTCAACCCAGTGGAACCATCGATGTGGGGTTCCGCAGGGCTCAATCCTATCCCCAACATTGTTTAACATCTATATGAAACTGCTGGGTGGGGTTATCTGGAGGTTCGGAGTACGTTGTCAGCAGTATGCTGATGACACTCAGCTCTGAATCTTCTTTACATCTGCAGGTGAGGCAGCAGAAGTGTCTTGCCTCAGTAATGGACTGGATGAGAGCCAACAAACTGAAGCTCAATCCAGATAAGACTGAGGCAGTTAGTGGGTGGTTCCCTAGACCAGATAGGTGGGAAGTTGCCTGCTCTTGATGGGGTTACACTTCCTCTGAAGGAACAGGTTCATAGCTTGGGGGTCCTCCTAGATCCTTTGCTGTCACTCAAGGCTCAAGTGGCTCGATGGCCCGGAGTGCCTTCCATCAGCTTCAGCTGGTGGCTTAGCTACACCCCTATCTGGGCAGGGATAGCCTAACTACTGTTGTCTATGCTCTGGTAACCTCAGGGTTAGATTATTGCAATGTGTTATATGTAGGGCTGCCTCTGAAGATAGTTTGGAAACTTCAGCTAGTGCAGAATTCAGCAGCCAGGTTGCTCACTGGAGCAAAATGGTTTGAACATATTACGCTGATTCTGGTCCAACTGCACTGGCTACCAATTAGTTTCATGGGCCCAATTAAAAGTGCTGGTTTTGACCTATAAAGCCTTAAATGACTCAGGACCGCAATACCTCTAGAACTGCCTCTTTTCATATGAACCTACCTGGACCCTGAGATCATATTCTGAGGCCCTCCTTTGTGTGCCCCCACCTCGAGAGGTCCGGAGGGTGGCAACATGAGAACAGGCCTTTTCTGCAGTGTCTTCCCATCTGTGCAATGCTCTCCCCTGGGAAGTTCACCTTCATTATATACCTTTAGGTGCCAGGCAAAAACATTCCTTTTTAACCAGGCCTTTGGTTGATCTGATTGACATCCTATGCCCTTTTAAAATGTGGCTCTTTTTTTGGGGGGGTGTTATTGGGTTGTTGGTTTTATTTTGATTATATATATTATGCATTTTATGTTGATCTTGTTCTGTTAACCACCCTGAGACCTCTGGGTATAGGGCGGTGTATAAATTCAAATTCAAATAATAATAATAATAATAATAATAATAATAATAATAATAATAATAATAATAATACCCTCTCGTGTCTCTGCCTTCCCAAGGCTTGCACAGCCGTTTGTTGCAGCAGCTACAAGCTCCCCAGGTGAATGGTGCCTCTGGGGCTGGCCAGGGGGTGCTGGTTGCCAGGAGCTGAGGCAGCCTCGGAGTAAGGAAGCAAGTGGGTGAGGGAGCCCAGCCAGCCAGTCCACCAACCCTTGCTGTTGGGAATGGACAGGCATGTCCCAGGCCCCTGTGGGGCAGTGTGAGGAGCCACCTCTCTTTGGGACAGGGAGGGGCAGCAGAAGCTTCCCGGGGGACTCCCAAGGAGATGGGAGATGAGAGGAGGCTGAGGGGACACTCTACAATGGAGGGTGTTCCAAAAAGCGTGAGAAGCTGCCAGCTCTGCAGGCAAGGGGTGACATTACTGGGCTCCTGAGCCCCACAGGGGTGCCGCAGAAAGAATGTCGTTGGTCAAGGGAGCCATGCACCCAAAAAGGTTGAAAACCTCTGCATTAAGGGGGTTAGATAAATTGATGAAGGATAAGTATAGCCAAGATGGCTCTTTGCAACTTCCAGGTTCCCAGCACTATGGCACTTAGTGTTGTCTACTGGGGATAGTGGGTGCTTGCCTTTAGTCTGTGCTTGAAGGCTTCCCAGATGCATCTGATTGGCTACCATAGGAACCAGGTAGCTGGACTGGATAGGCCTTTGATATGATCCAGACTAAGTACACCAGAGAGCTGTGCACTGCAAGTGGAAACCATGAGATTTAAATCAAATAATAATGGGACAGCCCAAGACTAGAAATCAGGGTCCAAGAGGAAGGTGACTCAAGAGAGCATCTGTTAAGACCAGCAGCACAGCTGAAATGTCATGTGATTTCTGGGGGAGTAGGGGAACAACATTTTTCTTCTTTATTCTTTATGTTTTTCAGCATTCAGTTCAATTGCATTCCTTTTCTGCTTTTCCATTCCTCCCCTGGTTTATTTCCATGGGAGACCCAGTTGGTCTTCTGCTGCTTCTAACTTCTGCGTTTTTCATCCTAATGTCATGCAATTTTCAGGCAATCTGCCACCTCTTCACCTCACCCACCTAAGCATCAGACTTGCTAATTTTCAGACAGATTGGGCAGGTTATCTATTTTAGAGATTTTTAAAAAAATTAATATATCTGTCAGTTTCCCCGCTTTCTGTCCCCATTCTTCTCTATAACCTTTTTCTGACCTGTACTATTTCTACCCCAGGCTGTTTTCTATATTTCATCCCAACCGGGGGGGGGGGTCAACTTGAATAAAATATGGGGGGCAGGTAAGTGCCACCCCACATAATTGATCACATGACACTGCACCCCCCATTTGAATGGCAATACCCATCATCTTTGGGAAGTGCCAGCACCCTTAAATATTTCATTGGGTGGGTGTGTGAAGGGCCCTTGGCCCCTAGGAGTTGGCTCCTATGATCCCAACAGAAATGAATGACGAATGAACGAAACAAAATAAATAAAAATATATTTCTGAACTCATTTTCTTGAATTTCCATCTGTTTCCATAACTAAAGTGAATTGGAAGAATGGAACTTGTTTTTTCATTTTAAAAAATGAATTCAATCCTTGGTGATTCTAAATGGAAACAGTCTAATCAAGCATCCTGCAGCAGAATCGCTGGTGAAACAAAACCTTTCTTTCTCATGTAGCAACTGGAGATTGGCTTCATCCTTGTCCAAATGTAGCTCATGTGTAGAGGGCAAGCAAAATTCCTAAATTCCTCCTCTAGGCCATGCCAGAAATGGAGGGGAAGCATGCAAGCCTGTGAGAGGCTTGTTCCCAGCATAATAAATAGCTTATCACAATGTCTGAATGCAGCAGCGTTACAAAGTCACAAGATATATTAAGCTGAAGGTTTATTAGTTTTGTGGGCACTAAAAACCTGACACTGGAGGCCAATGTGCTGTTCAAATCCCCACACAGCCATGAAACTCATTGCGTAACTTTGGGCTAATCATTCTCTCAGGCTAGGCTACCTTGTTGGGTTGTTGGGTGGATAAAATGGATGAGCGGACAGAACTGGCTTAGAACTCCTTGGAGGAAATGTGGGATACAAATGTAATAAAGAAATGTAATAAACTTTTCTGTGTATAAGACTAGGTTTTTTTTTATTAAAAAACTAATGTTAAAAGGAGGGGGGAGTCCTAGACACAAGGGCAATCTCCCCCCATTTTCTTAATTTTGTGTCCCCCAAAATAGGGGGCATCTTATACACGGGGGCATGTTATACACGGAAAAATACAGTAGCTTGCTTTTACCTAAGATAATGGAGACACTACGTATACAGAAGCAATTATACATCCACACCCAGGTTTATTGGGGAGAGGGCGTGGAAAAATGAGATGGTGCACAGTTTCCTTCCTTCCTTTATGTAGGGTCAGAAATGGGTGGAGAAGTGCTATTTTAGTGAGAGAGGGTTGCTTTGTCCCTCATAAACACATTTTTTCAATCATGGGGCAGGAAAAAGGACAGGAGGGGCATCTGCTGACTGGGCAACATTTAGTCTGCAAATCACATGTTGCTCCCTCAAGCCAGTTTGGTGTTTGGCTGCCTGCTCTTGACATAGCTCTGAGATTCAGCATCCAGGAACATAGCTTAACATTTTATAGTTCTTGTGGTTAGTTATGGAGAAAGATTTGGAAATGTGTTGGCCAAATAGTTTAGCAAGGGGGTTGTGGGGAGGAAAGCGACCATAATCCACAAAGTCCTCATGGTGACACAATTTCAGAAGTCGTTATATCCTCAAGGCCTTGTTCAATGAGTAGCTCATGTATGTGCATATCAGGTCGGGAAACCTTTGGCCCTCCAGAACTTGCTGAACGACAAGTCCCATCACCCCCATCCACTGGCTGATGGGAGCTTTAGTTCAGTGACAGCTGGAAAGCCAAATGTTCCTCACACCTGGTGTCTATTAAGAATGGACCTAGATGTTTTTACAGGCATGTGGTACAGTACTCTCAAGGGAGGGGGCTGTACCACTTGGGAAGATACGGAGAAGGAAATCTTCTGTTTGAAGGCACCACTGCATCAAAGCTCCTTGACGCATGTGGAAAGCCTGCATATGAGATCCCCAGTGGCCTGGTTTTCTTCTCTCTTTACATTAGGAGACCCTTACTTGGGCAGCCAGACCCTGAGAAATTGTTAAGGCCAGAGTCTCTTTCTTCCTGTCCAAGATGGTTGCTTGTGGCCTACAAATCTGCACTGTGGGAAAGTTTTCTTGAATAAATCTAGTACAAAATCTCTGCAGTATCAGCCCAGACATGGAGGATGGAGAGGGAAGGGAAGGGCTGGAGTTCAGCAGCAGAGCTACCAGAAGACCCTAGGCTCTGCAAGTAGGGCTGGGGAGACCCCTGCCTGAAACCTTGGAGAATCACTGCCAGTCAGTGTGGACAACATGGAGCCAAATGGACCAATATTCTGGCTCGGTAGAAGGCTGCTGCTTATGTTTCTTTGAGAGGAGGGGCGCTCCTCAGCAGCCTTTGTTGTGCTTCTGGCTCCCTTCAGGATTCAATGAACAGCTGTTAGGAGGATAGGGGTGAGGAGGGGAGGAAGCTGGGTGTTGTTGTGTGACCTGCTGTGAGATCCCACTTGAAACCCGGACCCCACCCACCCCAAGGCCCCCCACCCGCAGCAAGGTGTCTCTTCTTCCCTCCTACTCTGGCTCCTCCATCTTCAACGACAAAGCAAAATCAAACCGCCACCCAGCCGTCCGGGTCTTCCACCATCCTTCACAATGAAGGCTGTTCTGCAGAAGAGCAAAGATGTTTATGATGGTGGCGGCGGGTAAAAGGGACAGAACTCGGGGCGCAGTTGCAGCCTCCGCCGCGCCGACCTGCCACTCGCCCTCCATCCGCACACGACATCCCTCCCCCCCCCGGCCCCCAAGCCCCATCCTCAAAAGTGGCTCCTCCTCACCTGAATCTCTCCTGTCCGGCGGTGTCCCAGATCTGCAGCTTGATCCTTTTGCCTGGTTCGATCTCCACCAAGCGGGAGAAGAAATCCACACCCACGGTGGGGTCGGAGACTTGGGCGAAGCGCCCTTCGGTGAAGCGGCGGATGAGGCACGATTTGCCCACGGTGGAGTCCCCGATGACGATCAGGCGGAACTGGTAGAGCCAAATGGCCTCCATGCTCCACCTTCCCCAGGCGGGGTAGCTCCGGAGCCGGCGCTTGGTGGTGGTGGTGTCGGTACCGCCGCCGCTGCGTCTTCGCCCCCGGAGAGACCAACCACGCGGATGCCGGAGGCGCAGCGTCTTCCGTCGCGGCGCACAAGCCTGGCGCAGGGAAGCAGGAGCGAGCCTAATGCAAGCCTTTCATACCCGACCCAGGAGGGTCCCCCGCCACCTCTAGCAACTCGAGGCTGCGCTCCCGGCGGCCCGCAAGGCGGATGGGGCGCCGCGTTGGAGAGTGAGGTTGAGGAGCGCGCCGGCGCGCACGCACCGGCCACTGGGCGGCGTTCCTCTTCCGTCCCCTTTTGCGGCTTCTTCTCGTCTCCTGGGAGAGCGAGCGAGCAGGGGAGAAAAAGGGGGAAGCGACGCGGTCCTTGTCGCAGGAGGTCTTCTCTGGAGGAGGGAGGAGGAGGAGGAGGAAGAGGAAGAGGAAGAGGGGCAGGTCCTACAGAACGTGGCCGCGTGGGAGTAGACTCCTAGGCTGGTGCTGCCGGTGTTCTACACACACACACACACACACACTTCACAAATGTTCCCGCTGAAAGTGGACGGAAAGGTCAGGGGATCCGAGACTCCTCACCTAAGCGCCTTCTCTCCCCTTCCCTCGAGCCAAAGCAGCACATTTCTTTTTAAAACAAGACAATAACAACGCATCCTTTCTGACCGTCAGCCCGTCACACCGCTCAGCCGAAGAGCCGCCCCTCTCATTTTTGCCAAGGAAAGGGTCTTGCCGTTTGCAATGACGGAAAACGCACGCGCCCCCCTCCTCTCCTCTTTCTCAAGCCCTTGGCTTCGGTGGTGGTGGGTTGCTGTTCTTGTTTAGTTCTTGGTTTTTTTGTTTTTACCCCAAGCCCTCACAAAAGGCTCTCAGCAAGACGACCTCCCGGCTGCTGTCTCAGCGTTCCCCCAGGGATCCGCCAGGCAACCGGTCCTCGGAGAGCTGCAGGAGGAAGGCTCTTAGGAATATTGTCCTCAAACGAGGCTCCATCCTCCACCTAAGGCAGGCCGGATGCTCCAAGCCCGTCCGGGCCTTCTTACGAGGCAGAGGGGAGCGAAGGACCTGGCAAGGCAGTTACCTTGAAGCTTTCCGTCGGAAATATGTCAGGAGGAAGGAGGGATGCTTCTCAAGGACATCTGGTTAGCACCAGGTGGGTTTCGTTTGCCTCCAAGAGAGTAGAGAACATCCACCTTCCTGTTTGCGTTCTGCCCCCCCCCCCGGAAAAAAAGATACCCAGCGCTTCAAAGATGGAGGGGCAGCGAAGGGGAGAGATGCAGGCGAGATCACAGAACTGATGAAATGGCAGCAGCATCAGCACCAAACAGTCTGACTCATCATTGGCATCAGCAGCTTACTGTACTGCCCAGAAGAGAGGAGCCTGCAGGATATTGTTGGTTTTGCCGTTACCACATTGTTTAGAAGTGAAGCGCCCTTAAAATAACAAAACTCAGACCTCTCCCAACAAAGAATAAGATCTCTATAAAAACAAAAACAACCCCCCGCCACCAATTTGCTAACAGATCAGCTCCGGAGAATCAAGAGTCAAGGAGAGCAAAGCAGAGGTTGAGACTGGCAACTATGCCCGGTGTAGAATTAATAATAATCGAGTGACTAAACCACGCACTGCCCGCTCAAGATAGGAATAGTATGCAGTTCAATGGCGCTGGGCTGTAAGACACAAACCATTCTGCCGGCCACTTTTATGGCTGATTTTACTTGAGAGGGCTGTGCTGCACGTTGCACTGCGAGATAGGTAAGAATAATACTAAAAAAAAAATCATACTAGATACAAATAAAACAACAAAAACCAATGTCCACTACAAATTAGCAAGACGAGCAATAAGCCTTCAACAGCACAGCCTCTGTACCTCCCCACCCCCAATAAATTGGTCCCATTCAATTCACTCCCAAGTAAATGGGCATAGGATTGCAGACTAGAACTTTAATGCAGATTAAACATAGCCATTAAAAATGGCTGGTAAATAAAAATGTAGATTGTAATCCTGTAGGCAAAGGACTGTGTTACCATTTTGTTTGGAAACCTTTATCCAGTATTAAGCAATGCTGAGATAGATGGACCAGTGGTCAGATTCCCTACAAGGCTCCTTATAAGCCATATTTCGACTCATGCTTGAAACATTAGTGTTGGTTTAATTAATTAAATTAAATTAACTTGGTTTTAAAATTAAATTGATTTTACTTTTACTCTTTTTAATACTTGTTTTTAAATTTTAATTCTGACATTTTTATCTCCTTAGAGATGTTTTATCTGCTTGGAGATTTGCTGCTTGTTTGTTTTTGAAATCAAGCAATATTATATATATCGTCTACCTCCTGGTGCATCTGTAGGCACTGAATGCAGCCTTTGATCTAATGAAACATAGGAACCTGCCTTGAACACAGACCACTGGCCAACCTAGATCAGGAAGGCTGTGTGTTAAATTCCTGGCTGGCAGTAGATGCCCGAGATGACACCTGTGTGCAAAGCAAGATCTACGCCCCTTCAACCCCCTTTGCTTCCTTTTGAGAAGCCTGAGTGTTCTTGATTCTAAGCACTGCCCTCCCCCCTTTTTTGTGACACCATAATATCAACATATTTTTGCCAAATGCCCCAAAGTGAGCATGTCCTGGTGCTGATGCAGGCTGGGATTGCCAGCATTTTTACGGTCACAGGCAGAAATGAAAAATAAAATAAAATGCTCATTTCCCCCATCATCACATCCCCATGGTGGAATAATGTTCACCTGTTGATTTATACTTCTGTCCACTTAAAGAAGCAGCAGCTGATGCTACAGGGTAATTATAACAGTGGTTTGGCCCAATGAAAGCTGCAAGGAAGAAAGAGTAAACACACCAACCCGCCCCACACCCAAAGCTGCTTAGGTCTTCTGTGGCCATTTGGGAACACAAACAAGCATTTCATTTTAAATTCAAGAACCTAGTCCTTAAGAACTATTAGGAATTCGACTTTCTTTAAATCGTAAGCCACTTGTTGTTGTTGTTTCTACATATGATCCCGAGAACACTTATACATAAGAAATTATCATTTTAAAACACTACACATTTTAAAACATTTACACAAAGGTAAAAAGTACCCTCTGAACTATATCCAGGAAGGTTCATTCAGTGCCATGCCCTGTAAATTTATGCCTCAGCATTTAACCATGATTATAGAATTGATAAGACAGAGTTCAGCAGCTCACTCTTACATGATCCAAAGATTAAGCGGCAATAGTTAAATCTCATTACATGATCTCATTATGGATTTTGCTATCTAAGGCACTGGGAGATTTAGCAGTTACCTCTTCTGGGCTGGGCAGAAGGATTTTTGCATAATGGGGGGAAAACCAGGATATATTACATTTCTGCATACTTCAATCAATCAATCAATCAATCAATCAGTCAGTCAGTCAGTCAGTATGTCAAATGTGGATTACATTCAACTAACCATTAAGCAAAGTACAAACTATGAAGCAGGCAGAAATCATGGCCTGAATAGAACCAATCATTATATTAAAGTTGACAAGCTAAGGAGTCATAGCAGGTCTAAAAGATATTACAGCATTTAGATATCTTGCCACCTGGTTGGTCACAAATATATTAAGCCCCTCAAAGAAGATACTCATAGGGGCTTTAAGGCTTGACTAGGACAACACCTCATAAAGGAATAAAAAATGCATTATCTTCCCCTTGATAAGATCTACAGTAAAAGACAATTACAGATAGGTAGCCGTGTTGGTCTACCATAGTCAAAATAAAAAAAATTCCTTCCAGTAGCACCTTAAAGACCAACTAAGTTAGTTCTTGGTATGAGCTTTCGTGTGCATGCACACTTCTTCAGATACACAGATACACACGAAAGCTCATACCAAGAACTAACTTAGTTGGTCTTTAAGGTGCTACTGGAAGGAATTTTTTTATTTTGAGTAAAAGACAATGTAAGAGATGATTTGAGCTGAGTATTATAGGCCAACAGGATTTGAGATGAGTATTTACAGGCCAACAATGACCCTGGAAAGTTCTACATACTTGGATATGGCATTGACTCAAATCCTCATGCGTGACCCTGTTTTTCCTTCAATTCTCCCCTCTGTCAGGTCCCTCTGATTAAATAAAATTGCCAATTTCAAAATGAATGCAGATCCAGCAGTACTATCCCCATAGCTGCATTCTCAGCTGCCTGAATAAGAAGACCTTCCATGTGGTAAAGTGGTAAAGACAGTGGTAACCCACATGGTATGTTGCTGCACTCCAGCTCCCATCAGCCAGCATGGTCAAGGATGATGGGATTTGTGGTCTAGTATTCACCTGAAGGGCACCATATTGTCTATTCCTGGGTTAGAGTACCATGGCGGGACTGAGCCTTAGAGTCCATTGGGTGAGCTTGGGCCACCCATTATCTCTCAGTGGCAAAATGTCCCAGGCCGGCCCTGCCTAGTGGGCAACCTGGCTTTTAGCAGGGTTTAGCTTTTGACCAGGAACTCTATAATGCAGCAGATCCCAGTAAGGCTTGCTATGTGCCTCCCTTGCCAAGGACTATACAGAGGTGTTTTTTAACTGTGGTATCCAACTAATGATAATCTTTGTACGTACTTGCATAGTATAACTTTCTCTCCCTCTCATCCTTTTGCCCCCATGCTGTCCCCAGATCTGCTCTGGAGGGCTGTGGGGGGAAACCTAGCACAGATTTAGGAAGGCATGGGTTGTGCAGGCAGAGGAAAGAGGGGGCAAGTTCCATTGCACAATCAAAAGTCCCTGTGCTGGTGGAGCTGCTTCACTGGATCTTGCCCAGAGGCTCCCAGTCATGGCTTTGTGGCTGTATTTGCACCTCCTCCATATCTGATGTCATGTGATGTCAGGAGTGGGCAGGTGGTGAATTCCTTCAATATATACACCAATTGTGATGTCTGAGTTGACTTTATTTGGTCAGAACAGCAGCCGCTCCTAGGGAACCCAAGAAAATGGGAGTCCATAGGTTTATAAATTACACAGGCTTATATAGAGGCGAAGGGACGTGGGTGGCACTGTGGGTTAAACCACAGAGCCTAGGACTTGCCGATCAGAAGGTTGGCGATTCGAATCCCCGCGACAGGGTGAGCTCCCGTTGATTGGTCCCTGCTCCTGCCAACCTAGCAGTTTGAAAGCATGTCAAAGTGCAAGTAGATAAATAGGTACCACTCTGGCGGGAAGGTAAACGCTGTTTCCATGCACTGCTCTGGTTCACCAGAAGTGGCTTAGTCATGCTGACCACATGACCCGGAAGCTGTAGGCCGGCTCCCTTGGCCAGTAAAGTGAGATGAGCGCCGCAACCTCAGAGTCGGTCATGACTGGACCCAATGGTCAGGGGTCCCTTTACCTTTATATAGAGGCAAAACTTTGGGGTCTGAATTCAGTGTGTGCATCCTAACACTTTGCTAATTGTATTACAAATAAGTTGTTTCCGATTTAAATAATACTTTGCATTTATTTCACGTACTGAAACACTATGCATCCTCCCATGTTTTCTGATCACTTAGAAACTGCAGTTCCCACCCCACCCCCCACCCCAGCCTTCCTTTGTTCTATGAGTGCCAGAAATTTAATTAAGAAGCAAGCAATCGTGAAAGCTGATCCTTGGCATTTTATGAAAACCACCACATGGTGTAATAAAAGCTATGATCAGCTCAAGTGGGCATGTCTGTACGCATTAGAAGCTTAAAACACAGGGAGGTTGTTTCCCACCCCCCTTCATGATTCAAGTCTCATATATACTTTGCTGTACACACCAGAGAGGAGGTGAAGATGTCTTCAGTCAATGCATATCACCAGTTTGATTCCCCTGTGCCTGCAACCTCCTAAACTACTATTCAGGGCTTATCTGCATTTATCTTTCCTCTGCGATTTCCAGGCATGGTCCACATTTTAGAGCTCTGTGTCTGAGCACTCTCTCTCTCTCTCTCTCTGCTCTGGAGCTTTCTCTGTGAAAACCTGCTCTTTACCCCTGAATCTGCAGAAAACCCGAATTGCCATTTGTTGCACTTCAGCTTTTAAGACCAGGTTTCTGCTGGGAAAGCTCTGTGGCGAAAAGCCCTTAATGAAGCTGTCGTTTGCACATGTGCAACGACTGTCTCAAATGCACACCACCTCAGCTGAACCACAGTCAACACTTTCAAATCACTTGACAGCTGGCCTGTGGAAAAAACACACCTAACAGCAGTATTTGCCAAGAAACCAAAGGGTGCATGTGGATGGTTGCTAACGTCATGTGCAATTGTCTCCACACACCTGTGGTGGGAGCACATTAGAGTCAGAGTAAATGGTAATGTGCACACAGCTTGAAACCCTAGTTTCTTGGAACTCTTTGTCATACATCTTTATAAACAACCCTTGTTTCAAAGGCATACCTGTTGTATTAAAGTATTTATCATTTGAGAGAGGAACTGCCAGCTGGAAAGGAACCGGGCACTTTGGGTCTAATTCTGTTAACAAATTGTAACCATACAGCTAAGCAACATCACCTTAAGTAGAAAAAGCTGTTTCTTAGAACAACCAGCTTGAGTCATGCTGGGCTATGAGCTACACAAAGTTTCCCATTTCAGTGTGATTGATGGTGATCTCTATGGTGATTTCTGTGCAATTTATGAGACATGGAAAGCATACAGTAACTGGGTGGCAGGGGTGCTTTGAAAGTTAATTTGCTGCATTTTGCTCAGAAGCAATTATTTCACTTCTCAAGCTTGAGCTCAGGCAAAAAAAAAAAGTTTGAGTTTGCAGCAGGAGCAAACTATGTACAGTACAGATTGGCTAGCATTGGTGCCATCAAAAACCCCTCTCTCCTTTATCCCTGAATAATCATTATAAAAATCTAGGGAATGAATGAATGTTGAAATGAATAAATGGACTTGCTAAAATAACAAACTAAAAAGCAGACAACACATAGAAGCGTTGGAGTGCGGGCACAGGAAGAGAGAGAAGGAGGGCAGAGAATCAGCCTTTGGATTGTCAATGCCTGCGTTTGGAAAATTCCAGTCTATCACTACTTTCAAGATTCAATCACATGCTATCAATTCAATTGTAGTTGATTGGGAGACCTTGTGTAACAATACTGCTTCCCTAAAAGTTAAGGCTTTTTTGCGATAAGGAAAGTGATGGGAAAATTCACTGGGAAGTGTGGGTAGCAATTGCTTTGATGCAGTATCATTTGTAAACAAATAAGAATGAATACTCATTAAACAACCAGAAATATCTAATCTTACCCTGCATAAAGATAAAGGTGATTGCTGAAGAAACAGGCTGTCTGCAAACCCCCTTTGAATCATTGACATCTAGAATAATATTTGAACAGTTGATATGTTCACTTGCCATGATTCTGAGTGATGAAGGAAGCTAGCTTTACCTGATGGTGCAAAACCCTCTCCCAATTCCTGTTTTACCATTACTTCTATATGCATCCATAGAAGGGAAATGTCTTTCATATTGTCCCAAAACTTTATTGTTGCAGTCAATGACCAGCATTAAAGAAGCAAAATGGAACACATTTTCCTGAGGTCTAAAGTAGGGCAAAATAGAAAAATAAATGTAGTATAGAATAAAATGAAATGGACCTCAAAACTTTAAAAGTTGCAGTCATATCATGAACTCGAAAGAGGAAAAATCATAAGGTGTCTGTCCGGGGTCAGTTCCAGGTGGGTTTTGCCTGCTGGAGCGCAGTACTTGCCTACACTGAGAGCAACAGATACATTTTAACCTGAGAGGAGTAAAAGGATGCAAAATTCATTGTTTTAATGAGCAGCTGGAGATTTTAGCAATCTCCTGGCTGGAAAGAAGACTACAACAACAAGCGCTGTAGGACACCATGCATGCAACAGTGCTTGCATCTGCGTTACCTGGGAGACAGAAACAATAAATCAATTGAACTGCAACATGCGCTTTCTTTTTCAGATGTCACTATGCAACAGCAGCCCCTCTCTTCCCAGAACATCTTGGAAAAGGCTGTCGTATTCAAGAATCATCAGCTGAAGGTGTTCAGTACTATGGCTGTGTGTACACACTCATTCATTTGTAGCACAAAGTAGCTTTCTTAACCTGAAATTGTTTGTGTTCTTCCTGAATGTGCTGCTTTCAGTCTAAATTGATTCTAAACCCTGCCATCCACAAGGGAGGGAGCAGTTGCTTGATATGCGTTTGATTAGGTTACCCATGCTTCCCCCTCTCTGCACATTCCCTTGGTGAATGAAGGAGGAAGTGCCACTGGGCAGATGTGGATATGCCACCCATAGCTGGGAGAGTCTATCTGCAATGATCCCTAATGACAGTAACAAATAGCAACCTGGAAGTCTGCATCTCACAATAACCTCTGGGCCACCCCAAATCATACATGCATACTTCTGGAGACTGCCCTCTATAGCAGGCCCCACCCACCACTCCAATGTGGCCCATGGGAGGTTGCCCAGAAGGGAATGCAACCCTCAAGATGAAAAAGCCCCCGTCAACACTGCTAGGAAGCACGAAGCCCACTAATGGGGCTAAACAACAGCTAGCAACCACATACATGATCTTCAGGTTTATTATATATAATTAACGTTCAAGGCACATATTCACAGACGCATATCAGGAGGGGGGTACAGAATTAAGAGATGTTTATGACTTACAGGTAACATTCATAAGCATTGCACACCATGAAACATAAGGATATTTTAGTTTACATGTTACAGGCTACCGGACCCACCCCACAAAAATAGTGGGAAGTGCTGTACCTACTTTCTTTTTTTTGGTCTTATCAAGCATTTCCCATTTTTAAAGTGAAACATAAAGGGTGTGCCAACACTGAAATAGAGAAGTTATTTATATTTATTTGTGACATTTCTTACTTGCCTATCCTCAATAATCTCCCACAACAGGTTTCAAAATCACAACATAAAGTTATAAAAACTGATTGTATTCAACAGATTCTATTCAACAAAGTCATTCCTGTGATGGCACAAGGGACTTCCACTTGCTCAATGGAAGTTCTCCTTCCGCTCCTCCCCTGTGTGCCCCCAAATCTTTCCTTAAGGTTCCAACCATCGTTGGTATTTAGGAGGTGAGGGCACAAAGGGAGAGGGAAGTTCTGTTGCTAAAGTGGAAGTCCTTGTGGTAACTGGATACCTATGCCAGATACAACCCCAAGCTGTTCCAATTATGAAAAATAAACAAAACCATTTGAATCAGGACAGAACAATATAATAAATTCAGCAAAAGATATATTGTGCTCACTGATGAATGCTACACCACAGTTTTTATTATAACTTCCTCGGCCCAGAAAAACAAACAAACAAAACCATCATGGGAATAGTAATAGAACAGAAAATTCAAAAACCTATAAAATATTTACATCTCTTCTTCCTTGCCTTTTGGGTACATATCCAAAATCTAATTAAAGACAAAACAAAACTTAATTTGTAGTACATAATGTTGTGGAGGTAAACAGTAGTTCTTCCGTGCTTTTTACCTAAGCTGAAATGTGATATCAGTATTATATCTTTTCAGATCTCTCTTGGGATAAGAAACAATACTTAGCTTCTTTGGAATATGTCACAAACATGATCTAAATAGCCTTATGCTTACTGGCAGTCAACAGTCCTCCCCTGTCTGTCACCTGTACTCAAAACTTCATCTCAGATGATTCATAGAGTTCCCAGAGTTTCATTTATACTTCTTTTTCCCTGCCAAGGAGCGCAAAGGCATTGATCCTTCAATCCATTCATTTGGTGTCGTCATCATTTCCCGCCAAAAGACCACCTCCTCTTGTGTGGAATCCATCCAATTAACACGAATCCCGTAGCTAATACCTTTTTTTGGGGGGGGGGTAGGGGAAAGAAAGATGTGGTGAATCACTGTAGAAATAATTGCAGGAAGGGGCTGTCCTATGCTAAACTGTTTCTTTTCTGAGTCTCCTGCATTCTCTGCAGGACTGTTATATACCTAAGGAGCAATTACATTATGAACATCATGGAGGAAGTAGATAGAGAAAAACTTCCTCTCTCTCTCTCAACACAAGAACTCATTGAAAACCAATGGAGCTGAATGTTGGAAGATTCAGGACATGCTCTTCACATAATATGCAGTCAAACAATGGAACTGGAGGCAGTGATGACCACCAATAAGTAATTTTATTTTCTTTAACAGCATTATTTGAAAATTAAGTTATTGGTGATGAGAATGGGCTGGGACTTCCATTAGGGTTAACAGCCTCTCCAGGTCTCTTCTAAAACCCCAAGGCAGACTTGGAGCTTCAAAGGAACGTAGGTTGCTAAAAGCTGCTGAACCTTCTTAAAGGGAAAGTAAACTGTAACAGGTTACAAGTTTAGATGGAGAGAGAGCTTCCGGATGGGATGCCAGACTCCAATTTATCTGAGACTTACCCTTTCCAGGGACAATCAAATAAGTAAAGAATAGAACAAAAGCAACCCACTGCAACCACTAGCTTTCAAATTAAGTCCCCCCCACAACTGCCAAAATCTGGAAGTCAACTGAATCTTACAAAAAAACCTACTTTTCAGCTAAGCCCTCCCTTTGAAGAAAAGCCTTCCCAGCACACACACATTTTCTTTCTTATTTAAGAAAAAAATCAAAAAATCAAAGGTATAGTAGTAGGATCCAAACAATACAAATTAAAAACCTTTGCTGATTTGGTATTGACACTTCAAGAACCAGATTCCAGTGCAGTAAAAGGAGTACAGGAGTTTGGGCAGGTAGCAGGATTTAAGTTAAATAAGAGCAAAACCAAAGTCTTAGAGAAAAATCTGGACAATGAGGAAAGGAAGTTATTACAAGAAAAGACGGGCTTAGTCTTTGTGAAAAAAGTTAAATATCTCGGGGTTAATTTGCCAGTGAAAAATTTGAATTTATATAAAGATAATTATGAGAAATTATGGAATGAAATTAAGAGAGATTTGGAGATTTGGTCGAATTTGAAATTGTCATTAATGGGCAGGATATCTGTAGTTAAGATGAATGTATTGCCAAAGATGTTTTTGTTTCAAGCCCTCCCAATTACTGACAATATGAAATATTTTAAAGAATGGCAGAAAGCTTTATCTAGATTTATCTGGCAGGAAAACCCAGAATTAAATATAAATTACTAACAGATTCCAAAGAAAGAGGGGGATTTTCCTTGCCAGATTTGAAGATCTATTTTGAAACAGCAGAGTTTTGCTGGATTAAGGAATGGATACAACTAGAAGATACTGATATTTTAGATTTGGAGGGATTTGACAATGTGTTTGGATGGCTTGCATATTTATGGTATGATAAAATAAAGGCCCATAATGCTTTTAAAAATCATGTAATTAGGAAATCTCTATATAATGTTTGAATTAAATACAAAGATCTTTTAGAAAGGAAAACACCCAGATTGCTTTCGCCAATGGAGGCAAAGGCTCAGAAAAAGTCAAACCAAGTGGTTGAGATATTCAGATTTGTTACTAGAAGATAATGAAGGATTTAAATTAAAACCATTTGATCAAATTAAAGATAAAATAAATTGGTTACATTACCACCAGATTAATGAATTGTACAAAACAGATAAGAAAAATGGTTTGACTTTGGAAAAAACTAAATTGGAAATGGAGTTGTTAGATGTTAAAGTTAAAAATTTGTCTAAAATGTATAATTTACTGTTGGAGTGGCATACAAAAGATGAACAAGTTAAATCCGTGATGACAGATTGGGCAAGAGATGTGGGACATAACATAATGTTTGAAGATTGGGAAAAGTTGTGGAGGAAAGGGGTCAAGTTCACTGCATATACAATGTTAAAGGAAAATATAATGAAAATGATGTATAGATGGTACTTGACCCCTGTAAAGCTAGCAAAGATTTATCACAACAGTGATAATCTATGCTGGAAATGTAAAGAAAAGGAGGGTACCTTTTACCATATGTGGTGGACCTGTCCCAAGATGAAAGACTTCTAGGAGAATATTTATAATGAGCTGAAAAAAATTGTTGAAATACACATTTGCTAAGAAACCAGAGGCCTTTCTTCTTGGAATAACAGGTTTGGAATCGCCCAAGAAAGATGTTAGATTGTTTTTGTATGCCACAACTGCAGCTCAAATTTTATTAGCTAAGAATTGGAAAACACAAGAAATACCAACAGTGGAGGAATGGCAGATGAAGATGATGGACTTTTCGGAGCTAGCCGACCTGACTGAAAGAATTTGTGACCAGAAGGAGGAGGAATACCAGGAAGAATGGAATAAATTTAAAGACTATTTATTCAAATATGCTAAGATAAATTACCGTATTTTTCGCTCTATAACACGCACCTGACCATAACACGCACGTAGTTTTTAGAGGAGGAAAATCCGTAGGCATGCCACCCGTAGGCATTCCCTCCATAACACGCACAGACATTTCCCCTTACTTTTTAGGAGGAAAAAAGTGAGTGTTATGGTGCAAAAAATGCGGTAAATAGAAATACTTGCAAAATAACAGATAGGCTAAGGATATAAATATGTGAAATTATAAAACATTATGTTTAAAGTTGAAAATTAGATAAAGATGTTAAGAGGATTAAGTAAATTTTATGAGATACTATTTTGGAAAACCGTTACAATGATATACAATGAAATTCAGTCAAGGGAATTTGAGGAAGTCATTTAACTATGATATTAACATTGGACCAAGTTCAGTTACGATGTGTGTTGGTTTGTTTGTTTAAAAATGTGGAAAATTAATAAAAAATTTGGAAAAACAAAACAAAACCTACTTTTCAGCCAAGCCTTCCTTTTCCCCCCCCCTTTTTAAAAAACCTTTATTGTTTAAAAAAAAAAAACATAAGTACATCATCCATAAAAACAAGCACTAAGAAAAAAGTATACCGAAAAAATTTAGAATACAGAACCAATTTTAAGTTCCTTACTACTTAGGTACACATATCTTATACAAATCAAATTCATTGTCTGACTTCAGCCAAGCCTTCCTTTTGAAGAAAAGCCTTCCCAGCACACACACATTTTCTTTCTTATTTAAATACAGTCCAGGTTAACATTCTGATGCCAGCTCTTTGTAGTCATAGTAATTACTTGATGACAGACTGTGTTCCATGTTCCCATAAATGAAAATCAAAGGATGAGAGCAGGTGACCCACTTACCTGTCCCTACTCCCAGTCGGATGCCACCAATGAAGTGATTGGTCAGCTTTTCATGATCCCAGACGGTCAGCTCCACACACGCATCCTTCAGATCTTCTGTGTGAAATCCATCATACACAATGGTGTGATTGAAGACAGGGTTTGAATCTCTCTTGATAATTCTGGTTTTCTGATAACTCTTCTTACTGGTGTCTGGAAGGATGTAGCTTAAAAAGAAGCAGTGTTTCATGTCATATATGCCAACAGTTCTTTATTTACATGTTCCTTCAAATACCACCCCCCTCTCCTGCAAACAAATAATAACAATAATAGTAATTACACCAGCAGTGGCGAAAGCAATCTGAGGGTAAGGGGGCAGAGCAGCAGAGCAGCAGAAGCAGGTTGACCCTCCTAGTGGTATAGCTGCATTTGTTGTGACCAGGGTGGGGCAGGATAAGATGGGGGCGGTGACGTCAGGAGGACCTGAAAGGCACCAATGCCACCAACCTGGAGCTCCCCCAAACTTGACCTGCCTTGGCAAGGGGCAGTGAAGCTGCAGCAAGGAGGATGCTGCTGTCATTCTGAACACCCCGTGTGATGCTGCTGCGTACTACTTAACACTGGAATAGTTATTTCGATAGTTCAAAGTATATCGCCTGCATAGTCCATAGAATTGTAGAGCTTGATAATTACTATGTTTAATGCTGAATTGGGAAGAAAGAGGGATGTTAAGTGATTAAGTTAAAATTATAAGAACTTTGATTTGGAAAACCGTTAAAATGATATGCACTGAAATTCAACCAGGGGGAATACGAGGAAGTCACTTAACAATGTTAAGGAGATTAGTTTTAATAAGGTTATGATTTATGTCTGTTTGTTTATTTGTTAGTGTGTTTTTAATTTTGTGAAAATCAATTAAAAAATTTGAATTGTAGAGCCTGAAGGGACCCTGAGGTCTAAGTCCAACACCCCGCAATGCAGCAATCTTTCTGCCCAATGTGGGGCTTGAACTCGTGAGCCCGAGATTTAGAGTCTCATGCTCCACCAACTGAGCTATGGAATGAACTTCAGGAGGAGGGTACTGTGAGAAGGACTGAATTTCCTCAGGGCCCACATGACAGTGGTGGGTAAAGCCAGAGCCAAAAGAGAGTGATGCCTGTGCCCCAGCACTCTAGCCCAACTCTCTGGCTTCGCTTTACCTCTCCCTGTCCCTTGCCACCCAGTAGGCTGCTATGGGATGAACCGTTTGCTCTAGTCCATGACCTGGACCAATTGCTTGCAGAGGGCTTTCCCCCCCTGTTCATTCCATCACTCCATCCATTTTGGCTCCCCTCCTTTTCCCTCTCTGGCCTTCCCTTCACCTGAGTGGAATTAGTGGCCACATGATATTAGGTTGAGGGCCACCAGATTCCAGTCCCTAATCTTCTTGTAATCCTCACAACACAACACTGTAAGGGATATTAATATCCCCCATAATGTAATTGGGGGGGGGGAACTACTGAGGCTGAGAGAGGGGGGTTACCTAAAGCCATCAAGCGAGTCCACAGTGGAGGGGAGCTTCAAACCATGGGCCTCCTTATTCTCAGCTCTATCCAATGGAGGCTGGCCCATTTGGTGCCCCCTTCAACCTCATTCTAAGCTTGGCTGGCTCCCACCTGCTTCTTGCATGCAAAACAGTCCAGGGGGGTGGCACTGCCTGCCAGGTTCCCCCTCTTTAATCTCCCTGTGGCCCTTGCAGAACTCAGCAGGCATGAGGATGGGGACAAAGCTTGAATTAGTTGACCCTGCCTGTCTTTAGCTCTGTTGCCACCTACGTTAGGTCTCCCTGCCTTCTGCCCAATGAGAACCAATCAGCACTGGCTCTGTCTCAGTCCAGCATTTAAATATTACTTAAGGGGTTGCATCTTCCTAATATGACTAATTCTGCACTGGGATTATAGATGTCCCTGGTCAGAAAAGGAATTTATGTTAACTGCAAATACATCTCTCTCTGTGTGTGTGCGCACATGCACAGCAAATGACATACATACCATTTCACAAAGGAATCCACTCCAGAAGGACGTAACTGTGGGAGGTCTTTAGCGTCTTTCACCCAGATATGGACCTCTCCAGTTGGAGGAGTTAATGGACCTGCCATGAAGTAGGCATAGAAATCCTTAAACTTTTAAGTTTGCAAGTGCCAGCAATTCATAGTTATAATAAAACAAGTCTAAACAGAGAGTGAAATGTGGTGGAGCGGCCAGAACATTGGACTTGATGGTGGACAGGGCCTAGGAAAGGTGCCATTAAGTATAGGGAATACTGTAGCTCAGTGGCAGAGCATCTGTTTTGCATGCAGAAGGTCCCAGGTTCAATCCCCAGCAGCTCTAAGTACAGTGGTGAGAGAAGACCACAGCCTTAAATCGTGGAGAGCCACTGCCAGTCACTGTGGACAACAGTGGGCTAGAGAGACCAATGGTCTAACAGCTCTTTATGTTCCTATGACAAGGATATATCAAACCCCCACTCAACCATGAAGCTCGTTGGGTGACCTGGGCTCAGTTGCTGTCTCCCAGCCAACTCTACCTCGCAGAGACAGTTGTGTACAGCTAGGAGGCTGCTGTTAACCACCAGAACATGCCATTTGAGGGGGTTCTCTCACTGTCTAATGGTAGAGCTGGCCCTGCATAGGAAGCTGACTTAGACGGAGTTAGAACATTGGTTCATCTATCCCAGTACTGTCTACTCTGACCAACAGCAGCTTTGCGGTCTTCTGTAGTCTTATCTTGAGATGAAATTGGCTGAATCTGAGACCTTTTCCATGCAAACCACTGAGCTATGGCCCTCATCCCATTGAGCCACAGCTCTTTCACCCCATGTGCTGAAGAGAAAAGAAGTTTGCTATGACAAACTTGCAAGGTAGCCCATTCCATACCATGAAGCTTACTTCTGACTTCACATGCATAGGATTGCTTTGCTGGTGATCATGAGCCAGCCATTCCCTCTCAGCCTAAGCTACCTTACAGGCCTGTTATGAAAATTAAGAGGGGAGAACAACATAGACCTCAGCATGAAAGGACCCCATAGGTCTTTATGATTCTGTTCTCAGGTGGTCCAACTATTCTTCCTAATTGTCCAATATTTAGTGCTGTTGGGCTGCGGGGAGAATTCTAAAATTCTCTTCTCTCTTTTGAGATCCTTAGGGACTCAATTTCAGTCATCAGCTTTTCTCCCTCCACACACTGTCCCAGGGTGACATTTTAGTACAACTTGCGTTCCAAAGAATTCAAATTGCAGTATGATAAAATAAAGTATGTAAGAAATAAAAGCAGATAAAAAAATCAAAATGAATATTTGGCATGCTGTGAAACACCTGAATGAAGCTCAAGGACCACTGGTAGTCCATGGAACACAGTTTGGGAAGCCCTGATATATGTAGTGTGGCTTGCGGGGGCGGGGAATCCATTCCGATTCCCAACAATATATAATAACGAGAATGGGTGGTGCACGGTACCCAACCCTGTAGTAACATGGAGACGCTTTCTGAAATCTTCACTGTTGTGTTTTTACCTAGACTGCTTGGTGGGATATACTTGATGGACAGGTTCATCACACCCCGATGGTCGACTTGATTGATGGTTGGGAGGATCTGAAAGAGAAAGGACTGTGAGAAGCATGGTGTGCAGAAAACCACAGCGAGGGATTTCAAATCAGCTGGTGATCAGATCCAAACAAATTCTGAAAACCTATGCTGAAAATTCAATCAAATTTCTCTCCATCAAAATCAGCAAAATTGCCTCTGGGCAAAACTAGATGTGAGGGGCAATGCTGATCTCTTTTCCGTGGCAGTTGAGAGTAGTTTTTAAATGAAATGCAGCCCTGGCAGGCTGTGATCAGGAGTGGAAGCAGAAAGGCAGGGTCTGTGTGTGTGTGTGTGTGTGTGTGTGTGTGTGTGTGTGTGTAGGGGAACGCTGCTCGCACTTGAAGAACATAGACAAAGTCCAGAGAGAGAATGAAAACAGGGTCAGGTTTGACTAACTGTTCCCACCATTGGAAGCCTGCACAAGAACTTCTGCTAGCACAACAGGGCTTTGGGTTGTCCCCAAATTGGCTCAGGAGGATCAGTAAAGCCACCAGAATAGCGCATGAGGGGAGGAAAGGACAGTAGGCAAGTAGAAATGCTGCACTAAAGGAGATATTTGCTTAAAATTATGTTGAAATTCTCCTTGTTGATCTAAGGTAAGCTGGACAAGAGTATATAGTTTGAGGAGAAATGAATGGGGAGAGTTTGCCTTTCTTAGAACTGGCCTTAAGAAATTCTACAATACATACTGAGGAAAACTCCCTCAGAGCTACATAGCCAATTAGAGCATGAGTTACCTCAGCAAGGATCATGCCATTCTAACTGGTTGCTAGGCAACACCCCACCCCTTTTATCCCCCACCTTGTTCTCCAAGGAACTCAAAGTGATGTACTGCACATGGATCTCCCCCTTTTAATTTAATCCTCACAGCAACTCTGTGAGGTGGGTTAGGCTGAGAGACAGTGGCAGGCCCAAGGTCACCCAGTGAGCTTCATGGCCAAGTGGGAATTACAACCCTGGTCATCCAGGTCCTAGCCCTTCCATGCTAACCACCACAGCACACTGGCTCTGTTCCAGAAATGTGTGTGTGTGTGCGCACGTGCGTGAATGACTGAAGTTTTCTTAAAAGAAAAATGTGAATGTATGATTAAGCCCTTCACCCTATATAAGAACCTATATTTATCAGGATCCCTGCTGAAGTATACTTACCCGTGGCTTGAGCGTATACCAGTTCAGTTTATTGTTCTGCCAGTCCCAGCTGGCAAGGTCTATTTCCACCTCGCCCAGGAAACTATTGCGTCCCAAAGGGTCATTGTGCCAAATGGAGAGGTTTAGTTTTTGAATCAGCAGGACCATTTTCTCTATTTTGTACTGAGGAGAAAGGAGAAGCGACTTTTATCACTTTGCACACATTGCTTTTACTTCTGTTCTCTTAATGGTCACCATCTCATAGTGCTGAGGGGAAGGTTCTGGGGGCGGAGGCATAGTATTGATGGAATTAAGCAGCACTGAGCTGGCTAATTGCTTGGATAGGAAACCCACCAGACAGTTCACAGAAGAACAGGATGCATATGTATATATCATGGGTAGGCCCAGGGGCCAGATCTGGCCCAATCGCCTTCTAAATCCAACCCGCGGACGGTCCAGGAATCAGCACGTTTTTACACGAGTAGAATGTGTGCTTTTATTTAAAATGCACCTCTGGGTTATTCGTGGGGCATAGGAATTGGTTCATTAATTTTTTCAAAATATAGTCCAGCCCCCCACAAGGTCTGAAGGACAGTGAAAAAGTTTGCTGACCCCTGGTATATAGGGATCATTGTTATCCCATTCAACTGAAGCTAAACACAGCTTTTGCTCACAAAAGAGGAGCACACTTTGTTTATGTAGCCCCATGTAGTTCGCACTTCTACACATTTTTTAATAAAACAACAAATGGGGCTTGAAACTAAATACTGCAGGGTATCATCACGTCTTAATTCCTGTTCATGGTCCCAGCCAGCAGCCAGCCATGCCCTCTACAGGATATTCTTAGTAGTGGTCCTGAGTTCTAGTGTGATGGGAGCCTGAGATTGGATTCAGAATTATATCCTTGATTCCACCTCCTCCCTTGCCACAAATCCTAATCTTCCTAGGTATTTATTCCTTACGTGTAACACCTCATTGAAAACGGGGTTAACAGTTTTTCTCCTCACAGACGACTTCCTCTTGCCCATCCGTGCTTTGTCTGGAAGCAGGTAGGTTTTGACGTACCTGCGAAGAGGCAGCCACGAGTTAACATTCAACACAGTTAGGATCTTGCATACAAACAGCTGGGTTGTCAACATGGTGTCTGTGCCGAGTTATAATTCATCTGGTGGAGCCAGGGACAAATCTAGGGTTGGTCACCAACTTAAATGGCCTTAAAAAGAGGATAAGACCCCATATATACCCATTCAACCACTTGGATCTGCAGAACTGGCAGTATAACAGGTGCCACATACCATATTTTTTGCTCTATAAGACTCACTTTTCCCCTCCTAAAAAGTAAGGGGAAATGTGTGTGCATCTTATGGAGCGAATGCAGGCTGCACAGCTATCCCAGAAGCCAAAACAGCAAAAGGGATTGCTGCTTTCACTGCGCAGCAATCCCTCTTCTTGTTCTGGCTTCTGAGATTCAGAATATTTTTTTTCTTGTTTTCCTCCTCCAAAAACCAGGTGCGTCTTATAGAGCGAAAAATACGGTAATAATACTCAATGCACATTTCTAAGAAATTGGTACTTTTTAGTGTGGAGGCATCCAGACTTTGGAACTCCCTTTCTATTTGACATCAGGCAGGCACCTTCATTATGGTGCCTGTGATGAACAGTTTTGCTTAGGCAAGATGTTGACTTGTGCTTTAATATGTTTTTAGCTTTTTTTTTAATGTTGCAAATGGTTGTTTTAAACTGTTGTTACTGATAACAATTGTTTTAGTACTTTTTGTAAGCCACTTGCTTTGAGGGCTTCTTTACAATCAAGAATATAAACTTTATGAAATTAAAATAAACGAAGTAAATAAATAAATTCATGGAGGAGAAGGCTGTGAATGACTACTATCCATGACAGCTATGCTCATTGTTAGAGGCAGTATGCCTCTGAATAACAGCTTCTGGAAGTTGCAGGTGGAGTCAGTACTATGCAATCAGGTCCCGCTTGCAGGTTCCCCAAAGGCATCTGTCTGGCTACTGTGAGAACAGAGTGCTGGACTAGACGGACCTTTGCCTGATCTAGGAGTGCTCATATTATAAGAATGCTCTCGTGATTTTTACTTTCATGTTTAATTGGGACTGGGACTTTGCTGAAATTGACAGTCTGTATGGGCTATGCTTTTATATGGACAGTTCTGTATTAAAGGAGAATGTATATTTTCCTTTTTGTTCATTTGGGGGTTAGGGAGTTTATCTGCGAATATGCCCTGCAGCACAGTTTGGAAGAGAGAACTTCATGGTGGATAAAGATCCCAGAAACTCCAGTGGGCGCAGAATGCTGCAGCGAGGCTCCTCACAGGGTCTCTGCTATGGGAGCATATTCACCCAGTGCTTTTCCAGCTGCATTTGCTCCCGGTGGAGTACAGGGTCAGATTTAAGGTGCTGGTTTTGACCTTTAAAGCCCTTCACAGCCTAGGACCCTCATACCTACGGGACCGCCTCTCCCAGTATGCCCCACAGAGGACCTTAAGGTCCATAAACAGCAACACCCTAGAGGTCCCGGGCCCTAAGGAAGTTAGATTAGCCTCAATCAGAGCCAGGGCTCTGGCTCCGGCCTGGTGGAACACTCTGTCGCATGAGACCAGGTTACTGCAGGATCTGATTTCTTTCCGCAGGGCCTGTAAGGCAGAGTTGTTCCACCTGGCCTTTGGCTTGGAGTCAATTTGATTCCCTCCCCCTATTTCTTTTTCCTTTCTCCTCTTGTGAGGAGGCTGAATTATTGTTTTAATGTTGTATTTTAATCTTGTTTTTTAAGTTGCATTTCAATCAACTTGTTTTTTATTGGTTGTTAGCCGCCCTGAGCCCAGTCTTGGCTGGGGAGGGCGGGGTATAAATAAAATTTATTATTATTATTAGAACTTCATGGTGGATCAAGATCCTGACGCATCTCCCATCTGAGGTCCTCCATGACTTCCTGTTGCCTGTGACCTGCTGGGCAGAGATTGTGACTGGCAGGGGGCAGGCAGAAAAAGGCTATATCTGCAGGAGACACCAGTTCATGTCAGAACTCAAGGGACATCAAAAGGCTTTTGTATGCCTGGGAGAGAGGTGGCAAAAGAGATATATTCTGGGGTAGGGCAATGAAGTAGAGTGTTCTTTTACAAGGAACGTTTGCATTCTTCCTCTCAAAATGAAGGATGTTTCATTTGCAAAGTCGTGCAAAGTTTGCTGGACTATTCAGTCAGCTAAAGGCTGGTTTGGGTCCTTCCAGACCACCAGCCATAGAGAAAAGCTAAATTCACAGTATTATTCAGTCCAGATCCTCAGATGTTATGTTGGACTACAATTTCTAAGCTGGCTGAGGATGATGAGAGTTGTAGTCCAACAATCAACTGCTTCCAGTTACAAGAAAGTAGATTCCAACTAAACATCAGGAAGAACTTTCTGATGGGAAGAGCTGTTCGGCAGTGGAACAGACTCCCTTGGAAGGTGGTGGACTCTGCAGGTTTTTAATCAGGGGCTGAATGGTCATCTGTCATTGATGCTTTAGTTGACCTTCCTGCATTGCAGGGGGTTGAAACAGATGATCCTTGGGGACCCTTCCAACTCTACAGTTCTATGATTTTATGAACATCTGTGGACAGGGGGCTGAAGATGGCTTTATAGCACACCTGCCCTCTATAAACACTCTGAGTGCTTGATTGCTTCCCTCCTGGGATGTCCATTTGTGGCTGCAATTTTCCACCTACATGTGGAAAATCCAATGCACATGGCAAATTTCCCAGATAATCTCTGGTAACTGACCATGCAGGCTGTTCCTACATGTGCTAGATATTACTTGTACAGGCAACTTTGAATCTTATGGTCCTGAGCAGATGTCCAAGGATGCCAGAGACAGGCATGTAACAGAATCAATGTTATAATATTTTAAAATTGAAGGTTAAGATGATTGAAGAGGGGAGGGATTTGCTGAATTAAAAATTTGAATTGGAATACAGAAAAGGGAGGCGTGAGGAGGTCCGGGAAATAAGCAAATGAAAATATGTCATGGAAAGACTGAATTGTTTTTAACTATTTTTATTTTGTATTTTTTCTTTTTTCTTCTTCTTTTCTTTTATATTTGGTAACTTTTTTGAAAATCTCAATAAATATCTTAAAAAAAAAAAAGAATCAAGGTCAGCAGCTATGCTCTGGTCCCCTTCCATATGTATGAGACTGACCAGGGAGAGATACTGTCCATTCCAGTCCTAAAAAACTCTTACAATTAATTGGCAGTGATAGTGCTATTTCCCTCCCCACCCCAATTCCAGAGTTTAGAATTTTAGCACCAGGTCCCCAGGTGGAATGCCTCAGCAACACTTATGAAATGTATGCTTTACTATAACATTACTACAACATTTTAATCTCCACTTACGGATCTGTCCTTCCTTTCTTTTCATCCACAATGGCCAGGTCCTTGCACTGACAAACGAAAATTTGAAATTCCCGGTTCTTCTCATCATAATCCAGGGCAAACTGAACGTGTCCCTGGGCATCGACACTCCCAAAATCACCACTGTACACACTCAGGACACTGCCACTCACCTGTCCAAGGTGCAAGAGAGACATTCATTCATTGTTAGAAGGTCTATAGGTTCAGGATTGCTTTAAAATGTAGAGAAATGACCCAACTTGGTCTGTGTACACAACATACTTCTAAAACACATGGATTCCCCCAAAGAATCCTGGGAACTGTAGTTTACCGCCTCCACAGAACTACAATTCCCAGCATTCTTAACAAATGACAGTGAGAGACAGTGTGGTATAGTGGTTAGAGTATCAGACTAGGACCTGGGACACCAGGGTTCAAATCCTCTCTCAACCGTGAATTTCATTAGATGATCTTGGTCCTTGGGGTCTCAAATTTCAGCGGCACCCTGTGTGAGGCTAGAATTAGCACCCCCCCATTCAATTCTAAATAATAGTTGCAACATTGCAGCACCCCTGAGGTTTCACGCCCAGTGCAGCCAAATCAATCATGTTCCTCTAAATGTGCCTCTGCTTACCGAGGAGACGGAGGCCATATCAGAGGAGTGGCTCCCCACACTGGGTGTCTTCTTGTGCCTGCTGAACTGGAAGCTGATTTCTGAAGCTGTGTCTGATTCTGTCTGCAAATAAAGCCAAGGTGGATATTAATTATTGGTCATGGAATGTTTTGCTGCAATAGGAATTGAGGGATGTGATTGGTGCAAGCAGAAGATGATTGTTGAATGACTATGGTTCTTGACTTCCCAATTTTTATTAGTGCATCAGAATACTTTTTTGGGGAAGGGGGATATCCATCTGATTTTTCTTATTAAAATAGACAGGGCTTGGAATAAAGTTGTTCAGTTTAATTAAGTTTAACCGTTTTAGGTCAAAAACATCAAAAAGCACTTGCCATAATTGCTAGGTGCACTAAATGTGAATTAAGTTTATCTTGGGTAGAACTTTAAACAGTTCCTACTTCATCTTCAAGTCCATTCCCTTGAAAGTGGTTCTTTCAACCTTTCCTTAGCCCTCTAGTGGCTATGGTGGGTCATTTACCAGACGTAACGTACTTATCGTTAACTCTGGAAGTGCATGCTTGATTCTGACCAAACTAAGCCACCGGCTAGGAGGGACTCATTGGTTGCATGTGAATTATTTCCAACTTTCCTACCCCACTACCCAGGGAGTTCTGAGAACTGCTGTCCTGTGAGGGGAAATAAGGGTTTCCTAACAACTCTCAGCACCCTTAAACAAGATACAGCTCCCAGGATTCTTTGCAGGGAAGATGTGACTGTTAAAGTGGTATAAAAGTCCTGTAAATATTTGGTGCAGTTGTAGCCTGAGCAGCAAAAGGACTTAGTAAACATGATACAGGCAGACCAACATAGTCCTACCTCAGACAGCAGGAGAGGAGTGGATTTGCTAAAGTCTTTGGCTCTCTCAGGCTCAAGGTACTGGTGGTTGGGCACCTGAGGCTTAGTGTAAGCTGGAAACAATAAAAGAAAACATATCAACATGAAGATTGTATCCTGTGCTCTGAAGCAACAGGACCAGTTTCATTATCTGTCTAAACCATTAGATATAGAGACTGTGGCAAACCAAGCAGCTTAAAAAAATATGTGTTGCATTGCACTCACATATTCTTAAGCCTGTTTCTTTTTTTCTTTTTCTTTTAAAAATATCAATAGCCATTTTCTATTTTTCTAGAAAAAGAGGTGCTGGAACTCACCATGAACGCCTCCCCCGTTCTCTTGGAACAGAAATGGCACCTACCTGAAAGTCACTGGAACTGGGTTCCAGTGAGTTAATTGCCTTTAAAAAGCCCATTACAAAGGCATGGCAACTAAAGCAGTTAAAGGGGAATTTCTCCGTTTACGCATGGATTCAGCGCCATCTGTTGGTTGAAATAAAAATTGCTGGATTGCCAAAAGCATTCGGTGAAATTAGTGTAAATAAGGCACAGGATTTAATAAATGGTGTAGATAAATAGTTAGGAGAATCGGTAGTGTTCATGATCAGAGGGGTTGTTGCTTGTTGCATTGTCCACGTGTTGTCTTTATCAAAATGTCATCCTGTACTACTTCTGCATTTCACTGGTAAGTAAAAACAACCCCTTATAAATCCACTACTGATGTAGGAGCTCATAAGAAAGAATTCCAAATCTTCAAGAATCCTTTCCCCCCCTTGCCAAATCATTTTTAATTGATTTTCCACATTCTACCAAATCAGCCACAAATTAAAACAAATTTAATACAATGGGGGGATGGACTGGTTCCCCACACTCTATTCTTGAAGAATCCTTTAGGTGTGTTCAGCCAAATGGACTTACAATCTTCCAACAGACTAGGGCTGTTTAAGCCAAGCCAGTCTCAGCTGGGTGATACAGAATTCTGCTGGAAACGGGTGCAGGAATCCTTGCAATGCACATGTTTGTTTGAGGTCAGGAATGGAAATCAGGTGAGTAAGTATGACCAATATTTGATGTAGCATTTTTTTTAAACTTCGCAGTTGTTACATTAATAATTATGTTATTTTCTGCACTGTGTTTGATGTTCCCCTTCCACTGAAATTAATTACGTAATTAATAATGTTAGCTTAGGCCATAGCTCTTAGCAAAACAAACAACTTCCTCCAGCAGGAACAGCAATGTTGGGGGGGGGGCAGGGAAGGAGTAGGGCTAACATGCACAGCCCCCACTCCACTCTAAGAGCATATTCCTTTTGAACACCTGAAGGCAGGGGTCTGCAAATGTCTTGAAAGGCCTTCCAGATGGTTGGGCTTCTCCACCCTGTTCTGTCCTTATTCTCCAGCAGGCAGCAAAACCAGATTTGTTAAGCCTGCTATGTATGACTGATAGGTTCAGCTCCATGTGTTATACCGTATTTTTCGCTCTATAGGACGCACTTTTTCCCCTCCAAAAATGAAGGGGAAATGTGTGTGCGTCCTATGGAGTGAATGCAGGCTCCTTGGCTTCAGCGATAGCAACAGGAAGCCTCCGAAGCGCAGAGGGAGCGCTCCCTCCGCGCTCTGGAGGCTTCGCGTTGCTTTCGCTGAAGCTTGGAGAGCGAGAGGGGTCGGTGCACACTGACCCCCCTCTCTCTCCAGGCTTCAGGCAGCTATCCGCAAGCCTTAGGAGCGCGGCAGGAGTTCCCCCAGCACTCCAAAGGCTTGCGGATAGCAGCCTGAAGCCTGAAGCCCGGGGAGCGCAGCGCCAACTCCCGCTGTCTTGGCTTCTTTGCTCTTTGGGGCTGGGGGGGATATTTTTTCCCCTCTTTATTCCCCCCCCTAAAAACTAGGTGCGCCCTATAGTCCAGTGCGCCCTATGGAGCGAAAAATATGGTAACTTTTGCCAGCTTGCTTTGTTAGAAAAAGTCAGACCAGTGGATTGAAGCAAGCTACTACTTACTTTCTGTGGTAGTATAAATGTTCACCAAGCTCTTCGCAAGGCTATAGCCATTGGCACATATTAATTTATTGGCAGCCGGAGAATGATGTTCATTTCCCTCTGGAATAAATTGGAAAACAAGCAGGTGTGTATTAAACAATGTAAGACATTGGCATTATTGTAACCAAGGTTTGAACAGGGTGGCTTCCACCTCCCCCTAAGGTTTCCCCTCCTATTCTTTGTTTATTTGATCTAGAGATCACGGCTTGTGGTCCTGGAGCTTGTGTACACAGCTGGGCCTTCTGGCTTACACTGTTCTGCTCCAGCAGCTCTCCCAGACACTGGGTTAGTTTGTATTAATGCACTGCTGGCCACCCAGGTCAGTTGCCGCCAGCTTGCAAGTGAAGATGAGCTCTTTGTAATATCGATTCCAGTTTTTTAGTCCATGGCTAAGCAGACTAAGGGTGGAGAACCTGTGGCTCTCCAGATGTTGTTAGACTACAACTCTGATCTTCCTGGACCATCCACTGATGGAACACTCATAGAGCTCAGGTTCTCTCATTCACTGTCAGGGTCAGTCCTCAAAGTAGATAATTGTCTCTGATCACTGGTCATGCCAGCTGGCCTGGTAAGAGTTGGAGTCCAACAACATCTGAAGAGGCACAGGCTCCTTAGCCCCTGGAGAAGACAAGCCTAGAGAAGGGGCAACTGTACTGGAGGAATAATTATGGTGGTTGTATTTCCGAAAGGTAAGGCACCAAATTGTAGATTAATTGTTGTTTAAGATGTATATGATGGTAGCTTACTGTCCTAGATGTTTTTAAACAGATGACAATATTTTACTTAACATTTTCTACGTTTGATTGGCAATGTGGTATGTGCAAGTTGGTACAGGGTTGCAGCCCATGTTTGTCTTACTCAGAGTAGACCCACTGGAATTAATGGACACGACTAACCTAGGCCCATTAACTTTAATGAGTCTACTCTAACTTATCGGGGTACAACCTCATATTTTTGTGTTTTTTGTATTGACAAAACTATGTATAACTAGCAAAGCATCAGTACCTGAAAGCATGGAAGAATCCACTTCCTGAGCGACTCCTCTTTCATCTACAGCCTCGTTTTGTAGTGGGTCCTCTGCAAGGCTACTAGGCCCATCTTTAAGCTGCTTCTTTTCCATTTCCAGGTTGTCTTGAGAGCCCAAGTCAGAACTTATTTCCACAAAGCTACCAACTTTATCAACATCCTCTGAAGATACTGACTCTATCAATATCTGAAC